>NC_092808.1:62961957-64161957 GCF_040954645.1 Diabrotica undecimpunctata
CTTGTGATATATCGTTTGAAAGGTCTTTTCATTCTCCATTCAAAAAAATTCGCTAAAATATACTCAAAACTTATTTTCCGTTTAGGTCTTGATAATGAGAAAGTGGACAAAAACCATAGCAATGTGGTTTTTAGATGGTAACCATTAAAAAACTTTAAAAGAATTTCCGTGGCAACGTTATTTTAACACGCATTAGTAAATTGTTTTATTTAAGTTGTCAGTATTTTAATTTAAGTAAAAAGTTCGTATAATTCAATTCTGAAAAATGGTTAGATTAACGGAAATGCATAAAATAACAGTTTTACAAATGATTGGTTACGGAGATAACACCCGAACACAACAGGAAGTAACTCGCCTATTTCATGAGAAATTTCCTAATTTACCGCCTATATGTCACGGAACAATAAGTAAAATAGAGAAGCAGTTATTATGAAAATTAGATGTGTTGCTTGAGTTTCAGGAAAATCCACATACATCAAGTAGACAGGCATCCACTACATTCAATGCTAGCCATACATCGATAGTAAACATATTAAAAGAAAATAAATTGCATCCCTATAAGATGATACCTACTCAGGAGCTCATGGAAGACGATTTTGATACATGGACATGTTGGATAACAATATTATCCAATTAGAAGACGTTATATTTTCTGATGAGTGTACTTTTTCACTTAACGGTCATGCCAATCGGCAAAATTGCCGCTACTGGGCCACGCAAAATCCTCACTGGATGAGAGAAGAACACACTCAATACCCTCAAAATGTCATTCCAACGTTGGCTAATTTATATCCTGATCCAGGAAACCCTTAAGTTCCAGCGAATACGATATGGTTTCAGCAGTATGGAGCACCACCACATTACCAACTTAATGTCCGCCAGTACCTCGATACAATATTTCCCAATCGTTGGATAGGGAGGCGAGGATCGATGGAATGGCCAGCGCGATCACCTGATCTTACACTATTAGATTTCTTTTTATGGGGATATGTGAAGAGCCATGTGTACAAAACTAAACCTTCTGATTTAAATGGCTTAAAAGAACGAATAACGCTTGCGATTAGGTCGATCACGCCTGTTATGTTAAATAATGTTAGAAGACAGTTTTATTTGAGATTAGGATGTTGCCAAGACGTTCGCAGTGAACATTTTGAACATCTACTTCATTAACATTCATAGTTCTTTTTCGTGTTCTACATTTTATTACGTTTTGCATTACATTTTAGTTTTTAATTGTATTGTAGCGAATTTCGGTAACCACATGATTTTATTTTATCTTAATTAATCTTAATAAACTTGAAAGCGACAACATTTTTGAATGGAGAATGAAAAGACCCTTCAAACGATATATCACAAGCCTATACTTCCTATTTTAAAAATTGGGGGTGGTACCTGTCATTCTAAGGGGGTTGAAGGTAGGGGTTGCATTTTCAAGTTAAAGAATGTCAAGTTATAATTTAAATTTGACGTGTTTCGGGATTTTTTATAAATATGTACAATAACCTAAACAATGAATTTATTCCATTTGGCTTTTACACACTGTGTAGAACACCGGGGGATTTTATCTTCTCCTCCTGACGTGTTGCTCACTGCCTGTTGGGGCAGTACCTTCGATCTGGTTCTAATTATATCTATTAATTAATTAAAATGTGTTACCTTACATTTGGCGATCACACTTCCCGTATTACACTTTAAAAAACATCTTACTACTTGAGAAACTTTATTTTGCGTTAATTGAACATTGTGTGTTGAAAAATGAGCGAATTAATTTTTATTAATCAAATGTGACAGTGACACAATGACTGATGTTTTTTTTCTAATAAAATTGAGAAGAGAATACGTGATAATCTCGCAATTATGTGCAAAGAGTATATGCAACATCTATCGTGCATTCTCGGGTACAACTCGACTTAAAACTAAAAGTAGTATTTTTTAAAAAAGGGTGTTCGTCATTTGGATCATAATTTTAGGTTGCGCTACGCAACATAGTCCCCCTCTTGATGTGAACGCATCAAAAAAAAAATATTTATGTACAATTTGAAGAAAGGTATAACTAATCTAAAAAAAACTATTAAAATTCTTGAAGGTGAGTCATAGGAAGAGGACACAGTTTAGCAATAGAGCGAACGTATAACCCTTCAGGAGTTCTGACCTTAACAACTCTTACCTTGTTGTCCTTTTCCGGATATGTCTCAACTACCCGTGCTATAGGCCATTTGAGAGGAGGCGAGTTTTCGTCCTTAAGCAAGACGAGATCATCAGGCTTTATGCCTACCTGAGGAGTGAACCATTTAGGTCTATTTTGAAGCCTATTAAGATAATCGCGAGTCCAAACCTTCCACATATGCTGCTGAATTCTTGTGCATTTATTCCACAAAGACAATTTATTTTCTTGAATATCAGAGAGATCTAATTCAGGATAAGACATTAAGTTAGATCCAATAAGGAAGTGTCCGGGAGTAAGAAAGGAAAAATCGGACGGGTCGTCTGAGAGCGCACAGATAGGGCGTGAATTGAGCACTGCTTCAATCTGCGAAAGTACAGTGGATAGTTCTTCGAAAGTAAAATTGGAGTTACCCATTATTCTTACGAGATGATATTTGAAGCTCTTTATGGCAGCTTCCCAAATACCACCGTGGTGTGGTGAGCGTGGAGGGATAAACTTCCATTGAATTTGACATGAAGTAGCTAAAGAGCGAATAGATTCAGAGGTATCACCTTTGAGAAGCAACTCATAAAGTTTTTTCAATTGATTTTTCGCACCTAGAAAGTTGGTGCCATTATCGCTGAAAATGATACTCGGATTACCCCTTCGGGCGATAAATCTTTTCAGAGTCAATAAGAACGCTTCAGTAGAAAGACTGGAAATTAATTCCACATGCACGGCGCGAGTAGCTAAACATACAAACACTGCCATATAGGCCTTAGTAAGGGGAGCTCTCTTGAGTTTAGAGGTCTTGATTGGAAATGGACCACCAAAATCAACTCCAACGTTTATAAATGGACGTGCAATTTGAACTCTTTCCCTCGGGAGAGTAGCCATGATTTGGGAAGCGACTTGTGCGTTAAAACGGTAACAAGTGAGACAATTTTGTATTATACGTTTGATTTGTCGAAGACCATCAAGAGGCCAGAATTTCAATCTAACATTGGACAGTGTATTTTGAGGGCCAGAATGTAGAAGTCTTCGATGTTCTCGGGTAAGTAATAAATTGACAATATGTGATTAGAGGGAATTTCTGATCATAAGAAACATCTGAAAAGAGAAGACGACCGCCTACTCGTATCATTTGAGACGAATCTAGAAAGGGATTCAATTTACGAATAGACTTATCGTTAAGCAGACGATTATCCATTAAAAATTGGATTTCCGAACTGAAGAAATGAGACTGGGTCAATTTGATAATCATTAACTCAGAACTAGAGAGTTCATTTGGAGTGAGAGGACCTGTACGTCTATGAGACTTAGCTCTTACATTGTGAATAAAACGAATGCAGTATGCAAAAGCTCTCTGAAGTCGAGTGAAACATGAAAATTTGCAGAGGGCATCATACACTTGTGAATCTGGTTTTCTGATCAGATGAGTAACCCTTTTGAGTTCAGGCAGTTCATCAACATTAATACTCGAAGGACCATTATATACAAAGAGGTTGAAATCAAAGTGTGGATCTGACAAAAATTGAGGACCATTAAACCAAAGATCACAATCAAGCAACTGCAAGGGTGTAGCACCACGAGATAATATATCCGCAGGGTTGTCTTTCGATCGTACATGTCTCCATGTATGGTTGGAGGTGAGTTCTTGAATTTGAGTTACTCTATTGGCTACAAAGGTAGACCAACGAGAAGGGTGTGAATTAATCCATGCGAGGACGACTTCGGAATCTGTCCATAAATTGACAGAATTTATCTGAGATTGGGATGAAATCAAGACAGAAAGAATCTTCGTAACAAGATTAGAGAGTAATAATACTCCTAGAAGTTCTAATCGAGGAAGAGTCACAACTTTTACAGGACTAACACGACTCTTTGAGGAGATTAGATTGCAAGAGATAAAGCCATTTTCATGTGATGTTCTTAAATAAACGCAAGCACCATACGCGCTAAGACTTGCATCCGAAAACCCATGTATTTGAGTACTTGTTACATTGCTAGAATTTTGCAGCAACCTAGGAATCTTGAGATTGGAGAGGTGAGGAAGTGTTTGTAAAAATAGATTCCATTGTGTAAGCAAATTTGGACTGAGGTGGTCATCCCAATTCGACCTTTCTAACCAAATCTTTCTCATAATTAATTTAGCAGATACCACTACAGGGTTAATCAATCCGATAGGGTCATAAATGGAAGCAATTAAAGAAAGAACTTCTCTTTTTGTATAGGTATCCTTAACGGTAACCTTTGGCACAAGAACTGAAAAATGATCGGAGTGAGAATTCCAACATAGGCCGAGAATTTTGTTCGTGTTATTTTCAGGATTGATTACATAACTAGCTTCATTAGAGATATGAGAAATACCTGCGAGAAATTCAGGTGAGTTTGCACACCATTTATGAAGCGAGAAACAAGCGAGGTTCAAACATTCGGTTAATTGACGATGAATTTCGAAGAGTGTTTCAAAATCGTTACAGCCATACAGCACATCATCGATATAACAGCAATTTAAAAGAGCATCACTAGCCAAGGGAAATTTGTCGGAATGTTTTTGAGCTAATTCCTTAAGACATCTAGTGCTGAGAAAACCGGAGTTATTTAATCCATAAGTGACAGTTTCAAGTTGAAGACAATTCAAATCCTCTTGAGGTGAATCACGCCATAAGATGTTCAACAGAAATACCTGTTCGGGATTTACTCGAATTTGTCTGTACATATGACGTAGATCTGATACAATACTGTATTTAAATAATCTAAAATTTATCAAAATATCGAATAATTCGCGTTGTACCGTATAACCAGGAAGCATTATGTCATTAAGACTTAGATTTGAGGTAGTTTTCATACTGCCATCAAAGACAACACGCAACTTATTTGTTACGCTATCCTTTAAAACGCAATGGTGAGGAATAAAGTATTTTAAATCAGAGTGAATATTTCGAGTGGAGAGAGGCACATATCTGCAATGTCCAAGTGCAATATATTCATGAATAAATTGTTTATACTGTGCGTATAATTGATCTGACTTGATCAGTTTCTGTTCGAGGTTTAGGAATCGCTTCTTTGCGAGGAAAAACGATTCGCCCAATTTTTTATATTCGTTGGGAGATTTGAAAGGGAGATCTACTTGGAATCTACCAGATGATAATATTTTAAGTGACGATTTAAAAATATCTTTGGCTTGTTGCTCCGAAGGAGTTAGGATTTTTGGAGTACAAGTAGAAGACGAGATTTCTTCTATTTCCCAAAACGACCGTACGAGTGAATCGGTATTTTGAGTTTGAACGAACAAGGATACTTCATTTCGAGGTTGAGTATTTTCTTGAATGTTAAGTATAGAATATGAGTCAATTGACCCAGATGATTGAGGTACATTTCCACCTACAAGATAACCGAGATGAGTATTTGTTAAGGTAGGAAGATTAGGGCCTAATTTTATTAACCCGTAAGTAAGTAAGTCGAAATAAACATCTGCTCCAAGCAGCATTTGAACTTCGGCAGGAGTACAAAATTCTGGATCAGCTAGGTGAATGTTTGGTGGAATTTTGAGAGCATTAAAATCCAATGTAATTTGAGGGTGCTTACAAGTGATAGTTGGGAGAATCGCACAAGAGAGTGTAAAATGTTTTGTGGGATTAACATTTGAGAAAATATTTAAATCCACCATTTTATTCGACGTCGAACAGATTTCGGATATTCCAGAAATTTGAAGACTTTTTGTGTAAGGAATACATTTCAAGCGACTTGCTAATTCCTCAGTGATAAACGAAAGCTGACTAGCTGAGTCTGTAAGGCAGCGAACCTTAACGGGATTATTATGAGAATCATAAATTGTAACACATGCTGTTTGGAGTAGAACCTCCTTTTTGCCTGAGAGTGTAGAGAGAGATGATGCTCGGTAGACATCATTAGACTGAGATTGATTTGCTATTCGTGGGATTGCAGGTGAACTTGAAGTTTCGCTTTGAGTATTGGGATCACGAGATACATTAGAATGAGTACGAGAATTTGGAGTATCATGCATATTGTGAGACTGGCGAGTATTTTGAGAATTATGATTTTCTTGTGAGTCTTGAGAGTGACGAGTGTTTTGGAAATGAGTGTTTCTAGTGGGTAGACTACGAGAATCTTGATTTGTTCTGAAACGAGAACTATTTGAGTTATGAGTAGAAGCGTTAGAGAAGTGGAGCAATGTGTGATGTCTCCTGTTACATTTAGCGAAATTTGACGCAGATGTACATGAGCTTGCTGAATGACCACTAGCCAAGCAGTTGAGACACGCTTTCTTTGCCTTGACCGTTTGAAAACGCTCATCTTCAGACATATTTAAGAATTCCCGGCAAGTGTATATTTTATGGGAGTTATTTTGACATAAGAAACATTTAAAATACTGATTATTACTACTATACTGCAAATTATTGCTAACTGTGTTAAGAGAAGTAAAACGAGAAGGTTGTTTTTGTTTCGGAGAATGAGAGTATTCAGGAACAAGATTTTCGAGAATTTTGCATTTTTTTTCAATAAATTCAAGGAACTCCATTAAACTTGGGAGTTTGTTTATATTACGCTCGGTTTCAAATGATCTTTTAGTATTATAGTCTAATTTTTGAGTAAAGAGATTGATGAGAATTAAATCAGTGAGTTGATTCGAGATGTTGAGGTTTTCTAAGGCAGCGAGATGGCTTTTAATTTGAGTTAAGAAATCCCTTAGAGCATGTGCATTGGGTTTTGTAATGAGTGGAGCATTTAATAAACTGTTCAAATGACTGTTTACTATTAAATATTTATTTTCAAATCTATTGCATAAATTTTGTATTGCAATTTCAAAATTGGAATCAATTATTTCTAGATTGTCAATTAACTTTAACGGTTCATTCCTTAACACTGATTTGAGATAAATAAGTTTTTGAGCATTAGATAACTGTTTATCATTTGTTATTAATTTGGTGAAAACATCAAAAAAGCTGGGCCATTCTGAGATTTCGCCCGAGAAAAAAGGTATTTTTAATTCTGGCAACTTTACATTTTGAATTGTGCTAACAGATGGTATTACATTTGTTACAATAGGTTGAGTTTGAACTGATTTTGCAGATAATTGCGTGATTTTCTCGTACAAATATGAATCTAAATTATAATACTGTTCTTCAACTATGTCTCTATCTGAACAATATTTATCAAAATCTTCTAATTCAAGTTCCTTTTGTAGGTTGAGATACTCGCGATAAGTTTCATTTAATACATTTTTGCGTGCAATATATTGACCGCAATCTAAAACTACATTTTGGTTTTTTGAGACAAATGTTTGAATTCTAGTAATACAAGCTTTAGTATGCCCTCTCAATTTTATAATTTTTGCAACATCAGTCATTTTGAACGTGAGAAAAAATAATACAAATTTTAAATACAACAAGAGATACTTAGTATCATGAACTAAATAATATTACCATAAAAATCTACTTATAATCACTGCGAATCTAAAATCTAAAAATAAAATGACATGCGACGATGCAAAAAACAATTCGTAAAAGTTACAATAAATGATCAAACCGCACATTAAGTCCAACCGCGACCTCACATAAACTCCTTATCCCTTGCAAGTGTCGATGTCGATATACCGGCCTCCCGGCGCTAATAGAACAATCTTGGATCCTGGAACCGCCAAAATTCCAATGTGTGTATATGAGAGAATAAAAACTATGTCTTTTCTTTGCGAAGAAATGAGGAAGCGAGTGATGTTTTTTACGAATAGTGTGAGAAAATCTTGAGTACTGCGTGAAAACGCCTTTGCAGAAACGAGAGATGATCGCCCTCGTGCTATAATTAATGAAAATTCAGCTTCCAGCTTTACATAAACGGGAACAGTTGCTCTATCCGGCTCGTTAGGAACATGTAGAACACCGGGGGATTTTATCTTCTCCTCCTGACGTGTTGCTCACTGCCTGTTGGGGCAGTACCTTCCATCTGGTTCTAATTATATCTATTAATTAATTAAAATGTGTTACCTTACATTTGGCGATCACACTTCCCGTATTACACTTTAAAAAACATCTTACTACCTGAGAAACTTTATTTTGCGTTAATTGAACATTGTGTGTTGAAAAATGAGCGAATTAATTTTTATTAATCAAATGTGACAGTGACACAATGACTGATGTTTTTTTTCTAATAAAATTGAGAAGAGAATACGTGATAATCTCGCAATTATGTGCAAAGAGTATATGCAACATCTATCGTGCATTCTCGGGTACAACTCGACTTAAAACTAAAAGTAGTATTTTTTAAAAAAGGGTGTTCGTCATTTGGATCATAATTTTAGGTTGCGCTACGCAACACACTGTATACTATTATATTATATAAATTTAAAAACCCAAAATGCTTATAAGACATAAAATATACAAACAAATCAATTTTATATATTTCAATTTTTTAAATTATGCTTTCATTAATCATCTCTGTATATCAATACCTTATATTATCGTTTACGTAATGTTTAAATTCTTATATAACATTATACCAAGGGAAATTGATTTTTACTTATTGACGGATGACTGTAATCTGAAAATCTTAAAATACCAATTGTAAAAATTTCAAATATTTCCATAAGAGTGAAAGAATAAAAACAATGCATTCTTTAGGATCGTTGTGGTATTTTATACAAGATAAAATATAATTTGTTTCTTTCTTTTAATTAAAACTATTAAGAATGTATTATAAAAAAGCCAATAAAAGCATTACGCACATTACTAATTCATGTCGTGTCACCTAGAAAATACCCACATGAACTGTTAAGTCGGTATTTTCAAACATAAAAACTGAATATACAGAAAGTATACAGTTAGTTACCTGTCTAATATTTATTACATAATTTATATCTTCAGTAATCTAAAGAAAATCAATTTTAATTATTAAGACATGTTTTTATGTTTGACATATAGTCTACATGTGGAACTAGTTTCTATTAGAAAAACAGTTCAAGTGATGCGCTAGATATAAATTATTTTGCTCTAGGATTCTTAGAAATTCATGTTCAGATTCTAGTTTTTTCTTTTTTCTTAAAGTAAAGTATATTCAAAGAACTAGTATATTGTTTTTTATATTATTTATATACATATATATATATATATATATATATATATATATATATATATATATCTATATATATATATATATATATATATATATATATATATATATATATATTTCAAATTATTTTTCGACCGTACTGTTTTAAATATTGATTTATAGTATCAGCAATCGGTCAGGAAATAAAACTCTATTTGTTCAGTCTCAATATTTCGTCACGATTTTGTGACTTGTTCGGGAGAAAACTGTAAATTTATTAGAATAATTAATTATTATATGTAAACAAAGTGAATATTTTAATACTTACAACTATAAGAATAAAAATTTAATTTTTTTAGCATATCTAAATAAATGACATACTTGTTTGATTTTATTTATTAGTTATGGTAACCGCAATATTTTATAGAGTGAATTCCCATTGTACAATTTTTAGTGAGTAGGTTAAAATAAACAATTACTATGTCAGTCTTATCCATATTATAAAGTGGAAAGATGGAATTAATAGTACAGAATTGAGAAAGAATCAGGAACACGACAAATTGATCTATAAAATGTAATTGATGGTATGTAGTCAGTTATTGCAATACTGATATTTAGGAATGTAATAAAATTATAGGTAGAGTTATCCGCAAATTGCGTTATGTTTTTTTATCTAAAATAACATATTGATCATCTTGAATCTCAATGAATCTCAAATGAAAAAAATTAAAAATGAAATTAAAAATTTTATATTACTGAGCGTTTTGTTTCTATAGTGTCTATAACGTGATGTCAAATAAATAATATAGTAGTAGATTAGCTTCAACGACTAAAAATAGATATATAATATATCATATTAGCTAAATTAGAATTAAATATGTAAATTAAAAATGTCAAAATATATAGGGAGTATAAGTTGATATTGTATTTCCTCGGTGAAGACCCCCTTAAAAAGGTTTTCGTAAGCTACTGAACTCTTATATAATATATCCATCAAAAGTTTTATTAAGTTTTTTAAAATTTACCGTAATAAAGAAGATATTTAACCTTTTCGTTTTCGACACTTTCAATAATCGCTCTGTATCTCCCCAATGTGGATAGCTATTAATGATTTGATTTTGCAATCGTTACTATAATAAGTCATGACATCTATTTTTCTATCTCCTCTAGTTTTCGGTATACCCTGCAAAACATACCAATTTGGGACACCTTGTACATGCCCACTCATATCTGATAATCGGCTGTAACAGCAGGATAAGACGTCTATATCTGTTTCCTTATCGCCTTCGATAATGTCTACCGCAACTGTAACGTCGGAAAAAATGTTAGACCATACAATGTACCCATACAAAAAAATGCTGTTTATTAGTTAAGGAATATCAATTTTTAATAATTTTTTGGCCAACTTTGTTAATAATTTACGTACGCACCAAGTAGCAAACTTTCGCATAAATACTATTAAACCAAATGAGCAAGTCAATTTTCCTATGTAATTGGCTAATCTGTGTCTTAATAAATATTCAATTTATTAGTGTTTAAACCGTTGGAATTCTATTTATCCATCCTTTAAAAACACTTGTTGACCATCGTAAAATTTACAAATGACTGTACGAGAAATTCTACAATAATGAAATAGTATAGAAGTATAGAAGAAAATACAATTCATTAATTTAATGATTAGGTTACACAATTATGCACATAATGATATATTGTCAAATTTTGTATTTTAAAAAATCTACGAAACAAAAATGAACTAAAAGTAATTAAAAATGAACGTAAATACTAGAATTTTATTTAGCCTTTATTTATTAAGTTCTCGTTGGTTGACAAATCTAAGATGAATTTTTCCTTGATGGTAACTCATCTCTCCTGTGATTGCATAATAATGTCTGCATATGTGAAATCTAATTTATTTGGGATGCGGAATCTCAAATGAGAATGCAATACTGGAGATAGCGGGAGATGAGATTGTCGAGACGGTAAATAAAATGAATAATGGTAAGTCAGTAGTACTCGATGAGAACTTTGGAGATTTTGGAAGGCTCTGTGAGAGTTAAGGGTTGATGTTCTTTTGTGGCAAATAATGAGAATATATATATATATATATATATATATATATATATATATATATATATATATATATTGTTATGCTATTTAAATTATATTATATTGCTTATTTAGAAACATTCCTGTCTATATTTATTAAATGATCTAATCTCCAATTAATCACAATAAATCAGCATTAATTAATTACAATCTCAGGCTATTTAACTTGTACTATTTACATTTGATCGTGGATTCAAAATATTTTCCAATTGGCATCCTAATTGGGATAGGTAATATGAACTGAATAAAATACATAGAATTTCAACTGAACTATATGTGAGATGTCCTTTATTTTAATGAAATTTTATATAAAAATCAATCCTGTAATATTTGCAATATACTAACTTTAAATATGAGGGGTGTAAAATCAAAAGCGGCAATCTCCACTTTTTCTTGTTTTGAGTTAGGGACGCCGTCTGTTGCGTTTTTTTATTACCTGTTAGGAAAAACTATTTGTAAGAACCAAAAGCGGTCTTATCTTTATACAAATCGCAGTGAAAAATTCGTGTTGGGATCAAAAGTGGCAATCTCCATAGCTGAGTGCCTACCAAACACGACAATCTCCGCTTCGGCCAATAAGAACCACGTAGCGCTCGCACGTGATCAACACATAGTTAGATTTGCCGTAATATCGTGTTCGTGATATTATAGTTTGTTTTAGTTTTGGGAGACGTTACATTGTTTTTGTGCTTTTCCTAAACTATATTGTGTCTAAGAAATTAGTTTTACATACAAAAAAAGTATTAATTTTTTATCATGGAAGTTAATGCATCTCCTGTCACACCAACAAAGGCACGGAAGCGGATAAGACAACCTGAAAAATGGAAGAAAAATGTTGCAAAACGTCTAAGGTGAGTACTTTTGTGAATGTTATGATTCCATTTAAAACCGGTTGTAAATTTTGTTTTTTTTTTTTTCATTTTTCTTAAAAATTTGTTAAGATTTGAACCCACTTCAGTACATATGTTCATAACTATTTTTTGTTGTAGATATTCTGCGAAGAATATGCCAGAATACCCAACATGTGGGCACAATTCAAAAACATATAAGTGCTGCTTGCTGAAAATGAACGATATACAGAAATTTCATAGCCTATTCTATGAGACCAAAGATAAAGCGACTCAAGATGCCCGAAATACTACACTGTGAATCGTACTGTCCGGCGTCGGCCGAAAAATGAAAAGCATTCTCCAAGAAGCACCAGGTAAAATGTTTCATTAGTAATTTTTTATCCAAGGAGAAAATTCCAGTGTGCCAATCAGCTTTTTTGAACGTGCTAGGAATAACAAAACATAGGCTTTCCTACTTGACAAAACTATTTACTGAAACAGGCCAAATACCGATTGAACGCAGAGGTGGTGATCGAAAATCTGCGAAATATCAGGACAAGCTGGAAGGGGTGCAAAAGTTTATAAACCAATTAAAATGTACTGAATCCCATTATTGCTGTTCAGTAACGAAACGAATGTACCTTCCATCTGAACTCAGCGCCTCTAAATTGTATTCAATGTACACTGCTCAGACAATTCCATCTGAGACTGTAAAGAGATCGTATTTTCGCTATATATTTAACAGAAAATACAATTTGAGCTTTAAAACCCCAAGAGCAGACGTTTGTTCAAAGTGTTTAGAGCTAAGTGAACGCATTAAATACGAGAAAAATGAGCAATCTAAAATTAAACTCATGACTGAAAAACGGCTCCACAAACTTCGAGCCAAAGCATTTTTCCAATTTCTTCAAGAAAACAGAGAAGACCTAGTTACTTTGTCGTTTAACTGCCAAAAAAATTTGGTCCTCTCCAAAGTTCCTGATCAGAGTGCTTATTATTCAAGGCAGCTTTATTTTTATAACTTTACTGTTGTTGAAGGTTCTTCAAAGTCTCCACTTTCAAGGAAAATGCATTTTCATACTGTTGGACTGAGGACATGTTTGGCAAAGGATCAAATAAAATTTCCTCTGCAGTCTTTCATCGACTTAATAACACTGATTTTGAACACAAATTGAGAAGAATTTACGAAAAAGAGAAGTAATAACGGCACCTGACGAATACAAGGAAATTATTTCCGAATCTTCTACTATCGTTGATATGAAGCAAAGCTGTGTTTACGATTGGAAGTCTGCTGTTCAGGAGGTTCTTAAACCAGTAGGAGCATGGGGTTTTCAATTTAAGAACTGTAAAAGGTACATTTTAAAACGATGTAGGACAGGAAATGTTTTAATACGAGGTGAACTTCATTACAAAAATGATTTTGGAACTTTTGTCAGTATTGCACATTACTTTATTGCATAAAGTAAATAATTTAAAACTGCGTAATGTGCGAAATCTTTTGACCAAACATTTTGGTTTAGACTGAACCCAACTTGATCAGCTTAACTATTATAAAGAGCTTTTTCAACGTTATGAACAAGAAGGAAACGAGAACCTGGAGAATCCTGTTTCAGAGTTAGAGTCTGTCGAACCTGTGAATATATACCTGAACTTCCGGATATTTTAGTTTAAGTGATATGCATATAAATTACTTTTACATATTGTATTATTTTTCAATATCAAAATATATTTTTATTATCTAACTCGCACAATGACGTTTTATTAGTTTCAAAACTGGCAATATCCTTATAGATCATTTTCATATCCGTCAATCTCCAAGCATTGCAAACAAAAACGGCAATCTCCAAACTAAAATATTAAAAAAAAGGAAAATAAATAATTTTTTAAGCGCCTATTTGTGTACATCCGACCACAAACCAAATTTTATATGATTCATCATCAGTTTTATTATTTTAATTTAAGTTTGTTAGTTTCTACAGTTTTTCGCGGTTTCCCAAAATTATGGAAATGGGAGATTGCCGACTTTGATTTTACACCCCTCATATATGAGAAGTTGTTTTCTATCATGGACCCAAATGTTATTTTACATTGATTTTTAATATGTGTTATAACTAAGCTCTTTTTATAATTCTTTTTTTTTTAAATGATCGCAAAATTAACTGTCTCTATTATTTATTCAATTTATTTAATTAATAAATGAAAACCACACTCCTGCTCTAATGAAAATTGACTGACCTTTCTTTCTCTGCCGTTGCAATTCTATGGCCACGCCACAAAAAAAATCCTTTTTCTGCTTCTGCTCCTATTGTGGTCCAGATGACGTACACCTTTCTCCTATCTGTCCTTGTATCTGCAACCAAACAACTCGTGTTAGTCTATGCAGCCTCCTTTTGAGCCAATCTCCGCGCCTGTTTATAACTCCAAATGTTTCCGGCTTCGTCTGATATTAATATTCTTATACCCTTTGGTTTT
The DNA here is from genome assembly GCF_040954645.1 of Diabrotica undecimpunctata. Taxonomy (NCBI): domain Eukaryota; kingdom Metazoa; phylum Arthropoda; class Insecta; order Coleoptera; family Chrysomelidae; genus Diabrotica; species Diabrotica undecimpunctata. Next base: position 62,976,580 of record NC_092808.1, read on the forward strand.
TCTATCTCTCTGTACCCCGTTCCTCACACTGGTCAGCTTTTACACAGCAAATAAACACACCCGGTAAATTACGTCTTCGGGACTTCAAACAAACACAAATCACAAAGCTCCTTCCTTCTTGGACGACGAAAACTGACTAACTCTTTTTTCCTCTCTCCTATCTCATAGCCAAAACCACCACCTCCTTGCATTCAAAAATTGACCAATAAAAATCATCCACCTCTGTGACGTATATCGTTACCAACCAACTCTCTCTATAAAACGTCATTCGGGTAATTCCAGAAAACAACATTCTTTAATTATTCTAACTAAATCTCTCTGCTTTACAAATATTTCTTACTAATAGCTACAAACGATACCTGTTTCTCAATTCAATGTCTTTTGTTAATAAACTTTTACCGATATAATCTTTCGGGGAGAAAAACCACCGCAAATCCCGGTCTATTGTTTAAACACTTTCTATATACACTTTTATTCCGGGTAAATCCATTCCACAATAACCGACTTATTTAAATTTCTTATCGATAATATTTGAAAGTCTTGTCTCTGAGGCCTAATAAACAATTCTTCGAACAACTTAAAATACATATTTTGTCTTATACAGGATGTTTGAAAATTTATATGCCCGTGTCTTTATGAAATATCAATAATTTTAATTTTTATTTAAGTAATAAAATTTGTATATCGGTTTTTTATTGCTTATGGACATTCAAAAGTACAACAAATCCCCGCCTTTGTAATCGATAAAATTTATCAATCTATGCAACTAAATTTTCTCGAGGCAAACTAAAACGCACTTCCTGTATGCTAGCTGTACTTATGCTACGTATTATCCTATCCTACTATCTACTTTATACAAATTTAAATCTTCATTCGTGATATTTATATACATCATGGATATTATAAATACCTCTGATCTTTTCAGAATCCATATGTTTCAACTCATAGCTGTTTACTCCATCTTCGTTGTTTACTATGTATGGCCCTTCGAAAACAGGCATCAATTTTGCGCAAATACCGCTCTGAAGATTTGACACTCTTAATGCTCTTACCATTACTTTGTCACCCTTTTGGAAAGTTACTGGTCTTCGTTTCCTATTATGACCCTGTCTCTGGATGTATTTCTCATTGCTTCTTCTTAATCTCCTCTGAACCGTTTCTATAACCTGTCGATACTCTCTTTGTTCTGGATCTTCCCACGGTCTTATCGGCATGACGCCTTTCATGATGTATTCTGGTGTTTCTTTCGTTACTGTACTTGGCATGGAATTTAGGTACATCTCTATTTCTCCCAATTTTCTGTCCCATCGTCGATGTTGACCATCCGTTGCAATGCGAAGAAATTTCGTTACCTCTTGTATAAATCGCTCAGAAGGATTACTTTGGGGATGCCTGATGCTTACAAAGTTCGTCTCGATTCCCCGTTCTCTAAGCTGTCCCTTGAAACGATCATTTCGGAAGTACGTTGCATTGTCTAGTAAAATTTTTCTTGGGGTTCCTACCGTAGCGATGAAATTGTCTATTTTTCTCAATATTTCTTCCCCTTTTGTGGTGCGGCAACTATATAATTTCACGTATTTTGAGAACACATCCACCATCACCAGAATATGCTTGTTCCTTTGCGTGGTCACAATTAGATCGCTTAACATGTCGATGGCTATAATGTCCAGGTTGTTCCGGGATACAATGCTCTTTGCAATATTTTCGTTTTTAAAATTCCTGCTCTTGTATTTCTGGCATACTTCGCATTTCTGTGTGATCTCTTTTGCAATACGGTAATCTTGTCGACTGATGTAGTTTTCCCTAAACACAAGCCATACCTTTCTACTGCCAATATGTCCATTTTCCTCGTGTAGTTTCTTTATGATTCTGTCTGCCAATGTCGGTGTCACTAAATATAATTCCTTTCCGTCTATTCTCTTAAAAAATATCTCGTTTTCTAGCTCTGCTCTTCTCTTTTCTCTTTCTTCTAGGCCTTCCTGGTCGGTCCTTATCTCATTTAACGAAAATATCCCTTCGTCTTGTGTCAATATATTCAATCCCACATGTAATGTAATTGTCTCCTTTTTTCCTGTATCTTCGTCCCGTGTTAAAGCGTCAGCTATTATGTTGTCTTTCCCTTTGATGTATCGAAATTGGAAATCATACTCTTGTAAGAGCAGAATGCATCTGTGTATTCTGTTATTTACCAATCGATTCTTCATGATGTGTATCAATGCTGCATGATCCGTTTCGATGGTGAATTTAGCTCCCAATAAGTAAAACCTTAATTTGTTTACGCAAAATAGTACACTGGCGAATTCCAACTCGGTGACACTGTATTTTCTCTCATGTGTTTTAGTCACTCGAGATATAAAACATATCGGAACCTCTTGGCCGTTTTGTATTTGCGACAACACTCCTGCAAATTTCTGTATCGACGCATCCGTACGGAGTATAAACGGCAAATTGTAAATAGGGTGATATATTTTCGTTCCTTTAGCAAATTCTTGTTTCAATATTTTGAAAGCTTCCTCCTGTTCTTCTTTCCAATTCCATTTTGTCCCTTTCTTTAACAATTTTATTAAAGGAATTTCTTTTTGGCTTAAGTCGAGAATTAATTTCTTGAAATAATTTATCGTACCGAGAAACCCTCGCAATGTTTTTAGATTTGTTGGTCTTGGGTATTCGTCGATGAGCTTTACTCTGTCCTCGGCCAGACTTACAGTTTCGGTGTCAAGTTTAAAACCCAAATAAATCACTTCCTTTTGAAAAAATTGACATTTTTCAATGTTTAGTTTTAATCCCGCTGTGTCCAATACTTTCAAAATTATTTTGATATGTTCCACATGACTCTGCATATCTTGTGAAAAAATTAATAAATCGTCGATGTAATGGACGATGAACTCTTCATGGTGATTCAAAATGGTATGCAAAGCTCGTACAAGTGCTGCACAGGCGCTTTGTAATCCAAACGGAACTACCTTAAATCGGTATACTATACCATCAATTGAAAAGGCAGTGTAGTTTCTACACTTTTCAGCCAAAGGTATTAACCAAAAACTATGCTTTGGATCAATTTTTCAGAAAATATGTGATCCCGTGATTCTTCCAAAAATGGCCTCGATATTTAACGGTGATTCATATTGTGATACTGTGTGTTGGTTGATATTTCGGGCATCTAAACAGAGTCTTAACTTTCCACTGCTGTTCTTCACTATCACAATTGGGTTAATATAGGGTGAGTCACATCTCTCAATGATTTGATCTTCCAACATTTTTTTGATTTCTTGCTTTACTTCTTGCCGATACTTATAAGGAATTGGATAAGTCTTCGATCGAAAATTTCCCAAGTTTTTCACCTCAAATGAGTGCTCATATTTTGTGGCCACTCGGTTTTCCTCATTTATCAGCGTTTCATAGTCTCTTAAAATTATACGCAAATCATTTTCTTTGCCTTCTCCACATATCAATTTTTTTTCTCTCCCATCAACTTTTTCGCACATATTCACCGTGTACTCCGTGTCTTCTTCAAACACCACTGTCTCCATTGTGTCCTCTTCATTTTCCTTTGTTTTTTTTTTTGTTGGGCTCGTCTCTTCTTTTGAGGAATCCCAAGTTTTGCTTTCATTTCTTGTCAAAATCTTTCCATCTTCTTCTCCTGAGCTCGTCTCATCTTTTGAGGAATCCCAGGTTTTTTTTCTTTGATCTTTTTCTGACCTTTTCCTCTCTTTCTTCCTTTTCCTTTCTTTGTCACCAGGTTCATTTCCACCGTTTGTTCTTTCTCTGATTCGTCCGTAATTTGTTTCTCTTGTTCCTTATCCTGTTCTTCTTCTTTTTCCTTTGTTATTTTCATCGTATTGGTTTTGAAGTCGATCACTACATGTTTTTCCGTTAATTCGTCAACGCCTACAATCATGTCATGTGACATATTCGGCATTATTACACATTGAAGTGCATACATATTTTTTTTCAATCGTACCATTACTCGTATACCTTCATTTATTGTTGCCAATGTCCGTTTATTTGCGCCCACTAAATTCACCCTAGGTATTTTATAAATTAGACTTGTTAAATTTACTTCTTCGATTAATTTTCTGTTGACCAGTGTTATTTCAGAGCCTGTGTCTATCATAATTTTAATTGGTTTCTCATTTATAAATCCATCCACAAATTTTAAATTAACTCCATTTCTCTTTTCATTGTTTCCTGCCAGTTTAATAAATTCCTTGGGGTGACAAAAAATTCCTGTTTGTTTCTTCGTTTTTAGTGAGCGCCTTCTTGAAAACACGCCTGTTGTTCTTCTGTGTTTTCTCGCCCGTCATCTTCTCTCTCATATTCATTTTCTTCTCTTTGCATATTATTTATTTCTCTTCTGTTCTCTTTTGGTCTATCATTCCCGTATCGGTTACCGCGAGATTCCTGTTCATTCCGTGGGTTATTGTATCTGTTTCCTTGGTATGGGCGGTTATTTCTACTCTGATTTTCCCGATCCCTGTTTTCATTCCATCTCTGGGTTCTGGGTTCATAATTCTCGCTTCCGTTCGGTCTATTTTCGTATCCCCGTCTAGGTATGAATTCTCGTCTTGTATAATCTCTTCTAAAATTTTGACCTCTATCTCTATATTCTTGGTTTTCTCTTTGTCTATAATTTTCTTGCGGTCTTCTTTCTCTTCTTTCATGCCTACGTGATTCTCTCATTTGCAAAAATTGACATAAGCTGTCAATGTCCTTGTAATTTTGGAGATTTATGTGGTCTTCCAAGGTATCTTCAAAGTGTCGCGATATCAACTCTACCAATTGTTCTGATGAATAATTATATTGCAAATGTTTTGCATTATTATAGAGTTGTAATGCGTACATCTTTTCTGATACGCCCATCCTCTCATGGTATTTTCCATTTTGTAACTCTTTATTTACTTGTAGTTGCTGGATTTTTCCCCAGAAATAATTTAAGAATCTTCTCTCAAAATCTTGCCAATTGTCAAATTCTTCTTCCTTGCTGACAAACCAAAGATTTGCCTCTTCTTTGAGATGGTTTCTGATGGTTTCCTTTGCTGTTGCAAACGGTCCTATGTATTTGACTTTTTCCTTTAGGTTATTTATAAAAGGCACTGGGTGTAGTTTCCTTATATCCCCGCCAAATCGTACTTTTACGTCTTCTGTGCTATGTACGATGACTTCCTTTCTTTCTACTCCTCTTATCTCCATCTCTGCAATTTGTTTAAATCTCCTTTCCGTTTCTTTCCGGTCTTCTTGTGGCGCATTTTCAAATTTTATTTCTATCTGTTCTAATTCCCTTTCTTGCATACTCTGAATATCCTTCATTTTAGTTTCGATTTCTTCTCTCTGCAATTCTAGTTTCCTCTCTGTTTCTTCCCTACTTCTTTCTAAACAGACTTTTATTTCGTTTTCATGTTTGTCCATACGCGTTTCCATTTTTTGTTCCATTTTTCTTTGGTTTTCTTCCAAATTGTCCAATTTTTGTTCCGTTCTTTGTTGTGATTCATCCATCTTCTGTGATTGGAGTTGCATCATCTGTATTAATTTTTCTATTCCCGATTCTTGTTTTTCTGTCTCCATTACTGTTGTGTCTGATACGTCTTCCTGGTCTGAATATTCTTCCTGTTCTGATTTATCTTCTTGTTTTTTGTTCTCTTTGCTCTTGTTTCTTGTGTTTGGCATTTATTATGTTTTTATCCCCGCCAAATATAAAATTCTACTGGTCTGTTGCAACAAACGGGACTTTTCTTGTTCAAATGTAATAACTCTTGAGTACGAGTATCAAATTTCAATATCCCACAAATAAATCAAATGGTAAAATAACAAATGTCAAAATCAATCAAATAAATCAAGTATGGTAAAATTATCAAATGTAAATATCACAGAAATAAATCAATTATGGTAACCTCTAAATTGTCAATATCACGAATAAGTCAATTATGGTAAATTGTATCTTAAAAAAATATAAAAATCTTTATGTCCTCAAATTTTACATAATATTTCACTTTATCCACGGCATATAAACTTTCAAATATCTGCTCGTCTACTCCTATCCTTTTAAATTTGCCAACTAGAAATATTTTTCAAAGCTTTACACGTTGGGGGCCATTTTGTTATGCTATTTAAATTGTATTATATTGCTTATTTAGAAAAATTCCTGTCTATATTTATTAAATGATCTAATCTCCAATTAATCACAATAAATCAGCATTAATTAATTACAATCTCAGGTTATTTAACTTGTACTATTTACCTTTGATCGTGGATTCAAAATATTTTCCAATTGGCATCCTAATTGGGATAGGTAATATGACCTGAATAAAATACATAGAATTTCAACTGAACTATATGTGAGATGTCCTTTATTTTAATGAAATTTTATATAACAATCAATCCTGTAATATTTGCAATATACTAACTTTACATATATGAGAAGTTGTTTTCTATCATGGACCCAAATGTTATTTTACATTGATTTTTAATATGTGTTATAACTAAGCTCTTTTTATATTTCTTTTTTTTTTAAATGATCGCAAAATTAACTGTCTCTATTATTTATTCAATTTATTTAATTAATAAATGAAAACCACACTCCTGCTCTAATGAAAATTGACTGACCTTTCTTTCTCTGCCGTTGCAATTCTATGGCCACGCCACAAAAAAAATCCTTTCTCTGCTTCTGCTCCTATTGTAGTCCAGATGACGTACACCTTGCTCCTATCTGTCCTTGTATCTGCAACCAAACAACTCGTGTTAGTATATGCAGCCTCCTTTTGAGCCAATCTCCGCGCCTGTTTATAACTCCAAATGTTTCCGGCTTCGTCTGATATTAATATTCTTATACCCTTTGGTTTTTCTATCTCTCTGTACCCCGTTTCTCACACTGGTCAGCTTTTACACAGCAAATAAACACACCCGGTAAATTACGTCTTCGGGACTTCAAACAAACACAAATCACAAAGCTCCTTCCTTCTTGGACGACGAAAACTGACTAACTCTTTTTTCCTCTCTCCTATCTCATAGCCAAAACCACCACCTCTTTGCATTCAAAAATTGACCAATAAAAATCATCCACCTCTGTGACGTATATCGTTACCAACCAACTCTCTCTATAAAACGTCATTCGGGTAATTCCAGAAAACAACATTCTTTAATTATTCTAACTAAATCTATCTGCTTTACAAATATTTCTTACTAATAGCTACAAACGATACCTGTTTCTCAATTCAATGTCTTTTGTTAATAAACTTTTACCGATATAATCTTTCGGGGAGAAAAACCACCGCAAATCCCGGTCTATTGTTTAAACACTTTCTATATACACTTTTATTCCGGGTAAATCCATTCCACAATAACCGACTTATTTAAATTTCTTATCGATAATATTTGAAAGTCTTATCTCTGAGGCCTAATGAACAATTCTTCGAACAACTTAAAATACATATTTTGTGTTATACAGGATGTTTGAAAATTTATATGCCCGTGTCTTTATGAAATATCAATAATTTTAATTTTTATTTAAGTAATAAAATTTGTATATCGGTTTTTTATTGCTTATGGACATTCAAAAGGACAACAATATATAATATATATATATATATATATATATATATATATATATATATATATATAATATATATATATATATATATATATATATATATATATACAGCGCTACAGGACTCGTAAGCCCCTGGCTTCCAAAAACTTAGTTATTTCCCTCCATTTTTTTCGGTCCCTTGCTTTCTCTCTCCAATTTCTCATGCCTATTTCTGACAAGTCTTCCTTTACTGCTTCCAACCATTTCTTCTTTTTTACTAGACGTCCTCTTTTTTCGCATTTCTCCCACCTTCAGTATTGTTTAAACAGTTCAAGTTTCTGGAATTCGTTTAATGTGACCAAGCCAACTAGCTCTTTAGGTTCCTATTTTTGCCGTAATTGCTGGTTTTCCATACATCCTCATTTTCCAAATTTTCTAAGCACCTTTCTTTCCCAGATCTTTACTTTCTTTTCTTTCAGCTGGTTCATAATCCCCGTTTCACTAGCATGAATTACTGTGGGTTTGATTATTGTCTCGTAGACTCGCAGTTTAGCTGTTCTTGACACATAATGAATTTAATGACCCTATCACTGTCCTTTACTTCATAAATCTTTTTTCTATCACCTTTTTTTCTTTTCCTGTATTCGTTATGATTACTGCTAAGTATTCAAATTATGACCTTTTTCAAAACTATAGACAGTCTCTGCTCCTTTCATTTTGATATATTTGTTACTATTTGTTATGGCTCCACTCATTTGAGCCCAGGTAAATAAGCATTTTTTCACGACGCTCGTCAGGCCAGGCAAACGACAGTTGTTTTGCGTAGTATGGACCTCTACAACAAAAACCTATATGTTTTATACAATCGAGTTTTTTGGACTTAATTGGTTATTAACAATTTAAGGTCAAAAAACGGAAAACTTTTGCTTTTTTCGCCTATCAGCAAAGTATTTTAAACAAATTTTAGAAGAAGAGAAGAAACTTAAAAGTCATATAAAAACCTTCAAAATGGCGTTTTATAAATGTTTCTATTCTTATTTGTTGCTTTGGAAATTGCAAAATAAGTCAAAAATTTCGGTTTTTTATAAATGTTAACAACATTTTTGAAAATAAACTCATGTCATTTATATTTCATGCTGTCTTGTAGTGCTTAAAATATGGTCAAAATTTTAAAGTCATTGGTCAAATAGTTTAAAAGTTCTTTTATTTGTTTATCCCAAATTAATTTTTTTTGCAACAATATAAGTCAGAAAATTATGTATTTTAGAAATTGTGAGGGTAGTTTCTGGAAGAAGAAGACTTGTTCTATTATTTACTTTAAAAAAAAATTAAGAAAATTAATTCTAAATATTGCAAAATAATTCTGCAAAGACATTTCGATTTTTTGCTTATAAACTAAACTAAATAAATTTTTAACCATTACCTGTAGGACTATTATTTTTTATGTTTAATAAGCCTGAATTTTTTCACAAATTAAAAGAAAAAAAATTTTTCCTAAAATAATTTGGAACAAAGTTAGCTTCTTTTTTTATTTAATTCATAGCAGCTTTGTTTATAACAATTAGGAAATCTAATTGGCGTTATTTAAAAGAATATACTTTATAGTTTTAACGTACCAAATTCTAAAAAGATGGCCCTTCAATAAAATCATTCACAAAGTTTCAAAATGTGGTCCTTAAATCGGTTGGCTCCGAAACTCACAGGAGCCGAAGGGAGGGGGAAGGAGCTGTTAGCTGTATCTCTGGTTTTTATTTATGGATTTCGACGTTCCTTTTTTTAATTTGTATGTAGTGTTTGCATACGTTACGAATATGCATTATTTTAATAAATAAATTGTTAAATAAACTATCTAATTTGTTTAAACAATTATTATTCAACAATTTATACTTCTTTAATAAAATTGTAAATAATTTATTTATAATAGATTTTATGTAAACAACAAATTGTCCTATTCAACTGTTTCTAAAAATAGTATTGCTTTGGAAATCTTAAATAAACTAGGTTTCATTTCTTGCTAAAAATGCTATAATAAAAACTAAAGTTAATAAATTATTTGCAGTAATTTTTTTGATATATTGTTTTTTTTTTAATATTATAGTATAGTTATAACGGGTCATATAATTATTTAACTGAATGATTTATTTCAACGAGAACTTCAGCAATTTTCACACTTCGCATCCGATGTAAAATCTTTTTTAAAAGGAACCTCATGGTTCCCCAACACAATTTCGTGTCCATGGTCATCGGTGCCTTATATTTCCAACCTTCCTTTTTAATCAGATTTATATTATAAAAAAAAATTACTTTTCTATTCTGTCCTGCCTAAACGAGTATTTTTGTTATCAGTTAATTTTTCGTACTGATTTCCGATTTCCATAGATAGAAAGCCATATTATTTTTTGTTTTTCACTTCGTAATAGTTTAGCCCTCTCTGTCAAAAATAGTTGTTTTTTTAATTGCTTTGGTGTCTCCAACAATAAAGTCAACTTTCCTTTTTTTATAAAAATTTTTTTTAAATTGTTTACTAAGCTCTAATTAAAACAAGCTACTTTTTTTCCTGGCTTCATGCTTCGATATATTGTACATCAGCGATAGAATAGAAGTATTGTATTATATATATATTTTTTTTCCTGTAACATACTGTGACATTTTTGGCACTTTTTTAAGTAGATAATCTAAAAAAATTTTAATGTGTTTTTTACTGTAATTTTATTGTAGTTACTAAATGTATTTTTTAACACCTAAACCTACAAATTTGACATTGTTTGACATTTTTATATGACTTTACAATCATTAGAACTGAAGAAGTGCAGAAATTACTACACAAAACGTTTTCTATTAAAAGATTGAAATAATTTTTTCATAGTTTTTTTCTCCTTGACCGATATCCTCATTTACAGTGAGATTTTAATCTAACTCATTGTGTATTTATGTATATATATACATATAATAGATTTGATTTAAAAAAAGTACTTATTTTTCAAATAATTAACTGTGGTAAAAAAGAAATATAAAATGATGTTTTATCATGCGAACTACGTGTGGAAGCACATCAAAAATTCTTTATTTTGAAAAACGACCTGTCACAATTTCATTGATTTTAATAAATGTAATGTTTAGGCATATTTCTTGTTATTTACAATTTTACTCTTTAGTTAAATTTACAATGCTCCTGAATTATCTCAGATATTATTATCTAAACTTTAAAGTATATAGCAGGATTTTATCTCATTCTGATGTAGTGCAAAATATCTTTGGAGTAGTTTGTAAGATAATATTAAAAACATACAGTTGGCTGAAATCTGTGTTGTAAACAAATAAAATATAGCGTCAACATAGGAACGAAGAGTAACTTATTAAAAATCTTAGTATAAAGTTGCATGGCAAAATGTCAGCCATAATGGCACAATAAAATTAAAAAAGAAAAAGATGTCGAGCGAATTTGAAAACGTGATGAAAAACTGAAGCATCGAATATGCTTGGCGATTAATTTCTATTGTGTGAAATACATACATTTGTTTTTACTGTGAATGAAACTTGGGTATATTTCTAGAAATATACAGGAAATTTAAAAAATGTAAAAATGTTCCTGCTTTAGTTTTTTCGATTGCCAAGGAGTAGTTATGATAAATCTTATGGACAGGAGTAGAACAGAAACTATAAATTACTATTCGGCATTACGGATCACTGACCACTCCACAAGTCTGACTATTATTTTTTTGCAGGATAATGCAGAATCACATAAATCGCATAGTGTTACACAAATAATCTCAAATCGTGATGTTATTTTTCATAGGTTCTCTTTTCATAGGATTTTATTTAACTTGGTTATATAGCTTTTAATGGCATATATATATATATATATATATATATATATATATATATATATATATATATATATATATATATATATATATATATATATATATATTGGGAATAAACAAACTACGTTCTAGTTGTTTACTAGCAATATAAACTATAGTAACAATTAAAAGACGTATCATCGATAGTCAAGACATTCCATCATTATCATTAAAACCAAATGAGTTTTATCGATGAATCACGAGCATTGTGGATGGTGCTTCCCGCCGAGGTGTAAATTACAAGAGTAAAAACTGTTTTTAATTAATATTCTTTAGACGCAGCCCATGTGTGGGTTTCTTTTTTGCTGTTGTTAGTGGAGTTGTTACATCTAGACGGCTAATTACGCATTTTTACTTACACCCTTCGTACTCGTATATCATGTATTTATAAATTAGCTGTTACGATAAATAGATATTTTACTGCAATTTATATCCAAAGTACATATTAGCGGTTTTTATATAAAAACCTATTTCCTTGCTGTAAGTAATAAGGCCACATTATAAATTAGTTTATACATAAAGCTGTATATACTAAGCAATATTAAAGAAAAGTTTAGATAAGCAAGGAACAAAGTTAAAATGGGTTAAAAAGCAAAAGCAGTAAATGTTAGAGGTTTTGTTTTCCTTAAAGATAAAATTATTTTAAAAAAATGTACAAAATCAAATTAGAATAATTAACTTTAAATGATGCTTTACAGCAAGGCTTCTGAAGAAATAAATCTATAATAAACCTTTAACTCCGCTGTATACTGCGTGTTATTGAAAAATGTTAGGTTCTATTGAAAATTGTTAACGGGCCGTTGAAAACTTGACAAATAATTGAACAAAAGCATTCGACATAATCCACTTTAAATAAATTCTGGGTATTTTAACGAAAAGTAGAGTACCTCTGCGAATTCAGTAAATAATATACTGCTAAAATATGAACAATACTACATTTATACGACAAAATAAGAAGACAACAGGTAACATACAAGCACCGGCTTAGTCAATTTTCATATAATTTAATTATGAATTAAATAATGTAAGCTGTCACTCTTAATCTGATATACAAACTATAGAACAACTTGGTAAGTATGGGTTCCTATGCAGATGGCCCAATAAAAATGGCTAAGAGAAATTGAACATATTACGGAAGACTGCAACATGATCAAATTAACTTATATTATGTAATAATTAAAATTGAATATTATAATATTCAATTATAATAACAAAAGCCATCAGAAAATGTTAAAAGTATTGACAGAATGCCAATGCTACACTAACATAATCAAATATATCTACCAAAATGCTACAGCTAGCGTAAGACTATCTGAAAAAGAAACAAATAAATTCTGTATACAGAGAGCAGTACGGCAAGGAGACACAGTCACTCCAAAGCTATTCGTGAAGCTTTTAGAACATACTTGTAAGAAGGCACATCTAAACGAGCATGGTATCAACATAAATGGATAGAAACTTAGTCATTTGAGATTTGCAGATGACATCGTCCTTATAGCCGATCGTATGGATGATGCAATAATAATGGTTGAAAAATTATCACGCTTTCTTGGAGGTCAGACTAAAGATTAATATGAACAAAACAAATCTTATATACTAAAACGCTAAGCCCTTTTCTTGTCCACCACTTTACTCAAAAACCATATTAGATAATTAAAATATTTTTTCGGAATATTGAGATGACCGGAAGTTAAAATTTACTTTAAGTTTTAGACCCCACAATGTATATATGGATCGAAAGGTCTCGTCGAGACGAATCTAAATATGTACTTCCGGTTGCGATCCGACACCGGAAGTGACCCGAAACGCGCATAAAACGTCAAGATAGAGCAAATCTGACACCGGATTCGTGATCAGCATGCAAAATTAACTGCTAAATGATAACATTGTACCAAAAAACATTGTTTTCGACGAAATATTTTGTGATATTTAATACACTTTTTACTTGCAATATTATTGATGAATGTTATGTATATTCTTGCTTATATTGTTTGTATTGATCTCTTAATTTTTCTCGCAAAATAAAAATTTTATTTAAAAAACTCGATGTCGAGTTGGTCCGCTAGTAATGACTAATCTGGTACTAAATCGAAATATTGCTATTGATGGTAGGGATATTGTGCAGACTACATCGTATAAGTACCTAGAATATGAAATTCGGTTGGGCAGAGAAAACCAGACATGTGAGCTCCCACGTCATATAGGATTACCCTGGGCAGCATTTGGTAAATTAAACTATGTATTTAAATCGGATCTACCCCTATGCCTCAAAAGAAAAATCTTTGACCAATGTGTGTTACCTGTACTCAGTTATGGAGCGGAAACATTAACACTCAGAAAAAAGATATTTAATAAGATTCGCGTGACTCAGATGGCTATGGAGCGCCAGATGTTGGGTGTCTCTCGGAGAGACCGAATCCCAATCGAAAAAATACGTCGTATAACAAAAACAACAAACGCTATCGAAAAAAATCGCATCGTTGAAATGGTATTGGGCAGGACACGTCGCCAGATTATCAGACAACCGATGGACAAAACGTATTTTAAAGTGAAAACCAAGGCAAGAACCAATATGGAGCAGAGAACGCCCACCAACTCGATGGACTGATGACCTGAAGCGTGTTAACAATAACTGGATGCAAGCTGATGCAAGATGGAAAGAGCTGAGAGAGACCTATGTCCATCAGTGAACGCCTACAGGTTGATAATGATGATGATGAGGATGATAATAATAATACGTATATCTTATTGATGGCAAAATCACCAACGCAGTAATCCAATTCAAATACTTAAGGGCCATGCTTGAAGCAGTCGTGATACCAGTAGAAAATAAAACATTATATAGACAAATCTGTATGTAAAAAGAAGAAATCCAAAATATGATTTGCTGCAAAATTTCAAAATATGGTAAATTGGTAACACAATAGATGGTGGCTGAGTGATAGATGGCAGGGGATAAGAAATTTGATTACTTACGCAAATTTGCGGTGGGTGAATTTAACAGTACAACCAAAACAATATATATATATATATATATATATATATATATATATATATATATATATACATATATATATATGTATATATATATATATATATATATATATATATATATATATATATATATATATATATATATTGTTATGTTTCTTCTTTCCCAACCAAAGAAAAATAAATAAAATATCCATCGGAATAAAATTTTAAGAAATCATTATAAACAAAAATGTATATATTAATTTAAGATAAGATTTAGTGTAGATAGGAATAGAAATTTGTTTGGCAAACGACCTGTTTCCGTTGCAAATAAAATTATCAAAAAACCTTTGTTTAGAATTAGAAGAAATTTTACCTGCAAGTTAATAATCTTTTCATTGTTTGTATAGTCGAGTATTAAATGACCATATTTTAATCTTTTGAAATATGTATAAATGATGTATTGAAAAAAAACCAATTTTAAAGTAAGCTATTTAGTTTTCTCTGAAACCGAAATTAGGCTTTTCCAAAATCATGATAAACACAATTTAAGCTTTTTGATTGGACGGTCGTTTTTAAATGGGAATTGGGGAGTCGATCATGAGACAGAAGAAGTTAGTCATATTTTGGTCATCGAAAGGAAACAGTCGTGTGTCTCAAGATAGGGTGTGGTTCGTGAGTTTGGATACCGGCGTAACGAAAAGAAGTGAATAGTTTGAAGAAGGAGATAACAAGTAGATTAAAAGAGGTCCTTGTATCCACCGTGGGCATTTTATAAAGTATATGTGAAAGTATTCTTACGGCATCAAGTTGACAAAAGGAGGTCCTGGTGTCATAAATAAGTAGCGGAGTTTGGAGAAGTGAATCAGGTGTTTTTTGAGTAGTCTGAAGGAGGTTTGCAGAGACATAAAGAAGGAGCCGAGGTGCCAAAGAGGGGAGATCACATCTTTGAGGAGACTGGACTTTTCTGGGTATGTTCCAACATACAACTCAAGAAAAAAATAAACTGTAAGTGTTTGTACAATTGAATTTTATATCTGTGAAGGATCGTTTCGACATCATGGTCATTAGCATTCAAATTTAAGAATTGAGGTTTTGTTAGGCTAATCAAAAGTTTAAAGTTTTGTGGTTTCTTTTTTCAAGTAAAGAAAATTTTAAGTAAAATTGGTTTTTCACGTAATATAAATGTATGTAGCTTTATAATCTTATTATCATAATAATTTGATTTATTTTCTTGTATGCTGATTGATAAGATAACGACAGAATTTAATAATTGTTTTATTCGTTCATATAAAATAAAGAACCGTAAATCTTTGTAATATAATATATTTGTATTATTATCCTTTTTCTCCACCCGATAAAAGACAACTAGAAAATCTTTTGAATCCATCGAACACAGGTAATATAAGGATTATTTTACTTTTGATAACAGATAAGTTATAATTTTTTTATTGGCTCAATAAACTAAGTTTGAACTCAAAATAAACAATCATAACAATATATATATATATATATATATATATATATATATATATATATATATATATATATATATATATATATATATATATATATATATATATATATATAGGGTGGTCCTTAAGTAATTGTACAAACGAAAACCGTAAATTCTACACTTTAAAATATTACGATTTAAGCCAAATTGCTTTAATAAATGTTGATATTAAGAAAGATACAGGGTGTTAAAGTGCAAATTTAAAATTCTATTTTTCGCTATAACTTTCATGTTTGTAAATATTTATGCACAAAAATTTACAACTGGGTACTTTTAAATATGAGAAATTATAGTTTGATGCACACTTTGATGTAGCTCATAGAGGGCGCCACATATGCCACATATGTGGCATAAATTTGCACTTAACTTTTTTGCTTTTTAAGTTACCTGTATTTGTGACAAAAAATATTAAAGATACATTATTTTAACAAAAAAAAAATACTTCTTAATAACTTCAAAACTTAACAGTTTTCGTGATAATCGCATTTTACAAATCAGCTGCATAATTCTGATTTACGGCAATTACTCCAGGCAACGAAGGAAAAATAGACAAAATCATTAATAAATCTAAATTTTGGTATAAAATACCTTTAATAAAGTTAATAGTTAACGAAATATTAAATAAAATAAATATATCAACAGGATAATTAATAATAGGATTTGACAAAAAGTTTTACGTTTTATGTTAGATTAAAGTCATAATCAAAACATTTTGTTTACAAACCAAATTAAGAAATAGTTAAACTAAATAACATAACTTTTTGTCAAAGTAAGTGTTCGATATGTACACCATTTTCTTTAATTCATTTGTCAATATATTACATAAAAGATCGTCTTATTAAATAGCATCATTGGTTCTAAAGAAACTGCTGCAGTATTTATTTCTTCCCATAGTTGGTTGCGAATGTTTATGGGATTCTTATAGACACGTTGTTTTAATACGCCCCATATAAGAAAATCAAGCGGATTAAATTCTGGGCTACGTGGTGGCTATAATGTATAATGGATGAATATATTCTTTTAGATACATATCCAAACCTTATGGTATATTATGGAACTACATCTTATTTGTCGCAGAGGCTAAATAATGTATTAAACTGTGCTGTATCTGATTCATTGGTTACTTATATAAACATGGAATAACCTATCGATGATATTACTTATTTATATGATTACGATACAGCTTACGAGTAACTATAATTACATCTCGAACAAACGGTCTATTAGATTAACTAACGAACTAATATTATGCTGAACTAAATTATCTGTGTGTTTACTCTATTTATAACAATATCGGTTATTAGGCCAATGATGAAGTTTTTGTAAAAATGCTGAGTCTTTAAGGTTGGATTGGTAGCAAAAGAAATGAAACAAGACACATATGTGTCATTCAATACCTGGGCTTTAGTTTCTAATTGTCCTAATAAAAATGGGTAAACAATTTACGTAATGACTAATAAATATTCTTTTGGAATTTTTTATAAATTAAATAATTATATTAATATCTCACCACATTGCCAAGGAATATGACTGCCACGATCAATCCAACGTTCAGAACAGTTATATTTAAGTATGTTCTCACTGCCTTCTCTCTAGAATGTGGTGGTGTACCATCTTACATAAACCACATCTTTTGGGTTTTCAGAATTTTACAATAGGGAAAAAGTAATACAATGCCAGTAGGTATAGAAACTTAAGAAGCGATAAAAAAGGAAAATTGTAAACATGATGACGGCCAACGTCTAAATACGGACGCAGCACCTAAAGAAGAAGATGAAGAATATTTTCTTCAATAAGACATTTAGCAGCCATAATAAAAATTTTGTAATGTTACATTATCATCTTTGAGTTGTTTAATAAGAATAAACTGTGAATTATGCTTATCTACAGGTATTCAGTGCTTTACTGCACAAATATCACAATTGAGTATTATTAGGCAGCTGACTTATAAAATGCGATTATCTCGAAAACGGTTAAATTTTTTGGTTACTAACAGGTATACTTTTTCTTTGTAAAAATAATGTATCTTTAATATTTTTTAACACAGATAGAGCTAACTTAAAGAGCAAAAAAGTTAGGCGCAGATCTATGCCACATATGTGGCATATGTGGCGGCCTCTATGAGTTACATTAAAGTTTGTATAAAATTATAATTTATCCTGCTTTAGAGTATCCAATTATACATTTTTATTAAAAAATATGTACAAACGTAAAAGTTATAGTGAAAAATAGAATTTTAAATTTCCACTTTAACACCCTGTATCTTTCTTAATATCAACATTTTAGTAAAGCAAGTTGGGTTAAATCGTAATATTTTAAAGTGTAGAATTTACGGTTTTCGTTTGTACAATTACTAAGGACCACCCTGTATATGTATATATTTAATAATATATTAATATATATATATATATATATATATATATATATATATATATATATGTATATATATATATATATATTTATATATATATATATATATATATACATATATATATATATATATATATATATATATATATATATATATATATATATATATATATATATATATATGCAGGGTTGGCCACTCAAAAGAGTTCACCCTGATATTTAGCAAAATTTCATAAGATTTTGTGGAAATGCTGAAACAGGTTGATTTTTAATCTTTTAACATTTATTAACGATATAGATATCTGTCAATTGTTAACCCCCTCCTTTCCAGTACCCCAACCATGAAATTTTAAATAGAGAATATACCATGAATATACACATTCTTAGACATGTATTTCGCTAGAAAATTCAGACATCCATATTTATTTTGATTTTCTCTATTCTTCAAAAAGTAACAGTTTATTGAAAGTATTACACCTTTTAAAAACCAAATGTAATGCTTATGTTTTTCTGGTTTCAGTTTCCTGTATAATCAAAAACTTTATTAAAACGAAATTTGTAACATTAATAGGAAACTTTATTAAATGTAACCTAAATAAAATGAAACAATTTTGAATTGTTAAATTAATAATTCTGAGCAGTTTACTCATTAGCTGCTATAACTATTTACTTAAATGTTTAAAATGATTTTCAACGCCGTTCATATAATTATCAAGCCGCTGTTCGAAATTACGAAGAACATTTTGGAGTAATTCAGAGGTTAATACAATACATTCATAGACCATTCGTTATCTTACTTCTTCCAAAGTAGGTGGAATGGTAGGTGTAAATCTTGCTTTTTAAATAATCCCATATGAAGAAGTACAGAAGAGTTAAATTGGTGGCTTATTAAATGGACTAACTCTAATGGACTTCTTTATATGGGACCATATCCACGGAGGCAACATCCAAACGATTAGAAGCCTTCGAAATGTGCTGCTGCCGCCGCATGCTCAGAATTTCCTATATCCATCATGTTACAAACAACACCGTGATCCAACGTATGAATAAAGATCTGGAAATTATGCGTATCATGAAAATCAGAAAGATGACATACTTAGGGCATGTGATACGCAATGCAAAGTATCAACTAATCCAACTAATTTTACAAGGCAAGATAGAAGGCAAAAGTTCTCAAGGGCGCAGAAGAACATCGTAGTTAAAGAACAACAGACAGTGGGCAGGAATGACTACCATACATCTATTTAGAGCAGCTGTCAACAAAGTTGTAAGGATTAACGTGATTGCCAACATCC
Source organism: Diabrotica undecimpunctata (assembly GCF_040954645.1). Classification (NCBI taxonomy): domain Eukaryota; kingdom Metazoa; phylum Arthropoda; class Insecta; order Coleoptera; family Chrysomelidae; genus Diabrotica; species Diabrotica undecimpunctata. Next base: position 62,996,119 of record NC_092808.1, read on the forward strand.
ACATAGGATAGGCACCAAAAGGAGAAGAAGATATAAAAAGCAAGATTTATACCTAACATTCCAGCTTCATTGGAAGAACTAAGACAACAAATAATGTATAAATGCAGTCTAATAATCCTAAAATGCTCCATACTGTTCTTCGTACTTTCGAACAGCGACTTTTTAATTGTATTGATTTTCCTATTAATATTTCAAATTTCGTTTTATTATAGTTTTTGGCATGGCAGGAAATTGATATTAGCAAAACATAGACGTTACGTTTGGTTTTTAAGAGGTGTAAAACTTTCAATAAAATGATATTTTTTCACAAGAATAGAACTAATATCGAAAAAAATATAAAAGTCTGAATTCTCCAGAGGAATACCTGTTTTTACATGAGAAATAAAGAGTAATTTAGGTCCCCAATTAAAAAGGTGGTACTAATCAAAAATTAAAAGAAATGATGGTAGAACTTGTGAGCGAAGTTAAAACAATCCGACAAGACTAATAGGGGTTCTTAAAAGAAATACTTAATTTAAGTAATGTGAATTTAGAACTCCCTAAATGAGAATATAAGGCAATGAACTAACTCTCTAATACTTGTAAAACAATCAAAAATATTAAAAGATTCAATCAAGCACTTTGGTATAGCATGGAACAAACAAGACGACATAAGATTCGAAATAGGACACGATATTTTGGTAGGCAAGTCCATGGAAAGTTTCAGGTTTATCAAAAAAACTTAATGGAGTCTTACATGAATTAGCTAAACTTAAAATGGATATAGCAGTTTTAAAAACAGACATTAGCCTAATTTGCTTTTTAACTGAACACTAATTGTGAACAATATACTAATGTACAGTTTATTTGCGTTGGTAATTATTTTACAATGTCCTTTTTTATTTTTTTTTTTGTTCTAAATGTTCTTTTATCCTACGTCTTGAGTCCCAAGACATTATTTCTGTGTAATAATAACATAAGCCGACTAACTTTGGACTTTGTACGAAGAGTAAGACAACTAAATCATTCATATCTTAAATGGATGTGGTATTAAGTGGATATAGAAAGTATTCAGCAGAAAGTGAGAATACTTCTCTCTCTCTCTCTTGTCGTTTCCTCATTGCTGAGGATCGTGATTTCCTACAATGCGGGCTGTCAATTCTCTCCATCTCTTGCGATTTTGGGCTGCTCTCATGGACTCGGAAAACGTCTCTCCAGTGGCTTTCTGTATTTGATCTGACCATCGGATAGGTGAGCGTCCTCTGCCTCTACGTCCTTCTACGTTTCCGCATACAATTAATCTTTCTAAGTTGTCATTGTCTCTTCTCGCAATGTGGCCAAAAAACTTTAAAACATTTGCAAGACACTGAGAGGAGAGTCTGGTCTGACTTCTAAGAATACTTCTCACAAAGGCATAAAAACATTTACATAGTGCAGTAGAGAGAACAACATTACTGCGGTATTTAGGGGAAAGAGGACTTATGGACATAAGTGACCAAATGGAAAAACAGGTTGGTAATTATTTTATTTTCAAAAGGTTTTCAATAGGTTATTTTCAAAAGCAGGCAGCCGAGACACATACCTTACATCGCGCAATTTGAAAAGTAGATGCTACAACACCGCTTAACTGAGGGGACCAGAAATGAGTACAAACCATCTTTCTAATCAAGGGAAAATGTGCATCTAGATAAGTTAACGTCTGGATGGGAGACACTCCAATGAATAAGAATATGTCGAGAATACAGCGTCGAACTATTGGCTGACAGCAGAAAAGATATTTCTCTAAATAGATGGTTTCGTACTTTTATTCAGGATTAGGTTATTTCAACCAAAGATTCCATCTAACATCTTACCGAAGGCTGCCAACTACAAGCTCTACTGAAACCGCACTATGTTTACTGAATAATTACTGGCATCTAATACACCAGATGTCATACTGGTTAATAAACTAACTAGACAAACAACGTTAGTTGATGTCACAATACCTAACAACAATAATCTGCGTTATTAAATACAACGAGAGAAGTACAGAAATTTTGACATTTAACTAAGCAAACAGAAGATAATGGGAAGTATCGAAACAATACTCACCATTCTGCCTACTACTGGAGTTATTCTGAATAACCTCCTAGAGAGCATAAAACAGCTGGGTCTTAATAAACATACTATACTGTCTGCATAATCACTTAATATATATAGAGACCATATTATGAGAAGAGCGCTTAAAGAATGGAAAAAGAGCATCTGAAAAAATAAACAACTTACGATTTGCGGGCGATAGAGCTCTTCTTGCAAATAGTTAAGAAGAGTTAATTGATCTTATACGACTGATTGAAAACGAAAGTCAAATATTTGTTCTGCAGTTTAACATATCAAAGACAAAGATCATGATAGTGGATAGATTATATAACAATGATCCACACATAACCACGATTGACCGGTTCGATGTTGTGGGTTCATTGATCACAAACACAGAGGCACTACATTAAGAAATAAAACGTAGATGTGATTTAGCAAAAGTCTCCGTACTAAAGAGGCCAAAATATGGAAGGACTCTCAAATTTCACGAACTCTAAAAATGAGGTTTATCAACTGCTTAATATTCCCAATATTGACATACGGTTGTGAATCTTGGACTCTACGACAAGTGGAAAGAAGAGAGATAGATGCCACTGAATATTCTGTTGGAGAAGAAAGTTAGCAATTTCGTGGACCGATCACATGACAAATATTTCAATTATAAATAAGCTTAAAGTCAGCAAACGGCTATCCAGGAAAGTGCATCTCCAACAATTAAAATACTTTGGACATGTTACGAGAGCAGACACAGAAAAAAGATAACGAGGAAGTTTTAAAACAAGATGTATCGATCAAATTACAAGGGTATGTAAAAGACCTATGCATGAGTTAAAAGAAATGACAAGAATCTTTGGAGAAGGACAATACACGACATTACGATGACCACTACACTCGCTCCGGGGGGTCAGGATTGAAGAGAGAGAGAGAGAGAGAGTGAATATTTCTACAAGACCATGCAGAATACTGTATTTCTCTCGACGTCTAGATGTGTACGAAAATTTTTGGGAAATACTCCAATATACCAAGTCACATAGGGCTCGATAACACAGAAAGAGCTCCAACAGAGCTTAATCCTTTTAAAATCGTAGGTATCTTTGTGAAAAGACACAAAGGTACAAGACACACTTTTCACACAGACACAAAAATATAATTCTTGGAGTGTAATAGAAAGAAAAAGAGTTACACAACGCGCTATGGAAAGATCAATATTAGGTATTACCATCAGAGATAAAGCACCAAACCTACAAATAAGAAGAAGAACAGGAGTCACAGATGCAGTTGAAAAAATAGCCATGGCTAAATGGGCTTGGGCCGGACATGTTGCCAGATTAACGGATGATAGATGGACCAGAAAGATTCTGGAATGGCGACCAAGGCAAGAGGCATATCGAAGCAGAGGACGACCAGCGACTAGATGGACGGATGATATCAAGCGCATCACCACAAACTGGATGCAAGTAGCACAAGATAGAAATAGGTGGAAAATTTTACGGGGGGCCTACGTTCAGCAGTGGACAAATATAGGCTAATTGATGATTATGATGATGAATAGAAAGAAGAATATTACCGTTGTGTTATGGAATGGGAATAAAGCAAATCTAAACTGCTTAGGTTACATTTGGACATACAATAGAACTGTGCAGTTTTATTTATTTTGTAAACGTGTCTTAAATTATTTCCTTTTTAGTCACAGCACTAGTGCTTTACACCATTGTTTAAGTGATGTTAATTATATTTTAGTATCTATTAATTATACTTCTTGGTTTGATATTGTTCTTATGTATAATAATATCATTATCTGAAACAAAATTGTGAATTTTACATTTACATTTTACATACAAGATGTACGTCAAACATCATTGCAGACAATAAACAAATTTTTATTTGTGACTTTTAAATATCTCATCTCCACTACAATACAAGCTGCTTATCATCTAATCATCTCTGTTACTAATAAAACCCAAAAGCTTTTACCTAATTTATATCTTAGTATACGTATTTTTGTCGTGTTTATGATAAACCCAAACGTAATCAAGATTATTTAACACATTAAAAGCATTTGAGTCATTTATCTTGTGTAAATTTCTCCAGTACGTAAACTATGAAAGATTTTTGAACTAACAATATTCTCATGGCATGTAGGAAGCAGAAATTAATGGATTTTAGAAAGAAAAAACGTCGAATGAGGCAAGCAACTTTCCTTTTATTTAAGTAATATTCAAAGTGTTTCGTTGTTTGCAAGGCCTACTGGTGTAATAAAATTGGGATTTACTTCTTGAACCTCAAAGAGCTATCCGTAGTTCTTAAATGTACTCTTGGTTAATGGGTAATAATTATTAAATGCAATTTTTTCCTATCTCGTTAAATTAATCAGTTTAGTATCAATATAATATTGATTTAGTGCAGTAATTAAAAAAAATTTTTTATAATTAAAAGTAAAACCCATAAAATGGACTTAATTTCTTTTTATAAGCATGTTTAAAATATTTCTATATAGTCCAAATTTAAATTTTAATTTCGGGGATAAAAAACGTTAGATCATAAATATATTTTTTGAAAATTTTATTGTAAATTTTCTACATAATTTTTTATCTTATCTACGTACTTTTATCTTTTCTATCTATTTACTTTTCTATCTATTTCTATCTATCTATTTCTATCTATTTACTTTTATCTTATATACGTACCATGAAACAGGTAAACAAATTAGTTATTGTTGTTAATATGAATTAACAAATTGTTTCAATAGGCAGTTATATTAAAATTAAAAAATAAATACATTAGAAATATATCCGGTCCGGTATGCCGGACGTAAAGGGCACTATGTCACAAATTTGTAATTTTACAGGAGAAGCGTTTTAAGTTTATTTTTGTGTTTGTTTATTCACAGGATGTATGTTAATACACATTACGTCACAAACCCTTGTATAATTTATTCTTCAGATTATTAACTTTCAAAATTGTATTATTTAAAGCACATATTGTGATAATAAACTTGATTTATTTTTAATAAAAAAAAAAATTAAAACACAATGTGGTGGACTGTTTACCTCTTCAAGATCTTTTGGGTCATAGTACTAGATGTATACTAAAAATGCATTATACAATGTTAAACTTTAATTTGTTTCTCCTTCATGATAAACATTACGGGGTAAAGTGTAAAACTTAATATTTGTTTACATTTAACGACCGGGATACTGTTAGAATACTAAAAGAAACATAATGTATATCCCTCATGCATCAAAAACTTCCTCTTCATCATATTTTGGGTAATCACTAGCGTTGTTAGATGTAGGTAAATTTTTATAAAATTTATAACATACAGATGGTAAATATGGTAGCAGTGACATCAAGTCATCGAACTTTTGGGGAGAAATCGGTCATAAGTCATTAGTGATAGGCAGTAGAACTTCTGGCCATGTAATTTTTTCACTTCTTCAAAATCGTATCATATCAAGTTCTTTGAAATTATAATCATCAAAAGAAGTTTTAAAAAATAGTTTTCCTGTAGTCTCTCGACGAACTTGAAGATGAACAGGCAGACATTAATACACGTTGTTTTTTAGTGTCAAGTTTTCTTAAGACAAAAGGAGCTTCTTTTCCGACAGATAATGAGTTGAATTGCTTGAAGTCCTCACATTCCATATTGTGTACCGTGTATTTAGTAGATCTTTGGCGAACAAGTTGTTGACAATCCCAAGGAGTCAGTATTGTCATGTTTGGCACTCTTTTCCTTTTCCTTTCAATGTAACCATGAACAGTGTCTGCTTCCACATGAGTATGGCCCTTTAACAAAAACTTGTGATCTGTTTGCTGAATGTGTGGGAAGGTCTTCAAAATCCAGGAATATGCCATTACAATAAACGTATTTTTATTTTGACCATAACAGTTGTCCGTCCATATGGTTATATGTTGAATAGTAGAGTCAAGTATTACACTATTTGCCCATTTTAATAAACACGAAGCCATTTATTTTCCGCCTTCTTCTTATGGTGACTATCCGTTACGGATGTTGGACACTAACATGGCTACTCCAACTTTGTTGACTGCTGCCCTGAAAAGTCCGGTAGTGGTTAAGTTAAACCATTTGCGCAAGTTATGCAGGCAGGATATTCTTCTTCGTCCTGGACCTCTCTTCCCATGCACTTTACCTTGAAGTATGGTCCGAAGTAGGTTGTATCGTTGTTCATTGTACATTGTATTGCCCAGGTATTCTAGTTTGCGACGTTTTATGGTTATGACTAGTTTGCGCTCTTTACCCATTCTATGTATTACTTCTTCGTTGGTAACTCTATCTATCCAGGAAATCCTCATCATGCGTCACTAGCACCACATCTCAAATGCTTCGAGTCTCTTCAGTGTTGCTTCAGTTAAGGTCCATGACTCCACGCCATATAAAAGAACGGAGAATATCTAGCATTTTAGTAAACGAACTTTTATTTACAATGTTATATCGTGGCTGTTAAAGATTTTTTTCATTTTGACGAAAACTGATCTTGCCTTCTCGATCCTTATCTTAATTTCCGTTGATTGGTCCCACTGTTTATTTAAGTTTGCACCCAGATAACAAAAGTTGGTGATTTGTGTTATAGGTTGTTGGTTAACTAGTAATTGACCAGGTGGTATCCTATTTTTGCTTATAACCATGTATTTGGTTTTTTTGATGTTAAAATCAAGCCCAAACCTGATACTTACTTCTGCCACCCTGGAGACAAGTGTCTGCAGACCTTTAAGACTGTCTGCAAAAATGACAGTGTCATCAGCGTATCTTATGTTGTTCAATCGTTTTCCGTTTATAAGTATTCCCTCGTCTATGTCCGTTAGCGCTAGGTTTATAATATGCTCTGAATATGTATTGAACAATAATGGGGACAATATACATCCCTATCGCACACCTCTTTTTATCCTTATGTCGTCTTTTAACTGATCCTCATTTCTAACAGCTGCAGTTTGTTCGTAATAGAGATTGTTTATTATACGGCTCTTTGCTGTCTAGACCAATTGAATTTAATATTTTCATCAGTTCGTCATGTTTTATTCTATCGAACGCTTTCTGGTTATCAACAAAACACACATATATATTACAATTCACGTCTCTACATCTATGAAAGAGAACTTATATTGCGAAAAGTGCCTCTCGAGTACCCAATGCATCCCTGAAGCCGAATTGTGTGTTTGTCATGTGTTCTTCACACTTTTCATATATTCTTTTATGTACAATTTTTAAAAAAGTTTTGAGGAGATGGCTCACCAGGCTTATTATTGGATCATTTTCTTTCTTTCTTTTCCGCCACGAGCTGCTTTACTTTCATCCCACATCATTCAGTGTACTAAAGAGTCGAAGGAATCATAAATCGTAAAATTAAATGTCCATAATTTTCTCTTATAAAAACTGATGCTGTTTGTAATCAAAGGTGTAGGTAAGCACTTCTGGAGATCACAAGTCAAAACTTTATATCTCGGATTATCCATGGAAAGTTTAATATCTCGATTTTTTAAATTATATCCCTTATTATCCATTATTTCTTTGATCTAGATTTAGTTTATTCGTGAGCCTAGCACTAAATGAATCACAAACGTCACAAGTGTCTGTACCAGGTAATTTAAAGGAAACAATAAATTGTTTGTTAAACACATTAATACAACCAGAGTTTAGCAACCAATTTTGAATCAACATTATTTTCAGTACAATAGGTTATATAAAGGCTGTACATATTCTTGATATTTAATTCTGATCCTTAATATTTTTTGGCGGTTTTTTCTCTGGTATAATGGCTCTTATAGGTAGAGAATTATAAATAATGTTTCTTAACGTTTTCAATAATTTCAGGTAACGTTTTATTGCTAGGAGGGTGCTTCCCTCTTAGGTCTGGTTGTACCAGACCTCCTTGTTCTGTCTTTCGTAAAACGTTTACAACTACTTTATTTGAAACATCTTAAGTATTCAAAAACATAACTTTGCAAACGCCAACATGCTTGTTATTAACAATAAAACTGTAAAAAAGGCTATTTTCCTTTGGTTTGCTAGATTCCTTATTTCGTTTTCTGGAGCGAGCTATAGGTTGACTTTTTACACACGATCTGACCAAATGTCTTTTTATGTCATTGCTGCTGTCTTCACTCCAATATCTATAGAAAACTTCTTGTCTCTCATTTTGTGATAAATTATCATAAAACTTCTTCCTACATGAACAAGGTGGTTTCATAGATTTGGCTTGACGTACTTTACCGCTTTTGTTAACATATTCTTTTCCGGACATTGAGTTTTGTTTTCGTAGGTTACACAGCCATTTGTTCGAATATCGGATTCGTTTTACTGGATTTATTTTGTAACTTACTTTTCTTAGTTGGGTTCTCATTTACATTGTCTGTATTTCTACTATCTTCGTTACTGGAATTATTACCAGTACTACATACTTCATCATCGGATAGAGATCTTTTTTCAATTTGTGATCTGTTCTCTTATTACTGATTCCTGCCTTTAACTATGGTGAAAAACATCTTAATTTTTCATCAGTATCACTAGATGTCTCACTGGGAAAATAATCTTTATCAGCATCGAAATCATTACTATCAAAAAAATGGGTCGTCATCATCGGGATTATTTTGATTGGTTTTTTCTTCTGCATTATGAGAATTTGGATCTGGAAAAAATATCTCTTTTTAACAAATCTTTTTCAAGTAATGAAAAAAAATTTAAATAATACGTTATTTCGTAAATGCCTTAAACATGCCAATATAATTTTTCAGAATGAACGTTATTTATTCAATGCAATAAATGTGAGAGTTTGAAAACAAGGTATTAAACTAATCAATTTTTTAAACTAAATATGATAAAATATTTTCATAGTCCGTAAATGCATACAATATTTATTAATGAAAACTAAGATTCCACAGGACTTTAAATTTAGTATATTTTTTCTTGAATTTACAAACTTTATCTTAAGTTTACTTAAACATTTGTCTTTAGGCTAATAAATTGTCTCTTTTGTTTAGCTCGAAACATAACCTCTAAAATATAATGATATTATCTTACCTGTACTATTTTCATTTTGTTGTCTTAAAGCTAAATTCAATATTTTGGCAACACGTGAATGTTTTTTGCACTCCATAATCAGTTGTATTAACTTATTATAATCACTTATTTACTGCATATAACTAAACAAAATCTGAAAATGTAAACAATCAATTAATAGTTTACAGTATGTGGTTCAAGGCACTGTGTCTAGATGATACTGCAATGTTAGCAATGTACACAGAGGTATAGGATTTCATGTCCAGATGGTGCCCTCTGCCTCTAAACAAAATGTGACATGGTACTTTTTTTAAAGTGCTTATCATCTTTTATAACGTAGGATATAGTGCTTTATACCTCTGTGTGGAGAATTAAAAGTTCATTATAACTGCAGTTTAATGCCAATGTTGACAAAAATGGACATAGTGCCCTTTACCTCCGGCATACAGAATATATATATATATATATATATATATATATATATATATATATATATATATATATATATATATATATATGTATATATATATATATATATATATATATATTTATATATTTATATATATATATATATATATATATATATATATATATATATATATTGTTATGATGTGTTTTTTGTTTGAATGATGAGCAATGAGTATTTTTAATAATATAATATATAGGGTTTTTATCGCGGTTCTCAAAGAATTAGCTTGTAAGTACTTTTTTAAATTATCTTTATTATAACTATTATGAAACACACATATATATCTAACCTAGCCAATGTAAATTTAAAATAAACTATCTTTAAATTGATATTCTTATAAAACTAATTAAATTCTATAGACAATGTTAAATTTAAACAAACTATCTTCAAAATTGAAATTGTTATAACACTAACTAAATTATATTAACAAAATTTTGTACCTTTCTTTCACTGAATGCCTAAATGAACTGTTTTCCACTATATATATTCTAATCACCACTGAATGTCTTCGTACTTCGGTTATCCTTGTTTTTGTGAAATTTCTTTTTCCAATTATCAGCTTCTACCAATTTAAGATATATTTTTCTTCACCAGCATTTATATACCACCAAGCAAAACAGCAAACAGCATATATATTTATTCTTCTTTTCAATATACCAATATCCAATTATTATAAGTTGATTTATACTAATCTCCAACCATAATATAATTTAATTTCTTCCAATATACTTTTTTTAATCTGATTCACTGACTCCAACTAACTTTCATATTTCTTACTAAACTTTTCTGACTGACTTCTTGAAAATTCTGAACAATTTACTTCACTATTCACTAACTAAATGTGTCTACTAACTTTCATAATGAACTGGCCTGACTTCTGACTAAAAAACTTCCCTCTTGAATCCAAATCACGGGTATTTATATCTTTTTGGATATTCTAGAACCATCTGGTAAGAAACCATGTTCGATCTCGTTCTATTTCTTCGATATGGATGTTCTCGAAAAAATATCTGTTCCATCCACCGACATAATCATTATTCCAGAATGTTCGACCGTAAACAATGGTCACACTCTGCACTCTGGAGAATTCGTTAATATTCCATTGATAATTTTGTTGACATTTAGGCTTTTCAGATCAGAATAAACACTTAAATCATTAAATATATATAAATTAAACATTTTAAACTAACATTATTATTATAACCCCACTTTATATTCCTTATAATTCTTAATTTCTATCTGTCACTTCGAGAGTATTTTTGGTTGCCTATGCACATGGCTCACTTAAATATATTTACAACATTAAAATACAACTTTTTACAATTATTATATGATAATTTCTTAAAAATACCCTCACATAAATAATTTTTATTAAATTCTCTAGTATATAACTTATTTAAAACAACCAAATATCTAATATTATGTAGTATATAACTTATAAATTATTTTCTATAAACCCTAATCGTATCAATACCCCAAAATAATATTTAAAATAAATAATTTACTTATTATTTTTTTAAATATTAATTTTCTCATACCTTATTAAATTTAATAAATTAATAATTCAATTTTTTTTTTTTTTTATTTAAAATGTGTTAAATACATCCCTGTTCGCTGTCTATGTCAAAGCAGAGAACAACGGAGCACAGTTCGGCTATTCTATGGTCAAACTGTCATGTCAAATGGGGCAATGGATGCGATATCAGAGAATAAAATATAACCTTAATTAAAAATATAATCGATATGGTGTTCTGTTTGTTTATAGACAAAATCTAGGAATTATTTCCATTCAAAATAACTTTCATCAATATAAATTGGTAAGTTTTTTTTCACTTTATTATATTAGAAAGACATTTTTATAGCAATTATAGTATCAATTTTGTGTCTAACCCCAAATTATGATTTTTAGGGTACAAATTAATTTCCATATATACAAAATTCAACAAGTATGATGTCAAATTGATTCAAAATAATGAAATCTACCATCTACCATTTAACAAATCAAGTCTATTGAATAAAATGGATATATCAGTTAGTTATTAGTGTTATTATATTTGTGTTAAAGGTATAGAAATCATTATTCAATCTCTTCATGATATTGAAAAATGTCGTTGATATGAAACATGCCTCTTAGTCTGTTCTCTGCATCTATTAACACATAACTATTTAGTCCATTCTGATTTTCAATTATGTATGGACCTTCAAACATTGGTTGAAATTTCTTACAACGATTTTCTTTAACATTACTTTTTCTAAGTGAACGAATTAACACTAGGTCTCCTTTTTGAAATGTGATTGGTTTTTTTATATTTCGATTTTGTCTTCTGATATATTTTTCAGCTTTCCTCCTAATTCGGTTATTCACTTTCTTCATTACTTGTTCTAACATATCCTGATTATATTCACTAATCCACTTTCTGTTTCCTATATGGCCAAACATTAAATATTCTGGTACTTCCTCTGTATTCAAATTATGTGTATTATTTAAAAAATACTCTACTTGTGGTATATGTTGCTGCCAAGTTTCGTGTTGATTTTGGCACAGTATCCTTAAATATTTTATAACTTCTTTAATATATCTTTCTGCAGGATTTGCCTGAGGATGTCTGATACTTGTAAAATAAATGTTGATTCCCTTTTTCTCACAAAATGTCCGAAATTTTTGGTTGTTAAAATATGTAGCATTATCTATTATGCAATTTCTAAATGGTCCTATTTCTTCGAAAAATTGATTAATATATAATTTTAATGTTTTAACATTTGTTCTAAAGCAGGGATATAATTTAATAAATTTTGTATATAAATCAACTATCACTAGTATATGCTTTTTTCCTGTTGGACTGAGAACTAAATTTGAAATAAAATCCATGGAAACTGTATTTAGTTTTTCATATACAACATTAGATTTATATGTGTTCTGGTTTTTGAAATTCTTTTCTTTGTTTAGTTGACATATTGGGCATTGGGTAGTAATTTCTTTTGCTATACTTATGTCATTCTTTGCAAAATAATTGTCCCTAAATAGCATCCATAGCTTTCTTGAACCAATATGCATATAATTGTTATGTAAATTTTTTAATATTTTCTTTGCTAAAGTTCTAGTTATTACATATACTTCTATGCCATTTATTATTTTATAATATACTCCATCTTTCCTAAGGACTTTTTGTTTTTCACTCAAATTGATCTGATCTCTTATAATTTCTTCTTTAGAATATAATCCAGTACTTTCTACTAATTGATTTAATCCAATTTTTATTGTTCGCTGCCCTTTTTGTGATGTATTTTCTAACCTTGATAAAGCATCTGCCACTATATTGGATTTTCCAGAAATATATTTGATTTCAAATGAGTATTCACTCAATATTAGACTCCACCGATGTATTCTACTGTTTCCATATTTGTTATTTAATATAGACGTTAAAGCTTGGTGATCTGTTTCTATTGTAAATTCATTACCCAACAAATAAAATCTTAATTTTGTGACACAGTGTATTATACTTGCTAGTTCTAATTCTGAAACTGAGTAACCCTTTTCATGTGGCTTTGTAATTCTTGAAATGAATTGTATTGGGTATTCGACCCCATCATGTATTTGTAATAATACCCCTGATAATCGCTCTATTGATGCATCTGTTCTTAATATGAATGGCTGTGTGTAGTCAGGATAGTATATTTTCAAATTTGACAGAAAAATGTTTTTAATTTCTTGGAATGCTAGTTCTCTTCTCTGATCCCATCTCCATTTTACACCTTTTCTCAGTAGTTCAAGTAATGGAATTTCTTTTATACTTAGATCTGGTATTATCCTTTTATAATAATTAATTATTCCAATAAATCCTCTTAAAGTTCTTAAATTGTGTGGTGTTTTATATTCCTGAATGACTTGTGTCCGTTCTGGATCCATTTCGATTCCCTTAGTGTTAAGTTTATAACCTAGATATATGACTTCTTTTTGAAAAAATGTACATTTTTCGTGATTTATTTTTAGTCCAACTTTGTCTAATCTATTTATTATAGTTTTTAGGTGTTTCTCATGATCTTCAGCCGTTTTAGAAAAAATTAATATATCATCAATGTAGTGAATTACAAAATGTTCATATTGATCCAAAATATCATGAAGACATCTACATAGAGCACTGCAAGATGATTGAAGTCCAAATGGTACTACTTTGAATTGATATACTACTCCATCTATCTGAAATCCTGTATACTGTCTACTTTTTCTTTCTAGAGGTATTAACCAGAAACTATGCTGTAAATCGATTTTAGTGAAAAATGACATTCCTGTAATTCTTCCTAATATTCCATCTATACTCATTGGTGCTTCAAATTGCTTTTCAGTAATCTTGTTAATATTCCTTGCATCCGAACATAACCTGATTTCACCTGATCTTTTTCGTACTACTACTATGGGTTGATAAAATGTGTATCTGCCTTCTCAATGATTCCATCTTCTAACATATTATTAATTGTTTTGTTTACTTCTTCTCTGTATTTATATGGTATTGGGTATGATTTTGTTTTAAAATCTTTTTCTTCTTTAACTTTTATACTATGGATATAATTTTGTGCAATTCTATTTTCTTTATTGACAAGTCCCTTGTGTTGCTGCAATATGGAAATGACTATTGATTTATATTCTTTAGGGCAATTTAAAACTTTTATCATATCTTCTTCTTTACAAATAAAATTATTCTTCATTATGTACTCATTATTCCTTGCTTCCAATTTTACGCACTCCGCCTCGTAGGCATCCATCTGCTTAAAATTTCCATTTCTTAAATATTCACTACAATAATTATTCTTTACATTCTTTTGGGACATTTCCCTATCATCAAAATACATTTCTTCTTCATAAACATCATTATTTTCTTTTAATAATATCCTATCAACTCTTATTCCTTCTTCTACCTCATCTTTCTGCATAAATTTAATTATTTGCCCTTCCAAAGTTACCATTTTTTCTTCAAAATCTATCTTTACTTTCTTCTTTTCCAATTCATCATTTCCCATTAATATATCAACACATAAATCCTTGACAATAAATCCTTGCATATTAATTTCTTTATTAAGAATATTAATTTTAAAATTGGCTAGTTTATCAATTTCACCCAACTTCTTATTATTTGCACCAATAATTTTAATTTTTGGAATCTTTATTATATCTGATAGTTTTAATGTATTAAAAATAAAATTCTCCGAGACTAACGTACTTTCTGAACCAGTATCTATCATAATTTTAATCATTTTATTTTTGGCCAAAGCATTTATATAAATTAAATTAATAGATTCAATAATTTTCTCTTCATTTAAAGAAATAAATTCAGAAGGTTTTTCATAATAGCAATGGCCTAACTTGTAATTCAGAAAGTTTACTGCACAAAATTTTGATTATTAGAATTGTCAGATTGTATCTGACCACTTGGATCTGATGTCCTATGTCTTTCCCTACTATGACTTCTACTCACATTTTCTTGCCTTGTACTATTTCGTTCCCTGTCTTCGCAGCTTCTATTCCTTCGAACACAATTTACCTGTCTGTTATAGTTAGGTCGCTCTGTATTTCTTCTATTGTTAAAATCTTGTCTATTATTATTAGTACTGTTATTAAAATGTTGTCTATTATAATTAGTATTATTATTAAAATTTTGTCTATTATAACTAGTATTATTATTAAAGTTCTGTCTATTTGGATTACTGTTAGTATTATTAAAATTTTGTAAACTATCACCATACCTAGTATTATTGTTATATGATTGTCTATATTGTTGATTATCATTTTTATTATATTGAAAGGTATTGTTGTTTTTTCTGTTGTTATTATTACTTGTCATATTGCCTCTTTGTATTCTTTAAATAAAATTAATAAAACTATCTATTGTTTGAATATTTTGTACAGTTACGGTTTGCACAACATCAGCATCAAAATGTCTAGATACATTTAAGACTGTTTCATCCTCTCTAAGTGGTGGTTCTAAATATTTTGCAACTGTTATCAATTTCAATGCATAATCTACCATATTTGATTTTAAATTTTGATTATACTTTCCAAAATATAGAATTTCTCTAAACTTGGCTTGCTCTAATTCACCCCAATAATAATTTAAAAATTTATTTTCAAATGTTTGAAAATTATCTAAATCATTCTCAATACTAGCAAACCAAGTTGCTGCATTGTCATTTAATGTCATTCTAATATAATCTTTAATATCATTAATATTATTCACCAATCTTAATTTATGTTTTAAACTATTTATGTATACTCTAGGATGCAAATTTTTTATATTACCAGAGAATTTAATCCCAGTCTCATTTGTTAAATTTAAGTAAGGTCTCCCTATGTCTCTCATTTGTGAAATATCATCTATTCTCTGTTCCACATTTCTTATTTGATTACTATTTATTTGAATATTTTGTTGTATATCGTCTAATTTTTCTTCTGTGTTTCTCCTGTCTTCGTTAATTTTTACTTCTAAGTTACATTTCTGTAACTCTATTTTCTGTTCTATATCTATCTTATTATCTTGAATAATCCTCTTTACTTCTGTCCTCTCATTTTCTATTCTTTTCTTGTAGTCATTCCGTATAATTTTTATTTCATTTGCTACTTTTTTCTCTGCAGCTTCAAGTTTTTTATCCATTTGTTTTTCTATTTGCTTTACAATTTTATTATTATTATCTTCTATTTTCTTTTCTAATTTTCTATAATTCTCTTCCATTTTTTTCGTGTTCTCTTCCATTTTTTTCGTATTCTCTTCCATTTTCTTCGTATTCTCTTCCATTTTCTGTTCCATTTTTTTCATGTCTTCTTTGACTTCTTTTGAATTCTCTTCTATTGTCTTGTTCATCTGCATCATTAATGACATCAAAGCTGCCATATTGACATTTTCCTCTCTTTCTGGATTCATTTCTGCAGTATCTTGTGGAACTTGAACTAAACTCTCCTCTTGTATAGGTTGTGTTTCTACTTCCACATCTTCTTCATTCTTTTTGCTTCTTGTACCTTTCTTTCCTTGAGACATTTTGAGACTTTACTTGTTCAAATATAATTAAAATTAAAATCTATACTTTTTCTTTCTACTGATAATTAATTTAATTATATGAGAGCACTTATCTTCCCAAACTAATTCTTTTAAATAGAGAGCCACCGCGTTGGGTGCCAAATTGTTATGATGTGTTTTTTGTTTGAATGATGAGCAATGAGTATTTTTAATAATATAATATATAGGGTTTTTATCGCGGTTCTCAAAGAATTAGCTTGTAAGTACTTTTTTAAATTATCTTTATTATAACTATTATGAAACACACATATATATCTAACCTAGCCAATGTAAATTTAAAATAAACTATCTTTAAATTGATATTCTTATAAAACTAATTAAATTCTATAGACAATGTTAAATTTAAACAAACTATCTTCAAAATTGAAATTGTTATAACACTAACTAAATTATATTAACAAAATTTTGTACCTTTCTTTCACTGAATGCCTAAATGAACTGTTTTCCACTATATATATTCTAATCACCACTGAATGTCTTCGTACTTCGGTTATCCTTGTTTTTGTGAAATTTCTTTTTCCAATTATCAGCTTCTACCAATTTAAGATATATTTTTCTTCACCAGCATTTATATACCACCAAGCAAAACAGCAAACAGCATATATATTTATTCTTCTTTTCAATATACCAGTATCCAATTATTATAAGTTGATTTATACTAATCTCCAACCATAATATAATTTAATTTCTTCCAATATAATTTTTTTAATCTGATTCACTGACTCCAACTAACTTTCATATTTCTTACTAAACTTTTCTGACTGACTTCTTGAAAATTCTGAACAATTTACTTCACTATTCACTAACTAAATGTGTCTACTAACTTTCATAATGAACTGGCCTGACTTCTGACTAAAAAACTTCCCTCTTGAATCCAAATCACGGGTATTTATATCTTTTTGGATATTCTAGAACCATCTGGTAAGAAACCATGTTCGATCTCGTTCTATTTCTTCGATATGGATGTTCTCGAAAAAATATCTGTTCCATCCACCGACATAATCATTATTCCAGAATGTTCGACCGTAAACAATGGTCACACTCTGCACTCTGGAGAATTCGTTAATGTTCCATTGATAATTTTGTTGACATTTAGGCTTTTCAGATCAGAATAAACACTTAAATCATTAAATATATATAAATTAAACATTTTAAACTAACATTATTATTATAACCCCACTTTATATTCCTTATAATTCTTAATTTCTATCTGTCACTTCGAGAGTATTTTTGGTTGCCTATGCACATGGCTCACTTAAATATATTTACAACATTAAAATACAACTTTTTACAATTATTATATGATAATTTCTTAAAAATACCCTCACATAAATAATTTTTATTAAATTCTATAGTATATAACTTATAAATTATTTTCTATAAACCCTAATCGTATCAATATATATATATATATATATATATATATATATATATATATATATATATATATATATATATATATATATATATATATAAATATATAAGAAAAAGTAGTCCAAAATTTTTGACTAGTTTGGTATAAATATATATATATATATATATATATATAAATATATAATTTTTTGTTTGTTTTGATATCGACCGTATATTATTTAAAATAATTGTTTGGTATATGTCAGGTTCTGTCAGTCTGGAACTAAAACAATTCTATTTTTTTTGTCACGTAATATTTCGCCTGCTGATATGATACTAAAGTAATCCGCACGGAAGACAATCATATAATACTAGATTGGTACCAAAAAACTACTGCATCAGGCAGATTTCTAAACTTTTTTTTATCCACCCACAAAACCAATATATGCGACGACCAGTTTCTAAATAATAGTCAGAGCAAATTACTTGAGATATTTATTAACAATGGTTAATCGAAGACACTCCTTAAACAATTAATTTACAACTTCCACTATTATGATGGACCATTGGATAAAGATGCTCCGCAAAACTTAAAATATAAAAAATTGCGCTTCATTGATAATCTAACAAATAAGATTACAGCCCTCTTCAAACCATACAATAACATCAGAATTGGTAGATACAGCGGTATTAATACCGAAAGTCTATTTTCCCGTGTTAAAGTTAAGACACCAGTAATGTATACTACCAACACAATTTAAAAAATACCGTGTTTAAGCTGCGAAAGTTGCTATATTGGACAGACAAGCCAATGGTTAAAACAACCTATTACCCAGCACAAAGGTGACTGCTATAAAGGTAAAAACAAATGCGCTGTTATTTGTCGAACACTCCATCAACACAGGTCACAAATTTGACTATACCAATGTTAAAATCCTACAACTACTAACTAATTATAAAAACAGGCTGCTTCTGGATATGTGTTATATTACTAATGCAAAAAATGAAATAAATTACAAAGCAGATACGAATTAACTAAGCAGCATCTACAGCAATATTCTGCAATTCATTTAAGGTATACCTGTTACCTTATTTTATATATAGAAATTTAAAAAACTCGTCTATTCCACTATACACTTTTTGTTGTTTTATGTGTATTTTAACTTAATTTAAAAATTGCCAGTCTATTGTGTAAATGTAAAACAAATGTTTGTCTTGTCTTTTTTTGTGAGTAGTTCTACCTCTGTAAGTGGTAATGATCTTATGTAATTTTATCTTAATGTGGCTTATTTATTTGTTTTAATAAACTTGTAGGGCACTTCTGAGAAAGCCAACAATCAGTTGACGAAATATTAAGTGACAAAAAAAAATAGAATTGTTTTAATTCCAGACCGACAGAACAGAGACAAAGGAGGTAAGTTCTAATCAAAAATATTTTTGTTGTGATATTAAAGTACCACTTAAAAAACATTAATAAACGCCTTATCTTTAGTTTTTGCTTTAAGTGTTTTTTTTTATTTATTACTACTCCAAGTAAATACAATTTATTTGGTCATTAGGGTTAACATTTTTTAGTCATTACTTGTATTTAAGGTGTGCAGCAAATGTCAGTTCTCATCTATGTGTATAACATTAGATGGCCATAAAAAGCTTTTTCGTGACATTTGGACATTTAGGATATGGGGAATTATAAAGAATAACAAATATATCTAAAAAACCTCATTCGAGTCTATTTATTAAAAAGAAGGAGGCATGGTAGTTACCTCTAAATATATGCTAATAAATCAGGGCATATCTGAAGTTCAGGTATGTAAAATTCATTATCATTCTTTTGAAGCTTTAGATAATTGGTTGTGATGGCGAAAGTATGAAAGATAAACGAGACGGTAAAAAACAAAGATGGGAACCTAATTGAAAAGAAAAGATCATTGACTATATATCGCCAATTCTAGTAAAAAAAAGTCACTACGGTAGAAGTGACGATCTACATCGAAAATATTCCCCGACACAGCTTAAGCTTGCCGAGCCAAAGGTATCTAGACAGTGGTTTAATGATATATTTTTGACAGAGTTTTATCTTTCATTTAAGCCCATACGAGTTGACACGTGGCCAACATGTGACTCACTTAAAGTCAAAATAGACACAGCTGTAACAAAATAAATAAAAACTGATACTAAGCAAAAACTAGAAATTCACCACAGGCAAGCTGAGATGGCAAGTCAACAAATGAGTAAAGATTGCATAGAATCCAGAGAAAACGACTCAGATATTCGAATAATTCAATTTGATCTCCAGCAACAGATGTATCTTCTAACATTACCTCATACGTACAATGTACTACAGCGTCAGCTTGCCTGTATTAATATGGGTATTCATTTAAAAGACGAAGGAGGGGTCATCATGCTCATCTGAAATGACACTATCGGGCAAAGGGGGTCTGAGAAGATAGCTTTTTGTCTGTACAGATTTTTTACCAGTAGCGAAATAGGATTCATTACAGAAACGCAAAAACTAATTCTCTGGTCAGATAATTGTGGTGGTCAAAATAAGAACCAGGATTTACTTGTTATGTATCTCGTTTTCATTGCAAAATGTTTTTTTTTTCAGAAATTATTCAAAAATTGTCTGAGAAAGGAAATACATTTCTCGCGTGTGATCGCGATTTTGCCATTATAGAGAAAGCAAACAAGCATGCCAAGCCGCTTATAGCCAAAGACCTTATTGAAAATATTGTTAATGCTGGAAAGAAAAATCCGATCTAAGTAGTGAATACTACAACATTTTTGGACTGGATGAATCAAGCTAAATTCATGATAAACACTAAAAACTTGCAGTTATCTTCGGCTACTATGATTCGAGTAACATCTGAAAACGTTGGTAAAGTTTATATAAAGAAAAGTTACGGGGATTTTGCTCAATGGCTTAAAACTTCAGTGATCAAGGTGAGTTTTGAGTAGTTAAAACATAAGATGAAGAAAGCCCCTGTGCCATTGTCTACCGAAAAAAAAAAGATATTCAAGCCATGCTACCGTATTTAGCAGGAGAAGCAAAAACTTTTTACGAAAACCTTACATAATGCTGATTTTAAGTAAATCAGCATTATGTCACATTAAGAGTCACTTAAGTAAATAAATAAATGTTAGCTTTATTTTCACTATAATTATTGTTAATTTGATCCTTTTCTTTTGACTTTTAAATGCAAGTAAATACACACTTACAACGTTATGACTTACATAAATAAAGGCGCTTACAACGTTTTGTTCTTTTAGTGTTTTTGAATTAATTAAAGCATAAACCATTTTATTTTAGTACACTTCAAATTTGTATGTCATTAGTATTAATTTAACCAAAGTTTAATTATAAAAATATTAAGAATTAATTCGTTCATTATTTTTCAACTAAAGCAGTTTTTTGTCTCTATTGAAAAATTTTATTTTGGGCACTTACAACGCTATGGTTTGGCGACCCTCATTTATTTATGTTTGTTTTGACCTTTTTTATTGGTTTATTTCATAACGTAATTTTAGTTTTTTTTCTGTTAGGTATTTCTACTTCGTCGATTTGTATATTTACATTTTGCATGTCTTCACTTACTATCATTACATTAACTTTTGTTTAATTTTTGTTAAGATTTATTTCCTCCTCGTATCGAATCCTACATAATCAGATTTTTTTGTAGTTTCTGTTGGTCAACAGAATTATCTAGACGAAGGTGATAGTTAACATCCATAAAGGATAGGCACTACAAAACAAAATTAGGACTGAGGAGGCAATGGCAAATTTTGCGAAATTTTCTTAGTGTTTACATATGGTAGGAGGTTGCATCAATGTATTTATAAAAAGTTAAAGTATTAATATCTTGACTTTAAATCATTGGTGTTGAAATAACATTAAAAAACGCGTTTTAAAAATAATCAGTTTGATTTCGTGTAAGTTTTAGAGATTTTCCTTTTTTTCTTTTGTTATAAGTTCTGAAAATTTTATGACTCCAAAAAGATTATCAGCGTATTTAACAAAATTAGTTAAAATATATACGATAAATCTTTATATATTTTCGACTTATTATTATTAATTAATAATTTATTGGATGAAAGTGATCTGATAAGATATATCGATGACATTTTGTGTGGGTAATTTTTATTTTCTCCGCTGACCTCTAGTAAAAGGGGTTAACGATTCATTACACGAAATGTGTTAATTAATTGGATAATTAACCATCGATTAAGCAAACTTGTGCAGTGTTTCCGGCAATTACTTAAACAAACACATTGTTCCTAAGAGACGTATAATACTTTCCAATTTTTTTCTAATTGTATGTAAGCAAACATGAGTATTGCGCTTCTGACTATGCGGTTGGTGGGCAATATAATTTTAAATAGATAACTGATCGTAATACAGAGCCGGACAAGAATTTTAACTAGAGAGTATAAAACTACGGATATAATAGTATTGGTTTTGGAAGTTTCTAGACAAGAATATCAGTCAATGTAGGAAACCGAAATGTAAGTTAATACAAAAGTTTAAGTTAAGTTAATATAAGTTTTTCTTTAGTTTAGATACAAATAATAATTTAAATTTACAGATCAATTTGTAAGTACTAAATTTCATCATATAATTAAAGAAAAAAATATTTATTTTGTTACTTTGTGCTTAAAAATAGAAAAAAGTAGTAGAAAATGTATCTTAGAATATATACCAGAAAGTGTAAAAGAATTTTCAACCAACTTACTTATTTCTTTTTTGTCTTTGCTTTTTCCTGGATCCGTATTTTTTATAACAATCCTTATATGTCTTTTGATATGTGTTCCAAGTAATTAAAAATAAAAATAAAAACAAACAAAAAGGACTCTTAAATATTTACAAAGTTAGTATTAAAATAATCACAATAATTTCGGTTTTAGAGAGAACGCCATAAATGTTACGTTTACTTTTGTATTTATTTATTTTTGTCAGAATCATCATACATTTCAAGGTGTACATATTTAAATTATACCAATAACAACACCACATAAATAACAGATAAAATATGTATATATAAAATTGGTAAAAAACAAAAATAAAAATAGACATACTACACACTTGTTAGCCCAACATTGGCGACGTCAATCACCTTTAGTATAGCGCACACCAGGTCCTCCATTCAGCATGTGACTGGACATAAAGGACAGACCGGAAGGCATTTTGTAGTTTGCTCTTCTTCATAGGGTAGATTTAGAGGGAAAGCAGCATTTTATTTGATTGTCTCTGGATATTGTTACTCCAGCAAGTCTATTGAGCACCTTCCATGTCGCACGTCCTTCTTTGTATCCAGGTGAAAGATTCTCGAAGGGGAATATTCTATTTACAACCGTTGTCCCTTTACGCCTTCTACAAGCTAAATCTACTCTATAGGGCTAGGCTCAGTCAGATCTTCTGGCTAAATAGTAGACCCTATTGATTGGAGTTGGTCTTCAATCGGTAGACCGTGGTAATGCAGCAAGTTTTATTTAGAGCCATTTCTACCTGACCGGCGTGACATGATTTGTACGATACTGGCAAGCATATTCTGCTACAGAGTAACTTAAGGCCATAGCACTAGTTTTAAGTGGTTAGGGTTGCACCTCCCAAGAAGTATCTGTTAGTTTCCGTGTTATGTTATTGTTGGCAGCAAGTTCCTGTTTTGTGTTATTACCGTGTTTCTTGTACATAAGGACTTGTTAAGCCCGAATATTTTGGTATAGAACAATGTTTCAAGAGCGGTTTTCTCAAATCATCTGTTGGCATGTCGGTCTTTTCCAAAGTTGTCATCGAGAAATTCTGGAATTGTATTGCATTTGAGATACCGAACTGATCTGTTGTAATCTAGTTTGTGTTCTTTTAAATTAATGTGTTGTATTTGTTAATTAAATTGCATATTGTCGTATTATTTTTTCTGTTTCGATATCTCTTTTAGATATCGTGTTCATATTCATACCTTCTTGCGAAGATGTATCCACAGGTTTCTGTTACGTAAAACTGGTTTCCAGGCCATAAAAGCCTTACGTGATATTTCGATCCGGTTATTATCAGAATCACAGTTTGCATTTAATCTGCTGCCTAACCATGTTGCGATATAATGTTATCTACCTTGAGAAAGTTGGAAAGTTACATACATATATATATATATATATATATATATATATATATATATATATATATATATATATATATATATATATATATATATAAGTAGTTAGGTATTATTCTATTTAATATTGTAGTTAGTATTATATATATATATATATATATATATATATATATATATATATATATACATATTAATATATATATATATATATATATATATATATATATATATATATATATATATATATATATATATATATATATATATATATATATATATGTATATAATACACAATGTGAGTGAGATTAAAATCTCACTGTAAATGAGGATATCGGTCAAGGAGAAAAAAAACCAAAATCCATTTTAACGAGAACTTTTCACACTTCGCATCCGATGTAAAATTTTTTCCAAAAGGAACCTCATGGTTCCCCAACACAATTTTATGTCAATGGTCATCGGTACCTTATATTTCCAACCTTCCTTTTTAAATAGATTTATATTATAAAAAAAAAATTAACTTTTATATTCTGTCCTGCCTAAATAATTTAATAAATAATAATTTATTTCCATAAATAAAAAGCCATATTATTTTTGGTTTGTCTCTTCGTAATAGTTGAGCCCTTTCTGAGTTGCTTTTTTTAATTGCTTTGGTGTCTCCAACAATAAAGTTAACTTTCCTTTTTTTATAATAAAAATTTTTAAATTGTTTACTAAGCTCTAATTAAAATAAGTTACTTTTTCTCCTGGCTTCATGTTTCGATATCTTGGACATCAACGATAGAATAGAAGTATTGTATTATATTATACTGTTTTCTTGTTAACATACTGATATACTGACCGATATCCTTATTTACAGTGAGATTTTAATCTACTCACATTGTGTATTTAAATTTAGTATATATATATATATATATATATATATATATATATATATATATATATATATATATATATATATATATATATATATATATTTCTATAGCATTTAAATACCTGGGTGTAAACAAAGGCATCACTAATATCAGGATATCTTAGACACGTATTGTGAGAAATAACTCTATGAGCAATAGGAGAAAAGTCAGAATCTATAAGACATGCGTAAGACTGATCATGATTTACACAATAGAAACCAGAGTGGAAAACATAACAACAATACAATAACAACAATAGTACTATCCACATTTAGCCATATGGCTCACACTCATCCTAAAGGGTAAATTTGGTTATTTCAAAATGGATTAACCTCTTTTGGGACTCTTTCCATGTTATCGAGCCTTAGGTAACTTGATGCATCGGAGTATCTTCCAAAAATTTTCGTAAGCATCTAGACGTCGATAGTAGAGCAGCTTTCTACATGTTCGTATATAGATGTTTACTTAGTCCCACTTGTTTTATATTTTCTAGGCGGTTTTTTGTAATAACACAAGTACAAGATAAAATAATAGGTACTGTCTGAGTACTTTTATGTGCCATGATTGACCTGTGTCCACAGTATGTCAGGAACGTATTTATAATAAGAAAGATGTCCCAGTTTGATAGCCAGTTCGTGATGGATAATCTTTCTTTCTATTCTTTAACACTATATTTCAGGTAATTTTTAGTTCTAATCATAAGTGGCAAGTAGAAAATCTTCTGTCTCGGGAAACACCTTTCGTGATGTCAACCAATAGGTTGACATATTCCTGGCCGATCATATTGAAATGTGACCCATGCCGAGGTTTACTTATCCAGGTTGCCATTTTTTGACCTAACTCGACAGGTGGATTATGCGCATTTCTTGTTACCTTAGTTTATGCGACATTTTGTCATCCACAAGCTGTCTTACACCTCACAGTAAATTTTTCGAGTAGGCTTTAGTCCCAGATATTTCTATATCTCATTTTCACTCACTGTTACGAAGTTTCGGGAATCTTGCATTTTGAATCCTCCGGGCTGACCCTTTCCTCGGATGATATTTAGAATACTGTACTTATCTAGTTTTAAGTGCACACTAATATCATTTGAGAAAGTTTCTACAGTTTTTAGCATCTGCTTTAGGTGGTTTAAAAAAAGGGGATAATTCAGACTTTAAAAACTACCGCTACATCTCAGGTAACAGCACTCTTAGTAAATTGTACGAAAAATCGCTACTCTGGTCAAAAACTATCTCTAAACAGAAAAAGGTACAGTTATATAACAGCATTTTTTAAGAGTTTACTTTATGGATACGAAATCTAGACCTAGAAACTAAGAGAACGGAACAAAAACTCCTTTTTCCGGAAATAGGTTTTTGCCGCAGATCAGCATAAATACCGAGAATGATGACGTAAAGAATTAAAGACTAAGACAAATCATGGACAGAACAACCACCATCGTAAAAGAAATACAGCTCAAAACAGTTTATTTGATACGGATATATACAGAGAATGACAGATTATGGCCTACCGAAGATAATATTGAATTGGGCAGCCAGCTGAACGAAAAAAAAAAGGAAGACCAAAATCAACATGGCTTTATATGTATAGTCCAAAAGGCAATGAAAGAGAAAAATAGAGAGTGAGATCTATGACCAGGAGACTGGGTCCATAGATATAAGTGGAGACTTGGAACCGGAATCTGTTTATCTTTGGTTAAAAAACAATTATGATTTTTTAATCTTAATCGTTAGTGCTCCATTTAAGCACTAGGTTGTGTCCTCACAGTGCAAAGTTAAGATCCACATATATGATTAATATGATAAAGCTATGTTCTCACAGATTAATACAAAGTTGTGATCTACATTAATCATAGAGGTGTTTATTGGCAAATTCTTTACTTGTTATCTTTACTTTGTTTACTTGTTACTGTCTTGTTTACTGTCTATTTATGGTGGTCGCGTGCAGCCCTGTAGTTTGTCGGTAAATCAACACGGTCCAGTATCGTGGTAAATCAACACGTCTTTTGGATGTGTACTTTGAACCTCGGTTCTTCCGACAATCAGATTCCGAGATACTTAACCAATTTAACCACAACCGCAACCTCCACACCTTCCACTATAAAGCAAAGAGAGGATGTTTACCGGCTCCCTTTGAGAACTACCTCCTGAGATTTCTGAGATTCTGTCTCCATGTTGGAAAGTATTTTGTTCGTTTATATAATTTTTTATATTTATCTTCAAATTTTTTAAAAAACTGACTTAGTTATTTATGTTTTATTTCTTAAAAAAAAACTGAACGTATAATTTCATGGTTTCTGAGTTGAACTTATGCTTCCCTTCACCATCTTAATAGAACTACGAATTCTTGTAAGTTATTCTTTGTAATTGTCTTTATGGATGTAAGCTCATTTAATTACATTTTAATAGACTGATGATATGTATGGATTCCTATACGAAAGGTATAGGATTATCCAAATTGTGACCGATATAATAATTGATAAAATAACCCTCCCGAAAGTATCCTTGTGAACTTAAAAGTAACCCTTAGACGTAAATTGCTGAAAAATCAGAAAATATTTGTTAATAAAATGATGAACTGGTTAACTAATAAAAACAACTTTTTAGGTGAAAAAGGACAATTTTAAAAGTTATGGTCACGCTTATATGAAAATAGTGTACAATATTAAAATCTAAGAAATGTAAAAACCTTGAAATTTAAATAAAAAATTTACTTAACATTCCGGTTCTGTCTGTTCAATTTAAGTGTTTGCTAAATTTCAACAATATTTAGCTTCTAGAAATACCTTTAGAAGTTAATTTGACCAGACCATAAGCCGTTTGAGAGTATTCGAAAAGTAAATAGAAATAGTACACTAGGTAAATGAATTATTGTTTAAATCATGAATGTGTTGCTTGTGTGAGTCCATTTCAAAAGGTGAAAGAAATAATAAGTTAGACTTACTCACAATCAATTTAATTTAACTAATCGGACGACCGGTTTCGCTTTCTATAATATGCAAAGCATCATCAGGTCACGATACAAAGTTAAAATGATGCCGGTACTCTATTAATTGATGGTTGAAAGAACATGGTTCAAACTATCTTGGATTGTTGATTGGAGAATTCAGGTTAACTATTGTAATTGTTTAACGGTAAACTGGGAAGTTCTTGAGGAGACAGATTTTATCCAATGAAGTAGAGATAGGTGGAATGTATTGTTTGTTTTATGAAAGTAATGTTCTATACCATTAATTTCTTTAAAGTTATTTAAGTTTATTCTGGAGATATATTTATGAAATGTGTGTTATTTATTGAGATTTTATGTTTTGTTCTGGAAGGTGACAGTTGTAAGACAATGAATAGGAATGGATGTACAGATTGTGTGGGTGTGCAATTGTATAATCATGTAGTTATCAAAATTTCTTTGATAAAGTTGTTGAAATATCTGGCAAATTACTGCAAAGTCCAGAGATTTTTATGTTAAAATTAAATTAAGACACTTTTACACACACAGAAACACACAGAAAACACTTTAAAAACGGGGGACGAAACAAACACTTAATTTAAAATAAAAGGAGAGGATTTCAAAAGGACTACATTTCTTACTAGGAGACAATGTCTCCTAGTAATGACAATGACAATGACATTGTCTCCTAGTAAGAAATGTAGTCCTTTTGAAATCCTCTCCTTTTATTTTAAATTAAGTGTTTGTTTCGTCCCCCGTTTTTAAAGTGTTTTCTGTGTGTTTCTGTGTGTGTAAAAGTGTCTTAATTTAATTTTAACATAAAAATCTCTGGACTTTGCAGTAATTTGCCAGATATTTCAACAACTTTATCAAAGAAATTTTGATAACTACATGATTATACAATTGCACACCCACACAATCTGTACATCCATTCCTATTCATTGTCTTACAACTGTCACCTTCCAGAACAAAACATAAAATCTCAATAAATAACACACATTTCATAAATATATCTCCAGAATAAACTTAAATAACTTTAAAGAAATTAATGGTATAGAACATTACTTTCATAAAACAAACAATACATTCCACCTATCTCTACTTCATTGGATAAAATCTGTCTCCTCAAGAACTTCCCAGTTTACCGTTAAACAATTACAATAGTTAACCTGAATTCTCCAATCAACAATCCAAGATAGTTTGAACCATGTTCTTTCAACCATCAATTAATAGAGTACCGGCATCATTTTAACTTTGTATCGTGACCTGATGATGCTTTGCATATTATAGAAAGCGAAACCGGTCGTCCGATTAGTTAAATTAAATTGATTGTGAGTAAGTCTAACTTATTATTTCTTTCACCTTTTGAATTATTGTTTATTTAGTATAAATTTAAAAGAAAGCTACCGTTTTTAACATTAATGTTTAATTAAAAGCGAGTAACTATATTTACGAAATTAAAATTATAAAATAGTAGAGTTAAGCTTTCAAATAAAAGAAAGTATACCGATAATCCGATAATCTAGTAAAATCAGAATTAATAAAAATCTAACTTTTATTATTTCTTATAGAATAAAATAAAATAGAAATATGCCTAATTGTCACTGCAAATTGTGCAGTTTTATGGACAAAGCTTATAAAAAGTCAGAAAAATAACAATAACAATTTAAAATTTACAGAAATTACATAAATCGTCATCACAAAATAAAAGATAATGATAAATATTTTCCCCCCGTATTCCAAGACGTACCTACTCTAATTTTCATAAAAATGAAAAAAAAGTATTTCCTAAAAATTAATCATGTCTATTTTTATTTACTTTATTTCATTTACATCGCAAGAATGTTTTTAGATTTTATTACATTTACAACGATATTATATTTACTTCTTGCTTTATAAGAATCTTGATCTGCATAGAAAACCAATACATTTTTGAAATTTTCCTCAGAGTGGACATATAAATATTCCCCCGAAGATAATTAACGTCTCTAACTGATGCGATCGAATATTTATAGCTTAAAAGAAGTTGATTTAGCTCGCGTTACTCTCGACATTATTTATAGCGTGTTGCATTTGTTTATTTCTACTTTTAACACGTTTTCTATCGCCTTTGACTTCATTAACGCGTATGAACTAATTACTTTACAGGGTAATTAAAATGAAAGAATCCGATGTCTCTTTGCAACGGGATCGGACCGATAAATTATTCTTAGCAGTTAATTGTAATTTGCTTTCTGCTGATAAAGCAGTAAAAATAAATCAGAACTGTCGAAATAGGTGCTTTGGAATTTTGCCAATGAACTAAATTCTCGGGACTGTTCGTTTTATTTATCAGAGTCCTTTAGTGATATTTAATGAAATGTTTAGAACTAAAAATTTTAAAAAATTACTTATATCTTAAGAGCTTTAGCTATTCTTAATGAATATATAAATATTATTATTATTATAATACTATAATATAATTAAACTACAAAACTTACTTTATTCTTTTATTGATATATATGTATCTTAAGTCACTCTTTAAAGCTTCTTTCTACTGATTGGTGAATAGTGTTCTATTTGTGGCGTCATCTGTTATGTGGTGTAGATATTTATTTTCAATGTTATCATCAGGTATACCATACCATATATGGTATGTTTATATAATTATATATTGTTTGGTTTGAGACGTACCAAGGGATGTGTCAAAAGTCAGATCATGGTGGTGAATGTGTATCGGGTTCGTAATTGTGGATAGCCCTCCATCTGTTTTTTACCATGTTATAAAATGCTAACGAGCTATACAGTCTGTAGTAAAAACGGCCAAGAATACGAGGTGTACACATGACGGATTATTCGGATCTTCCCATTTTACTCTGCTACCACTTGTATTTAGTGAAATGGCCTTTTATATTTTTAACAGCCTTTTTTGGACAACTATTATTCTTTTGCAACCCTGAATTGGTATTAGATTTACGGCAGATGGGTCACTATTTTCTTTTCTTTTTGTCTTTATTTCTATATTATTAAGTGTAGGTATGCCGCTATTGTGCAGAAATCAACGGAAAATTCCCAAATTTACTCCGTCTCCCTAAAATCATTTTTTATTTTACAAAACTTATAAACTTTGTTACTTCAAATCACTTTTATTTGATAACTCCAGATGATTTCAATATTATTCTCCTTTTCCTACAATTTTCCAACTCCACAATGTCCAATATCTTGTAACATTCTTTTTTTTTCTCTCATTTTTTTACTTAATAACCTCAGGTCACTTTAATATTCTCCTCCTTTTTCAAATTCAGGTCCAATGTCTTCCAACATTTTTCTCATTGTGTTTATTTTTACGTTAATTTGAATGCTCTTTTTCTGAAAATAGTTCAATTTATTAATTTAGACATCTTAACAATAATTGACTTAGGTACTAATTACTATATCTTAATTAATTTATTTATCGAAGACGATATCTCGAGGGTCAGCAATGCATATTAATTTTCTAGTTTTAATTAAATTTATTAAATTTATTAAATATTAAAACAATATTGTCAATATTTTGACATTTTTTAAATCATTAAGTTAGCTACATTGACCTATGATTATTCATATCTTCAAATTTAATTCTGTTACAATAGATTATTTATAAATATTTGAAAATTTTATCTAACACAATACTACCTATTTATTTCCCGTTTCAGCAAGAGATCATAACCAGTCTAGGAAAGCAACCTTTCTTTAAAATCCTACTCTCAACATTTTATCTTATCTTACAAATCTTTAGCTTCTATTCCTTAAATGGTCTACCATTTACCTCATCCTTATCAACTTTTATTGGTAATAAAAATCTTAAATAGTAATAAAAAAGAGAAAAATGTACTGAACTGCTATCTTTAATATTTGTGAATTATCAAAAGGCCTTTAACACCATAAATCAACTTAAAATGTTGGAAGCCTTGACAAAATGTCAAATTGACTATCGGCATATAAATATAATTAAACGCATAAATAGGTAGTGTTAGAGTGGCTGATCGTCAAACTCATAAATTCCCGATATAACGAAGAGTACGTCAGAGGGACACCATATTATCAAAACTGATCGCTACGCTCTTGGAATATATATGTAGAAGGGCACAATTAACTGACAATAGCATAAACATAAACGGGGAAAAACTGTAACGATGTGCTGAACGTCTCGCCGGACGAGACGACGAGGTGGGGTTCGGAGCGGCTATTTAAGGCGATCGTGTCATCGAATGCGATAGTCTGTGGACTAGTACGCATTTCGATGCGCATCGCCCCGCCTCGAATTTTCCCATTGGCTCTTGACCTGGAAATCCCTATTTATCGCTCGAACAGCGCATATAAATATTGGCGATTTTCAGGTCAGCAAAGTCAGTCCCTAACGGGCTCTCCGAGAGCTTAGTGCTCTCGGGGCTCTGCTCCCGTTCTATTTTCCATACTCTGTGGCTGAGAGTTATTTTCAAATTTAACTTGGTGTTTTTATTTCGACAATCCTTTGTCATGTAAGAAAATATCTTGTCTTTCTCAAGACAAGCCATCGGAAGACCACAACCTAATGTACCATTTTCGACGAGGAATTTGTTGTGTAAGAAATATCTTGCCTTTTTCAAGGCAAGATATAAATATTTTCCAAGTCCATAACCCGAAAATGGACTTAAGTAGAGGAGCTCTCGACAGTATATTCGAAGCCCTCTACAGAGCACCCGGAGACAACAGAAGGTGCTTAGACCCTTATTTGTTCCCCCGAGGTGACAATCGACTGGCGGAGTTAAAGAAGTCTTGTGGCTAACGCTCTAGGCTCCCTGGCTCGCTAGTGTATTGAATCTGCGAGCCAACCCGGACAAAGAGACTTCGGTAGTGAGGATTATACTCTGTCCTCAATCAAGCAGAACCCGTGGGTATCGTGCATTGAACGTTACCGCCAACTCTGACTCAGAGTATAGCGTGGATCTGCACAACCGAATATTTCGATTGCGAGTACGTCTGGAGCTTCCGCCGGATTGAGGTGGAAGCGAGTATAAGTCTGCGTGCGATTGAATTTGCATATTCCATTTTTTTTTGTTAGCAATAATAATTTTTCACTCTCGCGGGATCCAGACGGGGACATAGAATACATTTTATTTTTGTATATACGTTGAAATTAATAGATTTATTTTTATTTCAACCTGTGTTTTACTCGCTTCGAGAGTCTGTCGCTTCGAAAGAGCTACCCGTTACAAATTGACGCTCGAGCAGGGACCAATATGTCATAATGTCAAATTTTTTAAATAATTTACAGTGACAGCTATTAATTTTATCTTGACATTCTTATATCTTTTTAACATCTTGAAACTGGATTTCATTTTTTTTTTGTAAGTGCCCTTTTGTCCAAGTTAGTAATATTAGAGTGGGGCACGTGTCATTAAAAAAGGATATCGTTAGTTTTCACTAAAGACCCCTTATTAACCCCGTTAGAACCCCTGAAAAATATGTCTTTAAAGTAAAAGAAGAAAAGATACTGGAATGCCCTCAAGATCAGTTTGAGGAAAAAGGTGGAGACTTAGTGGGACGGCATGAAAGCAGTTACAGCAAAATCTGAAATCAGGAACACCCTATGACAATGCTCTAGAAGAGGTAGTACAAATAAGAAAACCTACGAGAAAGAAGGTGATACCTATTCGCTCCGTGCGTGACAGACGCGACACCTACCGCCTTCATCTGACAGTTTTGGACCTTCCAATTTGAAGTTAATCATGTGTTAAATACATACGAAATTGACAATTAATAATAATTAGTTTTTTAATTATATTTTTTCAGTTTATGTACAAAATAAATGTAATATTAAAAACTGGGTTTCTAAAAATTCATCATAATTTATCTTTTCAATATCAAACAGAAAAGAAAGGAAACAATCTGGTACCTACTGGCAAATCAAATTTTGCATGTGAAAGAGCATGTAATTAAAAACAATAATAGTAAAAGTTATGATATAAAAGCTAAAGTCATCAGGCAGGCTGAGGTTAGATTGAAGCCTTATGAAATATCATTTAAGGTAAATTATTTAAATTTTTTCTATTTCAATTGCATAAAAATGAAATTATGTGATATTTTCTTTTTCACATTAATAGCACGAATCCATCTTTTTCTTTTCTCTAATATATATGTCATCTTTGGAAACCTATAAAAACTACACTCACTATTTTTGCTATTATTAGCACAATTCAATACGCAACATGTATTTGCACCCATTTTTGAAAAAATTTATGCGTAAATACATAGGTCCAATTTTGTTATATTTTGCCGATACGCACGCTGGCATCGTTTCAAGGTACCCCTACCATGGTTACGCACGGAGCAAATACCAAAATTCCTGGGAAGAGAATCAGGTCAGACGCAATCAACCATGAGATTATGTAGCTAAAACAATCTGTAAATTATAACGCTGTAGCTAGAGTAATTAAGGTAGAAATAATTCACCCTGAGTACCCAGTACAGCTAATAAATAATAATAATCTTAGGAGGCTGCAGAAATCAATTCTACAATCCGTCAAGGATCTACCCGA
The DNA here is from genome assembly GCF_040954645.1 of Diabrotica undecimpunctata. Taxonomy (NCBI): domain Eukaryota; kingdom Metazoa; phylum Arthropoda; class Insecta; order Coleoptera; family Chrysomelidae; genus Diabrotica; species Diabrotica undecimpunctata. The sequence continues at coordinate 63,030,584 of NC_092808.1, forward strand.
AAACGGGCCAAAAGGCTGGATTCTACGGCTGACCCACTGGAATGGCTTCAGATAAAATATGTTGACAGCACAAGCTCCAAATGGCTAATTAAGGTGACCAAAAGGCTCAACCCATAGGTAGGAGCAAAACTTAATTGATTACCTTAATGTCTGCTGAAAAAAATCTTAAGAGACTGTAAAAGATTAATCGGGGCCTAAGGGAGCAGGACTAAAATATATTCTACTGTGAGAAATCTGGTCTAGTAACGACCTTGACTTTATTAATAAGCGATCCATCTATGAAGGTCTAGTAGAAACTAAACTTCAGGTCTTTCTTTGGCTTTGGTCAGATACTTATCGTACCAAAGGATGACAGGAGAAAGAAGAACGTTTTATTTTCCTTCGAACAATCAAGGTCAAAGAAAACTGAAACAAAGGGATAAATAGTCAAACTCTCTAGAGGCAACCTCTATAAAGGCCAAATTACATCCCAGAGACAAAGGCAAAAGTAGAGTCAATAATGAAGGAGAAAATCCTCCCAGAGGAAACACTCATTTAATTCATATAGGTGAATCTTTAACATGCCAGAAGCAAACAGACCGATAAACGAGGTGAGTACCTTTTTACCTATATTTAAAGGAAAAGGCTCATATTGAATAATAAAGGTAATGAACCTGCCTTTATCAACAAGAAAATTCAGGACGTTTTTGATATTACTGTAAGTACTGAACCAAAATCAGTAACAACTTTGTTAACTTTCATATGTTGAACGATCCATCGAGCTCGGATCACCGACACATTGACTGTTCTTTATATACAGTTAAACTACCCTTAATTAGCTACAGTTTTTCGAAATTCATAAATTGGGAAGGATATCGAACGGATTTGAAAGCTAAGATAAGAAATGCAATTATCGTAGGGCCACCAAAAAGATAAAATTATCACTTGAATGGCATGAGCTAGTTATGTAATTAAATCCCCAATATCATAAGTTTGATTTACACTACTCAAGAAAAGAGATACAAGGGTCTACAGCCAGGTTAGCACCCTACTGATAGACTTTAAAACCACACAGCTTATAGAAACAGGATTATGCCTAGGAACAGGAATGATTTCATTACGACGACTAATGCGAGAATGAGGAAAACGAATTTATGGTAAACGATAGATATATTTCGCATCGGTACTTGGAATGTAAATTCCAAGAGCTTGTAAAAAAAAATATAGAGATATATGCACTACAAGAAACGAAGAAAAAAGGAAAGAGTCAAATTATGCTAGATGACTTTTCTGATGATTTACAGTGGTGTTGCGAAAGAAACCAGTTCCAACAAAGGAGTCGCCCTGTTAGTACACAGAAAAGTTATACACCAAGTAAAAGAATGTAAATATACCTCTGAAAGAATAGTAAGTGTAAAACTTTAACTGAATGCAAACCTCTGAATATGATAGCAATCTATGCAACAGAGAACAACAGAGATACCACCACAAGGAAAACACCTTTTGACTGTAATAAACGAGACTGATGAAGATGAAAACCCAAATGATAAAAATATAATCATAATAAGTGATTTTAATGCCTATGTTGGCAATGATATAGTTCCAGGAATGAAACAGCGATATAATGAAAATATCAGAATTGAAAACGGAGACCTTCAGACGGACCTTTGAATTTTTCCCTTACAAAGAACAATACAAATACACTTTTGAAAACTATGATATGATAGACAGAACAGAGGACAAAAAAACTATGATAGATTATATTCTGACGAATGGAGAGTTACACTCCTCTCAAATGTTGGATGTAAGAGCACTAATATCAGCAGAAATCGGAAGCGATCCTAAATTGTTATTGTGCAAAATCCGAATGAAAACACATATATATGATAAGAAAACACCAGAATACACCACAAAGATAAAAGTCAAAAGCTTATAGGTTAACTCCACAAGATACCTATTCCGAAAAAGAATAACCGAAAAAAGCAGAAACACATATATCACAGAAAGTGATGAAGTCGACGAAAGCTGGACAAAAATTAACTCTAATATCTTAGCCTCGACCCAGGAAGATTTTGGTGACAGACATATAAATAAAAATAAATCGTTCCCAAGGCGAAGAACTCCGTGGTTTTGTACAGAAGTAAAGGAAAAATGTAAAGAAAAGAAAAAAGCTTACCTGAAAAACATGTCAACCAAAACACAAGAGGCATACAATAAGTACAAGACAATTACAAACGAAACACATGCACTTGTAAGAAAAATAAAAAATGATTACTGGGAACGCTTTTCGAAAGAAGTGGAACATGATTTTTACGGTCTGCAAAAGGAAATATGGCGCTTCATAAGAGGTCAATGATCGGAGGTAAAGAAACTAATAGAACGAAAACACATAGAAAAGGATAAGTGGATTGACTACCTAAAAGAGCTCAATGCAGAGGAACAACAAACGACGCTAGAAGCGGAAACACCAGAAACTACCAAAAATAAAGAATAAGTTTAGCAGCTGAACAACAGGGTTTTCGTAGTAAAAAATGGTGTACAGATGCAATATTCGTTATAAAGCAAATTAATGTGAAATCACTAAAGTATTATATACCAGCATTTCTGTGTCTGATTGATCTAAAGAAAGCGTTTGGCAGAGTAAGACTTAAAAATGTAATTTATCTTATGTATAATAGAGAAATTCCTCTAAATATTATATAAACTATCGAAAACATTTACCAAAACAACAAAATGGAAGTCAGAATAGATGGACAACTTACAGAACCTATAGAAATAGACAGCGGAATAAGAAAAGTGGATTCATTGAGCCTCATGCTCTTCAATTTAATCATGGATGAAATCATCAAAAGCGTTAACAAAGAAAGATGATAAAAAATGAAAAACAACGCAATATGAAAGAATATAGTCTGCAAAGACTGGTCCACAGATTTAAAATAAGAGCAAAAGAATTTAATATGACAATCTCATGTCAGAAAACTAAAACAATAGTAGTCAGCAAAGAACCAACAGTGGAAATAAAATACCTGAAAATTACACTATCCAGCTATAGAGGTGTGGACAAAGAAGTGGAAGATTAAATACAAAAAGCAAATAGACTGGTAGAATGCCTTAATAACACTATATGGCGAAAGAGACACATTAACACTGAGATGAAGTCAAGAATTTGTAAAGCCAGAGTAAGACCAATAATGAAAAACGCAAAGGCAGGAGATACGCTGAGAGATAAAAAGAGAAATAGACATTAAAAGTAAATTGAAGAATGGAGAATTGAAAGAAAGGAAGAGACCCACGTCGTCAAAATAGCAAGAGATACGTCATCAATAGGCAAAAGAAGTATCACACGACCGCGCAAACACACACACACACGCAGTGATCAACCCTGCCCCTAGGAACATGTGTATACCAATGTAAGAATGGGATCCACATGTCCGAAGATCAAACCGGTCACACCTCGCTAGTCGAAGTGGTACCTATCTGACCCCCAGGCTTTTCCACCACCCCTCCTCATCGTGTGACTTACGTGAGGAGGCTTATGATCTGAAATTTACTTAAGATGCCCTGGGTAATAGGACATCCTCGGTTTTTAGTGAATGTGGTTATGCCACCTAACTGTAGGGGTAGCCACATCTAGGCTTTTCTCCCTATTTACTGTACTGACTCAATTGATTTTACTCTAGCTTTACGTCGGAACTTGAGTCCCTAAAAAAAGAAAAAAGAGCGTGTGTTCCGACCATAGAGCCATCAGCCTGAGCTGATGACTCTATGTCCGGAAAAGAGTGTGTGCTCGGTCACTCAGCCGCCGATTTGGCAAAATAAATTTTGTTCTCCTCGCCGGCTGAGCACCCGAGAGGGGTCCGGCCACCAAGCCCATGCATGCCGCACATGACCTCAGTGCTCGGATTTCGCGAGTAGATCTTTCATTTCGATCTGCCTTAAGGGCCTAGTCCGCGGAGCGGTATATAGAATTCTATATTTGCTATATAAGGTAAATTTACGTTAAACGGTTTAATGAAAAGTATGAATGTATCAATATGAATTTACGTTATTTAATCAAAAAACACATTTTTTTTTTTTTTGTGGACTTCCTTGTGGCGTCGGGACTATAAAATGCCTGGGCAACAATTCTTTCCTTTTTTCCTTAATCCTATTTGTGTGCGTGTATTGGGGTGTGCATTCCCAAGTGTATAATGCTCTCACACACCCCGGTGTATATTGGACTTATAATTACCTAAAAACCTAAAAAAGAAAAGCGTACCCTCTCGCCAGAGTTTTTTTTTGGTGTGTTTTCTGATTGACTGCATTTCTTTGTTCGTTCTTCTTGCAACCATCTCATTCTTTATTTATTCGTTCGGGTTCTCCCTATATCGAGCTATCTGTTGTTTTGGTCTTCTGTGTACCGTCCTTGTGTTTTCATTGTAGTTAGTCAGCTCTCTTAACATTCTGCTGGGGTGGTTTCTTAGTCCGTTAAAAATTTCATATGCTCTCTCGTCTAGCGTGCGTAGGATTCTTGTTTGTCCTGAGTCTCTATATACATATCTCAAGGGTACGTACCTTGGTATCTTAAGGGCATCTCTGACTATTTGATTTTGAGTAGTCTGTATCTTTTTCCTGTTTGTTTTACAGGTGTGTCCCCACGCAGCGGATGCATATGTTAGGACTGGCAGGATAATACTATTCGCAACCCTGATTTTGGTTTTAAATCGTAGTTTACTTTTCCTTCCAATAAGTGTTGAGAGCTGACTTTTCAACGCTTTGGCTTTGCGTATTTGCTGATTGATGTGCTCAGTGAACGTTAGCTTCTTATCTAGATGTACCCCTAGATATTTAGCCTGGTTGGTCCAGTCTACTGGGGTGTTTTCGATTGTAATTTTGCGATTTGGTACACTTCTTCTGTGACTACACATTACAGCCTGTGTTTTATCTGGATTTAGGGCTATTTTCCATTTTATGCACCATCTTTGGAATCTGTTTAGTGCTCTTTGCAGATGATTAGCTGCATGATCCGGGTTCCTCCAGCTAACAGCTATTGCTGTGTCGTCAGCGTAAAGACTCAACAGAGAGCCTGGATCTTTTGGCGTGTCGGCCGTATAGATGGTGTACAGGTACGGCGACAGCACCGCTCCCTGAGGCACACCCGCCTCCAGGGTCCCGACTTCGGATAGGGTTGCCCCTATTCGAACTCTGAACCTTCTGTTGGCAAGATATGACGCAAGGAGGCATGTCATCGCCTCACTGTAACCAAATTCATTCATTTTATAGATGAGTCCATGGTGCCAGACTCTGTCGAAGGCTTTGCTGACGTCCAGAAAAGCTGTAGCTGTGTACATTTTTTCATTAAATCCTTTGGTGATGAATTCTGTAAGTCGTAGTACCTGTAATTCACAGGAGTGTTCGCTTCTGAACCCGAATTGAGCCTCTGGTATGGTTCCTAGCATTTGTGATTTTTCATTGAGTCTTTTTAGTATAACTCTTTCCGCTATCTTGCTTATAGATGATAATAAGCTGATAGGTCTGTAATTTTGCGGAAATGTGCCGTTTTTACCAGGTTTTGCAATCATTATTACGTGTGCCTCTTTCCACCTATCTGGGAAATATCGTAGTTTTAGCATGTTGTTTATTATGTTAGTGATATAAACAATAGCTTTTGTTGGTAGATTTTTCAGCGCCCTATTTGTGATGTTGTCGGGTCCTGGGGCTTTTTTGGCATTTGTCATTTTTATAAGTTCCTTTATTTCTTCGGGAGATGTATGTGTAATACCTATTCTGCCCTTTTTCCTTCTAAGTCTTCTCGCTGTTTTTTCTACCTCTTCTTCAAAGTCTATGTCATCGTCGGGGTCTTCGTTGTTTCTACACGCCCTTTCTAGTTCGTCCTTCATGACTTCGGCTTTGTCGATTTCCGTATGGACAATCCCGTTTACTCCGTGTAGGGGAGGTATGGGTTTCTTGTCCTTTCGAAGGATTTTAGATAACTTCCAGAAGGCGGATTTGTTAGGATTTAGCTCATCGATATAGGAGTCCCAGCTTTCATTTCTATGATTTTGAAGTTGTTTTTTCACTTCCCTGTCTAGCTCATTTGCAATCCTTTTGTCTTCTACCATTCTTGTGCGGTAGGCTCTTCTTCTTTTCCGGTTTTTCTCTTTGATTAGGTTTTGAAGTTCTATACTTATATCCCTGAATCTTCCTTTTTGTCTTGTGATTGTTTCGGTTTTGGAGCCAGCATCGATAGCATTGTTTATTGCTTGTTCTAGTTTTATTACACTGTCTTCTAGTTCTGTAATATTATTAATTGTTGTAACGACCGGTAACGACCGCGCAAAAGATGGAGTGACAACCTTCCATAGAGGTATTAATCCGCCAATGAACAAGCAGAATTGCTTATGAAGAAGAAGAAGAAGAAAAGAGATAAAATCTTCTCTGTGTATAGAATAAAATTCATATATTGAAAACTGCCATACTATTTGTGATTGTAGTAATGGAACTATGACATTTAAAATATATTATTGATTTTACAGTGTTATCCAAAAGTCTACTCCCCTCTCGTATCTTTTGAACAGTTATACTTACAAACGTAAACTTTGGGAGGAGAAAATCAACCGACGTAGCCTTATTAACTAGGCATAACCGGTGACGTAATAGTGTGGGATGGCGTTACAGAGCCACTGTGACCGATAATTTTAAATGGGACCTTATGACAAGTGATATCTCGTATAAAAGGTATTGAACATAAATATTTAATCATATTAATTTTGTTTGGATTGTAATTGATTTTTATGAATAAATTAAATAAATACTAAAATTATAGTTTCGCATTTAATTAATAAATATTCAAAAAGTTGACATTTTTCAAATCTCTAGTTGTTTTTACTTTGCTAAGTTTTGCACAAGTGTTTATGCCTTAAATATTTAGTTAAATTATTGTTTAAAGAAACATTTAAATGTTTAAATAGGCAGAATGTTACGTACGACAAACTAGCAGTTGTCTTAATAACTGGTGAATGTAAAAACAATTTCCATGCAGCAGAACGTTTTTTTAATGCGAGGTATCCCGATCGTCAAATATCGAGGACTTATTTGAGGAAGCTTCTTCGAAAATTTAAAGAAACAGGTATTGTTCAAGATATCAAACGATCTGGTTGGCCAACAATTAGCGATGACAAAAAGATTGACATAATTGCAGAAATGGTATTGAACCCTGTTTCTTCTACAGCCCAAGTTGCGTCTACGATATATTGATTTGGGATTATCTGTGATTGTTGTTGCTAAGTCGTATAAAGTGGGAAACAAGAGTGTTGATAACTGAATTGAGTTGGGCAGGTTGATGATGTGACTTAGCATTGAGAGAACGGTTTGTATGGTATATATAATATATATATATATATATATATATATATATATATATATATATATATATATATATATATATATATATATATATATAGAAAGTCATAGACAGTAACGGGTTACTGGTAAACAACAGACAGTTGAAGGTAACCGGGAACGACCCAATACTAAGGAAGCAATAAAAAAACGGGTGCTTCTAAGTGAATGTTTTTTATTAAAAGTCAAGCTTTCGCCACATTATTTTGGGTTTCATCAGAACTTGCTGTAAAGGAAAAACATTCTTTAAAATCATCATAATTAAAGATGTTATTTTTAATTTTACCTTAATGTCGACACTATCTCTTAGTATACAGGGATGAGTGCCTTAAGAACCTGCAAAATAACGTAAAAGATACAAAACATAATACGTTGTGAAATAAAAAGAGATGAATGTAGTAGAGGTGAGAAATTATCGATATAAACCTATATTTTACTTTACATTACAGTAGAATTATCGAAAATTCCCCACCTTTAGACGTTAGCTTATGAGCTGGTTCACTTCAGTTATAGTAATACGTATCACGTAATGTAAGTAAAAACAGTTTAAGTAGAAGTATTTTTTATCAAAAATTAAAGTATTGATCAATAATAAACTATGATTTGAGACGTCGCATAGGTACACTCTTCTCAATACAGAATTATCATAGCTTGTTATTCTGTATTCGTCAACACAGAATTAATTATCAAATTACTACTAATTAAACTGTTTATTTACATTTGCTTTATTGCCTTCAGTCAGTTTTTACTTAATGCGAAATTTAAAAAATGTTAATGTTCGACGGCATACTTGTAATATTATGACTGAAGTCAACTAGCTCATAAGCTAACGTCTAAAGGTGGGAAACTATCGATAGTACTAATATAATGTAATGTAAATTAGAGGTTTCTATCGATAATTTTCCATCTCTACTACTTTCATCTCTTTTTATTTCACAACGTATTATGTTTTCTATCTTTTGCGTTATTTTGCCGGTTCTTAAGGCACTGATCACTGTATGGTAAAATTGATATGAAAATACACATATTTTTAAAACCAAACCAATCCCATCTCCCAACTGGAGGAAAAATGGCAAACAAAGCTTTTATTAAATATTATTTAAAATTATTTTAATATAACCATGTGGCCGGCCTTTTTTGACAAGCAATTGTTAATTAAGTCATGTGTTGTTTTAACTTTTACTTATCGAAACAGCACCTGTCTTAATGACATCTTCTTTTATTTACATACATATATATATACATATATATATATGTATATATATATATATATATATATATATATATAAATATTTATATATATATATATATAAACATATATATATATATATATATATATATATATATATATATATATATATATATATATGTATATATATATATATATATATATATATATATGTATATATATATATATATATATATATATATATATATATATATATATATATACATATATATATATATATATAAACATATATATATATATATATATATATATATATATATTGATAAGTGTTTCGTAGGAGATCTCGATTCATTTGAAATGTCAATAGCAAACATTACTTTATTAGTCCAAAAAAATAATGTTGCATTTAATGTCGAGCACTTTGAATAAGAATTAAAAAATGAGATTACATATTAATTACATAAACAACTATACAGATAAACAACATAGAAATATAAATATTATAGGAAGTTGGTATATACGGGTATAAAGACATTTATGCATACTATGTACTTAATGCTTTCTAAAATAATCTTTTACAATTCAATTAGTCTCGTATTTTTAGGTGTAGAAAACCATTAAATTTTACTACACGTATACTTTTCATTCTAATCTTTTAAATTACTATAAAAAGTTTATCTGTAATCGCGACATGTAAATAAATTATAACGCCATATAAATCGCATTACAAGAAACAAAGACGGTAAATAATCATCACATATTACCATTAAACGTCAGAAACGGCAAAGTTATAGTTTCTTAATTATTATCAGTTAACGATTATGAGATACTGAAATGGTTAATAGTTGAAGAATCCAGCCGAGTACAACTTATTTAAGTTTATCTTTATTGGCTGACGTAAAAGTAATAATCTGCACCTTTGGAATAAATATGTACGTCAAAGTGTTACCTCACTGCCATACATTTGTAAAAATTATAAGTTACTTTAAGATTTGTGGCGAAAATCAAGCCGTTTTGAGATATTTTTATTTTTTATAAAAAACATAAGTTAGTCTCAAATTACAAAAAGGTTGATAATGTGAGTCCATAATGCTAGTGTATTGGAGATAAATCTATCGTCACAATCTTAGATAAGTTTTTTATTAAAGGAGAATTTCTAGGCTACCGGTTTCGAGGCTTACAATATATGCCTCATCATCAGGCCACAGTACATAGGTCTTTGTTTTAACAAAAATTTAAAGCTAAAAAACAACAATATAAAACATGGATTTCTATTTAGAGAATATTATATTATGTATATATAAAGAATATATATTCTTTGTTTTGTTTGGTTTTCGTTTTTGTTAAAACAAATAGCTATGTACTATCTACTGTGGCCTGATTATGAGGCATATATTGTAAGCCTCGAAACCAGTAGCCTGGAAATTCTACTTTAATAAAAAACTTAACTAAGATTGTGAGGATTGACTTATCTCCTATACACTAGTAGTCTCAAATTGTTAAATTTTTGTCCAATTGATAGCAATTATTATATTTTACACGATTATCATGTAAGAGTGTGATCGAAACATATGGAGATGATTTTATTATTCTCAAGTTAGCCATATGAATTGTTATAATTGGACATAATAAATACAAATCGTGTGGGTGGAGAAACACAAGTAAGTCCATCAGTCACGAAGTTTTCTTACAAAAATCGTTAATCATATAATAGTATTATAGTATTTGTTTGTTTCAACACTTCTATTAATCGTTAACCATTTCGATTGGAAATAAGCCACAATTTTACATTTAAATAACTTTTATCTCACGTTTAGATTTCAATTTCGAAAATCTTTCTCAAAATTCAAAACAAAAAATTAAACAAATGATGTTTTTTATTTCTTCGAGAAAATTTTTTCTAATTATTTAATTTTATTTGACTCATTCATATTGACAATTCAGACATATATGATATATTTTAAAATAGATGACTTTAAAATAATATTGTCAATATTTTTAATTGCGTTCCTGAAACGACTTAATTGGTAGATAGTCCAACTATATAACTCCTGTTAGTGATTCCATAGTAAAGAATTTTACTGTCATCATGGCATGTGTTTGTCTTTTTAAAGACAAATTACATGCTATGATCTTTTCTGACGGATATTCACAAGTTAAAGTTGATTTCATGTAATCGAATGAACTATTTTATAAGTAAAGTCGTCCCAGGAACGCAACTCAACAATATTGTCTACTTTAAAATGTATAATGTGTGTCTGAATTGTCAATATAGATGAGTCAGATAAAATTAAATTATTAGAAGAATTTTTCACTAAGTAACAAAAAAACAAAATTTGTTTAATTTACTAATGTTTGTATTTTGAGAACGATTTCCGAAGTGGAAATTGAAACGTCAATAAACGTACTTTAACCTTTAATTGTGGCTTATTCCCATTTAAATAGTAATTACTTTAAAATGCCACAAGAAAATAGCTTCAGAACAATATTGTTATTTCCAAATAAGGAACTATAAATAGTTAAACAGTTACAATAACATATTGATGAAAGTTCCGTTTTGTTACAATATAATCTACAATGAACCCTAAATTTCTATATAAAACATCACTTTTAAATAATAATGCAAAGGCGTTCTTTGATTTCACATCAAATGACATGCAATTTTCTAAATCACTAATTCAAAAAGGTATTACACAGCTGCTTCCAGTAACAATCTGCAGTTAATAAATCAGTTTTAGAAATAATCCCCAACATGAAATTGATCCGACAGGTATCTATCACCTTATCGAAATTTGAGATCGATTTCAGAAGCTTATAAGCTACTTGTTCTGGTAACAATAACCATAGTCAGTCCAAGAAGTCGTTACCGCCCGCTGTCAAACGTCATAAATATAGAATACTACGACATTAAAAAAGGAGACAAACAATGATGAGGTTGACTTTTTTTGAGGACACAGAATCAGATTATTTTTGGTATAATCAAGTTGTTTTGCACGATATCTAAAATGTAAAATCATCCTTCTTATTTTAATGTCTTGGATTTTGTTAGAATAAAATATTGGGTCATTATTCAAGTTTATGCGTTCTACGTCTACCTACGTAAATGACGGTATAAATAAAAAAATATTTGTTGATGTAAATTTTCTTTAATGTTTCAATTTAATGTTTTCTTAATAAAATCCAGAAGTAAAATCCAAAAAGATATAAGCTTAATGGAAGCATCATAATTAATTTTGGTGTTTCATTAACAACTTTGTAAGTTTCTTTGTAAGCATTTTATTTTACGACTTAAGTTTTAAAGGCATTTAAATAGTGTGAACAATAATTCATTTTACTCAATGTACCATTTTTATTGAAATAATTGGTGCTGTAGTTAAATATATTAATACTATTGCAAAACATTCAAATTTTGGTCTTGTTATACAGATACTTCGTTTTTCCTGTTGCTGATACTCTTCTATTATTTGTTTGATAGTTAATATATGATCATGGGTGGTTCAGCCCTATCTGAATAGGCTTTGTGATTCCTTCAGTGTGCTGTCAATTTTTTGTCAAATTATTCTTTTCTTCAATATTTGTTCGTATATTTTCATAACAATACTTTAGGGTGTTATTCCTCTGGAGTTATTGCAATCCGTTCTATCATCCTTTTTATAAATCGGTACTATTTGAGCCTTTTGTTATTCAATTGGTATATGTTCTTCTCTCCATAGGCATTAAATATCTTCAGTAATAACTCTGTTGCATTTTGTCCTATTTTTTTTTTCATAATTTCACTTGTTATTCTGTCATATCCTGATGCCTCCCCGTTTTTTATTTCTCCAATATTTTTTTTCAGCTCATTTACGGTTATTGGATTTACATTATCATCTTCTATTCTTTGGTTCAACATGATATGTTTTCTTCTTGATATCAATGTGTTTGTAACATCTCTTAGAAATATTCTCACCATCTATCATCTATTCAGTATTTCATGTTCTTCTGTGAGAAATTCGCCAGTTTTATTCTTTATGTTTTTTATGTCTTGAATTGTTACTTTTCTCATTGATTTTAAAACTCCATAAATTCCTTCTGGTTTTCTTTACTATTTGTTTCCATCTTTTCTCCAAATTCTGTTCATTTGGAGACCTGTTTTGCTTTTGTAACATTTTTTTACTAATCGTCTATATTTTTGTATTTCTTATAGTTGTCTGGTGTTTTATTTTGTTAGTATATTGTCCAAGCAATTTTCTTTCTTTTAATTTGTTGTTTTATTTTTTTATTCCATGATGCAGTTTGCTTTCTTTTACTGCTCCTCTTATTTGTTTTACATAGTTCTATAGCTGTATTTATTGTAACCTCTTTGAAGTAGTACCATAGTTGTTCTATGTTTCGACCTTCCATATTTTCTTTATTATTTCTTAACTTTTGATTTATGATCATATGGTACTTCTCAGTAATTGATTAAATTCTTAATTTATATGATCAAATAGTTTTATATTCTTGTTTTTTTTTTCTTACAGTTTGTTATTGTTATTATTATGTAACTTATTTTGTTTTATTTTCATTACTACTAAATAATGGCCACTTTCTATTTCTGGACCCCTTCTAACTTTTGTGTCTATAACGTTTCTACTGATTACCACCCCTTATTATTTTCAAAGGAAAAAATCTTTGGGATACATGGCCAGCAAAAAAAGATGACAAGTATCCAGGAATTACATATAGAGCAACAATAAACGGATGGATGGAAACGGAAACATTTTCTAATTATATTGAACATACGTTCCTTCCAAATATTCCTAAAGAGAGACCCGTTGTTCTGGTCTATGACGGCCACTCTTCACAAACATCAATTGCCCTTATATAAACTGCTTTAAATTAATTACTATTTAACTGGGAATAAGCCACAATTAAAGGTTAAAATACGTTTATTGACGTTTCAATTTCCACTTCGGAAATCGTTCTCAAAATACAAACATTAGTATTATAATTATTATATATTAAAACTAATGTTTGTATTTTGAGAACGATTTCCGAAGTGGAAATTGAAACGTCAATAAACGTATTTTAACCTTTAATTGTGGCTTATTTCCAGTTAAATAGTAATTAATTTAAAATGCCACAAGAAAATAGCTTCAGAACAATATTAATAAACTGCTTTAAGGAAAGACATAATTATTTTAAAACTACCGCCACATATTAGCCATCTCCTACAGCCAATGGATTTGGCTGTGGTCAAGCCTTCAAAACAAATTTACAATGAATCTCTTATAAAGTGGCAAAGTAGAAATTACGGTACAAAGTTACCGAAATCCATATTTTTATCTATAATTTCACAAGTATGGAAGGAGCTAAGTTCAAATCATATTAGAAGTGGTTTAACTAAGGCCGGTATTTACCCACTCTGTAATACAGTGATTCCTGTTGAAAAATTTAAACCTGAGGCTGTCAAAAGATTTCAATATTATAACTCTAAAGAGGCATCATTAGTGAGAAATAGGAATAACCCTCGTGATACCCCTCAACAAGAAAATATGTTCGAAAATACCAGTGGTAGCCAAGCAACACACTTGGTCAGAAGTATTGTGTTAGAAGACAAACAGTAACTTCAAAATGATAATCAGAATCATGCATTAAAAAGGCTTCCTGAAAGAAATTCCTTCGAATCTAGTTTACTCGAATATGTCAAACAATCCCCATCAAACCAGCAAAAGCGTAAGAAAATCTGTTCTGGTACTAAGATTATAACATACACTAACTATTTAGCAAAAATGAAAATACAACAAGACAAAAAGACCGTAAAATCCAATAAAAAGGAAAGGAAAAGGATAAAGAAGAAGGAAACAAAATACGACAGCAATGATGATGACCAAGCTTTCATTGAGATGAGATCAGATTCCGACGACGATATTGATATATTAAGGGTTCCAACCCCTCCCATCGAAGAAGAGTTACATCGTGAGGCTATGCCTGATGATTTCGTATTAATGAAATTTCCAGTTAAAGGAGGCTCAAATTATAATATTATGTCGCTAAATTAACAGTGTTTTGATACTGAAGTTAAAGTTAGTTGCCTTCGAAAATGCATACAAAATGACGAAAAGTATTATTTTCCTAACTTACCAGACATATCAGTCGCATTTATGTTTCAAATTGAATCTGTATTGCCAAAACCATTAAGTTTTACCCAACTTACAAAAATGTAACAAGCTTTAATTTCGTTTCCTATTTCTCTAATTCACTATAATGTTTGCTAATAACCATATTTTTTAAAACTTTTATTACAAATGTATTCAGAAATGGTTTTTTATTATTTCTACTTGGCCCAGAACGATTTGCATTAAATTCAATATATAAATTCGGATAGGTTTCCATTTGCCACTTGGTATGTAGAAAATGTGGGGTAAGTGGAAACCATGTCACATGATTTAAATTTTTTGATAGAAAAAAGTTCTTTAAAGTTTTTTATGTTTTAACACCGCATTCGTATTAGAAAATGGTGTAAGTCTTACCTGTCGGTAACCTAATAGAGTGAATGTAAAAGTAAATTTTTTAGAAGGCCTTAAACAGAAATAACTGATTTTCTAGGTTCCTCTTACCCCGGTGTAACTATGAATTATATCAAATTATTTTAAATTGTTAAAATCCACGTTTTAATTGGAGACTGAAAAATGTGTGGAAAATACTTTTTTAAAAGTTTAAAAGTCACTAACAATACCATTAATTATTTGCATAATGTGTATTTTATTAATACAATAACCTCCTAACTTAATGTTCTTTTAATTTTTCCTACGGTAAAAGAAAACTTCCGTTTGTGTTAATTTAACAATAAATCGTATTAATTGACTCATCGACTACCGATATACACATCAAACGATCTAAATCTACTTTGTCTAAATAGTATTATAACCGTACCTACTACCTTACTACCTGAATGCCAATCTTTGATCTATGGCTTCATTTAAACTCCAATTTATTTTGTCTTTTGTCCCTATCAGCATCTTAACTGACATAAAACAGAAGGATCATTAACATTATAAATGACACTGATAATCTCACTCATTAACACCATTTGTATAAACAAAGATGTCACACAATTATAGGTCGCTAAAGGTATAAAAAAATTAATTAATGACAAAATAAAACTAAAAAATATTTTAAAAACACGAATAAAAATTAAAATTAGACAGCACTTAGAACTTAGCAACCGCAATTGAACGAGTTTACTTCAGTAAAAGTGTCTTAGAGATATTTAGAGGAGAAACAATTGGACATCGACTGTTGTTATTTTGTTCCACAAAGAGTGTTGCAGATAAACGATAATTTAGTGCAATATTTATAAGCAATAAACTGTTTTTTACTAGAATATTATGTACTGACAAGGAAACAATTAGCATATTTCTAAGCCCTACGTTCTAGTCGCTGTAAATAGGCTACACATATTACGATGATCACTATACGAGATCTAACTTGCTGCTAACAAGGTAGGTGCAATATAAATGTATAAAAACATGGAACAAAATGTTGCTCTTCATTATATGAGAAACGGTAACATCAAAAAATTCCTCACAGTTAGCAACTCAACAATGATTTCATTGTTCATCATTACTAATAATCCATTAACATAATATATCCTACGTAGGTAGTACGAAGTCCAAACAAAAACCTAATTTCCCAAAAAAAGGACTAAGCAATGATTTTTCATTTCAAAGAAAACTTAAGACTATTTGACTACGTCAAAGCTGTTGGTAACATTATAGGACCTTAAAATATAATATTTGCCTCCCGATTCTCGAATATTAGAATTTACGTATATCTAAACAAAGTTGAACTTGCGAGCTAGCTTATCATCAACAACTTAATCATCAATGTAAGCGGTATAGATCTACCTTTAGATTTACAGTTTAGAAATACTGGTTCCGACTGCAAAACGAATCTTATTTTTAAATATGTGTATTAATACCATACAGTCTGGTAGAATAATCTTTGGGAGATACAGGTTTACAACTTTCATCCCCTTTTTTAATAAAGAAAAACATTTTTATTCCTAGCTTCTATAGACAATCTTATCGTTCTGAGGGCAAGAAAATATTATAACTTCATCTACCGACAATTACGAATGACAAACCTGTCTAGTAAAAAGACAATACAGAGATATTTTTTAACAAAATTGTTAAAAAGATCCTGTTAAAAAGACTAAAACCTATTTTTGCGAATGAAGTTATCTGATGTAAGTTATAAAATCTATAATAGAACAAAAATGTATTATTCCAATTCATCAATTTGGGTTTAGAAACAATCACGCAACAAAAGATAAGGTTCATGGAATCACTAATCAAATAAAAAAAGCACAAAAAGAAAAAATGGTATGCTCATGGTTTTTCTAAGTGATGGGCTAGATACATCGAAGTCTGGCATGGTGGGTTAGAATATAAACCAAATTTACTTTTTCCTAAAAGATACAGTAAATTACTGAAATCGTATATTATTGGAAGGCTTCAGGGTAATGTTTTAGGTCCATGACTTTATCTGCTGTGGACATACGATATACCAGTATTAAACATTACCAAAACTGCTACGTTTGCTGATGACACAACTATACTATTTATTGATAAAATGATAATCAATTTAAAACAAAAAACATTGCAAGGAACGCTTAACAATGTTGCAATAGATTTAGACCAACAAGAAATAAATAAAACAATATATATAATACGTTAATATATATATATATTTCTTGACATGTCCGCGGAAGCTATATGTACTTTCTGTGGTTTTCCGGGTTTGACTCTGCGTTGAATAATTTTAGTATTTCGAAGACGTTTCAGCAAAGTCGTACTTGCCATTGTCAAGTCAGGTAGTAACGCCTATTGCTGGTGCTTGAAGTGAACTGATTCTCCTGGTCGATGCGGATACTTATAAAGCGGATCGAAGCGTTCGATAGAAGTGAACCCCGAAGCAAATTATTTCATCAAAAAGTTGATATTATAACAAAAAAATGAGATCTTGTGAATTAAATTCAGTCTACTTGGCTCTTTAAATATAGGGTTAACGGGGCCATTTTTGACCATATCGAAGGGCATATCTCAGGCCCAGAGGCACCTAGGTTGCTAAAAAAATAGCTACATGCTACTTTTTAAGGTACAATGACATATTATACCGGCTTATGATGCGTTACGCGTTTCCAGTAGGGATCTATGGAGGAGTTATCACCAAGCCGCAAACTCTTATGTCTTGCTATACCGCTCCACCAAAGGCCGATCAGACAACAGCCGTATTCTAGTCTAAGTAGCAGATTAATTTAGAATTTTAAACTACTGCGTTAATTTTTGTTGTTCTGTACAGGCCAGGATTTGAACTCACTTCGGCTAGAGCATTTCGGATGTGAAGCGAAATGCGAGTAGACCGCCTGCCCCGCTTGACTATCTGACCGACTAGTAATATTACTTGTAATTTGTTTTAAATTGTAATTTATTGTTATAAAAGTGTTAATCTATCACTAACCTCTATAGTTAAAACACAATAAACAAATATAAAGCAAATTAGACTTAAAAATTATGAAATAACATACAAAAGATTTCAAACTAAAACTATCTCTTTATAAGTAAGAAGTTTATTTTAGAATTGCAAGAACATAAATATTTATAAAATTTCTATGTTTAAACTTGTTTTTGATAAAATAATTTAATTAAAAATATCATAACTAAATTGGTTTAGCTCTGAACAATATTATTTCGAAAACAAGTCTTTATGGTCTAGCGAATTCAGAGATAGGTGGTTCTTTAAATAGTTGGTAAAGTATATGATTATATCTAAATCACTATATCTAATTTTGAAAATGAGTCGAAAGATCTTCATTTGAATTTTTCTCTCCAGACATTCTAACTTTCTTTTTGTGTTTTCTGCCATCGCTCATGTCTTACATTAACAAAACACTATCCTAGTTCTTCAACATTGTCGTCTAATTTAATTTCATATATGCTTTTCTTTTGTCTCGTTTTAATTAGCGTTTTTTTTTCTTGCATGTTTATTTCAATTTCCTAATCCAATTTTCAATTAGTATAAGTCTAATCTCCTTGGCCACTCTTTTCAATTGTGCTTATGTTTTTATTGCGCCCTCCATTTTACGAGCCATGATGTGGATGTCATCCGCGTAGGCGCTAAGTTGTAGTGGTTTGATGTTGTTGTTTGTTTTTGTACTTAGTTATATTTTACATGCTAACCGTTCATTGCAGTTGTTGATGACATTATTCCCTTTACTATTCAGATATATTTCGAAAAAATATTGAAATTTTACATACAAATTTTAAATGATATAAAACTGATTTTTTTAAGGAGTCATAGTCTGTTTGAAATCAACGAATATATTATAAACCAAGATTTATTTAAAAAATTTTTTACAGTGAAGCACTGATCTATTGGAAAGCAAGAAAGGAGCCACTTTTTTGTTCCACGGGAGGACTAATTGCGTTATTTCCTGCATACAAGAAGCCCTCGTGGATACTAATCATTGACATCCGAAAATTTCAAATATGAATTTAATTGTAAAAAACCACACGCGCAATGTTAGTAAAACCGGACCTTCAAGTATAATGACATAAAATCCTAACGCTGGAACTTAGGATTGCACAGTAATTTTAATATACTTTTAAACCCCCCAAATACTGACTTTAAATATATCATTTCCTAAAACCACTGACCAAATGGCATATATCATTATACGTGATATCTTTAACAGTAGAAGATAGCAACGTTTATATAACCCAGACCTTCTCTTTATGTGCACCCATCCCATTGAAATATAATGTGCCAAATACATCCGACCACAGAAAATATAATATTGCCAAAAATATAATTTTAAAAAATCAGACTGGCCGAGTTTTACAAAATTGCTCCAACATAATAGGGCGTCTCCCAAAAACTACGAATACTTTGTGACCGCTGTTCCCCCTGAAAACTTGTTCCCGGAAACTATCCTTCAAAAATATAGAATTAGCTGTGTACAAGGATTAACCCCAGAAAATTTTACCCAGCTTGAGAATTATTACAATCTCTTTGAGAACAGCGCCTTCGGCCGTAAGACTATTGACAAAGGACAACAAATAATTTCTTAGATTGCAGAACATAAAAGAGAGCGATGAATAACATTAGTAAAAAATCAGAACATAAGGAGAAATAGCCTAAAGACCTGGTTACTATTCAAAACTTTGACCTGCACTCGCATAAAAACACTAGCCTGCCAACGCTTATGCTGATCATGCTGATCAAATAATTCAATAACTGCTTAAAATGGCGAAAGTCATAAGCTCAGCAAATGTTTGGAAGAAAAAAATTCAACTAGAGCCAGAAAAGGAGACGAAGGACCTGTCAAAACATTTATTTAGGTGAAGATTGGCACAACTATCAACCTCAGTAAAAATAGCCAAGCAGATGCCCTTGCTTATAAAATACGTTTCGAGAATTGCCAAATCACTAAGAAATTTTTGTAGATCTTACAGGTGCCTGTGACGATGTTAACAATGGGCAAAAGAATTTAATTTCACCCGTGTAATAAACAATTCGCTCAAATATCACAGATTTTTTGTCGAATTCTAAGGAAATAGATGTCGCTGGAGGACCCACAAGAATGGGCTGATACAAGGAAACGTTTTGGCATCAGCTATATATAATATTTATATTAACGACCAACCCTTACTTAGCAGGTATACAGAGCTTTATATACGTGAAAAAATATTATTCTTATTGAGCTTATTGAGGATGGATGTTAAGATTTTATAAAATGAACACAACAGGAATATACCACAATAATTTTCATATATAAGTTTTCTTTTTTTGTAGATTGGGAAAATAATTTCTGTTTTCCATTCAGTAGGATTTTTTTTCGTTTTATATCTTGGTAATGAGTACATATAGTATTACTTGGTGTTTTTTTTCGTAATATGCTCCCCATGTATATTAAATTTTTGTGAAGAGATTCTTGTCTGACACCTTGTTCTGGATGGATTTTATTTGAGAGTGTGTCAAGCTCTTTAACTGTTCCAGTAGTCTCGTATAGTTCAGTTATAAACAAAATTAAGTATTGTGGTACGCCTACTTCTGTTAGTATCTGCTATAAGTGTTGTTATTTGACCCTTTTAAACGCTTTGCGATAATGTATAAAAGAAATGTATAGCAGAATATTGAATTCCCGAGATATTTCTATTATTTGTTTTATATTCAGAATATATTCTCGAGAACCTCTACTTTGGTAAAGTTTGTTATTCGAGTATTTCTCTTTATAGGTAAGTTTTCATTTTTTCATTGATTATGTCTAGCACGATTTTCCTGGCATGTGAGATGTTGTCGCATTTATGGAAGCTGCCTTTTATATATATTTCATTGCTTGGAATGAAATTTATTGTTATAGGGCAAGTAAAGCAATTTTATTCCGGTTTCTTCTGTAGCTTTAATGATTTCTGCTGTTATCATGTCTGAAACTGGTATTTTGATATACTTAAGTTTACTTATCACCAGTTTTATTTCATTCTCGAGTATGTTAGGTTCTTCTTCAATTTATTCAGGAGTTTGGTGAAAAAGTTCCTGCCGTTGATTATCTTTATACAGATCCTGGCAATATACCTAATATCCATGACTCTGCTTTATTTTTACTGTTGGTTCTAAAGGTTTCTTTGTGATCTTCAATGATCCAAGTGCTGGCTTTAAAGTCTCTTGTTATGTATCGTATTTTTCTAAATAGATATGTTGGCTAAATGTTTTGATCATGGTTCGCAATTTCTTTTTATGTATTGTGATAGTATTGTTGTTTATTAGCCTCGCATCTTCGTTTTATTTCTTTGTTGAGATCTCTTTTTTTATTTTTCAAGTAAAGATTTTCAATCTGTATTGTTTGGACAATAATCAAATTTGATAATTCAAACAGAGAAATTATCGAAGAATACCTGTCAGTGCTAATACCTTCCTTATTAAATTTAACTAAAATTAATATTAAAAAAAAATCTTATATTCTAAACAATTTACTTATAAAAGCTATCTGGTAAGTCCAAACGTTTGTGTCTCTGAAGTTTTCCCACTTCCCTGCTCTTATCCAGTAAGTTTACCGCACTGGTATTTGGGTGAATTTCTAACCGCTCTAAATGCCTATCACCACACCTTTTATTTCATCGCGCTGAGGTTTCATCAAAACTCACTGAGGGATCACGATGTATGACTTCATTAGGGACGTAATATTTCAATATTGGATTCGCGTTCACACCCCCACAGTTGAATGCCATAGGTCAAGATGGGTTTTAGAATTACTTTGTACACTACTAATTTATTTTCTAGTGATAGATCAGGTCTTCTTCCAAGTAGCCTTAATTTTAATCCAAATTGTTTGCGTTTATTGAAGATGTGGTTTCTCCAAGTAAGTTGTCTATCAAGATGAATATCAAGGTATTTTGAACTATCGGATTGCGATACATCTTGATTGTTTAGTTGTACAGGTGGACATGTCAGACGTTTAGTTATAAAAGTTACATGATTTGATTTACTTCCATTAACCTTGATTCGCCATTTTCTTAACCACATCTGAATGGTGATTAAGTGGACTTGTAACCTTCTACATGCTTCAATTGAATTTTGTGTGCGACGAGAGGATGACGGTGTCATCAGCAAATGTTGCCAAGGAACACTGATCAGAAGTGGGTAGGTTGGAGTAACTGATCAAAAGAACTAAATTTCTTTAATATTAGTTTCTAAATAATTTGAGAAAGAATTAGTAATAAACTAATGGATCTATATAAAGTTACGGTTTCTAAAGGCTTGCTTATTTTATGGATTAAAATAACTTCTGCCACTTTTCATTGTTAAGGAAAATATAATCTTAATACCGCGTTAATCGCATTTTGTGGTAATTGACATAGGACGAATCCAGTAATCAGCTAATAACCAAGAACTTTCTTTTTATTAGCATTAAGTATTGCGTCAATAATTTCGGTTTTTCTAAAAGGTTGAATAGACAGAGACAGCTGGTATCAGCAGTCCAAATATCTATGAATATTTTCCTTTTCCTCTGACTGTAGCTCACAGAGAAGTGCAGTAAAAATAATTTTTAAGTGTTCAAGAAAATATATTTGCCTTTTCCTTACCAATACGTTCCCAATGTCCGTTACTCGTTTTGATAGGTGGTATATGTTATTATGGTCGTAATAATTTTCTGGTAGCCTTCCAAAGGGTGTAATCTGTGGCTTTTAATGGCGATAAATCTTTCAGATATTTTGCAGTTGATGTATTTTTTAGATTACTTAGCATTTTTTTAGGTCTTTTGCTGCTTTGTTAAATTCAGCTTTATTGGTCGGTGTTAGATTGTTTTGCCATGTCTTTTCTCTTTTTTCCAATTTTTTGTCCAATGGCCTCAGGATAGAACTTCTTGTTAGATTTAATATTGATTGGTGGGGTGGATTCCAGCACGCTTTCTGTAGACACGTAGATGATCCACAGCAGTGTTTAGGTCACTTTCATAGAGGTCTCTTAAACTAGCTTTTTCCGTTTCACAATGCAAACAACTTTGACAAAGATTTCTTCTATTCTTAAATATTTTAAGGGTTTTATCCGTTATCCATAATTATTGTGGTGTACCCTTACCAATAGAGAGCGTACTTTTTTGAACTTCTTGTAGTAAATCTCTAGTGGATTAAATTCTGTCTTAGTTCTATCCTCTTTATCTATCTCCATTTGTTGGGCGCTTTCAGTTTAAGCTTTACTTTAGTTAAGAGGAGAGGATGATCTGATACACATACCGCCCGTGGATATTACATGACTGTTTAATGTATACGCAGTCTTATTTGGGGAATGTATTTTTAAACGTTTCTTTTAGATCATTAACTTAAAGGCTATGTTTTGTTTCTGTGTCTAAACATTTTCTTTTCTGCATATTTTATCTGATTTTTATTATTGTTATTCACTCCGATAAGTTATCACTCTATCGACATAAATACTCTTATTTTTTAAATAATGTTCGAAATGCAATCAAATATCTCGTTTATTATTGTATCTTATGTCTATCGTAAGATATTTCAGACAATTTTTTTGGTATTAACAAACTGCCTAAATAACTTGTGATTCCTTGCTACATATTCAGTTCCTTAAATTGTTTTTCCAACTTAAATTTTCACTTAAATTTTATTTTTTTTTTACAATATTAGTATAGATATAAAACCTTCATTTAAATGTTAACTGAATTTTTGGATAATTATGCAAACGTGCCCCCTATGTACGGCAATGTATTTGGAAAATGCAGAACGACTATTTATCGTTTTAAAAATCAAGTTATATCTTAAAATACGCTTAATTAAATGGACCCATTGGGGGCCACGTGTAAATGAGCAAAAGCGGGAACCAGCTGGTAACTTTAACAATGGTGTTGATAAATGAACAGGATCTGATAGAAACCTAACTCCAGATGGTAGTTTCTGTTTTATAATTTAAGACATAGTATAGTGTGGGAGTATTTATATAGTATCCCAAATTATATTCGTATACCAAATATATGTTTATAACATTAAACAAAACTAACAAGAATAAGAATATAAGGCATTAACAAAAAAAAAATAGTTGAAACAATTATTAAAAATATATATTTACTGTGGAAATTAAGTAAATATCAAATGATGGAAATAATAAAATTTAAAAAATGCTGTTTGACTTTTTATTAGACGTTTTGACGTGCAGATACTAAGCATTTTATAAAAACCTTTTTTTATACTGAAATTCACTTTGAATACTCTATATTATATAAAATACTTCTTCTAATTCTTCCCGTAGCCCTAATTCCACTGATAATTCAGTCAAATTACAATATTCTAAAATTATACTGTCAATATTTTTTTGTGAGATCCGGTGATGACTTTATTTTGGAAAATCTTTAGCAAATTACAAGAAATTACCTTTTGGAATATAATCACTCTTCAACGCTAACCATCAAGAGATTGTGTATGGGAGTGTGTATGTGTATGGGTCGTGAGCATATTGTGGGTCACGTCACAATAAAAATATAACGCCCTAGTTATCGTAATATTGTTCTTGTTTATTTAGAAACATAAATTTAACTACCTAAAAAAACATAAAAAATAATTAAAGACTAAACTTAAAAAAACATTTCAAAGTAAAGACGTATTAGACCCTTTTTAAAAAAAGACGTATTAATGCGAATTGTGTGCCTGTTTTCGGAAACAAAGGTTTTAAAATCTGGGTTCTGTTTTCGATAAACAAACAATGATGTAATTTTCGATTTCTGAGCTTCGTTTTAATAATTGATTCATCAATAGCAGTCAGTGCAAACGGAACCAAACTTTCGGAGCATTCTTGTATCCTTTCAGAAACATTTTCTGAGAGCGAGTTTGCAATGCTTTTTCTTTGATGGAGTTTACAACTTTATTGACACTTCTTAAAACACAATCCACTTCGAAAGGTAAATATTTTGAAATAACAGCTTCTCGATGTAACAACAGTACAGTGTAGACGTTTAGCATTTGGCATTACTTCTTGCAAATGGTATTATTGTAATATGCAATATGGTATTTATAAGTGATCATCATTCTCTTTGCCTTTATCCCTATGAGAGGTTGGCTTCCTTAATTACAATTCTTAATAATTTTGGATCTCTCTTGGGTTATATCAATATCAATCCCGTTTAGCGACATATGCTGCCTATTAGGATCCTGTCTAAAATGGGGTTTATAATATAAGTATTTCGCATAAAAATTAAAAAAAAAAACACTTCTCAGTAGTATTGGTTTTTAGTGGAGAACAAAATAAAAATAAACGAAATAAAACAAAATAAAATATCTTACGCTATATCTTATGAATGTTATAGACTGGACGTTAGAAATATCTGTAGGCTCATCGATCTGTAAAGCGAAGTATGTATAATTTTTGATGTTCTAAATATTTAGTTCCCGAATATCTTCTGCCAGTCACCTATTCTTCTTTGGATAGTATTATTAGGAATGGGTATGATTTTTGCTTTTGCAGGCTCTTTTTCACCTACTATTATTTCCACCTCTTGACACCTGCAGGTAAAATTAAATCAATCAATTGCATCTCTATAACTTTTTAATAATGCTTTTTTATTTGTAGTGGTTAATGATGAAATAATCGCTTGTTGATTGTGAAGATACCTTAGCTTCCTTTCAAAGAATTCCGCAAGCTCCCCTTTTTTGTTTGGATGTTTATTATTTAAATGCCGAATTAGTTTCGAATGTTTCATTCTTTCTTTTGGGAAAACTCCATAAATAACGCACTGTGCCTTATCCAAAGTAACTGTATATTTGACATACTTATCTCTGTACAATGTTTTTTCTCCAATTCCTTTTATAAATTTTATTTTAAGACGTAGACTGTTCTAAGGATCTCTTAAAAAATGTAACCATTTCTAATTAAATCTTGATTAGCAATAATGACACAGATTTATTTTATTAATATTTACAACATGTAGCGAAACACATAAAAAGCATGAAGTCACGACGATAATGGATGACTTTAATGCCAAAGTCAGTAAAGGGAAAGTAGACGATATTGTAGGGAATTATGAAATAAGGATGAATAAGAAATATAGGAATGTTGTATGGAATTTTAGAATAAGAAACGAAAGAGGTTTCCGATTAGTACAATATTGCCAAGAGAAAAATTGGTCATCAAACACCTTTCATCAATTACCAACAAAGAGACTTCATACATGGAGTGCACCAGACGACAACGAAAATGATTTAATAATATTTCAAATCGATTACATTCTTGATAACAAAAGATTTAGAAATGGGATTAAAAGTATGAAAACATATCCTAGTGCTGATATAGACTCCGACCACAATTTACTTTTTACTAACATTAACATTAAACTGAGAAAACAACAGAAAAAAGTAAAATTCAAAGACTAAGACAACGACAGATTATAATAGTGACCACAGATTCCTGATGTGAAAATGTAAAATCCAACTATAGGGATTAAAGCGAATAACTACTTAAAAATTCTCCCAAATAAGTGATAATATCGAACAAAACATACTACAGTAGAAAATTTATGATCACAAAGAAAAATTGCCGTTTTTATCTACACATCCGAAGAAACGTTATAATTAATAGAACATAAAGATCATATAATATCAAAGTCACATAAAAGAGAAGGACAAACGTCGATACAGGAAGCTTTTATCCCATATCTAAAGAGATTGTAAACAAAATCATTATAGACATCTCAACAATGTATGCGCAGGGATACAGCAGCATGCCGACACGCTACAAACAAGAGAGTTGTTTTAAAAATATAAGATAATAACACGTCTCTTAAACCAAAAAATTGTACAGTATACAATGCTACAAATTCATTGATAACAGATATGGACGAAGTAGCAGAAGTATGGCTTAATTACTGTGAACAACTATTATATTCGAGTGATGCTACCTATGAAATAAACATTTATAATTATTATGAAAAAGAACCAGATATTATGTTGAAAGAAATTGAATCCTCTATAAAGAACATAGCACAACATAAATCTCTTGGTGTAGATGCAATTTCATCTAAAGTATTAAAAAATATGAAAAATAATGGTTTAAAAGTCGTACATTTCTTATGTTAACTCATATGGACAAACCTTAAATGGCCTACTGACTGGACATCCTCTGTAATTGTTCCTTTGCGTCAAAAACGTTCTACGACAGAACGCAACAATTATAGATTAATCTTATTGATAACACATGCAAGTTAAATCCTTGTATAGAAAATATACAATAGATTCGATCCATTTTACGACAAACACGTAGCTTTAGAACAAGTATGGTTTATAAATGGAAGGGCATTTGTAGGGCAAATCTTGAATATACAACACCTTATCGAAAAATCAGAAGAATATAACGTTTCCATGCATCTCTGTTTCGTGCACTACGAGAAAGTCTTACATAACGTACGATGGCATTTACCATGACCAATTCTTATTAATATGAACACTCCGGTTTACTTAGTTAAACTACTACAAAGTTTGTATGAAAACATTAAAGCAATCGTAAATTTGAAAACCATATATCTTTGGCAAGGCAAAATTAGAACAGGCACCAGACAAGGCAGCATATTATTTTCAAGGTAATTTAACTTATACAGTGAACACATATGAGACTTCTTCTAGATGTATTGGAGGTGGTTATTTCAGTAGGATGAGTCAAGGTGAAGAAGAGCTTACATTGATACTTCACAAACTAAAAACGTGATGCTGGAACATGGACTATTTAATTTATTTATCAAAATCAGCTTAAACAAAAAAAAATAGTATGATTAAATAGGTATATTCAATACCTTTCAAACGAGATATCACTTTTCATAAGGTCATCAGTCATCACTATTACGTCCCCTGTTGTATCTAGTTGAGAAGCTTACGTCCGTTTATTTTCTTTCGCCAAATTTTATTATAAGTATAACTATTCAAAAGATACGAGAGCAAGGTGGGGATCCCCTCCTTCCTCTAAATATGCAATATAATTAGGGGAGAATTATCTCTTAGGTTTGGTAATTTATAATTTGCCTTTTCGACATACTTATGATATTTTTATTACGACGTGACAACACTATGTTTAACCCTCGGGCGAGTGGGATTTATAAAATTATATAAATTATAAATTCAAAAGATACATATTTGCCCTTAACATAAAGTTCTAAATAATCATAAATTTGGAATCGTTAGATCATATTATTTTTTCCAAAAAAGTACATAAATAAAATATTATTTTGCAACATTATATAATAAATCGTATTCCTAAAAAAGAATCTTTTTTCTACTATTCCTCTTCCTCCAAGTAAGTAAGTTCACAATTTTGGCAGGTGGTAGTCTTATAATTCTTATATTGATTATTATAAAGGATAATTAAACTTCTCTTACCAAGTTCGTCAAGGCACAAAGAATCAGATGGTTGGGACATGTGGAAAGAATGGAACAAACAGAATGCCTAAACTAGTAATAACCAGAAAATTAATCGGCCCCAAAAGAAGAGGTAGACCCAGAACGAGGTGGATTAGTATAGTGGAGGAAGACCTTAAACACGTGAAGGTGAGGGACTGGAAAAGGAAAGCAAAAAATAGAAGCGAATGGAGAAATATTGTACACCAGGTCCTTCAGAGTAGCTAAGAATATTGTATATACATATTTAAGTTAAAGTTTTGTTTAAAATAATTGTAATTAGTTAATATTAGGATTATGTTAAAAAAAATAAATAAAAATGTGCGTAAAAATAAATAAATTATTAAACTTCTGGATTTTCATAGAATTCGTATTTTAAAAATCTTTGTTTCCGGATAGTTCTGAGTCATTGTTGCATAATTTTTTCAACCTCACCTTTTTCTTACTCGCTTACGAAGTCCACTATACCCTCGACATCTGACAAAATTATTACCCAACTCTTGTAACTGTGTGACCATAAAATATGATTTAGAATTTTTAGACCTAGAATTTGTTTCCTACAATTAATACTTTAACACAACTAGTTATAAAATCTTAGACTACCTTTTATCACAAATAAACCATTTTACTAAAAATAAAGTAGTTTTGCTTACATCGTCGGGCGCGCTGCACGGAATGCCGTAATTATAATTATTAATATTATTTTTTTTATTACGCACATGTTACTTCACTATTTTGTTAGGTATATCGTAGCTAATGAACAAAATGGTTAAAATATCAGCAATTCAACTGAAGCAGAAACTCAATAAAAGGATAATATAGACAACATATGGTTACTCAATCTGAAAGAAATACTCGGCGAAATATTCGACTTCAACAAACAAAAATGAAGTGATAATACCAATTTATTAACAGCAGCATAAAAGTCAAAAAGCAGGCAATTTGAGTTGATAAGGAAAAATAAATAAATCTTACACTGTTACCATAAATAGGCACACAGAGGCACACAGGGTACGGAATATATTTTTGATAATTTATGGCTTTTAAATAAAGACTGTAATCAACTTAACGGGCTTCCACTAATCAGCGAAAGCAATCTGCGAATTTCACACTGTCGCAGACATATTTTTTTTTATTTCCCATACAGCACAATTCCTTCGAGACCGTGATATACTTGTCCGAGTCGGAGTCCAACGATCGCCATTAGTGGCATGCAAAAACCAGCCCCCTCTTACCCCCTTCAACCCGTTAATTAATTAGCTAAATGTATATTCTTCTAAGAATCCCTCCTGGCGGACAGATAGTGTTCGTCCAAGAATAAATGAATTTTAATTTCATTAGAGTGCCGAGCAGCATTGGCGTCACTGCCTTGAAAATAACGAAAATTGTGCCATAACTGTCACTCTAAATAGATATATACGTTTATGTAAGGCGAAAACCAATAGTGGTAAAAATATTAGAAATGATTAGTGTTAGGAAGACAATTGTACTAAACCACACGGCTAAACCATCAAGAAATGTTTTTAAAAAATGGAAATAATATGAAAATAATCATTTAACTCTTGATACCTGACGAATACCACTTTCTCTGTAAATTAATTTTTTAGTTTTTCATATTTAATCCATTGTTATTCCTTACAATATTATTTTCTGTAAATCCTAATTGTTTTTGCATTTCGTTCCGCAAAGTTTTGTTTGAAATTTTTTTTGAAACTTCTTTTAATCTGCACGGCAAATGCATTATTAATAGGGTAGCTAAAAATCAGGAACATTAAAAAAAAAGAAAACAACTAATACAGTTTTCATACATCTATTGATCATCTATTGATCCATATCATTGCTATTATTAACACGTATGGCAATATCCGAATGTGCAAGATTAGACAGAAGATTAAGAAAATATAAGAAGGTCGAAAAGATTAGTTCGTGAAAAGAAAATGGTCCAATGATTTTACAAAGCACTTTCCTTTCGTTAGTATATTTAACCAGGTTTAAATAATTTGTACCCCTTTGATCCACATACTAGTATTATGAGAACAATGTAGTAATTGTTTTTTACTAATTTACTAATGTTTGTGTTTTGAGAACGATTTCCGAAGTGGAAAATGAAACGTTAATAAACGTATTTTAATCTTTAATTGTGGCTTATTACCATTTAAATAGTAATTGTTTTTTGCTATTCTTAAATTTTCTTTGCTCTTATTTTTATATTTGCTTAAGCCCACATTTATATTATGTATGTATCAGCCTGTATAGTTCTAGGCCCTATTCTAGCTATTTTTCTGTTGGTAGTTTGCAAATCGCGTTTTTTAACTCATCTACTGTAAAGATTTTATAAAGATATATTAAATAATTGTTTCCTTTTTAGTTGGAAGGTTTTGGAAAAATTATACGGTTAAGATTAAATACAACTCTAGTTTTCAATTTTTTACCCCAAAACTAAATTTTCCAATATATGGAGTCAATGAGTTGGACCGTACATACGACCGTACATGTGGACCACTTCCAATAGAGTTGCATAGAGAAATTTTTCATTTCATCAACTACATATTTAGTGTAATTATATTTAAATATATTTATTTTTCCTTAGGACCAACATATACTCTGTTACTGTTACAATACTTGATCAAAACTTTAACTCAGTGACAATAATAACTCAAAAACTCAATTACTTCTATTACCTAAACTGTCAACCTCCTGTATTTATATACTGTTATGTCTTTATTAATTCTAATTTATTGTTCTTATTTTAATTTACTAAAACACGATAATTTATACCAATTTATTAAACCACTGTACAACAATTTATTTGACTAATAATTACATAATTTATCTATACGAACGTTACAATTTAAACGCGAACGCGAGCTTGTTTTTTGACTGACTGTTTTCTCCAAAAAGGTCCTGTTATATACCCAGTACCGTTAGACTAGAAAAGTCGACGGCTTTCTCGACTAGACAGAGCGGCGCAATGGTCTCAAAACTGGTATGTTTACATCGGCTCGTCTCCAGAAAGTTCGATTGTTGTTTTTATAACGGAGGGGGACCCATCGTGTGTCAGGTAGGCATTACCTGGAAAATACGAGAATGAATGCGAATATTAGTAATAAATATGTTTACGGTTTTGGGTCAGAATTTATCGTAACATTGCCCCCCTCTGACAAGATGGTTCCTCCTGGAACCTTGTCGGGACTGGAACTGGAACGGTATGCTGGTATCGGCAACTGGACCCTCTTTTACAACTTCCAGTTGTATAAAAATGACAAGGGACGGTTTTCTCTCCGCACCAGTAACTATGCGGATTGCAACAGACTAACACCTGCACTTCGGTGTCTTTAAAGATCTCCTCCACCATATTTCGGATAACCCTCCAATCTAATTGGCGGCACTCCAACTTTGGCATGGCTAACTTTTGCACGTCGGACTCTAGTACGTGCTCTCTCAATTGAAGTAAGGCTTCCCATACATCTCGGTAGGTAGGTTGGTCACGGGCAGTGTCTTTTGTTACCAGGTAGAAAAGGGAAAAGGTAACGTGATGCATCTTGGAGTTTCAAGTATTTACCGGGAGCTGGCACTTGGCATTGAAGTTCTGCAACTCGACCAAACTTCCTTCGAAAGACGGATGCCAACCCTGGTGCGTCTTTGATACTGGCCGGGATGGTAAGGGCCAGCGAGTAGTCATCGGGGAGCGCGAGTAGATCTTGCTTTTCTTCAGTGGTAACACCATGTCTTGCTTTACCGGTACCTCCATAGGCACCCATGAATTCCTCAAACGCGAGGTCAGACACATCTTGGACTTGGTTTACTTCCACTTCTTCATCTACGTCGTGGTCACCTTCGAAAGACGCCAGCCGGTTATGGTGTACTATCATCGGCTTTCCCCTCGGAATCTTGCTTATTCGGTAGATGACATCGTTGATCTTCTCCATAATGAAGTATGGACCTACCCAAAACTGCTGCAACTTGGGAGAACAACCTTTTCGCTTTTTGAGATTAGAGAGCCAGACTTTGTCGTTCTTCTTAAAACATCCCTTTTCGGCTTGCGTATCGTACCGTTTCTTCATTCGGTCACTAGAGATCTGAAGGTGGGAACGGACCAACTCGTGTACATTGTCCATTCTTCTTCGTAATTCGATCACATAATCTTCACCTGCTACATCTTCTCCAGGTCGACACCCAAACTCTAGATCACAAGGTAGTCGCATCTCGCGTCCGAATAGGACTCTGGCTGGTGTCTGCCCTGTCGATTCGTTAACAGCAGATCTGTAGGCCATTGTGAAGAACGGAAGATATTGGTCCCAGTCTCGCTGATGATCGGACACCATCTTTGTCAAATACTTGCCAACTGTCCTATTCATCCGTTTTACCATACCATCAGATTGCGGATGATATGCTGTAGTTCTTGTTTTCTTCATACCTAATCTATCACATATTCCTTGGAATAGATCGCTTTCGAAGTTCCTGCCTTGGTCACTATGGATCTCCAAAGGCACTCCAAATCGGCTGATATATTCTTGGATCAACTTATCTGCAACGGTGGCGGCCTTCTGGTCTGGAAGTGCGTAAATCTCGACCCACTTAGTAAAGTAATCCATTACTACCAACATGTACTTGCCTCCATTTTCACTTTCTGGAAATGGCCCAGCAATATCCAAAACTATTCTTTCAAACGGGCTTCCAACAATATATTGTCTCATAGGGGCTCTCCTTTTTCGATAAGGCCCGTTACTCGTAGCACAACTAGTACATTTCTTACACCAGTCTTTTACATCGTCGGAACTGTTCATCCAATAAAACCGTTCCCGAATTCGCTGAAGGGTCTTCTTTACACCAAAATGCCCTCCTGATGAACTGTCGTGTAACTGACGAAGTACTTCGGCTATTCTGCTCTTTGGGATCACCAACTGTCTTCTCTTCTCTGAACCGTCATCATTTACCAAGACTCGTTTAAGCAAGCCATGTTCGATGATAAATGAGTTCCACTGGGCCCAATACATCTTAACTACTCAGCATAGGTTTGATATTTCTTGCCAAGGTGGTCGACGGTTTTCCTCTTTCCATTTTCGGATTTTCTGTATAACTGGATCTCTCTCTTGTTCTTCCCTTATCTTAGTAGGCGTCCAGTCGTCGTTGACCATCGTCGTTCTTAGCACTGCTGCTTCCTTGGATTCCGTTTTGTTGTAATGGGAACACTCTGCTGGGCATGGCCTTTTAGAAAGAGAATCAGCGTTTCTGTGGCTAACTCCGGTCCGGTGCTCAATCTTGAAATCGTATTCTTGGAGTCGTTCGATCCACTTGGCTATCTGACCCTCTGGATTTTTAAACTGCATCAACCACTTAAGGGCAGCATGGTCGGTTCGGATTAAAAACTTTCTTCCATAGAGGTATTGGTAGAAGTGCTCTACTCATTTCACTACTGCTAGAAGTTCTCTTTTCGTGACGCAATAATTCCGGACAGGTTTTGAAAGAATTTTACTAAAATATCCGAGGACTCGTTCCTGTCCTCCTTGAATCTGAGACAGCACTCCTCCAATTCACACATTACTTGCATCTGTATCTAAGATGAACTCTCCTTCTGGCAGTGGATACCCTAAAATTGGTGCTGTTATTAAATGCTTTTTCAAGGTCTCAAAGGCATTTTGGCAGTCTGTAGACCAGGAGTATTCTCTTGCTTCCTCTGTGAGTCGCGTTAATGGCTTAGCGATATCTGCAAACTTCTTAATAAACCTCCGGTAATAAGTACATAGTCCAAGAAAACTCCTCACTTGATGTTTGTCAGTTGGGTCTGGCCATTCCTTAATGGAATCGATTTTTCCCTTATCCACGGCCACTCCTTTACTGACTATATGACCCAGATAATTGACTTTACCTTGAAATAGCTGACACTTCTTGGGGTTTAACATCAATTGGGCAGCTTTAAGTCGAATAAAAACGTTTCCTAAATTCTTCAGATGGTCTTCAAATGTCTCCCCCAAGACGATTATGTTATCTAGATAAACCAGGCATGTTTTCCAAGATAACCCTCTCAACACATTTTTCATCTCTCAAATGTCGCAGGAGCATTACAGAGTCCAAATGGCATAACGTTGAATTGCCACAATCCAGATCTTGTGGTGAAGGCTGTCTTTTCTTTATCTACTGGGTCCATTTCTACCTGACAGTATCCAGACTTCAAATCCAAAGTAGAAAACAATTTACTTCCAGCCAATGTGTCCAATGTGTCATTGATCCGAGGCAGAGGATAACTATCTTTCTTGGTAACGTTGTTCAGCGAACGGTAATCCACACAGAACCTCGTCGTTCCGTCTTTCTTCTTAACCAGGACCACCGGAGAGACCCATGGGCTCGTAGAAGGTTCTATCACCCCGTCTTTCTTCATTTCCTGAACAATTGTTTCAGCTTCCTCTCTTTTCGCCTGTGGTAATCGTCGAGCTGTTTGACGAATTGGCTTAGCATTACCAGTATCAATTTTATGCTTAGCAACGGTAGTTCTTCCCGTCTTTCATCCTTTCGGTACGAAAATATCACGATACTGCCGAAGAAATTCCCTTAATTTCCTTTTCTCAATCTGATTCAGAGACTGTCCAGCAACTGCAACCATTTGGTCGAATTTGTCGTTGGAATTATCAGATGTTGTCGTCTGACGGATTATGGATGTCAGAGGTACACAAGTTCCTACTTTTGTCTCTTTCTTGATGGTTACTGGGTAGTCATTGACATTGATAAGTCTCACAGGAATTTCTTTAGCCGCAGTCACCAATTCCTTTCCAATTATGATTCCTCGGCCAACCTCGTCGTCATGGTTCCAAGGCTCCATCATAACGGGTATCCCTTCGTCCACAATTCCCTGTAGCCGCGCTACTATGATTGTTTCACTTCTCGCAGGCACGACTGTATCTTCTTTAACTGCTGCTTGCATAGTGTTGTCATCATGTGGATGAAGAAATACCTCCTCGTGACC
Organism: Diabrotica undecimpunctata; assembly: GCF_040954645.1. NCBI lineage: Eukaryota > Metazoa > Arthropoda > Insecta > Coleoptera > Chrysomelidae > Diabrotica > Diabrotica undecimpunctata. The sequence goes on from NC_092808.1 coordinate 63,066,000, forward strand.
AACTTTGATTACCTTATTCTTAAAATCCAATTGGAATCCATGCATATTCATTACGTCCATTTCTAATATAACATCCTCTTCGATGTCAGCAACTATAACGGTATGGACGAACTTTTCTGCTCCAATTTCTAATTGTATCTGGATTTCTCCATGAATGTTGGCATTTTCACCCGTAGCGGTCCGAAGTCGCAACCTTGTTTTTAACAGTTTCTTACGGCTGTTTATAACTGTCGGGCGTATAATGGTTCTGGTCGCTCCGGTATCCACCAACAAAGTATGCTTTTTACCATTTATTTCTCCATCTACATAATTATACACTATCTTCACGATATTTCAAAGAAGCTATTAGTATGAGAAGGTCTATGGAAAAGTTCCGGGTCAAAGCTGCCCCCCTAAGGCCGACCCGTTCTAGTTTTCCTGGTGGTGAGTTTCTTGATTTGCGTCGTACCTAGGATGCTTACAGGAGCTTCGTACGTGTCCTATTTCGCCCACAATTCCAGCATCTTATGGTCTTCGTTTTCTTGTATGTCATGCTTTTCATCATATTAACGAGCTGGCCAAGTTTATCTTCATCTCCTTTTTCTTTTACAGTCCTAACTTTACTGTACCCGCCAGAGGCCTGCGTAGATGACTCGTATTCGAGGGCGGCGGATAAGATATCAACCAGCGTCTTGTGACGAGCTAATCGCAGTGTTCTCTGCATTTTATGATCCCGAAGACCATCGATAAACGTTTGAACGGCTAATTTTTCCATCATGTCCTCGCAGCAACATACCTTTATTTAGTCAGTACTTTGAAATATAAAAACCATCTCCCACAAATATTTAATTGCTGGTCTTACCCAGAATGAGGGTTCAGCAATAGAACGGGAAAAAAAAATCTATAAATATAATATATATATATATATATATATATATATATATATATATATATATATATATATATATATATATATATATATATATATATATATATAGTGCATTAGCCAAACATGTCCATTCCACTGGTCATCTCATGGACTATACCAACACCACAATTCTCCACCGTGAGAACAATAAATCTAAAAGAGAGTTCATTGAAATGTCTTATATTTTTCTTAACGATTTCTCCATTAATGTTAAGAGTGACATCAAGAATCTAAGCGATATATACCACCTGTTACTTAAATCAGATACCAAGAACAATACTATATCACAGATTACTAACGTGACTGATATATCCATTAACAACTAACATACCTTTATAATTAATTTTCATTAACAAAAAATATATAACATTCCCTTGCTTTTCTTAGATACGTCTCAATAAGATTCAATAATACATGAACAATATAATATAATTAAATAAAGAAAATCAAAATAATATTTCCCTTTACTGGGATTTAAATTCATTCGTTTTTTACCAATGAACCTTAACGACATAAAGATTCATACCAATTATAATGAAGTTGTCAGCGCTTGCGTTCTGGCTTAAACAGAACCTCACTTTTAACTATTTAAAATCAAAAATTTAGTTATTGCCGACATTTCAAAGAATTACCTCCTTTTAAATGTAGTTGCATTGGGTTTTTCGATTAACCTTGGGTAAGCCTTTACGTGTCAAGTTCGAAGCTACCATACATTTCAATTCTTATAAAAAACTTTTTTTGCACATAGTAACAAAAAACACCACTATGTTACTAGCAAAGTTTTTTAATATTCTAACTCTACAATTCTAAGTTACGGTAAGATCAATAATGTTTTAATAGATAATATATGGTAGCTAATTATAATTTATTCTCTTTCAGCCCTGAAGAAGCCAAATTAATTCTCTTTGGCGAAAACGTTCGGCGAAACAATTGATACACATTAGAGTATTTCTTGCAGATTTCCCCAATATTTAAGAGTTTACTATATATATATATATATATATATATATATATATATATATATATATATATATATAATAGAATATAATAGAATAGCAAATAACATTTATATACCAGCACAGTGGATACAAATTATTGGTCTGGCCAAAAAAAGAGGGACACCCTATTTAGTAAACTAAGTCCAACAAAATGATATCTATGATATTAAAGCGTTAACAACTAAAATAGGAAAACAATTTACAATTAATATTAATAATAAGAAGGTAATATGGTGTAATATTAAAGTGCTGCAGTGTAGAAGAGATTCCCCACATTCTATATTTTACAAAATAAGCTTTGAATCGAACACGTTTAAAGAAATCTTAATTATCCGATCCAACAGACAAATATCTGCAGCATAAGAGATCTAGTTCTTGGCAATGCCTTAAATGAACCCCTGGGTGTACGTAAAAATAAAAAAGATGGGTTACTATCTCTATGTCACAAAAATTTAATATAAACGGAATACCACGACTTTTACGAATCATTCCCAGTTTCCACCAGTGCAAGTAATGACTCCGATGTTGAATAACTCATGAAGAAAAGGCTTAGGTTATACATATAACACAATTAATTTGTACTTGTATATTCATAATCTTATGTTAATGGATTTATTTAATAAACGATGTTTTGTTCGGAAAATAATGCGTATGAATTTTATTTTCATTAAATTAGGATCATACTACTCACCCTGATAATGCAGCCAAATGAGGTAGTGCAGTAATAATCAAAGAAAATATTATGCACTATCAGGAAATAGGATACAGAACTAAAGAATTTCAGGCCACATCAGTAAAAATTAAATGTAAAAACTATGAGGTAATCGTCACAGCGGTTTACAGTCCGCCAAGACATGCCATAAAGAAAAATCAATATGTAGATTTCTTGACCAGTCAAGGACATAGATTTATCCTTGGAGGAGACTTCAATGCAAAATATACGCATTGGAGGTCACGACTGACTACCACCAAAAGGGAAAGAATTTTTAGAAGCAATGGAATATATAAAATGCGACGCAATATCAACGGGAAAGCCAACATACTGGCCTACTGACACAAATAAAATCCCAGACCTTATCGACTTCTTTGTAATCAGAAATATTTCAAAAAATTACATAGAGATAGAAGAGGCATTGGATATGAACTCGGACCATTCTCCAATTATTCTCACACTCAGTGACACTGTTATCAAAAAAGAAAGCCCCCCTAGACTTGTTAACAAAAATACTGACTGGAAAAGTTTCCAGTTAGACCTTGAAGAGAAGATTAACCTCTCAGTTCCATTAAGAACCGTTAATCAACTAGAGGCAGAAGTAGAATTACTCAACAAAAATGTACAACAAGCTGCTTGGAACAACAGCACGAACAGTGTCGAAAGAATAAAAGGAAATAACTACCCGAAAGAAATCAGAGAAATGATAACCGAAAAAAGAAAACTGAGACGCAAGTGGCATCAATCTAGAGCACTAGTTGATAAAACTAGATTAAATAATGCCACACAAAAATTAAAAAGAGAAATTCAAAAAATTAAAAACGAATCGATTAGCATCTACCTAAGTGAACTATCAAATGATAGCGCTACTGATTACTTATTGTGGAAGGCTACCAAACGATTAAAAAGGCCAATCTTACAGAATCCACCAATTAGAAATACTAATGGTAGCTGGGCAAGAAGCAATATACAAAAGGCCAACAGGTTTGCTGACCATCTAAAAAATACTTTTCAACCTTATGAAGAACAAGAAATAATTAACTGGGAGCTCCCTAATCAAGATGAAATGGAGATTAGCCCTGTAACTCCAAAAGAGTTATATTTGGAAATAAAAGAAAACATAAATCCAAAGAAAGCTCCTGGATTTGATCAAATTACTGGAAACTGGAAAGTGTGAAAGCAACTTTCAAGGAAAGCTATAATAAAATTAACACACCTTATAAACGCTTCCTTTAGGCTGAGGTACGTACCAAAGTTATTGAAGGTGGCAGAAATTATAATGACACTAAAACCAGGAAAACTTCTATAAGAAGCTTCTTTATATAGGCCTATTTCACTGTTACCGGTCATGTCTAAATTATACGAAAAATTACTCTTGAAGAGACTAAAACCGATAATAGAGGAAAAAATCTAATTCCTAATCATCAGTTTGGATTTAGAGCAAGCCACTCAACGATAGATCAGGTGCATAGAATAATAGACATAGTAGAAAAAGCTCTAGAAGAAGGAAAAGTCTGTTCCGCAATTTTCTTCGATGTAGCGCAGGCTTTTGACAAAGTGTGGCATAACGGATTATATCATAAAATGAGATGCTACTTACCAAAACAATATTCTGAACTACTAGAATCATATATATCTGACAGATACTTTCGAGTTAAATATGAGGAAGCATACTCAGATTTAAGAGAAGTTAAAGCTGGAGTTCCACAAGGAAGTGTCCTGGGGCCAGTGTTATACCTGCTCTATACCAGCGATATTCCATCATTAGAACCTAATACAATTTCGACATTTGCAGATGACACATGCATTTTAGCAGTCGGACAAAACCACGAGGATGCAGCAACCATACTACAAAACTCTGTTGAACAAATTAACAAAATAACAACATACGCCAGGCGATGGCGTATCAAACTGAATGAAACAAAATCTGTTCATGTCAATTTTACTAACAAAAGAGAACAACATATCCCAGTTAGTATAAATAGAAACCAAATACCTTATGCAAATACTGCAAAATATTTGGGTATGACATTAGATTCCAAGCTACATTAGAAAGCACATAATAAGAAAAAAAAAGAGGAATTAGAAATTAAGTTCAGAAAGATGTACTGGTTGATGGGAAAAAAATCCACTCTGTCTACTTATAACAAATTGTTATTGTATAAGCAAGTCCTTAAACCGATATGGACATATGGGATACAGCTATGGGGCTGTATAAAAGAAAGTAACATCCAAATTATACAACGATATCAGAATAAATTATTAAGGAACGTCGTTAACGCTCCATGGTACTTCAGAAACTGTGATCTTCATCGAGACCTCCAGATGGATACGGTTATCCAGACAATAAGTAAGTTTTCCGAGAGTCATGAACAAAGGCTCTCCAACCACGTGAATATTGAGGCCATCAAACTCCTAGACAACGCCAACCAGATAGGAAGACTTAAGAAAACGAAACATTTTGAGTTAGTGCTATAAGTGAGTGAAAGTGAAAAAGCAGAGCAAAGTGCGGCTAAAGTGTACACGTTAGCTAGTAGTACTATAATGTATTAGAGCCTAAGGAATATTGCTAAATGTAACCTTCGTAATATTTGTATATAGAACTAACTTGCTTATTGATCAGAGTGAATGATCAGATAGCAATAATCATCAGATTCCTGTTGGAGTTTTATTAAATAAAAAAAATTTAAATTAGGACCATATATGCCAAAATGCGTATTATTACTCCAGTGCAAAACTATCTTAACTTCAAATCTATTAGTATCAGTGTAGTATATTATCATTTTAAAAATATTAACTGAGATGAGTCAATCTAAATGTGTTGTTTTAATTCATCATACCATTCTATCATTAATAGGGTTGATGTAAAATAAAATTGAGCCAGACTAAAACATTTATTATCTTTACATTTACTTTTTGAGTTGTCATAGTATTGTACTCATAGTGCGAAACAATATTTTTTATCAATTTTGATTTATATAATAGTTTAATAAAAAAATTCACCTTAAAAATTATTAGAACACTACGTTAATGATATTGTATCCCCATTTTTATTGCAGGTTTGCGTGTTTCAATAACTTCACAAAAAGTGCGTTTTTGGAATTGATTTTTAATCACCACTTTTTTGGAGATGACTTATATTTCCTGAATTCCAAAAAAATATTTGAAGCGTCCGGCCGAACAACCATTCATGTTACAAATTTATTTGTACAAGAAAAAAAAATAGATTTTAGAACCTGTTTCCTTCCTAGAATTTTCTGAGAGAAAATCACACATAGATTCTTTACACACACACACCTTTATTCCACATTGATTGAAGATACATGTCGTTTATTGAAATATGTATTTTATACAAAAAATCTTAATAAATTGATATAAACAAGAACTGTTATAAAGAACAAACTAGAATGGGTGAAAACTCATTTTTGTGGAAGTAGTGTTCGGTGTAAACTTGTTATAAGTCTTCAGGTTTTGTTTTAACTTTCTAATTTTTTTTTAAATAATGTTATGACTTTTTTCCATCATAAATAATATATGGATTATCAAGATTATGCCTTATACAAATTAACTTTGTTACTTTTAATTTAGAAAATTTGTTCGGTGATATTATATAGAGGTAAGTTCCTTAACATAGCTTTGGTATATTTCTATCATTTCAAAAGGTTCATTTAGTTTATCGTCAGCAATACCATACCTTCAGTCAGAGGGTACGTATACTTTAGCTGTTTTTTTGCCTTCTCAACCATGGCAAAGTTTTTATTACAAGGTAGAAAACTGTGAGCTGACAAAGGGAAATTTTGATTGATGTTAGTAAAGTATCCATATTTTGAAGAAACGATATATATGCAATATTCTTCAGTAATTATTTTATCCTACGCTTCGATCGGACCAAACGATGAACTTACACTCCTGGCGATCTATTACTTTATTGTAATTTATTGTTACAAATTTTATCATATTTGATGATATCAGTTAAGCTGCTACCTGCAATGTACTCGTACTATAAATGTATTGTGGCTCTAATATTTTCCATAATATGAATAGCAGCAGGGTTATAGTAACTAAGTGGCCTTTGTTAAAATATATAATGGGACAATGTAGGTCAAAATAGAACCTGCTGCATATCTACACAGAGAAGAAGAGTCGATGAGTTATTTGCTTTATATTTAAGTATGTTTGCTATGGATTGTTAAGTTCTCTATAGCCTTAATTCTCTATAGCGTTGTTATTTTCGCCACAGGCATTTATTACTCCTCTTTATTTTTAATTTAACTTTATACTCTGTATGTATATATAGCATTAATATGCCTTTTAGGTGCATTGCAGGATGGATAATTTTTAATTCTGTTCTTAACAGTCAGCTTCCAATCTCTGATTCCCATCTTTCTGACATATTCCATTACTATATCTCTCCATTTCTTTTTTGATCTTTCTCTCTCTTTTCACACTCTATTACTTTCTAGATGCTTGAGCCATTCTTGTATACGTTTTTCCACTACTTTTGGTAATGGAGTGTTAGCATAAAATTGATACACTTTTACATTAGTTCGTCTTCTCCGTTTTATTTCTTATACTTTTCCAACAAACATTTTACGAAGTATCTTTCATTCCCATGGTTGCAATTCAGTCTGTATGGTTTTGTTCATAGTCCATGTCTCGGCATCATATATCATTATATATGTGTGTCATTTATGTCTCGGTGTGTCTAAATATAGTTTTATATTCTCTTCTTTTGTATTACAAGTTATATCTTTGGCCTTAATTATTTTGTTTATGACAGCCATGGTATCTGATGCTCTTGGTTTGTCTCAGATTAATTTTAGTTTCTTTCTTATATGACTGGTCAATAAACGTACCTAAGTACATATAAATATATTCGTCCACCATCTCGAATTCTCTAACTGATCCATCCTCCTCCTCTAATTTAAAGGAGACTTTGATGTTTATTCCTATCTCCATGTACATGGATGTATTAATATTTACTTTCAGTCCCATTTAAGAGCTTCCCTGAATCAGTCTTTTTGCTATACCTGCTACTCCTTTTTCATTTCTTGCAAGAGAACCACATCATTAATGTACGCTAAGTGTTGGTGCTCTTTGAAGAAAAGAGTACCAAACCTATTTATCCCACTAACTATTCGAATTTTAACTACTAGCAAAGGTAGACAACGGGTCTCGTTGGTGAACACCCTTTTTCACTTCAAACTCTTTTGAGACTTGACCATGGCATTTCACAGCACAAATTGTTTTTCTGGTAGTCGGAATTCTTTTGGCGTTTCCAATAATTTCTTTTTGTTTTTTTTTCAATCAATGATAAGTACTTTTGCTGTAATGTTGTATTCGTAGCAATTGGTCAGAATTTGGTTTAACATAAAAATTTGATCATATATTTATTTTCTTTTTAGAAATCCTTTCTCCAAATACTTCAACAGCAATATCTCTAATAATATTGTCCCTATTTCTCTAAATTTTACTTGCACATGTTTTTTTATTCTTTCATTTTCTAGCACAGCTTCTACCATTTTTACTCGATTTTTTGTGAATGCTAAAAGATAAGAAAAAAGGTCTTATTAGGGCAAATTGTGCAAAATCATGTTGTATTTTATATGATCCTCTTTATACCAGAATATTTCGACATACTTCTGAAATCATCTTAGGAAGTGTGTTAGAAAATCTTAAGTTTAGCAAGCTGTGTGCAGGTTGTCAACTGCATAGTCAACTGCACAGAATATTAAATTGCCTGTTACTTTCTTTAGTTTAAGTTCAGTTTTCAGAGGAAATTTTATAGTATCATTTTTTTTTTGAGAAGGTGATTTTATTAGATTATACGCACAAATCGCATAATTAATGTAAATGCACGTTGTAAGGTTTCCTTATGAAGTTAAAAACAAAGCGACATTCGCTCATACATAATTAATTAATGCAGTTGTCGAAGTATATGCAAAGTAGGCTAAAAAGTTGTTTGAGGTAATGATCCTTGTTCAAGAAAATTTAGAGCTACCCTTGAAATCTTCAAGGAAGAATGTTAGGTAAACTTCGGCTTAGGAAGTTGCATGCACGATGACGTATAAGAATATTGGCTCCTTAGATATTTTTAATATCTACAGGTTCCAGGTCGACAAAGTCTGAATAAAATGAGTACCTTCAGTAAAATCAGCGGTAATAATATGCGGTTAAAGCGTAACACTGGCCCTCTTATCTGCCTTGTATATTGTAGGCCAAAGAGATAGCTGACTACCGTGCTATAATTCCAAAGCCGCGCTAACGATATAAAGGGGACTATTATTAAAGTTCTTACGGCAAATTATGGCACCATTTTTTATTGAGATAAAGTGATTTATTTGGATTATAAGCGAAGAGAGTATTTTTAACAAAGGTTAAAAAAACTAAATATCAAGAAAGCGAAATACTGACTTTTAAACGCCGTCTACATTCTCGATCAAAGTTCTTACGACGAAGTGTCGAAGTGAAGTTATTCAAGGCGAGGTGACTGTTTACATACTCGTGAAGTCGAGTAATGTAGTGTGACACTTCGTATTTGAACTTCGGGTCCTTTGACTTCGACGTGAAAAACCGACACAAAACGGGAGTAGAACGAAGCGGAGCGAAGTCGCATGAAGTATCTGTCTACACTCATGTACTCAGTACATTTCGATAAACTTCACGAGTAGTATAGTGGCCGCTTTAGTGTATTTCTCCTTAAGGGCGAGAGATCTCATACCACCCGTAGCCCCATACCAATACCAGGCATTGATGCACTCAGCATCTATGCTTCTATTCATTTCTAATCTTCTTAGATTAGGCAGCTTGACTGCAGGGCATTCAAGATAAAACCTAATAAACCTCTGTAACGTTATATCTAGCGATTGAGGAAAGCTGGATGGATAGCTTAGTGGTCAGAGGGGTACAGTCTCCAATGCGGGGGACTACAGACTTGAGAACTCTTTACTCCGGTATATCTCATGTCACTAGGAGCTGAGATTTACTATATTTGTATTATCGGTGATATTGATATTGTGAGAGCTTGATACAGTATGATAAAAACGTCTTAATTAACAGCAGGCTTACTACGAAATTTTTTAATAATATTATCTCTTACTGTATAAGATTTTCGTTTCATATATTATTGACAAAAATATGTTAATTTAATATTAACTCTCTGAAATTAAATTAAAAATTTTTAAAACTTCTTAGAGACAGCGTAGTTCAAAGCTAACTTCTCTGATGGCATTTAGAGACAACAAAGTCATATTTTGGTTTTTTTTAACAATTTAATAAGTAGCACGATCCAATCCTTTCTTTTCTGGAGCGCTATAATCTAAATTTTAGACATATTTGAATATAGATATAATACTAATGCACTTATTATTACAAATGCCCTTATTTTTTCAATTGCTACATACGCAGCTGAGCCAGGGAATCTCAAAAAAATCAATAGGGGTAAGATCGAAGCTTTTAAAATGTGAGTCTATATAAGAAATCTACGCGTGTCCTGGACAGAACATAGAACAAACCTGTCAATTCTTGAAGAGCTTTATACAAAAGACAGGAAATTAAAAAAGTAAACTGCGCCTACCTAATTTACTTCAACCACAAAGCTAGAAGAACAAGGACCATGGAACTATTGGTAGTGAAAGAAAAGGTAGAAGACCGAAGACCAAGAGAAAGATCTCTAACATGATGGGCAGGCCAAATGAAGACAGTGATGGGAAAATTTCTACATAAAGCCGTCTATATGGCACAGGAACGGAGACAATGGAGACAGCAAACTAATTTTGTTTAGAGTGTCACCACGCCCTAACCAGGGCTCAAATTTGGTCTATTTCTTCTTTTCAATTGTGGTTTTTTATTCTCTTTTGCTTTTTATTAGTTTAGGTGAGAAACGTTTTTCTTCGACCCTTGGTAATAAAATCTTTGTATCAAATTTTACTTTTTTCATTGAACTCCAATGAGGTCACGTATCTTATTCTGTGGCATTTTCTAAAAACATGAGAAAATTTGGTTTTTTAATAACAAGCAACATCGAATGGTAGTAATAACTTGTCAAAACTAATTTCGCTATAAATCTAATGCAGAAAAATTAAAAAATCCAAAGGTATGAACGTCAAAATATGATATAAGTGCATTTCTAACTTGAAAATTGTTTAGCTAGACGTTTTCAAACATTATCAGTATTAGATATTGCGTAGGTTTATTTTGTAGATCATTTAATTATTAACCAACTTATTTCGTTATATTTCATCATCTACTAAAACTACGAAATCGAAGTAGGTGAAAGTTCGTCCTCTTCAATTTTTCATATCTTTATTAGGATCGCGCTATTGTACGGAGTGACTGACAGTGCGGAATGAGTATATAGAGCCCCAGTTCATTAAAATATTGCTCACATCACACATATAACATCCACGTGTATCTACCATGATTGATTGACCTGTCGAATAGATTTCAAACAGTTATTGACTTCCGCTTTTGGTGTTTTATTTCGTAGTGGCAACTATAACGTTAACGTAAATACATTAAAAGGGTATATATATACATATATATATATATATATATATATATATATATATATATATATATATATATATATATATATATATGTATATATATACATATATATATATATATATATATATATATATATATATATATATATATATATATATATATATGTTATTGCGATATTTAAAGTCTTGGTGCGCCAAGCAATAATTAGCTAATTAATTTTTTTGATTAATTAAAATTATTTAAATAATATGATTATGACTCTATCACAATTTTTAATTCTTTTATCTCAGGGTTAAATTCGTGCTTCAATATCCATGCTATTACATGTGAAAGGTAAGGTCCAGAGAATACCGGAATAATAAAAAACACATATGATCTAACACTATATATTGAAATAAAAATAATGAAATAATTCACACTCAAAAGTTTTCAATAAACAAATCTCATATAAGGATTCTCAAAATTTTGTTCTCCGTACGTGAACAATTAAAATTTATGGTACAAACAATATTAATTGAAATCTCAAAATTCCGAACTATTCTAACTCTCCTAATCAAAATATTTATATCCTTTCTAAATTAAGTGTAAAAATTTTGTTATCAATAAAAGAAAAAAAACTGCAGAAAACAAAATATCTCTCTCTGATGATGAGTGGTCCAAATCCTTGTTCCTTGTAGACTATATTATCTCCTCTCAACCGCTCCCTATGTAATCAGCAATCTTACACAGATTGTTGCAAGTATATCGTCCTTAATGATCTCAATATTTTGCTGCTTCAGCTTCTGCCAGATACACTAACTCCACAAAAACTCACTAACATTCAACACTACTGCTTGCTACATTTCAGGAACCGCCAGAGAACAATCACTGTTCCTCTCACAGACTTGGAAACCAACTGACTATATTTTTTCTCTCTCCTCAATCTCGCTAAACTTTCTCCCACACACTTATCCCACCTTTTTCAATCTCCGCCAATCACAACTCGTCACAATTCCCCCATTTCTTCATTTCGATAACAAACAAATTTTTACCTATACTTATAAATTTCCTAAAACTTATTTACAAATAATATGTTTCTATAATTCTTAAAAACTAACGAAAACCACTTTCTATAATCCCTTCTATTGTCTTTAATCACTGCACTAATGTATTTTGAAAAACCCCGTTCAATTGTCTGTGGCTTTCACTTAAACTTATGCGGGTCACTCAAGTATAACAAAGAAATAAATGCAAAGCTTACACTTTCTTTAGTACAGGAAATCCAAGGATTTAATAACTTTCCTTCTCCGAAATGTTTGTTGGATATTATCCTACTTATCTGAATTATTTTAATGTTTTTTGAACTTTGAAATATTTTAAAACAAACCAATATTTTTCTTGATTTTACATATCATAACAATATATATATATATATATATATATATATATATATATATATATATATATATATATATGTATATATATATATATACATATATATATACATATATATAAATATAAATATATATATACATATATATATATATATATATATAATATATATATATATATATATATATATATATATATATATATATATATATATATATATATATAAACATATATACACGATCCACGATCCTTTCATCAGTTAACTTTTTGCTTGCCTTTCATCTTACATACCTTTTAGTTGTTTTTATCCTTGTTGTCATTATATTTACTGACATAGTATTAGATATTGTAACCTTCGCGGATCATGGACAAGCTGGCTCTATGTATAATGTTTTCCAACCTTCTGCTTGAATATGCTGGACGTAACTTCAAGCCTTTTGGTATAATGTTGTTGTCTCTACATCTTCGTAAAAATTTGATTGAATTTTGACAATGTGCCAGTTTCTTGTATAGAATTTCCAATCTCCGAAAATTTTGAATAATGCTGGGCCCATAACGGTTTGTTAATATTGTTCTGAAGCTATTTTTTTGTGGCATTTTAAAGTAATTACTATTTAAATGGGAATAAGCCACAATTAAAGGTTAAATTACGTTTATTGACGTTTCAATTTCCACTTTGGAAATCGTTCTCAAAATACAAACATTAGTGTTTGCTGCAATAGGTATAGCTGCAATAAACTAAGAAAGTATTTATAAAAATAATATTCAAGTTTTTAAGCAAAGAAAAAAGTATATTGCAGACTTGTCTCTGAGTTTTTGGATGCCTCTTATATAAAAAAGAGCATTAATCACATCTCTGCATATTCCATTACGCCAAAAGACCTAACCCTATAGAAAAAACGATAACCATCCCGCAAATAAAATGGCCTTCTCTAATTGCGCAGAAATTGAATTGCTAAATTCTGTATATATTTTGCGGTTTGTTTTTCTAAATTAATTAGCATACAATTTCCTACTAAAGAAGACAATTGATAAACATGCTTTTACTAATTTGTTTTTGTAAAAGAAATTGCGTTAGTTGATGCGATTTGTTTTATTAACTGATAATATTTAACTATTTTATAATATACTATTTAAATATAATATACTATTTAAAAAATAGACCAGTTATTTCTGGTCATACTTAGATATTTTTATGACATCCAATATATTAAAACTCAGTCTTAAGACTCAATTGGCATCCGTAACATAGTCAGCTATACCTAGTTTTGTAGCAGCTACCACAAATATACAGAAAAACTTTCTGATCACATCATGACCAAGCAGAAATCAGCCAATTGTAATTAGTGCTATACCAGACTCGCTTTCCCTATATCTTTTATCCTTGAAGCTGACTAGATGGTAAATATGCTCATGTTTTTGGTTTTTGATGCTTAATCCACGAAATGGCCAATAAATGAAACTATGAATGCATAGTGTGTGTCCTAAAACAATACAATATCTTGCCCACAAGATATATTTTGCTCCAAGTACCCAATTTAGTCAAATTGCCCGTATTATTCCAATATTTCTCTCTCTGTCTCCTTTTATCTACACCTACTGGGTAAAAAATTACAAATAAGCCTGATTCAAAGCAGTTAATGCTAGCACCATAACCTTAAATCCTAAAAACATAACCGTTTACCAAAACTCCAAAGTCAGCACCCAACAAAAAATTGTAAAATCAGTCCCACCTCTCAATCAAGGATCAAAAAATAAATAGTCATAACACAGATTTTTTTAACACTTAACTTTTTTGAGACTTAACGTCAATTTTTGTTTTTGGGTTTTGCTCCTTAACAGAGTTTGTCAAGGCTAAGGATCTCATTATCTATTTTATTTACTTATATTGTCTCCCCAGAATTTATTAAAGGATTATTTCAGTTTGTGAAACTTTTTTTTGTTCTTGTGGTTTATTTTTAGCATTGATAACGTTATTATCTACTGTTTGGTTATAAATTTTCGTTTCAAGATCAATTGCTATGGGATGAACCATACTGAGTAAAGATTGATTAGATTTTTTAGATAACTCCTGAAATCAATAATGGGAAACAACCTACAATGTATATCTACAGGAGAACCAACTTATCGACCTACATATCCGAATTAAACACCCAATCTCTTAGATTTCTATAATTAAAGGTATATCTCTTAACTACTGTGCAATAGAATCATGTTGAGATCTTTCGTCAGACCATTCTCCCATTCTAATTGACCTAGACTCCAAAGTCATACTTAGAAGTAAGTCTTCTGTCCTAACCAATAACTAAACAAACTGGAACATATTTTGAAGTGCACTTACAGAACAAATATCAATGAACTTGCCACTTCAAACAGCAATACAAATTGAAAATGCTGTACAATATCTTTCCACTTCCATACAAAAGGCGGGATGGAGTACTACTCCTGAACAGACAATATGGAAGAAGATCATAAATTATTCTGTGAGTGCAAAAAGCTTAATTGAAGCGAAAAGGAGAAGGAGAAAGTGGCAAAACACACACGCACCTATTTACAAAGCAAACCTAAAAAGAATTACCAAAAGACTGTTAAAAGAAGAAAAAAATAAGGAAATCCAAATTTATCTAGAAAATCTGACGCCGTTCAAAGATACAAACTATTCTTTGTGGAAAGCGACGAGAAAATTAAAAGGGTCACAAAACGCTATACCTCCTTTAAAAAATGCCAAAGTTAAATGGGCAAGAATAGATACAGAGAAATCCGAGAAATCAGAAGAAGAACCACTTCATACTTTTCTTGACGCTCCATATCAAATGGAACTATCAATCTCCTAATTTAACATTAAAGAAGTAAAACAGATAATGAAAAATAAGATAAAACCTAACAAGGCGCCAAAATACGATCTCATTACAGGTAAGATCCTTCAAGACCAGACAATGATCTTCAATGCTATATGAAGTCTGCACTACTTTCCTTTGCAATGGAAAGTGGCACAGATTATAATCATTTAAAAACCTGGTAAAGATCCAAAAGATGTTAACTCATACCGACCAATTAGTTTACTCCCAGTCATTTCAAAGATTTTTGAAAAACTTCTGTTGAGAAAAATAAAACCAATATTGGACAAAAGGGTCTTATACCTGACCATCAATTCGGATTAAGTAACAAACACGCTACAATAGAACAAGTTCACAGATTATAGACAACAATAAGAACTAGTCTTAAAAACAAGAAATACTGTACTGCAACCTTTTTAGATGCCTCTTAAGCTTTTGACAAAGTGTGACAACTTATGTACAAGTTAAAGAAAAACCTGCCTTACACTTACAAATTTAAGGCGGGTGTACAAATCTGGTATACCTCAGGGTAGTGTGATCGGCCCGATCTTGTACCTGTTATATACGGCTGCCTTACCAACAAGCAATAACCTTACGCTTGCAACATTTGCAGATGATACTAATTTCCTAATATCTCATAGTAATCCATTAATAGCAACTGCAATACTGCAACTACATCTAAACCAAACTAATGAATGGTTTAAACTCTGGAGAATTAAAGTAAATCCCTCAAAGTCCACATACATTACATTTAATCTAAGAAGAGGTATATGTCCACAAGTTAGCCTCGATGGATATCTTTTACTCCAAAAGGATGACGTAAAATTTCTATATGGACGAAAAGACTACAACTAGGAATTTTATATAGAAAACTTTACTGGATGCTGGGAAAAAACTCATACCTATCGATCGATAACAAGCTGCTGATATGCAAAGTTATAAAAAAAAACCCATGTAGTCATATGGTTCGCAGCTCTGGGGATTAGCTAGCAAATCTAATGTTATGAAAATACAAAAATTTCAATCTAAAACTCTAAGAACAATCGCTAATGCCCCTTGGTATATCCAGAATAACGCCCTACATAGAGATCTCCAGGTACTAACAGTCTCTAACAGTAATGGCAGACCGCCAACGGTATAAAACAACATAAGCCACAAGGAAGAATCGAGTTCTGCCAGAGCACTGATCTGGTGGAAACTCCTCCGAGTCTTTGAGGATCTCATTTTATTTTGGTATTCTATTAATTTCGAATATATTTTTATTTACTTTAAACCTGTGTTTTATTAAGTGTCCTGTATAAAAGAGCTAACCTTTACAAATTGGCGCCAGAGCAAAAATAAAAATGCCTCTTCGTCCAGCAACGATAGATACATACTTAGTAACGGTTGCCACGACAGGTACATCGTGGATATACCGCCTGTTCAAAGAGAAATTATAGCACGAGGCCGAAAATATCAGCTAAGATTTCGAAGGAACCGCCGAAGATTTGAGATTGAGACAAAGAGATTTTTTTGAATCGCGGAGATTTGACAAACACTGAATAAGACCTAAATAGCAACCGTATCCGAAGAAGAACCGAAGAAGAACCTAACCCGAATATAAACCGAATGAGACTCGAATAGAAACCGAACCAAATAGAAATGGTATACCAGTAGGCTAGTAAAGAATTGCGACAACCGTTTGGACTGCACCGAAGATGCAGCAGAAAAAAATGAATATGCTACATTTTTTTCCGATAAAAAGGGAGTGTAACGACGTACATCGCCAGTTATCGCTGCCGGCTGACCACTGCTCTGTACGCATTCACCCTCACCACTTAATTCTACTTCTATCGATGAGTGCTAGAGATGACAGACGGCCATCGACATAAAACAACGTACGCTGCAAGAAAGAATCAAGTTCCTCCAGAATACTGATCTGATGGGAACTTTACCGATCCTTTGGGTGTTGACCCAAGACCAACTGTTCTGGGAGTTCTATTAGAGTTTTGATCTGGAAAGAACTCCACTGGCCCTAGGGTATTGACCGAAGGCCAATTGCTTTTGGTTGCTACGGAACCGTTCAGTATATCATAGCGCCATCTAGGATTTTTATTAAAATTAAACCTACCTTTACTGAGTCTACTGTGTAACAGAGGTACTCGTTACATCCTTCGCAACTTTGCAGGCTCTATAGTTAACACGATGTTTAATACCATAATATACAGGTACATCGTTATTATCGTATCGTATCGTCTCAAATTTAATAATTCTGTTCAATAACCTACCCATTTATTAAAAATGAGTTTAATCGCTGCAGATGATTTTTCGATACAACTTAGGGTCAGTTATTAACTGCTCCAGAGCTCATTGAGCGAGCACATGTCATTGCCTATAATCGTTTACGTGTCATGCGCCAGTTGAATTTTGTATGGGTGCATGCTTAAGTCATGACGCAAAGTTGTGGTGTAAATAGTGATACAAAAACTTAATATTTTAGTTTAACCTAATGTTCAATTATATTTTAATTTTTTATATATACAAAAATTTAGTTTACCTCAACTTACAGTTCAGATATTTTCCATTCTATTTCTTTCCACAAACTTAAAATTAAAAAATTAACATACTAAGTAATATAGGTATATGTAATTAAGTTGTAATTTTTTTTTTGGCAAACCGAATAAACATGACTAATTAATATATCAATAATTAGCTCGTCGTTAGTTTGTATTTACACTACAGAAAATTAAAGACTACTATACAAAAATGCAGCAAAATGGTTAACTAACAAAGTAAGAATTCTAATCTTCTTTACAATGAAATTATTTGCCGGTAACGTCACACTAGACGCAACTATCTTGAAGTATATTATTAATTGCATAGAGCGACCAGCTGAGAAGTTTTATAAAAAAGAAACGTATTTGTATCAAACGTTATATGCCCAAAGTCGGTGATGGTTTCGTTGTTCAAATAAAAATTGGTTTTTTTATTTGGGTTACTTTAATTGTTATAAATGCTTTGTTGGTTTAAAGACGTGTTATGTATTTATAATTATAACATTGCCATTACATTCATTTTAAAATAACAGGACTTTTTAGTTAACAAATGGTAACACGAAAGGTTGAGACATTTTAATTATTTTTGCGAATCAATTTTTAACAAGCGTGTCACGTACATACGTATATATAATAAGTATGACTAAGATCACCTAACTTATAATATATGTTTTATTAAAGTACAGTAAAACCTCCCTTAACCGAAATCTTTTTAACCGAAACATCGTTTAACCGAAACGGCTGACAGTTTCAATAATTTCGTCAATAATAAGTAAATTTTTATCGCAAAACGTAACAATTCCATTAATTTCCCTCACCGATTGCTGCCTATGTGTGTTGGGAAATCAAAAAAAGCAAGAGCTCTAAAAGATATTTCCGAAAAAGCATTTCCAGTTTTTTATAGAAGCCAAAAAAGCTCATGGATGTCGACCACTTTATTTTCAGAATGGTTGGAAAATGAATTCGTCCCAAATGTAAAATCCTTTTTTAAATCAAAAAACCTTCCCGTCAACGAATTGTTGCTTGTTGAAAATGGTCCAACTCACCCCCAAAATATACAAAATAGTGACAATAGTCACATTTTTGCCACCGAATGTCACGAGCTTAATTCAGCCGTTAGATCAGGGAGTAATAGAGACATTCAAGAGACATTATAGAGGAGCATTCTTAAGACATCCGGTATTACAGGAGACGAATGAATCCAAAAGTGTTCCCGAAATTCTCAAATCTTTAACAATGAAACATGTTGTTTATTTATTGGTCTGCTGAGTAGTGGGCCAAGATCAAATCTTCATCTTTGGAAAAATGCTGGAACAAACTTTTTGATGGGATTTTTATTGACGATCCTGAAAAAGAAAATGGTAAGAAATGGCAGAAGAAATTAAACCTTTAATAAAAAATTTGCCGGGATGTGACGAAATTAACCAAGAAGAGATACGTGAGTGATTAGCAGACGATGACTCAGAAAGTGAATTCATCGACAAGGACATCATTGATATGGTTCTTTTGGTAAGAATTTTATACAGTAGGCCTAATTAGTTAGGGACACGACTAGGTTCTTAATTTTTGTTGTCATTGCATTGCAAGTTTTGTCCTTTTCAGATTGCTTTAAGTTTCGTCGAACAATCGAATGAGGCAAACTCATGACGTTCTGCAAATGAACGATGGAGAGATATAGCTGTAAAACATCGTTGTCAAACGAAAACGCAAAAGAAAACAAAAGATTTCTTTAAAGAAGCATGTTAAAATTGTTCATTTTCCTTAATTTTATTACTTTATTTTGTACTTACTTATTAGAAAATATTACGAAATCACCTCATGGTATTTTTAATACCAATACTTTGACCTAGAATACTGTAAAACACAATGTTATTTTTAACCGAAATTCTTGTTATCCGAAACAGCCTCTCCCCCAATTATTTCGGTTAACGGAGGTTTTACTGTAGTCCAATTTCTAAATTAGAATATTAGCCACGAGATAAATTACCATAAAACAGATTAAGGACTATTAATATACTGCGATTATCCACCAAAAAATAAAAGTGACATTAGTTTTAGAGCAACTAGATTGAGCCTAGCTTAAGAGCTAAATATTAAATAAAAATTGGAATACACTTGATGAGTTTCCCTATTACGATATCTGCTTTTAGCTTCTTGATTAGCTTTCTATTGTCAGCACTATGCACCTGGTTTATGTATTGCTGTCTACGTATTAATCTGTTAATCACAGATTTTTCTTCGCCCTCCCTGTGTAAAGATACGAAGTTGTGTAAGATTCAGCAGAACTTCCAACGCCGCTGTAGAAGTTATTTTTATGGCTTCCGTAATACACAGAAATGCTAGTTTTTGTGTATAACTTTACAGCCTAATTACTTTCACTGCGTGTTTGTCCACCATGTCACAGAGTTATAGGCTATCATTAGTCTAATAACCCTTGTGTGTAACCAAATGGTCTTTTTGGGGTTTAGTCCCCAATTTTTACCATTTATCCTTCTATATCTCTAAAGGACATTGTAGCTTTCTGTGTGATTTTCAGTATGTGAGTATTCCATGTAAACCTATGATCAACATATAACCCTAAGTAGTTTGTTTTTTTGGCAAATGGAATCTGTGTTCCTCCTAACGCTGGTGGTTTTAGGCCTTATAATGCTATCGTTTTTGTTAAGTTGATGATTTGCGTTGGTTGAGAATTGATTGTCGGTCTTATTTACACCAGGTATCAACTATATTTAGGACTACTTGCATTCTCCTAGATACAACCTGGACGAATTTGCCCCTGATGACGATTGTAATATCGTCAGCGTATCTTAGACAGTAAAAGTCATTCGTGAAAAGCTTTTTGAAAATATCATCTACCAAGTTTGCTTAAGTGACAGCTTTAACTGTTTCTACTGCTACTTTTGATTTCTGTTTTGCGATCTTATAGTTTTATAGATCTGATGTATTTTTAGGTAAATCAATAGCAATTTCTCTAATGATATTGGCTATATTCTTCCAAATTGTGTTTTGTTATATTCGTGTGCTTTCTCTAGCAGTAGCATTCTCTAGAACAGTATTTCTAATGTGTTTAGTGTTTTGTACTTCTTTCATGACGCTTTTTTTATTTAAATTAAGTTCTCGTTATATTTTAATGGTTCAAAATAGCAGTCTCTACCTCAAATGTTCATAAGTCACAACGTGGCAATGAACACGTTCACTGCCACGTTGGTCCCATAGGACCAACACTAGTGCTGTCGCAGCAGGCCACATTGGTCCGATGGGGCCAACATATAATTTGCCGCACCATATTATGTTGGTCCCATGGAGTCAACACCTTTTCTAATAGCTGATTAGCCGTTGGATCATATTTAACTATGTATGATTGTAGAAATGGACCAACATGGCCTATAGAAGCTATATTCACCACAAATAATTTCTTATTTTTATTTTAGAATAAGAAACGTGGTCCCTATTGGAAAATGATTGGTCACTTCTTCTTCTTCTTAACATGCCATACACCAAAGTGCGTAGGCGACTATCTCATTACTAGAATTCTGTTCTTGGCAGCGATTGGTCACTATAAAAACGTCTTCTTCTTCTCGTGCCACTCCTAGCGGAGATTGGAAATCATCATGGCCACTGCGACTTTGTTAGCAGCGCGCCTAAAAAGTTCAATCGAACTACACCCGAACCATTCATGTAGATTACGAAGCCACGATATTTTTCTTCTTCCCACACTTCTTTTGCCCTTAATTTTGCCCTGCATGATATTTCTTAAAAGTTCGTACTTTTCACCTCTCACAATGTGCCCCAAGTATTCCATCTTTCTAGTTTTTATCTCATTTAGAATTTCGCATCTTTTGTCTAAAGTTTGGAGTACTTGCGTGTTAGTATAAAAACGTAATACCCACTTAAAAATAAACTTTATTTAACAAATAAGCATATTTGCATGAACACAATATTAACTAAACATGAATCGCTATACAAAAAATAAAAATTCTTATCTTATTTAATTTTTATGAAGTTCATTAAACAAGGTATGCACAAAAATGGCTCATCCACACAACCACTACAAAAGATATCTATCTTTTTAGTTTTGTTCATTGCATATTGGCGTCTATACTCTTCACTGTTCTGCTTATAACAGTTTTGCGCATTTTTCTTCGCTGATGTTTACTTACATCTGTTTTTTCTTCAGTAACTTGATAAACAATTGGTGTATCACTAGATGATTCACTATCTGCCTTTTTAAAATCTATCACTGACATATTTCCTCCAGTTACAAGCTTGTACAAAATATAAAAATTTACCATAGATGTCGTTAATAAAGGTTCTAAAGATGGTTTCCTAAACTACTTCACGCTTTTCCTTAGAGGATTATAATATGCCCCTAGTTTTTCGTATAAATTAACTGCTGCTTTGCCCTTATTATAATTCATGTTTACTGGAAAGGATATAAATATTCCTATTGTCTCTTCAGTTAGTGATGGTTAATTCATCCTCGTTTCCAAGAGAAATAATTTCTCCTCTTTTTAAATTGACATTTATCACTTTTTTAGTCAAACCTTTTCAATTTTTTTAATTGTTCCTCCTAAATGCATATTGGAATCAAGCATTTTCCTTCCAATTGCAAACTTGTATACCAATTAACAGTTATAAGCGTCCTTCCTTGATGTAGCAAGTCTTCAAGAAGATAAAGTACAATAAGTTCTGGAGTGACCTTCGAATTATTTTTCATTCCTGCATATATTTGTAAATTAAATATATATCGAAGATCTGAACACACCTTAAACAACTACACGTCCTATTTATGTCATTTCGAGTTAATGCATTGCCTAAAGCCTAATCTTTCCCTAAATGGCAAGTGTGTCTCATCGATGTAGATGTATTTTTTTGGAACATATAACGACTTAAATTTAGCCACTAAAATTTCTATTAGGAGCTTGAGTTTGTATAATTTATCAGATTGATTCACCAACGAATTATTAACAAAATGTGTCATCCTTAATAAAATCTCAAATGTATTCCTTGGCATAACCATCTTTGCAAAATTATTAATAAAAATTTCATCATTGCTGCAGAAGTCTGCAATTTTTGGCATTTTTACAAAACCCATCCATACAACTAATCCCAAAAATTAGAGAAATCTTGGTTTTGCATCTGTAATCCTAAGATATACTGCATACAGATTTGTTTAATTACAAATCATGCTGATAACTCTTTGACGGCGTCAAAAAAATCTCCCGGTTTACCATTTGTTAGTAATGCAGCTATCTACGATTACCTGATACGGGTCTCGAATTTAACAAAAAAAGCACGTTTATGTTCTGTTAATAGGGTGAACAGTTTATTTTAAATCTATGGCTCTATGATTGTCCAGCCTAACAACATTAAGGTTCAAACTTATATTAATCACCTTTGGTGACGTATGAATGTTCGGATATTTAACTTCTCATTTAAAAATTATAAAAGTTGTCCAAAGCTATGAACATAAAAAATTGGTTTGTTTGGATAATATGTCTTTTAAACTTTTGAAACAAAACTCCTGTCATAGACTTAGTAAATCCATGTAATGTCTAATTCCTTCACAGACACTCACGACGAGTCTTAAACGGGAAATTGTAATTCCACAACATAAACAAGGTAAGCGAGAAGTGTTATATTATTTGAAGGCCCATCAAACTGCGCTTAGCTTTTTTGAAAATCCTAGAACACTTTTTTAAAATTTTTTATTACATATTTCCTTAAAAGTACAGGATTATCTTGAGAAACTGCTACCGTGGATTTATATGTATGCCTTCGAGGTCTACAAATACAGTACTTGGTTAGTTGTGCCATGTGATATAAAAGCTTTTAAAAATCGGCCTGCGGCACAGGGGAGTATACCAAAACTTTGTTGGTAATTTTGACACAATTGAACCACTTAAAGATTTAGATGTTTAGTTTGGAAATAATTAAAGTTATATAATCAAAAGGGAATATATTAACAAATTTTAAGACTAGAGTTCATGAGGTTTGAAATATTATTTTCTTATCCTGTACATAGTGGCGAGCTATATGCCATCTATTAAGCTCTCACTAATATTAACTTCTTGTCGATTCCCTCAATTCGATCAATACCATTAACCATCTTTGCACAACAGATCCCATTACTCTCCATATTAAAAAAGAACTAGCTACCATAAAAGACAGCAATCAAACTGCACAATTTATATGGGTTCCTTTACATATTGGCCATTAAGAAAATAAAACAGAGGATTGCATAGCCCAACAAGCAAGAACCAGGTAAACCGCGCGTGAAGTAAAAAATGTATTGCTAAATAATTTAAAATAATTTATTAGAGTAAAGGTAAAAAAATTTGTTGCAAAACTAGTTGTACAATTCAACTATAAACCTTCGGAAAGTAAAAATATCTATAAAACCGTGTAAATATCAAATTCCTAACAGAGCTGATCAAATCGATTTCATCTAGGACATATTTGATTTACCCACTGGCATATAATTGGCCATATTACTCCCCTTTATGTGATAACTGTGATGGTCCACTCAGTGTTTGGCATGTTCTTGTAGGGTGACCAAGATACCAGTTGGAATAACGGACCAACTACATCATAGGACCAAAATTGTAAAATTGAACATTTAGTAAAATTCCTCAAATACTTTATTATATTTAACAAAAATTAATATTTATAAGTAAATTATCTCATGTATATGTATATAATATGTTGCTAATAACCTCAGAGGTTCATGCGACTATATTATTTGTAGAATAAAACAAAAACATTTCTTTAAAAAAATTAGGAATTTCTATATTTTAAATTCCCACATATTTCATAATATATTTACATATTTGGTAAAAGTAAACAAAAACTGTTATTTATTCTGCAATAAATCTATTTAAAATTGGTAAAGAATCCAAATTGGTTACCAAAGTCACTTGTTTCGAAATAAACATAGACTTATATAAATTTTAATTGATTTTAACCGTTGTCGAAAACGACACCTGTAGTGTGATGTTCGCCCACATATGCTTCTGCTAACAATCACCGTTTAAACATTTGTGGACATATTTCCGTAAACATAACCTGATCTGCAAAGGAATTCCGATGTATAATAAAAAAAGAATAAAACTTCCTAAAAGTGTGACACCGGTTCGATTCACATACAGTTTCTCGGATTTTGTTTAATATTCCATATTTTGCATCACGTTAGTTTACCAGGGAATTTCAAAAGAAATTTTGTTAAAAAAATTATATTAAATATTTTGTGCAGTTCTAGAATAATTGTTAGAGTAATATGTACTAGCTTTTTCATTGAATGAATTTCGATAAAAGTTCGGGGGATTCAAATTTTCCAGTATTTATTGTAGATAAATTAATTTTAAATTTGCCACAATTGGTTTTTCTTCGCAGGAGCAATATCCTTATAAAAAATGTGTGTTTCTTTAGGCTGGATCTGTTTTCACAAGTGTTTGCGTACAGGTTTTTTAAAAGTTAGGAGAAATATTCTCCAGTTATTATTTTACTTGCTTTAAGATCTCTAATCAGCACGCCACGCTATGATCCTTCCTGCAGTGAAGCAGTGTAGAAACGATATAGCAATACGTTCGTTGTTTGTTACTGTTCTGCAGGATGTAACCAACACGTCCCTTGATATCTCTAGAATATAGCATTATCACACACCTTTATACGTTAAATTAATTACAAATATATTAGGAGATTTATTTATTTTACGGGATACAGTGGGTCAGATAGTTAAGCGGGCCAGGTGGCCGAATCGCATTCACTTCACTGTAAATGATCTAGCGGACGATGGTTCAGACCCTAGTTAGACAACAAGACGGCTAACATAGCAGTTTTAAATTTTAAATAAATATTTTACTTAGACTGAAATAAGCTAGTCTATCAGATCGACCAATGGATAGGCAGTGCGGCAAGAGATGAGAGTTTGCGACTCGATGTTACTCCGTAGATCCCTACCCGAAGAGGATGCGCTTAAAAACTTTATATGGAGATTATGGAACACATAGAATTACGAAATATGGATAAATGTAAAAAAATAAATAAATATTATAATAATAATAAAATAATCCACAAGTAAACACTTAAGCCAATACTAAGAAGTAACCAATGAGTACAAAGCAATTAATAAACTCATAGCAAAAATCAAAAGGTAATTATTGTTATTAATAAAACTAGGTCTATCATTAATAGCTAAGTAAAAGGTAAGATTCAAACACGTAATTCAAAAAGTAAAAGCAGTAAATTCTAATATTAAACAAAGTGCAGCAGATAAAAATTAGTTTAACGCAAATGCTCTTGTTATAAAAAATATTTTAAAATCAAATGTCATTCTATCGAAGTACAGTCATAGAAAGTATAACTAGTCCAAACTCATATGCACAAAAACGTAAGAATTTATACCAAATCCGTTAAGTACATATTGTATTGTGCTTCATTTGATACGGTGACCATACTACGGAATCATACTATAGCTTAGACCATACTAAAGAACAGTATAAACGCCTAATAGTATCAAAAATTAAAAAAAATATGAAATAAGTAAAACATCATAACAGCATTTAAAACAACCTAAGATCTATTCTATCCAAAACCAAATTTAACAGCACACAACAGAAATATAAGAGCTGCATCTATGAAATACCCTGTGAATGCAACAATTTTTATGTGCCAGAAACCGCAAGACCACTAAGTATCAGGATAAATGAGCATGAAACATACATTAAAAAAAAATTATAAATCACAGACATACAAACATGGGATAATAAACATGGAGTACAATGAAAAAATGCATCAATAACCATGAAAGAAACTGACATGAAAAAGAAAAACAAAAAAAGCATCTTTCATATCACGTAATAAAGAAAAATATGTAGCAAACCCATCAGCATAATGCAGCAAGCTCTGGTTGCCAATACTAAAAGAAGAAGTCAGCAATAAGATGATACCAACAATAACATATGTAACATACAATACACAAACATATAATACGTAAGCACATAATACGATACGAGCACGATACACAAACGAGCAATACACAAACACACAGAATAATCAGAATTGGATATCATACTGAGGGTAAAAACATCACCCCATTTATTTCAACTGAAAGCGTGGCCATTTGCCTACAAGATCGCGGCTAAAGTAAGTTACCAGTTTA
Source organism: Diabrotica undecimpunctata (assembly GCF_040954645.1). NCBI lineage: Eukaryota > Metazoa > Arthropoda > Insecta > Coleoptera > Chrysomelidae > Diabrotica > Diabrotica undecimpunctata. Next base: position 63,093,027 of record NC_092808.1, read on the forward strand.
AAATACCATAACCTTAAACAACTTTCGGGTATAAACAAACCCCACCTTATTCTTTTAAAAATAGTCTTTTTAAGAACGATTTCCGAAGTAATAATCAAAATTTCAAACATAGGTATCATTACAATCAACTGTGGCTTAATGCCATATAAACATAATATTTAAAATATGTTTAACTTTTGGCACTTATTTCCGTTTGTTTTATTTGTTTGTAAGACATAAAATACTTTTTATTGTTTATAAAAAAACCTATTTAACAACATTTAGAAATATTCAAATCCATTTAATTACTACACAATCAACTAGTTTGCCTAAATCTATCTGTAGAAGTGATTAAACTGTTCATTGCATGAGACAATATAAAATTATTAGCCAAATCCATAATATTATAAAACGATTAAAAATATCATTTGCACAAAGAATAAAATTGAAAGTTGAACAAAAAAATTTAAAAATCAAAAAGTATTGATAAACCAAAAGCATAAGTTTATAAAGGATATTTACAAATATCTGGTGATCCACCTGATCGAAGGATTTGAAAGAATCTGCCTGAACAGTATCCACTTGTTAAATTTTTATATAGCTTTTAATTTGTTAGTTTGACAAGATATCAGATTTGTCCTGTTGATCAACCATGCTGATTTTTATTTAATGAGTTTGGAAACTGACTGAATACTTCTGACTGAATACACATCTATAATTAGTAACGTTTATAAGTTTATAAGTTTTTCTTAGCTCCGTTAACAATAGAAAATTAAAAGCTGTTTTTTTCATTTATTTAGAAAAGTTGATGATGCTAATGTTTTGTTAAATAAAAAGTGCTAAAAGACTAAGGTGCAGACACATTTGAAAATTTTGCAATTTTGTTAAATATTTCTTTTTTATAATTTAAACAAAGTTTAAATTATAACAGTTAGTCAAACTCCATCAAATTAGCAATAATGGTTAGGAGGGGTTGAGTATTCACTTTTATGTTTCCTCGTTACCTTCACGTTTTTTTTTTATTTTGCTGCATTTATTCGATATTTAGAAGGTACCAGGCTCAAAACCCGTCAGACAATTTGTTATTAACTCATTGGAAACTAGTTTGGAAAATTGTATTTTCCAAACTATTAGAGATATTTAATTTTACCAAAATAAAATTTGTTCCTTTTGAAAACATAAACAAAATGGCGTTTGGCAAACTTTGATGCCATTGTTAGAACTGCATATACAAAAAATTTTGTGAAAAACAATTGCAAAATAGGCAATTGATGGGGCGTTTACAAGTATTGCTTGTCAAATTTAACGTGAACTTGGCCGATTTGAAATTAGGCTCCACCCACGATGCGCATTCGACCACAACATAATTCGTCCTTATTATTTCTTGGCCCTTCGAAGTGCAATGTACTTGTATAGACTGCGACAAAGTTTTTTTATTTTACTTATGTTTAAAGTTACTGTGTGTTGAAGAAATATCGTATTACAATAGATTTGATTTTTTCAATAATTATTGTTAAGTATTTTAAATTATAAACATGGATTTTCATTCAAAATTAGAAGGCAAAGTCTTGTTTGGACAAACGAGGGAGGTAATAGCAAATGTAATTATTTTTATGCAGAGAGAAGCAATGCAAAATCCGCATGTTAAAGATTTTAAAAAAGTTCAAGAGCGTGCTTCCTTATCAACGGGAGTAAGTATAGCCACTATAAAACGGATCTCTCGTAAAATGAAAAATATAGAAGAAGGTGCTTCTACATAATTTTCGACGCCTAACAAAAGAATGAGATCTGCCCCAAAATCCAACTTGGGCGATTTTGACAAAGGTTTACTTCGGCGTATAATAATAAATTATGTCATGGAAAAACGAGTTCCTACATTGCGACATATTACAAAAAAAATTAATGAAGACAATATTTATACAGAGTCGCATGAAACTTTGAGAAAAGTGATGAGAGATATGGGATTTCGATGGAAGAAAGCGAAGAATAACAGGAGACTCCTAATGGAAAAACCCAATATACAAGTGCCCCGGAGGAAGTTTCTCAGAAATATTAAACAATATAGGGAAGAAAATCGGCCCATAATTTACATGGATGAAACTTATATTCATTCCTCTTGCACAAACCCACAAATAAAACTTATGAAATACATAAAATTATGAACAATGCAGGTCACTCTGTCTTAAGACAACCTCCCTACTACCCGGACTTAAATCCAATTGAGTTAGTGTGGGCTGCTCTAAACCAATATGTGGCAAATAAAAATGTAGATTTTAGATTTAAAAATGTTGAAACATGATTGTGATGAGTTTTTCTGCAAATTTTCCCAAGATGAGTGGAAAAAATATTGCGAGCATGCTATTTCTTATGAGCGTTATTAAATGGAAAAGGAACCAGCTCTAGACTTAATTGCAGACGATTTAATAATACATTTGCAGAAAGATAGTGACACTGATAGTGTGGATTCTCTAGAAAATAGTAGTTCGGAGACAAAAGACGAACCTTAATTTTAATCGTGTCTTTTGTGGTGAGTTATAAATTAAACTATCTCAAGTGTCTTGTGTAGTCAAGTAATTTGTATCTAAAAGTACTATTAGACATCAGACTAATCAGTGAGTTTGAGTGCCAGCGGCACCGAAACACCTTTCTGAAGGACGCGTAAACTGAGCATTGAGGTCACGTACCGACAGACGTAGGCGGATGGACAGGCCTTTTGGGCACCCAGTCGCCGAGGAGAACAAAATTTATTTTGCCAATTCGACGACTGAGTGACTGAACACACACAGTTTGGACAGCGAGACATCGACCCAGGTCGATGGGCGATAGCCCACTGCCTGGAGAACACATTTAGGGAACATGAGTCCTAAGTAGTCATTCAGTTTTTAGTCATCCAAAGGGAGAAAAGCTTTTCTAGCTACCCCTAAAATTAGGTGGCTTAACCACATACGGAAGATGTTCTATTAAACAGGATCTCCAAAGTAAAAAATCAGTCCAGTCCCCTCTGCGAGGGGTAGGGGTGGAAGGATAGCTTGTGGGTCAGATAGGTACCACTCGAAGGAAGTGTGACCGGTTTGATCTTCAGACATGTGGGTCCCACTATTTCATTGGAACACGTATCTCTGTAGGAGAGGGTTGTACGCCTGTGTGTGTGTGTGTGTGTGTGTTTTTATTTAAAATAAAAATTATTCTTAGGCTATTTTCTTGGGGCATAATAATGTAATTTAATGAGTCAAATAAAATATAATAATTAGAAGAATTTTTTTACCAAGTAACAAAACAAAATATTTTGTATTTTGAGAAAAATTTCCGAAGGAAAAATTAAAACCTCAAAATAACATAAAATATAGACATATCATAGAAGTTCCATTAATAAATAAGGCGACTCTCTGTAAACTTGTAGTATGGAGTGTACCAACGAGTCTAAGAGACCGAGCACATTATAAATCTCTTTTCCTCCGAATGCGTTCTCATTTAACTTTCTACGCAAGTGGACAAATTTGTCAAGTATCACCTTAAATTTGACAAGCTGTATAACATAGCTTTCATACGTGCAATTTACATTTAAAACCCTTTCACTTTAAAGGTAATTTTTTGAGCTTTAAAAAAACTTTGCAAAATTATTTTATCTGTATTTATAAAAAATTTATAACAATTGAACATTAAAAATTTTACTAAAAAGTTGCTAATTAATTTGTTTATAAGAGATTTAAACAAAATTAAGTTATCAACTTTAAAAATCTGGCTTATGGAAGTTCTTAATTTTTTACTAAGATATGAAACTTACGCGCTCTGAGGAGCACGGTCCTCAGTAGTGGATAAAATCTATGTTGATTAAGAGATGCATATTACTTTATCAGTATAAATAAATAAGTTATAGCAATTTATATTTTAAATTTTCGTTAAAAATTGGTAAATTTATATGTTTATAAGAGTTTGAAACAAAATGGAGCAGTAAACGTTGGCAGTTTGGTTTATGAAAGTTATAGAACATTTTAAGCTTTGGTAAATGTTTGTATGTTAATCTTGGTCAAAAATTAGCATAAAAGCATTTACCAAAGCTTGAAAGCCTCATTTTGTGTTGTTCTATAACTTATAAAAGATGTAATTCTTATAAAAGAATTAATTAGCAGCTTTTTAGTAAAATTTTTAATGTTTAATTATTATAAATTTTGTATTACTAAAAATAAAGTAATTTTGCAATTTTTTTTAAGCTGAAATAATTACCTTAAAAATGAGGGAGTTTTGAATATTAATTTCACGTATGAAAGCTGTTATACTTAGAAAAGCCCCGTCAATTGCTCATTTTGTAATTATTTTTCACGAAATTTGTTATAACTTCGGTTCTAATAATCCGATCAAAGTTTACCAAACGGCATTTTATTAATTTTTTCTAAAGGAAAAATTTTCATTATGGTAAAATTAAATATCTCTAATAGTCTATGAGATACAATCATTTAAATATTTAAATTTTTAATAATAAATTATCTGGAGTGTTTTCAGCATGGTACCCTCGAAAAATCGAATCCACTTAAAAGGGCATATTCAACACCCCTGGGTCCTAGAATAAAGTGTGTAAACAGATATGAGGTACTTTTAAAACAGGTTGGTTGTATCCAGTTCATTTTTTTATTTTCTTGTCATTACATGAGGTGGTCTAGCTCAATATAGTCCGAATCATTTTTCAAAATCTCAAGTTTTTCGAGAGCCGCAATTAAATATGCATTAAAAAAATTTGTGAAAAAGGTTATAAATTTTTTTTTTAAATATTACATTTTTTAAATAGATATAAATAAAATTGCCAAATATGCTAATAATTCTCTAAAATTTGGTAAGAAATTGATAATAGCAGTTCTCATTAATTCTTCCAGATGCTGGTTATTTAATACCGATTAGTGTTTGGATTTCACAAATTTTAAAGTGAAATAAAAAGGTTCACATAACTACGTTGTTCCGATTTTTTTTTACTTTTTAATTCAGTATTATAGGAATCATACTTTGATTCTGCTACAATTTCCAGAATTTAATAATCACGTCTACTTATATTTTAATTGTAGAGATTTATCTTCTTGCATCACTATCAATTCTAGTTCTCCAGGTATTTTTTGGGTCATAACTGTATTGAATATAGAAAAATCACTTAGTCTTTTATATTTGTTGTTAGTAATTTAAAAGAAATTTAAAAACATATGCGAAACGATAATAATTTTTTTTAATGTAACATAATGACAAAAATGAAATGGAACTCAGGACATTTATCGGGTCATAAATAAACCTTCAAAGAGCCGCAGTTTAGCCAACCCTGTATCATGGTTTAAGAAAAAATACGATTTATTTTTAGGTATATATGTTGTACTTTTAAGAATATGTCAGAGTTATCTTAAATACATTATCAACTTTTAACAAATATTGTAACCAACACATATTTTTGAATTTGAAGCTATTAAACTTTGAAAACAACATAGATAATGATGTATGATGTACATAAGGATTTTTTGAAATATGATAGATCTTAATACAGTAGGGAATATGTGCTATTTTTATACATTTCTACATTCACATATTTACAATATGTGCTACTTGTATGTGTATCTTTTATGTTATCTTAACAAGTATGCAGAAAAACATTTCGTTTAAAAAAAGTGATATATTCGACCTTTATTTGATAGAAATTATTTTATATAACAATAAAATACTGAAAACTTTGTTTTTAAAAACTTATTATAATATCTTATTACTACAGCTACACTAGACAATAACCTGGTGATTATGAACACACACTTTCAGCAGAAAAGGGTACACAAGATCACAAGAGTAGTCAAATCAAGAGAAAAACAATCAATTAAAAACTATAAAAACAAGATAAGAGTGAAAAGGAGAGTAACAGCAAAAGAAAAGAAATACAAAGAAAAGAGAACATTAATAGAAAACAGAAAGAAATAGTTACAATTTATAAACTAAGGGAAAAATCAACGAAAATAAGATCCACAGACGAGCTAGAGAAAGAGATTTACAATAAACAAGAAACAACAGAAACACTAGAAGAAGAATGGGAAACACTTAAAAATGCGATGATATAAACAGCTAAATTAACATGTAGAAGCCCAAAAAACAACAACAGAGGGAGACGAACATCTTAGTGGAACGAAGAAGTGAAAGGAGAAATAAAAAAAAGAAGAAATTATGGAAAGAATTCATATAAGACAAAACACAACAAAAATATGAAAATTTTAAAGGACACAAAACAAAAGTTAAAGAGATAGTTAAGAAAGAGAAAAAGGAAAGTTGAGACAAATTCGGAGAAAAAATGGAAGCAAACAGCACAGAAAACTTAAAATTATTTTAAAGAACTCTGACAAAACTAAGAAGCAGCAAAGAAACAAAACTGAAAAATAATAAACAAGAAAGAAACAATAATAAACGACGATAAAAAAATAATAGAAAGATGAAGGAAACATTTGGAGCTGATATTAAATGGAAATCAAGGGATACAATGGATACGAAAAGTCACATCAATAAAGGATCTACCAGGAACAAGGAAAATCCAAAAACTATAGAAAAAGAAGAACCGGAAGAAGCAATAAGAAAGATAAAGATTGAAAAAGCAACAGAAAGCGATGAAGTACCACCAAAAATGCTGAATGATATATGAGTTAAAGCAGAAGAAAACTTATTATATGTACATATATAACTTATATGGAAGAGAAAAATAATACCCAGAGAACGGACAAATGCAATAATGATGCCTATACACAAGAAAGGAAAGACACGAGACTGTAAGAACTATAGAGGTATATTACTACTATGTGTAGCAACAAAAGTATACGAAACAATAATAGAAATAAGAATCAGAATAGAAATAGATCCCAAATTAGAGGACGTACAAAGTGGATTCAGGAAAGAACATAATTCACAAGACCATATATTTATCATGCAACAAGTAATGGGAAAGGCATTAAAGCAATAAAGAAAAATATATCTGAGCTTTATAGAAATGGAATAAGCATTCGACTCAATCAAAAAAAAAAAACTATATTTAAAAGCCTAAAGAAGAAACAAGTAAGTGAAGAACTGATGAAGTGAAAAACAACAAATACAAAAAGAATGCTAAATATGCAGTCAGAACCATTTGAAACAACTCAAGGAGTTAGACAAGGGGGAAGTCTCCATCCAGTGCTATTCAGAAATGTAATAGATGAGATAATAAAATAATGCATGAAAACTTTCAAAAAAGATTGCATTGGTTGGAACAGTATGCAAATGATAAATGCTGAGGTATGTATATATGCAGACGAAATAGTGGTAATAGCGGAAATACAACTTAGAGAAATGGAACATAGAAGCAAGTAAATACAAGTTAAATGTAAACAAAGAGAAGACTCAGATAATGAAAATAACAAGAAAATAAGGAACGGAAGATCAAATAGAAGGATGGGTCAACAAAAAATAATACATAACAATTCATACAAATAGTTGTTAATAGTAATCAACAACAAAGGAGACATCGGGACGATATTAACAATAGAATGAAAAACACAGCAAAACTATTCCAAACATTAAATAGAGGATTTCTTAATAATAAAGAAATATCAACAAAGACCAAGATTACAATATAAAAAGTAATATATGATTACGGTGACATATGGATATGGTAGATAACGATATATTTGGTGACATATGGAGCAAAAAACTGGATCTTAAATAAAAATCAGAGCATTATCGAAACCTTACCCATGGCCCAGCTACTGTCCAGTTTTAAACCCACTCGAGAATGTGTGAAGGATTATTATAAAACGGTTGTATTGGCGTAATTTTATACCTCAAAATACTGAAGAGCTGTGTCATGGTATACAACAGGTTTGGGAAGAGCTCTCTGAAGAATACAATCTCATAGGTACTTTCACGCAGATGGACAGAAAACTACAAGCTGTTATCAATGCTAATGGAGATATTACAAAATAATAATTATATTTTTACATACCTAAATTTAGTATAGTTTTGGTCTCGAGATCCTCGCGGGAGTTTCTTGTTCACTCCATTTATATTAATAGAAAAACTGTGGTTCTGCTTTAATATATTGAGTTAAGTCGTTTGTTTAATTCCTTAATTATAATAAAAATAATCACAACAACCCTATTTTATGTAAATACTATCATTTATATACTCTTTATAAATTGCAGGAATTCAAAATAATCAAAGTTTAGACCTTAATAATTATTACAATTTATGAATTATCATATGTAATCAATTATTGTTTGTTGTTTGTTTGTTTATTTTATTATTCGTCTGTAATAATAAATATAATATAACGTCAGACCAATCAAATACACTGCTCAAAATGATCAAATCTTTTTAAGAGTCGTATCAGTTTTTTTTAGGAATCAGTTGTACATATGCCAAATTGTACTAGACTATTAGCGATTTAGATCACTTAGTATAAATACGAAACTAAACAGAATTAATAACACTAAAATTTTGGTAGTCTGCTTTAGTAGATCAAATGACTTCAAAATCTATAAAAAGGAAATGGCATCAGATTTCTGTTTAATTGATAAATGAAAACATTACGTTACTACCAAAAATGACATTTAGTAATGTAAACAAAAAGAACCAACATATTTTGTATAAAATATTACAAAAAGGTTACGTGGATAAGTCGGGAACATATAAATATATATTTAACAGATGTAAACTCACTTTTTTAGCAGTAAGCTCTGCGACACAGAATATAATATATTACCAAGCACAATACTCGTATATGCTTATCATAAATAATGATAATAATTTGAAAGAAGCTTTTCTATTTAATGCAATGAAAAAAGATTTCTTATTTATGCTGCTATCTATCTAGTTGTTACCAAGAAAAATTTTAGTTTGTTAGTACATGTGAAAGAGCCCTCGTATACAGTTATTTCCAAAAAAGTGTGACACGTCTTGACTCTCATAAACCATAGTCCCGAGTCATATCTTAATAAAGTATTCATGAACCTGGCTTGCGTTTTTTTTTGTTTTATCCCATTTATAGAGCTGAGAAACGAAGCCGCCTTTGGTGAACAGTTATCCAAACGAGGAGCCCACGTACGAATTATTCTTTTATCGTCGCTCCGCGGAAAACACACTTAATTGCGCAAACAAATGAATACATTAATTGAACATAATAACACTTTTGTGGAACCGTGTCAGTGGCCCCGCGACATCGTAAACATTATTTTATATTGATCACAATTATTATTTTTTTGGCAAATCTTTTAATATACAAAATAATATGTTATATTGTAGTTTCAGTATAAATAAAAAAATTATGTGTTATGAATAAAACACTAGTTGAGATATATATCAATATTGAAAGAGGTATAATTAAAAAACGATGTGAAAAATCATCAATTAATGATGAAGCTACATCAAATGAAATTATACACGTAATGGAGGTCACAATATCGGATCTACATATAACATAGTGAGATATATTCTGAAGGCAAATGGTAATAATACAAGAAAAACAAAGTTTCGGAACTAAAAATTATTCTAGTACTAATATGCTTGAACTAGCGGTAGCACTTGATATGGTAATTAATTTATAAAAAGAAAAGAAGATATGGATGAATATAAGAATTACATAACAATATTTTTCGTGAGATTGTAGAGATTGTGGGATTGAGATTGATTGGAACAGGACTACCTGTACAATAACAGGAAACTGTACAAACAAACTGAATTCAGCTAAGAACAGGCTTCCTTACTGGACCTACGTCAGTCAAGGGACGCCTGAATACAATGAAGCTGTGAGATGGATGCAGCTTTATTGAGCTGCATACTATGTAGCTGCGAGGTATTAGGTCAGCCGACAAATACCTTTGAAGGATACTAAGTGGTTTCAAAATCGAATAGTAGCCATCCACTAGATCAGTACCAGGTTATATAGGGTTCCAGAATCCCAAAATCATAAATCAATAAGCGATGTACAATAAGTCAATTTGCAGCGGGCCAACCATAGTGTTGCGTAACAGCAACATTTAATTTTGTATCATATCATCATATCACACTGTCTATTAGTTTCAAGGTTTAGATTTGTAAAATTCTTTTGTACCATCCAATAATTTGTACGGGTGCCGATAGCTTGTATTTAAAAAAACTTTCTAGATATAAGCTTCTAAAGTCTTCAAAGAATCATAACAATGAAATGCTGATTGTAATTTCCAAATTATCGGTTTGAGTTATTCGAAAAATCCCAACTTTAATAAAAGGAGAGTTAAAGGTAATTTAAATATAAACATATTCTTTATATAATACGTCTAGGATCACAATTTAAAGAAACCGGTACGAGCGGAGTCTCATTCAAGGGGGCATTCAAAGGGGGCGAGTTGACATCAATTCGAATCCAGCATTGGATGGGCGCTATGCTCTTGTTCGCTCTAGCCGCACCTCAGAAGGTTTAACACAGTCGGTATATTAATATTTTACTCAGTTTGTGTCAATATTGCATCACCGACAAGTTATCTAGTTTTTTGCACATAAATTCGAAAGACGACTAAATTTCATAAATCAGCTATCGTAAGCAAGTTATTGGCATCCAAAATACGTTGCAATAATTATTTAAATAAACTTGTTAAAATGTTCTTTACTTGCGAAACTTTCATTTGTCCCAGTTTCCTGGGTGGTCCTTCAAAAAAGTATAGAAAAGTGATCCTATTTCCCTAAGGACAAAACTTGTTCTCCATGGCAAAAAACCATCGACCTATGACTGGTGCGTGAAACAAAGGCATCAGGACAAGGTGTAAGGACAAACACACCTGCATCTTCGCTCACATAGGAGGCAGCCAAGGTTTCAGAAAAAAAACAAACAACATAAGTTACTTGTACTAAACATACAGATTACTAGTAAAATAAAATAAAAGGTAGTTCTAATATAATTTGGAGATATCTGACAATTAATATTAGAGCTAATGTAATTGAAATAATTTAAAACATTTCGTTTAACACAGGAAAATGCCTCATCTACCGCATATAAAGAGTGCCGCTACAACTAATTTTTAAAGGCGAAATAGAAGGTCGGAGAGGTGTAGGAAGAAAACAGTTTTCTTGGCCAAAAAACATTCGCGAATGGACTCAAATACCAATATGGCAAAACATCAAAAAGCCATTGGGGATCGCCAACGTTAGATAATTCTGACAAATCACGTGAAAAAGAAGAATGGATACTTTCCAACACAATTCTTGAAAGAAGAATGAAAAAGCAATAGTGACGTTTTTATTTCCTTGTGTTATAATTATGTTCCTAGTTTGTTGTTTTTCAGTCATTGGCTGCTGAACATTACTTATTCCTTTAATTTTGATTTTCATTATTTTTAATTCTGTTGCTTTTTTTTTAAATTCGGGGTTATAATTGATATATTTTGTGTCTTTGGAATTTTTAAAGGTTGAGCTATATTTACATTTACGTTTATATTACAAGATTCTTTTGATTTACGACCTAAGAAGGCCTGTCGTTTATTAATAGTACACCTCTTCTGTCAGATCTTGGTTTCTTTGGTCCATAATTAGTAAGGTTTCTCATATGGTTTTTGCTATCTATGATTTTTATATACGGAAGCTCTTACGAGCCTTTAGGATAGTGGTTTCCCAGTCGTTTTAGTTGAAGAAATCTAACATTTTATCCTTTTTCGTAATAACTTAATGAAAAATTTGGCAACAATAGTCTTTTTGTAGATGCCACTCTTTGCCTAGATGAATAAACAACGTGAGGCCCAGCTACTCAACTAGTACGAAGAAATTCTATCCAGTGAGGAAGTGCCTCTTGATACTGTGGAAGTTTAAATGAACGATGAGCACTGTAATAAAAGTGGCGATAAACAAGCGATGAAAGCTAATATAATAACCAAGCTACCTAGGGTGAAGTTCGCCGCTTAAAGTTCAAAACCAATTTGGATTGTTAGAAAATGTTTTCACGATATTTGAACGACAATTGAAGACATAGTAAAATACATGAACCAGAAGTTAGAGCTTATACGACCAGCTTTTCAGCGAGAAAGAGATTGCTAGACCACATAATTTAAAGAAATAAATGGTTTAATATAAATTTTACATTTGGCAGGTGTTCAAAGAAATCTCCATATTAATACTTTTGATTTATCGGCCAGTAATGGTGTCTGAAAGGTGATTCCTTACTCTCCTACTTGCCATAAGATTAGACGATAGCAGTACTAGAAAGGATAGAGCAAAATTTGATAACCTGGATCCAATATGTACGATGTTAGACAGTTACGTCCATAAGTGCTTAGAGTTTTACGCTTTGGGCCAACATACACCAATTGACGAGATGTTCGTAGCTTTAGCGAAAAACAATATTAAAAAAAAGTGGAATGAAATCAAAGTGTTGCAGACATCTCTCTAGAAGAATTTCTACTAGCAGTCGCAACAACATTAAAGTCAACCCTATTTCCTATATCAAAACAAAGAGATGGATCTGCTATGGGTGCCAGCATATCCAGTGGCATCGCTTAATTAGCTTTAGAGCATCTAGAGGAAATTGTTTTAAATACAATAGATTTTTATATACCTTTTTTCTATCGCTATATAGATGACTGCTTGAGTGCAGCACCAGAGGATAAAATGGATATTTTACTAAATGAATTTAATATCTTTCACCAAAAACTGTATTTCACATTAGAAGTTAAAAAAAGATTGTCAAATTAATTTTCTGGACCTGACTTTGCATAGAGAAAACAGCACTATAACTACCTCATGGTACACCAAAAAAACCTGGTCGTCGAGATATCTGAATTTCAACTCTCATCATCCCTTGTCTCAAAAGACATCTGTAGTTATCGGACTTGCCGATACAGCTATAAGATTATCCGATCCCATTAATAGACCTTAGGCCATTAAAAAAGCAAAAACAGCACTAACACTTAATTCATACCCACACCACCTTATCGACAACATTTTCAAATGGCGACTGCATACATTTTACAATAACAATAATAACAATAAAACCAACACGGTAAAGAAAAACTATATGTCTCTCCCCTGTATAAAAGGTTTATCCGAACAACTTGCAAATCTTCTGTCTAAACATAACATTACGGTTGCTCATAAAGGGCACAATATTTTGAAAAAGAATTTATCAAGACTAAAAACAAAAACCCCTCTATTAAAAAAATGGCATGTTGTGTATGAAATTCCCTGCTCGAATTGTGATGGAGTATATATTGGACAAACCAGTCAGCCACTTAACTCAAGAATACGTTCACACAAATATGACAAAAAAACTCAACCGCCCTCACAAAACACAAAAACGAAAAGTTTGATTTTGACAAAACCAAGATCCTAAAAAGTGAACATAACAGGAAGAAGAGTGAGCTCCTAGAGTCTATATAAATCGAAACGAATAATAATGCAATAAATGATTTAAAAGATGTCAAAAATTTAAACTTGTTAGCAACGAACTTTCACGTGCTTGGTAAGTCAAAAGTTTCTCTTTTAAACTTTGTCTTTGATAAAATGTTTTTTAGTCAACATTATTTCTTGAAAAAGGCATGGATTTTCTGTCGAAACGCAGAAAAAAGTAAATAAAAAAGTCTTAGTAATCATGACGACAATCTTTATATGAACCTAAGCCCAAGAAAAATAATATATATATATATATATATATATATATATATATATATATATATATATATATATATATAAACATGTATATATATATATATACTTTTATATTAATTATTCTTAATAATAAATACTAATAGTGATAGCACGATTGCTTATCTCACACCTATATCTATGCATTATCCCCTGGTGACTGTTTAATTAGAAGTGGCATGATTTTGACAAACTAAGTATTTCCTTGCGTGTCACTATAATTAAATTATTATGTACGATGCCGAATGTTACGAAGCGAATAATCCCCATCAAAAAAACATTCAACTTTCTCCCCCTATGGTAATTTATCTATCATCAATGTTTATAACGTTACACAAAAAACACCATAACCTTTTAGCATCTCTTATCGCCCTTCGGCCCATTACAAAATTACCCAACAGGGGTGAAAAGGTAAAATTTGTGAATGGCAACGACGACTTTTCTAGTACACGAATTAATTTTTGTAAATTTTTAAATGCATATTTTAGTTTTAAAAACAACCTGTCCCAAGTTTCTTAAATAAGAACATGTATTAAAACATTAAACACAGAAAAAACATAAAATATCCAGAACAATGCGTATATTTAAAACTACCGAAAAAGAAAATTATCCAACTAACTGTTATATCAGTCACTTAAAAAAATGACTTTAATATTAAATGGTAATATGTTCCCAAAGACTACTCTCGAAACATTATACGTACATTGATTGACATATCTATTATAAAAAGAATTCTATGAACAAGACCAACAGAATTTGGAATCAGCGTTTATATAAATGCAAATATTAGTTGCTTTTAGCAAAAACTTGCTATTTCTCTGACGAATTAAAGTCATATATTATGGCATTGTGGCACAAATTAGTCAAACTTTTCTCGTCTACATCGGAATCAATAGAACAATATAACAGTTATTTCAGTATCTCTACTTCGTCAGCCGTTCGAGCTGATTCCGATTCAAACCAAAAAGTCTAACTAATGTCTTCAAAATCTTCCCATGTTCAGTGGTTTGGGCACAGAGGTGCCACCTGCTTTGGTGACGAAGAACTAAAGAATTAAATAAATTGTTTTCTGTTCTTTGGCCTGTCGAAAATTTGCAAATATTAGTTGTTTTCAGCAAAAGTTGTCTATGGCTCTGATGAAATAAAAGCCATATATTATGGCATTGAGGCACAAATTAGTCAAACATTTCACGTCCGAAAATTATTTTCCATAAACTGTTCCAAGCTGGTATCATTGTATAGGGATGAATTATGATTTGTTTTAGTGTTCGAATAAACGGATAACGTCAAATATTTGAACTGCTTTTTGACTAGAACTATGTGGATTTTCCCCAAACTCTTAAATTACTAATTGTGTTTTTATGAAATAAGGAAGTAAACAACTTTTTCCCCTGAAATAGCTTTTGCTTAATTTCTCATTATTAATAATTAAATAGGAAATAAGTAAAAGCAAATAAAGTAAGTATATTGCTACTTTTTTCTTTTAAGGGAAAACATTACATTTATTTTAAGGGAAAACATACAAATCATCAGTTAGAATCAAAAAGTATATCTGTAAGACCTAAAACTAGAGAATATGATCTAATAGACTTTTAGGAAAATGTAGCTGAACTAATTTATCTTTTTTAGTGTCGAATTACTCAAGTTAATAATTACAAAAGTTCTTCAATTTGATTCCACCGGCAAAGAGCTACATGGACGGTTTAAGCTCGAAGCTATTAGACCTTTTAAAAAGGGTCAGGCTAAAAAATGTAATCTAGGATTGGAGGGCCAAAATAGATTTGAAAAAAAAATAATTTAAAAAATCCTCTATAAAAGGTATAATATAAAAGAACCCTTTCGCGCTACATTACAAAACGTTTTCGAAATTACTATTATATCATCAGTCCTTTTACTAGTTATATATGTGTTAAGCCATTATATGTACGGGTAAGAACCATTTAAATGTTTTAAAATTGGTTTGAACTTTCATTTTTGTTTATAATATTATAAAGTTTTAAATGACTAATACGAGTCTCTATGAAGACCTGCAGGTAGTAACTGGATAGCAACTTCAATTGCTACCTACAGGTCCTCATAGAGACTGGTCACAGAGTAAGCAACCCCAGTTGAGGAGTTTTACGTTGCTATGAGGTAAATTCCGTATAAAACTTATCCTATAATATTATCAGCGACAATGTAATTTCAAACCAATTTATTAGCATTAAAAGGATTTTTTTAATAATAATTCCGAAAAGGCTCTTTCCTTTTATATTATTACACCTTTTATAAAGTAAAACTTTTGTGATTTATGATATACAGCCGACTACAGTAAATTCATGTTCTTCGGCCTGGGGAATCGGCCAAAAGCCACCTCATTTAATCTATCTATCTGTCTACAATGCGATAAACTTCCGACAAGTACGCTTGCGATTTCCTCTTACACTATATATATATATACGGTGTGAATGTTTGAGTTGGAAAACCCAGCATTAGAAACGCCGGGACAGGTGGATTTTTAAATTTAGTTTTGCTTTCTTTTGGATAAATTAAACTAAGATGACGTCATCACCACGCCATTCATTAGATTTTTAGATAGCAACCTATATATTTTGTGTCAAAATTAAGTACACATTGGAATTTAAAAAACGGCAATATGTTTTAATATTACCCTAAAGTTAGTAGTTTTTGACACACGTTATTTTAAGTTATTAAAATTTAAAAAATTTGTTGGATAGTTTCAAGAATAGAACTAAACTACGTTTAGTTTTCAACAGCAGAAGCAAAGTTTAAATTGGCTATTCAAATTAAGATCTCCTTACTTCTTAGCAATAATCCAAGCTAGCTTTGTTTATATTTAAGCAGCACCTTTTTAAGTGTTTCAGCTTGAACGGCATGAATTTCAGTACGAATTCTTTACTTTAGTTCATTGATATAAATATCAATGTATAAAAGCACGCCTCCAGCAACTAGGGAAACGTTTTATGAACAACTACAACAAGAAGTAGATCCAGTCAGTGGGAAGATGATAATATTGGGAAATTTTAACGCTCGAATGGGCAATCGAGTAATATCCGGAATTAGCAAAAACATAACGAGAAAGGTAAAAACGAAAATGGAAAACTGATGATCAACTTCTGCACGAATAACAAACTTTAAATAAACAACACATTTTTTTACCACAAAAAACGACATAAATATACATTTAATAACACCCGTGGACAAAGATCTATGATAGATTATATTATATCCAAGAAAGATATTATGATATAACGATAATCGACATAAGATGCCTCAACTCAGCAAATGTAGGTAGCGACAATAGCCTAGTATTATGTTAAATAAGAATCATCCTGAAATATTTCACACCTAAGAGAGCAGCAAGCAAGCAAGCAAGCAATTTAATTAAACCCAGCCTGTGAGACATGTTCAACCCTAAGAATTACGTTCGGGTGTAACAATTTATTGGAACGAGGTTATTACCTCAAGTAAAAACAGGAGTCACTCCACCGCGCTCCAATGCTCCAGATCATCCCTTTCCCCCCTATAGCACTCTGATGCGCGATAGGAGCACAACTATCAGCCAAATGCTCTTTATGTGGGAGTCCTGGGTAATAGAACTCCAACATGGTTTCCTAACCGAATTCAACACTCAGGACAGCGCATTGTCGCTATAATCCTGTTATCTTACTGTGGCTTATCCGCGAACTAAAATTGCTTACTTGGGCCTCAAGTCTCCGCTCTGAGCTAGGCTCAGTTCGGCGACTTGGTGCTCAAGGGGTTGGGCCCTACGTGCCCGAGTTTTTAATGGTTTTTGTTATTTTTTTTTTGTGGCTTGCGCCGGTTTTTGTTAGTAGTTTTTTGATTTTTTTGGTGGCAAAAGCCGTTTTTTGTGTGTTTTTTTGATTTTTTTTTGTAGGATGCCTGAAACATAAACTCAGAATTGAAGCATATTAGTATAATAATTATCTACTTAAAATTAACTGGGTCTACGCTGTACGTTGCAATTGTCCACGAGTTTTTTGAGCTACGAACTATCTTCTTGGTGCGTTGTTTTTATTGTTTATTGTAGTGTTTTCTCTGGTGTTTTGCTGATTTTCTCTCTAGTACGTTTGGTTTTATTCTACTATTTGTTGTTTGGGTCTTTTCCATCTGTGAAAAGCGTCGTACCTCATGATCTCTCGCAATATGTGACTAGGATGGTTCTCTATCTCCGCGAACTTTGTCCTTGATTTTTTCTTTATTATATCAGTCACTCTAATTTGTTGTAATTTTCTGAAGAGGAATCTTTTTGCAATGTATCTCGATACGTTGACTGCTTCTCTTAGGCTGCTGTTATGTGCCGCTTGTATTTTCTTTTTTCTTGTGTTACATATGTGTACCCATGCGAGAGATGCATATGTTAGTATAGGAAAAATTATACTATTTATTAATCTTATTTTGGTTTTTATTCTGAGTTTGCTTTTTCTTCCTGCTTAGCCTCTTATTGATACTTTTGCCATGTTGGCTTTTTGTATTGTAGCGTCTACGTGTTTACTAAACGTTAAGCCTTTGTCCATGATTACTCCGAGGTATTTTGCTTCGCTTTTCCACTCGATGGGATTGTCTTGCACAGTCACCTGTTCTTCTGGTATTTGGTGCCTCTTTTTGAAAAGTACAGCCTGTGTCTTTTCGAAGTTTATAGCGATTTTACGTTTTAAATTCCATTCTTTGATGTCACCTAGCGCTGTTTGTAAGTTGTTTACCTCTATGTCTACATTTCTGTGTTTGGCCGCTATCGCTGTGTCGTCGGCATAGAGGCTTAGTAATGGACCTAATGTTCTAGGTATATCTGCTGTGTATATCGTGTGTAGTAGAGGTGACAGTACCCCTTCCTGTGGCACTTCAGCCTCCGGGTTCCCGAGTTCGGATAGGACTTGTTCTATTTGAATTCTGAAACTACGATTGCTTAAGTACGAAGAGATTAGTCTTGTCATTGCTCCGCTGTAGCCGTATCTTCTCATTTTGTAGATCAGTCCTTTATGCCAGACTCTGTCGAAAGCTTTGCTTACATCTAGAAAGGCAGCTCCTGTGTATTGTTTATAATTAAATCCAGCTGCTATGTACTCTGTTAATCTGAGTACTTGTAGCTCACTGGAGTGTTCTGATCTAAAACCGAATAGAGCTTCGGGTATTATATCTAGTCTCTCTGTTTCAGCTTGGAGTCTGCTGAGTATTACTCTCTCTACAATATTGCCGATTGAAGGTAGCAAGCTTATTGGCCTGTAGTTTTGCGGGAATGTGCTGTTTTTTCTGGGCTGTGATAACATTATGACATGGGCCTTTTTTCATCTGTTTGGGAATTTTTTAATCTTAGCATCGCATTAATTATATTTGTTAAATATACTATGGCTCTCGCTGCTAAGTATTTTAGAGCCCTGTTCGTTATTTGATTTTGATGATTTCGTTTGGATTTTCGGATCTTTCTCTTTTTCCTTCGACTTCTTCTATGAAGTCGATGTCCTCGTCTGGGTGGTAATTTAAATTTAAAAAAGAAAACACCATGGTTTAGAAAGGAAGAGAAGATAAAATGCGAAGAAAAGAAGTAGGCCTTTTTACAATACAAAACACAACAAACACAACAGGCATATAACCACTATAAACGAATTAGAAATAAAACAAATACTTTAGTTAGACAAACAAAAAGAGAACACTGGAAGAGCTTCTCAAAATAGATAGAACATGACTTCTGGAACACAAAAAGACATATAGAGAATACATTAGAGGACAAAGCAAAGAGATGACCAAACTAATAAAAAGGAAACACATTCAAAAGGAAACATGGGAAGACTCCTTTCGATCCCTATTTCCTAAAGGTGACGATAAGGCACCATCAACACCAGAGGTGACGACAAACGAAGAAATAAATATTGAGGAGTAAGAGGTAATGAAAGCATTAAGGAAATTAAAAAATAGAAAATCATCAGTAGAGGACAAAACACCGAACGAACTCCTAAAGTACGGAGGACCAGATCTGACCAAACAACTATTAAAACTAATTAAAAAAATAATAGAACAAAACGGAATTCTTCAAGAATGGAGATCAAGCATCCTAATACCTCTCTTTAAAAAAGGAGACAAATCAAACCCGAAAAATTACAGGGAAATTAATGGGAATTAATTAACACAACACTAAAATTAACAACCAGTGATAACAAATAAACTGAATAAAATTGAAACACTAACAGAAGATCAACAAGGTTTTATTTAGGTCGGGAAGATAATACACCGAAACCATATTTATAATGAGGCAAGTGCAAGAGAAATAATTAGAATACAACAAACTGGCATATCTATGTTTCGTGGACCTTAAGAAGGCATTTGACAGGGTTAAATTAAAGGACGTTATCCACTTACGCAAGATAGATACCTCTAGGAATAATTAAAATTATTGAAAATATCTACCAAAACAACACAATAAAAGTAAAAGTAGAAGAAGAACTAACCTACCCCATTGAAGCTAGCAAAGGGATAAGACAGAGTGATTTCCTGACTCCTTTATTGTTCAACCTGATTATGGATGAAATAATAAAAACAGTAAGAACTAAAAAAGGATACCAAAGGGAAAAAAACAAACTTGCAATGGGAGAAATAATTTGCTATGCAGACGACGCGATACTATTCTCTCAAAGTAAAGATGATTTACAACGTATGCTGCACCAATTTAATATAACCGCTAGAAAATTTTAATGTTGATTTCCCCAAAAAAGACAAAATGCATGGTTCTAACAGCAAATTTACTAAGATGTAAATTGGAGCTGGAACATCAGATAATAGAACAAGTGACGGAGTTTAAATATCTAGGCATCACATAATCTAGCTACGGAAAGCTTGAAACTGTAGTAAAAGATCAAATAAATAGGGCAAGTAGAGCCGCAGGTTGCCTGAACGAAAAAATTTGAAGAAATAAAAATATCGGGAATGAAAGAAAAGCAGAATTTACAAAACAGTTATTAGGCCAATAATGACATACGCAGCAGAAACACGACCTGACACAGAAATGACAAAAAAAAAGATAGAAACAGCAGAGATTAAAACACTTGAACTGGGTAAGAAATAGAAGAGTAGGATAAAACGATCATATAAGCCGAATGACAAGAAATAGAGTAGTAAAGATGGCAAGAGACGGTTTCCCAATAGGAAGACGATCAGTAAGAAGACCACGAAAACGATGGAATGACAATTTACTAGAGGTACATTGAAAACCAGACAGAGTCATGTCTACATAAAAAGAATTAATAACACTAAAATTTTGGTAGTCTGCTTTAGTAGATCAAATGACTTCAAAATCTATAAAAAGGAAATGGCATCAGATTTCTGTTTAATTGATAAATGAAAACATTACGTTACTACCAAAAATGACATTTAGTAATGTAAACAAAAAGAACCAACATATTTTGTATAAAATATTACAAAAAGGTTACGTGGATAAGTCGGGAACATATAAATATATATTTAACAGATGTAAACTCACTTTTTTAGCAGTAAGCTCTGCGACACAGAATATAATATATTACCAAGCACAATACTCGTATATGCTTATCATAAATAATGATAATAATTTGAAAGAAGCTTTTCTATTTAATGCAATGAAAAAAGATTTCTTATTTATGCTGCTATCTATCTAGTTGTTACCAAGAAAAATTTTAGTTTGTTAGTACATGTGAAAGAGCCCTCGTATACAGTTATTTCCAAAAAAGTGTGACACGTCTTGACTCTCATAAACCATAGTCCCGAGTCATATCTTAATAAAGTATTCATGAACCTGGCTTGCGTTTTTTTTTTGTTTTATCCCATTTATAGAGCTGAGAAACGAAGCCGCCTTTGGTGAACAGTTATCCAAACGAGGAGCCCACGTACGAATTATTCTTTTATCGTCGCTCCGCGGAAAACACACTTAATTGCGCAAACAAATGAATACATTAATTGAACATAATAACACTTTTGTGGAACCGTGTCAGTGGCCCCGCGACATCGTAAACATTATTTTATATTGATCACAATTATTATTTTTTTGGCAAATCTTTTAATATACAAAATAATATGTTATATTGTAGTTTCAGTATAAATAAAAAAATTATGTGTTATGAATAAAACACTAGTTGAGATATATATCAATATTGAAAGAGGTATAATTAAAAAACGATGTGAAAAATCATCAATTAATGATGAAGCTACATCAAATGAAATTATACACGTAATGGAGGTCACAATATCGGATCTACATATAACATAGTGAGATATATTCTGAAGGCAAATGGTAATAATACAAGAAAAACAAAGTTTCGGAACTAAAAATTATTCTAGTACTAATATGCTTGAACTAGCGGTAGCACTTGATATGGTAATTAATTTATAAAAAGAAAAGAAGATATGGATGAATATAAGAATTACATAACAATATTTTTCGTGAGATTGTAGAGATTGTGGGATTGAGATTGATTGGAACAGGACTACCTGTACAATAACAGGAAACTGTACAAACAAACTGAATTCAGCTAAGAACAGGCTTCCTTACTGGACCTACGTCAGTCAAGGGACGCCTGAATACAATGAAGCTGTGAGATGGATGCAGCTTTATTGAGCTGCATACTATGTAGCTGCGAGGTATTAGGTCAGCCGACAAATACCTTTGAAGGATACTAAGTGGTTTCAAAATCGAATAGTAGCCATCCACTAGATCAGTACCAGGTTATATAGGGTTCCAGAATCCCAAAATCATAAATCAATAAGCGATGTACAATAAGTCAATTTGCAGCGGGCCAACCATAGTGTTGCGTAACAGCAACATTTAATTTTGTATCATATCATCATATCACACTGTCTATTAGTTTCAAGGTTTAGATTTGTAAAATTCTTTTGTACCATCCAATAATTTGTACGGGTGCCGATAGCTTGTATTTAAAAAAACTTTCTAGATATAAGCTTCTAAAGTCTTCAAAGAATCATAACAATGAAATGCTGATTGTAATTTCCAAATTATCGGTTTGAGTTATTCGAAAAATCCCAACTTTAATAAAAGGAGAGTTAAAGGTAATTTAAATATAAACATATTCTTTATATAATACGTCTAGGATCACAATTTAAAGAAACCGGTACGAGCGGAGTCTCATTCAAGGGGGCATTCAAAGGGGGCGAGTTGACATCAATTCGAATCCAGCATTGGATGGGCGCTATGCTCTTGTTCGCTCTAGCCGCACCTCAGAAGGTTTAACACAGTCGGTATATTAATATTTTACTCAGTTTGTGTCAATATTGCATCACCGACAAGTTATCTAGTTTTTTGCACATAAATTCGAAAGACGACTAAATTTCATAAATCAGCTATCGTAAGCAAGTTATTGGCATCCAAAATACGTTGCAATAATTATTTAAATAAACTTGTTAAAATGTTCTTTACTTGCGAAACTTTCATTTGTCCCAGTTTCCTGGGTGGTCCTTCAAAAAAGTATAGAAAAGTGATCCTATTTCCCTAAGGACAAAACTTGTTCTCCATGGCAAAAAACCATCGACCTATGACTGGTGCGTGAAACAAAGGCATCAGGACAAGGTGTAAGGACAAACACACCTGCATCTTCGCTCACATAGGAGGCAGCCAAGGTTTCAGAAAAAAAACAAACAACATAAGTTACTTGTACTAAACATACAGATTACTAGTAAAATAAAATAAAAGGTAGTTCTAATATAATTTGGAGATATCTGACAATTAATATTAGAGCTAATGTAATTGAAATAATTTAAAACATTTCGTTTAACACAGGAAAATGCCTCATCTACCGCATATAAAGAGTGCCGCTACAACTAATTTTTAAAGGCGAAATAGAAGGTCGGAGAGGTGTAGGAAGAAAACAGTTTTCTTGGCCAAAAAACATTCGCGAATGGACTCAAATACCAATATGGCAAAACATCAAAAAGCCATTGGGGATCGCCAACGTTAGATAATTCTGACAAATCACGTGAAAAAGAAGAATGGATACTTTCCAACACAATTCTTGAAAGAAGAATGAAAAAGCAATAGTGACGTTTTTATTTCCTTGTGTTATAATTATGTTCCTAGTTTGTTGTTTTTCAGTCATTGGCTGCTGAACATTACTTATTCCTTTAATTTTGATTTTCATTATTTTTAATTCTGTTGCTTTTTTTTTAAATTCGGGGTTATAATTGATATATTTTGTGTCTTTGGAATTTTTAAAGGTTGAGCTATATTTACATTTACGTTTATATTACAAGATTCTTTTGATTTACGACCTAAGAAGGCCTGTCGTTTATTAATAGTACACCTCTTCTGTCAGATCTTGGTTTCTTTGGTCCATAATTAGTAAGGTTTCTCATATGGTTTTTGCTATCTATGATTTTTATATACGGAAGCTCTTACGAGCCTTTAGGATAGTGGTTTCCCAGTCGTTTTAGTTGAAGAAATCTAACATTTTATCCTTTTTCGTAATAACTTAATGAAAAATTTGGCAACAATAGTCTTTTTGTAGATGCCACTCTTTGCCTAGATGAATAAACAACGTGAGGCCCAGCTACTCAACTAGTACGAAGAAATTCTATCCAGTGAGGAAGTGCCTCTTGATACTGTGGAAGTTTAAATGAACGATGAGCACTGTAATAAAAGTGGCGATAAACAAGCGATGAAAGCTAATATAATAACCAAGCTACCTAGGGTGAAGTTCGCCGCTTAAAGTTCAAAACCAATTTGGATTGTTAGAAAATGTTTTCACGATATTTGAACGACAATTGAAGACATAGTAAAATACATGAACCAGAAGTTAGAGCTTATACGACCAGCTTTTCAGCGAGAAAGAGATTGCTAGACCACATAATTTAAAGAAATAAATGGTTTAATATAAATTTTACATTTGGCAGGTGTTCAAAGAAATCTCCATATTAATACTTTTGATTTATCGGCCAGTAATGGTGTCTGAAAGGTGATTCCATACTCTCCTACTTGCCATAAGATTAGACGATAGCAGTACTAGAAAGGATAGAGCAAAATTTGATAACCTGGATCCAATATGTACGATGTTAGACAGTTACGTCCATAAGTGCTTAGAGTTTTACGCTTTGGGCCAACATACACCAATTGACGAGATGTTCGTAGCTTTAGCGAAAAACAATATTAAAAAAAAGTGGAATGAAATCAAAGTGTTGCAGACATCTCTCTAGAAGAATTTCTACTAGCAGTCGCAACAACATTAAAGTCAACCCTATTTCCTATATCAAAACAAAGAGATGGATCTGCTATGGGTGCCAGCATATCCAGTGGCATCGCTTAATTAGCTTTAGAGCATCTAGAGGAAATTGTTTTAAATACAATAGATTTTTATATACCTTTTTTCTATCGCTATATAGATGACTGCTTGAGTGCAGCACCAGAGGATAAAATGGATATTTTACTAAATGAATTTAATATCTTTCACCAAAAACTGTATTTCACATTAGAAGTTAAAAAAAGATTGTCAAATTAATTTTCTGGACCTGACTTTGCATAGAGAAAACAGCACTATAACTACCTCATGGTACACCAAAAAAACCTGGTCGTCGAGATATCTGAATTTCAACTCTCATCATCCCTTGTCTCAAAAGACATCTGTAGTTATCGGACTTGCCGATACAGCTATAAGATTATCCGATCCCATTAATAGACCTTAGGCCATTAAAAAAGCAAAAACAGCACTAACACTTAATTCATACCCACACCACCTTATCGACAACATTTTCAAATGGCGACTGCATACATTTTACAATAACAATAATAACAATAAAACCAACACGGTAAAGAAAAACTATATGTCTCTCCCCTGTATAAAAGGTTTATCCGAACAACTTGCAAATCTTCTGTCTAAACATAACATTACGGTTGCTCATAAAGGGCACAATATTTTGAAAAAGAATTTATCAAGACTAAAAACAAAAACCCCTCTATTAAAAAAATGGCATGTTGTGTATGAAATTCCCTGCTCGAATTGTGATGGAGTATATATTGGACAAACCAGTCAGCCACTTAACTCAAGAATACGTTCACACAAATATGACAAAAAAACTCAACCGCCCTCACAAAACACAAAAACGAAAAGTTTGATTTTGACAAAACCAAGATCCTAAAAAGTGAACATAACAGGAAGAAGAGTGAGCTCCTAGAGTCTATATAAATCGAAACGAATAATAATGCAATAAATGATTTAAAAGATGTCAAAAATTTAAACTTGTTAGCAACGAACTTTCACGTGCTTGGTAAGTCAAAAGTTTCTCTTTTAAACTTTGTCTTTGATAAAATGTTTTTTAGTCAACATTATTTCTTGAAAAAGGCATGGATTTTCTGTCGAAACGCAGAAAAAAGTAAATAAAAAAGTCTTAGTAATCATGACGACAATCTTTATATGAACCTAAGCCCAAGAAAAATAATATATATATATATATATATATATATATATATATATATATATATATATATATATATATATATAAACATGTATATATATATATATACTTTTATATTAATTATTCTTAATAATAAATACTAATAGTGATAGCACGATTGCTTATCTCACACCTATATCTATGCATTATCCCCTGGTGACTGTTTAATTAGAAGTGGCATGATTTTGACAAACTAAGTATTTCCTTGCGTGTCACTATAATTAAATTATTATGTACGATGCCGAATGTTACGAAGCGAATAATCCCCATCAAAAAAACATTCAACTTTCTCCCCCTATGGTAATTTATCTATCATCAATGTTTATAACGTTACACAAAAAACACCATAACCTTTTAGCATCTCTTATCGCCCTTCGGCCCATTACAAAATTACCCAACAGGGGTGAAAAGGTAAAATTTGTGAATGGCAACGACGACTTTTCTAGTACACGAATTAATTTTTGTAAATTTTTAAATGCATATTTTAGTTTTAAAAACAACCTGTCCCAAGTTTCTTAAATAAGAACATGTATTAAAACATTAAACACAGAAAAAACATAAAATATCCAGAACAATGCGTATATTTAAAACTACCGAAAAAGAAAATTATCCAACTAACTGTTATATCAGTCACTTAAAAAAATGACTTTAATATTAAATGGTAATATGTTCCCAAAGACTACTCTCGAAACATTATACGTACATTGATTGACATATCTATTATAAAAAGAATTCTATGAACAAGACCAACAGAATTTGGAATCAGCGTTTATATAAATGCAAATATTAGTTGCTTTTAGCAAAAACTTGCTATTTCTCTGACGAATTAAAGTCATATATTATGGCATTGTGGCACAAATTAGTCAAACTTTTCTCGTCTACATCGGAATCAATAGAACAATATAACAGTTATTTCAGTATCTCTACTTCGTCAGCCGTTCGAGCTGATTCCGATTCAAACCAAAAAGTCTAACTAATGTCTTCAAAATCTTCCCATGTTCAGTGGTTTGGGCACAGAGGTGCCACCTGCTTTGGTGACGAAGAACTAAAGAATTAAATAAATTGTTTTCTGTTCTTTGGCCTGTCGAAAATTTGCAAATATTAGTTGTTTTCAGCAAAAGTTGTCTATGGCTCTGATGAAATAAAAGCCATATATTATGGCATTGAGGCACAAATTAGTCAAACATTTCACGTCCGAAAATTATTTTCCATAAACTGTTCCAAGCTGGTATCATTGTATAGGGATGAATTATGATTTGTTTTAGTGTTCGAATAAACGGATAACGTCAAATATTTGAACTGCTTTTTGACTAGAACTATGTGGATTTTCCCCAAACTCTTAAATTACTAATTGTGTTTTTATGAAATAAGGAAGTAAACAACTTTTTCCCCTGAAATAGCTTTTGCTTAATTTCTCATTATTAATAATTAAATAGGAAATAAGTAAAAGCAAATAAAGTAAGTATATTGCTACTTTTTTCTTTTAAGGGAAAACATTACATTTATTTTAAGGGAAAACATACAAATCATCAGTTAGAATCAAAAAGTATATCTGTAAGACCTAAAACTAGAGAATATGATCTAATAGACTTTTAGGAAAATGTAGCTGAACTAATTTATCTTTTTTAGTGTCGAATTACTCAAGTTAATAAT
This sequence comes from Diabrotica undecimpunctata, assembly GCF_040954645.1. Classification (NCBI taxonomy): domain Eukaryota; kingdom Metazoa; phylum Arthropoda; class Insecta; order Coleoptera; family Chrysomelidae; genus Diabrotica; species Diabrotica undecimpunctata. Next base: position 63,120,738 of record NC_092808.1, read on the forward strand.
TACAAAAGTTCTTCAATTTGATTCCACCGGCAAAGAGCTACATGGACGGTTTAAGCTCGAAGCTATTAGACCTTTTAAAAAGGGTCAGGCTAAAAAATGTAATCTAGGATTGGAGGGCCAAAATAGATTTGAAAAAAAAATAATTTAAAAAATCCTCTATAAAAGGTATAATATAAAAGAACCCTTTCGCGCTACATTACAAAACGTTTTCGAAATTACTATTATATCATCAGTCCTTTTACTAGTTATATATGTGTTAAGCCATTATATGTACGGGTAAGAACCATTTAAATGTTTTAAAATTGGTTTGAACTTTCATTTTTGTTTATAATATTATAAAGTTTTAAATGACTAATACGAGTCTCTATGAAGACCTGCAGGTAGTAACTGGATAGCAACTTCAATTGCTACCTACAGGTCCTCATAGAGACTGGTCACAGAGTAAGCAACCCCAGTTGAGGAGTTTTACGTTGCTATGAGGTAAATTCCGTATAAAACTTATCCTATAATATTATCAGCGACAATGTAATTTCAAACCAATTTATTAGCATTAAAAGGATTTTTTTAATAATAATTCCGAAAAGGCTCTTTCCTTTTATATTATTACACCTTTTATAAAGTAAAACTTTTGTGATTTATGATATACAGCCGACTACAGTAAATTCATGTTCTTCGGCCTGGGGAATCGGCCAAAAGCCACCTCATTTAATCTATCTATCTGTCTACAATGCGATAAACTTCCGACAAGTACGCTTGCGATTTCCTCTTACACTATATATATATATACGGTGTGAATGTTTGAGTTGGAAAACCCAGCATTAGAAACGCCGGGACAGGTGGATTTTTAAATTTAGTTTTGCTTTCTTTTGGATAAATTAAACTAAGATGACGTCATCACCACGCCATTCATTAGATTTTTAGATAGCAACCTATATATTTTGTGTCAAAATTAAGTACACATTGGAATTTAAAAAACGGCAATATGTTTTAATATTACCCTAAAGTTAGTAGTTTTTGACACACGTTATTTTAAGTTATTAAAATTTAAAAAATTTGTTGGATAGTTTCAAGAATAGAACTAAACTACGTTTAGTTTTCAACAGCAGAAGCAAAGTTTAAATTGGCTATTCAAATTAAGATCTCCTTACTTCTTAGCAATAATCCAAGCTAGCTTTGTTTATATTTAAGCAGCACCTTTTTAAGTGTTTCAGCTTGAACGGCATGAATTTCAGTACGAATTCTTTACTTTAGTTCATTGATATAAATATCAATGTATAAAAGCACGCCTCCAGCAACTAGGGAAACGTTTTATGAACAACTACAACAAGAAGTAGATCCAGTCAGTGGGAAGATGATAATATTGGGAAATTTTAACGCTCGAATGGGCAATCGAGTAATATCCGGAATTAGCAAAAACATAACGAGAAAGGTAAAAACGAAAATGGAAAACTGATGATCAACTTCTGCACGAATAACAAACTTTAAATAAACAACACATTTTTTTACCACAAAAAACGACATAAATATACATTTAATAACACCCGTGGACAAAGATCTATGATAGATTATATTATATCCAAGAAAGATATTATGATATAACGATAATCGACATAAGATGCCTCAACTCAGCAAATGTAGGTAGCGACAATAGCCTAGTATTATGTTAAATAAGAATCATCCTGAAATATTTCACACCTAAGAGAGCAGCAAGCAAGCAAGCAAGCAATTTAATTAAACCCAGCCTGTGAGACATGTTCAACCCTAAGAATTACGTTCGGGTGTAACAATTTATTGGAACGAGGTTATTACCTCAAGTAAAAACAGGAGTCACTCCACCGCGCTCCAATGCTCCAGATCATCCCTTTCCCCCCTATAGCACTCTGATGCGCGATAGGAGCACAACTATCAGCCAAATGCTCTTTATGTGGGAGTCCTGGGTAATAGAACTCCAACATGGTTTCCTAACCGAATTCAACACTCAGGACAGCGCATTGTCGCTATAATCCTGTTATCTTACTGTGGCTTATCCGCGAACTAAAATTGCTTACTTGGGCCTCAAGTCTCCGCTCTGAGCTAGGCTCAGTTCGGCGACTTGGTGCTCAAGGGGTTGGGCCCTACGTGCCCGAGTTTTTAATGGTTTTTGTTATTTTTTTTTTGTGGCTTGCGCCGGTTTTTGTTAGTAGTTTTTTGATTTTTTTGGTGGCAAAAGCCGTTTTTTGTGTGTTTTTTTGATTTTTTTTTGTAGGATGCCTGAAACATAAACTCAGAATTGAAGCATATTAGTATAATAATTATCTACTTAAAATTAACTGGGTCTACGCTGTACGTTGCAATTGTCCACGAGTTTTTTGAGCTACGAACTATCTTCTTGGTGCGTTGTTTTTATTGTTTATTGTAGTGTTTTCTCTGGTGTTTTGCTGATTTTCTCTCTAGTACGTTTGGTTTTATTCTACTATTTGTTGTTTGGGTCTTTTCCATCTGTGAAAAGCGTCGTACCTCATGATCTCTCGCAATATGTGACTAGGATGGTTCTCTATCTCCGCGAACTTTGTCCTTGATTTTTTCTTTATTATATCAGTCACTCTAATTTGTTGTAATTTTCTGAAGAGGAATCTTTTTGCAATGTATCTCGATACGTTGACTGCTTCTCTTAGGCTGCTGTTATGTGCCGCTTGTATTTTCTTTTTTCTTGTGTTACATATGTGTACCCATGCGAGAGATGCATATGTTAGTATAGGAAAAATTATACTATTTATTAATCTTATTTTGGTTTTTATTCTGAGTTTGCTTTTTCTTCCTGCTTAGCCTCTTATTGATACTTTTGCCATGTTGGCTTTTTGTATTGTAGCGTCTACGTGTTTACTAAACGTTAAGCCTTTGTCCATGATTACTCCGAGGTATTTTGCTTCGCTTTTCCACTCGATGGGATTGTCTTGCACAGTCACCTGTTCTTCTGGTATTTGGTGCCTCTTTTTGAAAAGTACAGCCTGTGTCTTTTCGAAGTTTATAGCGATTTTACGTTTTAAATTCCATTCTTTGATGTCACCTAGCGCTGTTTGTAAGTTGTTTACCTCTATGTCTACATTTCTGTGTTTGGCCGCTATCGCTGTGTCGTCGGCATAGAGGCTTAGTAATGGACCTAATGTTCTAGGTATATCTGCTGTGTATATCGTGTGTAGTAGAGGTGACAGTACCCCTTCCTGTGGCACTTCAGCCTCCGGGTTCCCGAGTTCGGATAGGACTTGTTCTATTTGAATTCTGAAACTACGATTGCTTAAGTACGAAGAGATTAGTCTTGTCATTGCTCCGCTGTAGCCGTATCTTCTCATTTTGTAGATCAGTCCTTTATGCCAGACTCTGTCGAAAGCTTTGCTTACATCTAGAAAGGCAGCTCCTGTGTATTGTTTATAATTAAATCCAGCTGCTATGTACTCTGTTAATCTGAGTACTTGTAGCTCACTGGAGTGTTCTGATCTAAAACCGAATAGAGCTTCGGGTATTATATCTAGTCTCTCTGTTTCAGCTTGGAGTCTGCTGAGTATTACTCTCTCTACAATATTGCCGATTGAAGGTAGCAAGCTTATTGGCCTGTAGTTTTGCGGGAATGTGCTGTTTTTTCTGGGCTGTGATAACATTATGACATGGGCCTTTTTTCATCTGTTTGGGAATTTTTTAATCTTAGCATCGCATTAATTATATTTGTTAAATATACTATGGCTCTCGCTGCTAAGTATTTTAGAGCCCTGTTCGTTATTTGATTTTGATGATTTCGTTTGGATTTTCGGATCTTTCTCTTTTTCCTTCGACTTCTTCTATGAAGTCGATGTCCTCGTCTGGGTGGTAATTTAAATTTAAAAAAGAAAACACCATGGTTTAGAAAGGAAGAGAAGATAAAATGCGAAGAAAAGAAGTAGGCCTTTTTACAATACAAAACACAACAAACACAACAGGCATATAACCACTATAAACGAATTAGAAATAAAACAAATACTTTAGTTAGACAAACAAAAAGAGAACACTGGAAGAGCTTCTCAAAATAGATAGAACATGACTTCTGGAACACAAAAAGACATATAGAGAATACATTAGAGGACAAAGCAAAGAGATGACCAAACTAATAAAAAGGAAACACATTCAAAAGGAAACATGGGAAGACTCCTTTCGATCCCTATTTCCTAAAGGTGACGATAAGGCACCATCAACACCAGAGGTGACGACAAACGAAGAAATAAATATTGAGGAGTAAGAGGTAATGAAAGCATTAAGGAAATTAAAAAATAGAAAATCATCAGTAGAGGACAAAACACCGAACGAACTCCTAAAGTACGGAGGACCAGATCTGACCAAACAACTATTAAAACTAATTAAAAAAATAATAGAACAAAACGGAATTCTTCAAGAATGGAGATCAAGCATCCTAATACCTCTCTTTAAAAAAGGAGACAAATCAAACCCGAAAAATTACAGGGAAATTAATGGGAATTAATTAACACAACACTAAAATTAACAACCAGTGATAACAAATAAACTGAATAAAATTGAAACACTAACAGAAGATCAACAAGGTTTTATTTAGGTCGGGAAGATAATACACCGAAACCATATTTATAATGAGGCAAGTGCAAGAGAAATAATTAGAATACAACAAACTGGCATATCTATGTTTCGTGGACCTTAAGAAGGCATTTGACAGGGTTAAATTAAAGGACGTTATCCACTTACGCAAGATAGATACCTCTAGGAATAATTAAAATTATTGAAAATATCTACCAAAACAACACAATAAAAGTAAAAGTAGAAGAAGAACTAACCTACCCCATTGAAGCTAGCAAAGGGATAAGACAGAGTGATTTCCTGACTCCTTTATTGTTCAACCTGATTATGGATGAAATAATAAAAACAGTAAGAACTAAAAAAGGATACCAAAGGGAAAAAAACAAACTTGCAATGGGAGAAATAATTTGCTATGCAGACGACGCGATACTATTCTCTCAAAGTAAAGATGATTTACAACGTATGCTGCACCAATTTAATATAACCGCTAGAAAATTTTAATGTTGATTTCCCCAAAAAAGACAAAATGCATGGTTCTAACAGCAAATTTACTAAGATGTAAATTGGAGCTGGAACATCAGATAATAGAACAAGTGACGGAGTTTAAATATCTAGGCATCACATAATCTAGCTACGGAAAGCTTGAAACTGTAGTAAAAGATCAAATAAATAGGGCAAGTAGAGCCGCAGGTTGCCTGAACGAAAAAATTTGAAGAAATAAAAATATCGGGAATGAAAGAAAAGCAGAATTTACAAAACAGTTATTAGGCCAATAATGACATACGCAGCAGAAACACGACCTGACACAGAAATGACAAAAAAAAAGATAGAAACAGCAGAGATTAAAACACTTGAACTGGGTAAGAAATAGAAGAGTAGGATAAAACGATCATATAAGCCGAATGACAAGAAATAGAGTAGTAAAGATGGCAAGAGACGGTTTCCCAATAGGAAGACGATCAGTAAGAAGACCACGAAAACGATGGAATGACAATTTACTAGAGGTACATTGAAAACCAGACAGAGTCATGTCTACATAAAAAGACGAAGAAGAAGAAGACGAAGAAGAAGAAGAGTTTGTCGATATTATTGAACCATGTAACATATACTACTAATTTAATATATTCTTATAAAAATAAATGCATCGTAGTAAGGTCTGGCGACCTAGCTGACCATTCTACAAAGTCTCTACTCACAATGGATTGATCTGGAAATATTTCGTTCAACTAATTACGAACATTCGCTTCATTGTAGAGTTGATACCACAAACCTTCATTTGGGATGTTCGGGATGGTATCATGTGAAAATAGCACAAGTAGTTCTGGTTTTAGTTGCTGTACCAACAACTCTAAATATGTTATATCAGTGAGATTTCTGTTTACGAAAATTGAGCCGTTAATTTTTATGCCAATAATTTCTGAACGTACCTTTTAAGAGAATTGGGTAAGACCTTCCGCCATCCAGTGAGATTTATTCGTGCTCAGTATCGACAGTTTTGTTTATTTACGGTGCTGTTTAGATTAAATGAGGAAACGTCTGAAAAAATGATATTGGAAAAAAAACAGATTTCTATTACAGCTCTTTTTCTTTTTATAGTACTAACTCTACTAATGAAAGTTAACTTTAACCATTGCATGTTCGTCTGTATCTTCTGCTTCTCTTAAAAGCGTATGTTTGTTCAACATGGTCCAGTCGCGAATGTTTTTCAGCCAGGATATTTGTCGCATACCAGGACCCATTTTTCCTTTGATTTTAACCTTCATAAATAGCTGCAACAACTCGCAGTTCTCCTTTCTAAGTATGTGCCCCAAATATACTGTCTTTCTCCTTTTAGTGGTGGTCAAAAGTCATCTGTTTCAATACTGTGCACCACATTTTTGTTCTATTACAGCACTCCATTATTTCTTTGCAAATATCTAATCTTCTATGCGGGCCATCTGCGTTTAATTCTTGCACTAAATTTATTTTGTAAGGATGTCATTTATATTTTTTATGTACTTCATTATTGGACTTTGGCTAATTAGAGGCTAAAGTTCTAGAGCTTAAGTGTGGATTGTCTTGCGCATCTATTAGCATGTTTAGTTGCAAATTTTTTGTAACCCTTTTCGTCGACGAAAAAAGCGATTTTTAATATTTTCAAATTAAGTAAAATTATTATAATGTCTTAGAAATGCCTGATTTGGTTACTGCCTCTGCGTAAGGATATTTTTTATTGGAAATGTATTGCATATATATCGAAAGTAACCTTATTCGACCTGAAACTCTTGAAAACGTGCTGTATATCAAAAACTACTAACTTTAAGTCAATAGTGATACATAGTCCTGTTTTTAAAATTCTATTGCCTATTTAATTTTAAGAGAAAAATATAGGTTTTCATTTAAAAAAAACAAATGGATGATGTTATCACGACGTCATGGTGACGGCATCAAAGCTTCTATTAATATAATTTTCGCAGTAAACCTCATAAGTAGATGAGGGCTCTTTTTAAAGAAGACAGCTCAGCGGATCTTAAATATGCGTAATAGTGCACCCACGCTCTACGAATCTATAATCCACGAGATTATTGACATAATCTTAACCGCCCCAACTGATGCAATGGGCCGAATAGCGTTAAATTCCCGAATTATCATGCTAAGACTCCATCGCTAACGTTTACAGCGAGACATCTTCAAGCCTGACAAGATAACGTCGTGAATTCGGATAATTCACCTTACGCGGCCAATACTATTTTTTTACTATTTCTAACACTATAACAGTTTAATTTTACTTATCGATTTTTATAAATAAAATAAACAAACGCTAATATTTACAAACAAGTGCTTGATTTGCAAATCACATACTTTATATAGAAATAACAGATAGGTCATTGTTACGATAATATATTTTATAAAATGTTTTAACAAAATTTTAATTTTAAATGAATCGTTATCTGAGGATTATACAGTCAGAAGGTCTCCAAGATAAGCTGACCATTAAAAGCTCACACACTAAAAGTATTTTCACTTATTTAAAGGTATTTCTAATCTTGACACGTTTTAATAGGATTTCATTTTGATTTTTAAATAAGTGGAATATTTAATTCTTATTCACACCTACAACTTAAAATCGCTTCGTCGAGGCATATTTTGAATATTTTAACAAGCATTGAGTTTCATAATTAATTTTTATAAGCAAATAATAAAAAAAACACCTTAAAATTAGGAGCTACATGGAGTTGATATACATATATATATATATATATATATATATATATATATATATATATATATATATATATATATATATTTGAGAACAAATACAAACACCAGCACGCCTATAAATACAAGAGAACTGATGAGAGACGAAAATCTGAAGAAGAGTTATGCAAATCAAATTAATGAAAGAATGCGAATAATAGAACAAAATGATGATATCGAAGAGATGGTCAATGATATTAAAGGAACGATTCTGGCAGTAAACAGGGAAGTTAAAACACAGATCAGAAAGAGAAAGCATAACGAATGGATGACGGACGAAATTATGGATCTAATGGAAAAGCGAACGCAACATAAACAACAACGTAATCAAGACAAATACAAACAGATACACAAAGAAATTCGCCAGAAAATTAAGAAAGCAAAAGAACGTTAGATGGTGGAAAGGTGCAACGAAATAGAACAATTGCAGGAAAAAGAAGATAGTTTTGGACTACATAAGAAGATCAAAGAAATATCGAATATACACAAAAGCCACCACAGAACAAGAATACGCAACGACAGAAACGAATACATAGAGTCAGAAGAGGAGATAGCAATGGCGTGGAAAGAATACGCAGAAATAATGAGGAAAGACCAACACAACCAACGCGCAAACTTTCTTCCGAAAACTTATCAGGGATATCAATAATGCGAAGTGAAATAGAATATGCAGTTAGAACCACAAAGATGCCTAAAGCAACAGGTCCAGATGAAATTAATATAGAAGCAATAAAACTACTAGACGAGGAGAATATCGAAATCTTGGTAAAGCTGTTCAATAGAATTTATGATACTGGTTACATTCCGCGAGAATGGCTGCAGTCATCCTTTGTGATGATCCCAAAAACAGCTAATGCCACAAAATGCAATGAACACCGCTTAATCAGTTTAATGAGTCACTTGCTGAAACTCTTCCTTAGGATATTACACTCAAGAATGTACAAGATACTAGAAGAACTTAGCGGGTCAACACAATTCGGTTTTAAGGGAGGACTAGGAACAAGAGAGGCAATTTTATGTTTGAACACCTTAATACAAAACTGTTTAGATCAACGAAAAGATGTCTACCTCACCTTCATCGACTACGAGAAGGCATTTGACAATGTTAAACATGATATAATGATGGAACTACTACATAGGGCCAACATGGACCAGAAGGAGATCAGAATTATTCAGAATCTATACTGGAACCAAATGGCAAAGGTGAGGATTGATCAAGACCAATATACGGATGAATTTGAAATCCGGAACAAGGCTGCATACTCTCTCCGATGCTTTTTAATTTATATGTTGAAAATATATTTGCGGAAGCATTAGAAGACACGGAATTAGGCATTAAGGTGAACGGCATACCAATTAGCAACCTACGCTATGCGGACGACACAGTGATTATAACTGATAATTTGGAAGATCAGCAGTTATTACTTGATAGGGTGAATAGCATAGGTAAAAAATATGGCCTCAAAATCAACATTTTGAAAACGAAATATATGGTCATTAGCAGAAACCCTCCAGAAAACCCGATAATATGCATAGGTGACGATCGCATAAAACGCGTGAAAACTTTTAAATACCTTGGCACCACAATCAATGACCAATCGGATCCACAACAAGAGATAAAATCCCGAATACAAATGGCAAGACAAGCTTTTGTGAAATTCAGACCGCTCCTATGTAATCAAAACCTAAATTTCGAAATACGCTACAGAATGGTCAAGTGCTACATATGGTCCATCTTGCTTTATGGCATGGAAACGTGGACTTTGAAAAAACATCTATCAACAAACTTGAAGCATTTGAAATGTGGTCATTGAGAAGAATGATGCGCATACCTTGGGTGGATAGAGTTCGAAACGATGACGTCCTTAAGAGAGCCGGCGTGGAAAGAGAACTCTTTGAATTAATTAAAAAACGCAAGATTGGTTACCTTGGGCACATATTGAGAGGAGCAAAATATGAAATACCACAGTTAATCCTACAAGAGAAGATCGAAGGTAGGAGAGGAGCCGGCCGCAAACAATTATCCTGGTTAAGGAATATTAAAGAATGGACAGGAATACACAATACAGGCGAGCTGTGTCACGCCGCCAAGAACAGAATTCTAGTAATGAGATAGTCGCCTACGCACTTTGGTGTATGGCATGTTAAGAAGAAGAATATATATTTGAGGATACATTTAATTTAGTTCGCTATACTAAATTTATTGTAGGCCAGGGACGATATTTTTTGACACAAAAAAATAGTGACAGCATTGTAAAGAAAGAAAATGTAACACAAATTAAAGGAAAAATAATTTACGGGCGATCTGAGATCGGAAAGTGGAAGGGGTGAGTATTTAAGGGTAAAAAATGGATCATCACGATTTTCGGCAAAGTTGTAGGTAATAAAAAGATCTACAACTTCGACTACGTCTTTAGGCTCTGTTCACATAACCTCAAAATTTATACGAAAAATTTAAATAACGGAGTTTTTGGTTTTTTATTTTATATCTTCCACGAAAAAAATTTCTTGCAATTCTGTGAAAATTTAGCTTTTGTGTTTTGAACACTATAAATCATATCTTTAATATTTAGAAAATCAACTACTTTCCCATGTTTTTTGCATCCTCTGTTTCATGAATTTGCAATGTTTTCGTTAATATAACATTAACCTTTCGAGTAATATAGGTTTAAAGTTTAAGTTTAAAATAAGTTTATTTTTGACGTTTTGATTTAAACTTCGGAAATCCTTATCAAAATACAAAACATTCATAAATTAAACAAACTTTGTTTTTTGTTACTCGGTGAAAAATCTTCTAATTTAATTTTATCTGACTTATTCATATTGAAAATTCAGTCATATAGTATACATTTTAAAGCAGATAAGTTTAAAAGGATATTGCCAATATTGTTGAGTTGCGTTCCTGGGGCGACTTTATTGGAAGATAGTTCATTTGATTACATGAAATCAACTTTGACTTGAAAGTAACCGTCAGACAAAACCATACATAGCATGTGATTTGTCTTTAAAAAGACAACCACATGCAATGTGATAGTAAAATTCTTCTGTTGGTGATCCCGTAGTAAATCATGAAGAAAACCGGAAAAAACCTATCCCGACATGGTAGGTATTTGGTCTTACACTTAGTTTACTCTCAATATTAATACCATTGATTATATTCAATTAATATTAATTAATTTTTGTTTATTTATTTTTTAAATAAAATACTCTGCTCATGTCGTATATGCATGTTTTTTATATTAAATTAAAGTTAATTTTTTTGTTAATATGATGATGTAAGGTTGACTGAAAAATGGTAGCAAATTAAAGTTACCAGCTACTAAAAACGCGAGGTATTAAAGTAAAAGTTAGTTATGCGAGTTTTTAAATCATGCGTCAATAGATATATAAATACTATACATATTACCACTTGTAAAACCAGTGTTGTTGCGCTAACTTTATTAAACTTTATCTTTGATATCTGGAGTTTTTAATAGTTTGCACATCTAATTTGCGACCATATTCTAAAAATAAATGTATAAAGTAAAATTTTTAGGCAATAATTATTGTTAATTGAATTAAAAACATTTGCGGCCACTTTCTGGCTGGCAACCTATTATCAATGTATTCTTCTAATGTTAACTGTATTTAAAAATGTGTTTCGTTAACTACGTTATGAACTTAGTGATTCTGCAATGGGATCTTGTACTATTAATATACAGTGCTAGTCAAAAGTCCGTTCCCCCCTCATATTTTTTGAACGGATATTGTTATAATAGTGAAATTTGGATGGAGGTAATAAACAGACGTAGGCTTAACTCAACTAGTCATAACAGGTGACATAATTCTTCTTCTTCTGGTTCCTATCCGTTTCGGATGTTGGAAATCATATTGGCAATCATGACCTTGCTCGCTGCGGCTCGAAACAGCTCCGTTGAGGTTTTCTTAAACCATGTTCTTAAATTCCGCAGCCATGATATTCTCCTTCTACCGGGTCCTCGCTTACCTTTGACTTTACCTTGCAATATAGACTGCAGCAGGGAGTAACGGTGCTGATTTCTCATAACGTGTCCCAGATATTGCAATTTTATGCGTTTGATCGTAAACACAATCTCTGGTTCCTTCTTCATTTTTTCTAGAACTTCCTTGTTCGTGATCCTTGCTGTCCATGATATTCTCAGCATTCTTCTATAAAGCCACATCTCAAATGCTTCAAGTTTTTTAATAGTGGTGTCTGTAAGCGTCCATGCCTCCGCCCCGTACAACAACACAGAGAAAACATAGCATCTCAAATGTCTCATTTTTGTATCCAAGGATATGTTGTGACTTTTGAAGATGGCGCTCATTTTGTTAAAGACCGTTCTTGCCTTTCCTATGCGGCACTTTATTTCCTGTACATTGCTCCACTGTTCGTTTATAATAGTTCCCAGGTAGCAATACTGTTTTACTCGCTCTATCTGCGTCCCATTAATGTATAGATGAGCCCCATTTATATTCTCCTTGCTGACAATCATTTGTTTGGTTTTGTGCGTATTAATGTTTAGTCCGTACTGTTGACTGTACTCGTTTATTCTGTCCATTAGCCTCTGAAGTCCCTCTAAACTATCTGCTATCACCATGGTGTCGTCGGCATATCTAACATTGTTTACTCTTTCACCATTTAGAAGGATGCCTTCGTCTATTCCGTAAAGAGCCTCGTTAAAAATTTTTTCTGAGTACATATTAAATATCAACGGCGATAGAATACATCCCTGTCATAAAGTACATATCCCCGTACATAACTTCGCGTAGTATTTGTATGTGATCTGTTTCTTTTCCGTTAATTTTCATGTATACGGTCTGATTCCAGTATAGTTCTGAAATTATTCTGAGGTCTTTGTCATCCAGGTCTGCTTCTTTTAAAATGTTTATCATCTTTTGATGTTGAACTCTGTCAAATGCCTTTTAATAGTCGATCAATCACGCGTATACGTCACAGTTAACGTCCCTGCATCTTTGAATCAGTACCTGTACTCCGAAAAGTGCCTCTCTGGTACCCACTGCGTTAATGAAGCCGAACTGTCTGTCTGATATTTGTTCCTCGCACTTCTTATAAATTCTTCCATGGATGACTCTAAGAAACAGTTTCAACATGTGGCTCATTAGGCTGATTGTTCGATATTCTTCGCACTTTTTAGCCCCCTGTTTTTTAGGTATCGCTATGAATTCTGATTCTAGCCATTTATCAGGGATGATTCCTGTATTGTATATTTTATTGAAGACAGCCGTGATCCAATTTATTCCTTCATCCTCCAAGAGTTTTAAAAATTCAGCTTCGATATTATCAGGCCCTACAGCTTTTCTGCTTTTCATCCGTTTTATTGCTTCTTCTACCTCGGATTTAAGTATGTCCGGGCCCGTCATCCTCTCTGAAAATGGATGCCTATAATCCGTTCTTTGATCTTGAAAAAGTGTCTCCAAATATATTCTCCATTTGTCCTTCATCTCTTGGGTGTCAATGATTAATTTTCCATTGGTGTCTATGAGTTTCATTTGTGTTCTCTTTTTAAAAGTACCCGTTATTTCTTTTACCTTTTTGTGTACATTAAAATTGTCATGCTTGGCTTGTAGTCTTTCTATTTCTTTACATTTCTCTACAGCTTCTTTTTCTTTAGCTTCTCTTATTTTTCTTCTGATGTAAGCCTGCATTTTTTTGTATTCATCTTTATTTCCTTTAATTAACCTTCTGCGTTCCATTAAGTGAAGGATTTCTGGAGTCATCCAAGATTTCTTCTTTGTTTCTTTGTTTGGTTTTAGCAGATCTTGTTTAGTTTTCTTAATTATTTCTTCGAATTGATTGATTTCTCGTTGGATGTTATTTTCTTCTTTTAGTTGCTTAACTTGATTGTTAATATATTCCCCCACTTGCTTTTTAACTTCCGGATGTTGCAGGGCTGTCATGTCGTAGTTAGGTCTAGACTTTTTCTTTATTGTCTTCAGTCTCACATCCATGACTCCCACTAAAGGTATGTGGTCAGATTCAATGTCCGCTCCTGGATATGTTTTGACAGATTTAAAACTGTTTCTGAATCTTCTATTTACCAATATATAATCTATCTGGTTTCTAATTACGTTATGGGGTTTATCTGCTGGTGCCTTCCATGTATACAATCTCCTCGGTGGTAGTTTATAAAATGTGTTTAGAACCACTAGCTTGTTATCTTCTGCGAATATTTCTAGTCTGTCACCTCTTTCGTTTCTTTGTCCTAACCCAAAAGGTCCGATTAGAGACGTTTTCCGTTCGGCCCCAAGTTTTGCATTGAAATCCCCCATTATGATGCTGACTTCGTATTTAGGTATTCGTTCTAATATATCCTCTATGCTTTGGTATAGAGTCTCTACTTCCTCGTCGTCTTTATCTGCAGTGGGAGCGTATATTTGTATTATGTTTACATTCACTGGATTGGCTCTTATTTGCAGTAGTATTACTCTGTTGGACACTGGGACAAAATTTAAAATACATCTACTAATTTTTCTCGTTATTATCACACCAACTCCATGCTCTAGTTTTCCATCTAGTGACCCTGAGTAGAATATTCTGTGATCTTTTTTGTCAATGCTTCCTGTTCCGGGCCATCTCATCTCGCCTATTCCCATTATGTCAATGGTCATTCTTTCCATTTCCTGAATGGCATTGTCTATTTTTCCACTCCTTGCCATAGTTTTCACATTCCATGTGCAAATTTTTAAATATTGTGGTTTTGCTGCTTTTTCTTTTTCATAGGTACTCATAACTGTCCCCCCCCGGAGATCCGATTGGGGAACTTACTCCGGAATCGTATTTGGTTGTGAGCATTACCATATATGATTTTATACTAGGACTATTCAATGGAATCTTTAATGTAGTGGTTGTCCTCGGCCTTCTACATCCTTATGCCGTTGACCTCTACTGAGGTTCCTTCGCCTTTAGGGCCAGTTTCCCAACCTTCGGACAAAAGAGTGCCCTGTCACTTACCAGCTCATCCGCCCGAAGCCGTTGGCCAGTAAGTGGGGGATTGCTTATACCGGCAATCGCTCGGTGTAATTTTCGCCATATCTGGCTACCCTCACTTAGTTTAGCCTGCAGACCAATGCAGTTGCCCGGGGTGTGGCACGTGGAGCCATAAGTGAGAGTTAGCTGTCTTATGAGGACCAGTTATCAAGAACCATCTCCCGTCTATGACGCTTGATGTGGTCGTTCCGATAAAAGGTGCTACCTCTATAACACAACTCTACACCCCAGGTGACATAATAGTGACAGATAATGTTACAGCGCCACTGTGACAGATAATTTTAAATGGGACCTTACGTCAAGTGATATCTCGTTTAAGAGGTATTGAAAATACCTATACAGTCATCAAAATTTTGTTTGATTTTAACCTTATTTTGATGAATAAATTAAATAAATACTAAAATTGTAGCTTCTTATTTAATTATTAAATATTTAACAATCAGTACTTATAGTAAGTATTCAAAATGTGCTCCATCTACTTCCTGACAGTAATGCATCTCTTGCTATTTCTAAACTCTTGCCGTACTCCTTCAAATGTGTCGGGAAAATTGCCCTATATTCTGCAACAATTCGTTGTCTTAAAATGTCAATATTGTGGGGTGCTGTAGCGTAAACTTTAGGTTTCAAGTATCCTCAAAAAAAATCTAATGGTGTGAGGTCCGGTGACCAAGCTGGCCATTTTATCGTACTTCGTCGTCCAATCTATCTACCACGATATTCCTCATTTAGGTAACGTCTTACTGCACCATAATGATGTGCAGGAGCACCATCTTGTTGAAACGTTATTTCCAAGTTACCGAATTCATCTGGATTATCCTCCAGAAGTTTAAATATTGACGGTTTAATTGCATTTTGTAACATCTCCAGATACACTTCACCGGTTAAGTTAGTATTAAGAAAAACAGGCCCAACTATTTGGTTTCCTAAAATGCCTGCCCAAACATTTTTTTTTGCAAATTGAGTATGTGTTTCACGAAAGACGTAAGGATTTGTGTCACTCCAATACCTCACATTGTATGTGTTAACATTTCCATTGAGAGAAAAAGTACTTTCGTCACTAAAACAAATTGTTTTTATATAATTGGGCTGTTGGTTAATTTTATTGAATATATTTTCACAGAATTCTAGTCTTCGGTCGGGGTCATCATCTGAAAGTTGGTGTACAATTTTTAATTTGTATGAACGAGATTTGGTTTTAGCCAAAACTCGGTGTACTGTCTTTTGACTGATTCCATAGATAGATGCAACTTGGGCTGTAGAAGAAGTAGGGTTCACTACCATTTCCGAAATTTTGTCAATTTTTTTGTCATCACTAATTGTTGGTCGACCAGATCGTTTGATATATTGAACACTACTTGTTTGTTTAAACTTCCAAAGAACTTCTTTAAATAAGCTCTCGATGTAGGGCGATCGGGGTACCTCTCATTAAAAAGACGTTCCGCTGCATGGAAATTATTTCCACATTCACCAATTATTAACACAGCTGCCACTTTGTCGGCTACAGCACGTACCATTCTGCTGTTGTAAACATTTAAACGTCTCGTTAAACAATATTTAAACAAAATATTAACTATGAATAACTGCCTAGAAACAACTTTACTAAACTTGAATTGACTAAACTAAGCAGAAACAAAAACTAAATATTCAAGTATAAATGTGTTTGCAAACTAAAAATAACTAGAGAATTGACTAAACTAAGCAGAAACAGAAACTAAATATTGAGCTATAAAGGCTTTTGCAAACTAAAAACAACTAGAAAATTGACAAACGTCAACTTTATTGACAAATAACCAAAGGCGGACATTAGAAGTTTTATTAATTAAATGATAAACAAGAATTTTAGTATTTATTTAATTTATTCGTAAAAATCATCTTAAATCAAAACAAAATTAGTATGATTGAATAGGTATATTAAAATAATTGTAGTTTCGCATTTAATTAATAAATATTCTAACGTTCGCCTCTAGTAAGTTGTCAAAAAAGTTGACTTTGACGTAAAAACAATTAGAGAATTGAAAAACTTGCCATGAGGTCCTATTTAAAATTATCTGTCACAGTGGCGCTGTAACGTCATCTGTCACTACTACGCCACTTGTTATGACTAGTTAAGGAGCCTACGTCTGTTTATTACCTCTTCCAGATTTCACTATTATAAGTACAACCGTTCAAAAGACACGAGGGGGAAACGGACTTTTGACTAGCACTGTATATTTTTAAATAACATACATATAAAATAAGAGTTTGGTGTTTGTTAAGAGTAAACTAAATGTAAGACCAAATACTTAACATGTTGGAATGCTATCATGATGTTTTTTTGTGGTTTCTCATGATTTACAACGGGATCAATAACAGAAGAATTTTACTGTCATAATTGCATGTGGTTGTCTTCTAAAGACAAATCACATGCTATGATTTTTTCTGACGGATATTTTCAAATTAATATATTAATATTGGCAATATCATTTTAAAGTCATCTACTTTATAATGTAAAATATAGGTCTGAATTATCAATACTAATGAGTCAGATAATATTAAATTATTAGAAGAATTTTTCACCAAGTAACAAAAATCAAAATTTGTTTAATTTATTAATGTTTTGTGTTATGAAAACGATTTCAACTGGGAAAATAAAAAAAGTTGTGTTTTCACCAAAATTCGTGAAATTTTTATTTTTGAAAGATACAAATAAAAAGCCAAAATTACGGTTATTTGAATTTTCCGCAAAAATTGTGAGGCTGTGTAAAAATGTTTAAAACAAAAGTTGTAAATCTTTATATTACCGACAACTTTGCCGTTTAACTTTTTTCATTAGAACTTTTAGTTTTTCCGAAAATCATGATAAAGCCTTTTTTCACCTTAAAAAGTTTTACTCACCTCCTCCCACTTAGCGACATTAAATCGCCCATAACTTATTTTTCAATTAATTTTAGTTTTTCTTCCTTTTAAAATGGGTTCCTTTTACTATGTTTTTTTTATTTTTGCCATTTTTAAATGGTTTCAAATGTTTTCAAGTGGCTTAGCTCTGGTCTATTTTCCTATATCGTCACTGAGTTATTTGATTATTGTTATTTAATATATTAGAACAAAAGCTTATTATTACAGAAACAAAAATTAATTTTAAGAAAAGTACTCCAGGTATGATGTCTACTACTAAAATGGGAGAATATGGGTTAACATTTTTTATAATATCTTTAAGGCAAGCCAAAAATAACTTAGGATTAAATGTTACTGAGTACTGAGTTCCTATAACAAGAAAGAAGGACAAGAACATCTGGAAAGATAGGTAGACAATAATATATGTAGGTGAAAGGAAAATAATATTTAAAACGCTCTGCCTAACTTTTGTAAAAATAAATTTGACTTCGTGAAATAACAAGATCTGAAGTAAGAGTAGAGAAAAAGAGTAAAGATGAATTAAAATTTTAATAATATATTAGAATGTTCCAACAGTATGATAATTAATGATAGTCTAAAAACATTTATTGAAGGAACGAAATTAATAAGGTTGCGGTTTATTCGATTTTATCTGGTTTCACCATAAATATTTTGTAATATATACGTAATATATGATAAAGAACTCATACTATTTTTCATTTAATTGTGAAAAGCTCCATGATATAAAGTGAGCAGTTTTACTAAATGCACTCAATATTTTCTTCGTTGATTCTATATTAATAGTATTCATTCCTTAATGAGGGCTTTACTGTAAAATGTAATATTAAAATGTAAAATCTAAAATCATAATAGGATGATTATTTTATAAGCTTTTTTCTAAATAAATAAAATTTAATTGTCGCTACCAGGGGCAAAATAGACCTTGTGGGTCAAAGAGTCACGTGAGGTGTTTAAACATAAACACGTGACGACTAATGTTTCAAACGCGTGCTACCCTAATTCGGTAATGGGGTAGACTACACACCACCACCGCCAATGCCGATGTGTCGGGGTCGTTCTGTTTGGGGAAGAATTATGTTCTCATTACGCTAATTGACTGTGCGGTTACCTGGTGGCGAATGGTCTACAACGGAAAAGCAGCTGTCATCTTAGTGGTCATCTAAAAATCAATAGCGCCTATTCGGTTTGGCTAGGGTCGTTATTTTATACACGCAAAGAAATAAATATACATTAATTTAACAAGTCTATAATTAAAATTTTGTGGATCCTTTTATTTTTATGGAGTATTTCGTAATCATAGACTTATTATTTAATTAAGCCGAATATATGGATTATGCTGAATATATACCAATGAATGAGATATCTATTTGAAAAAAACAAAAGATACTATAAATAACCTAAATTTGTAATAAATTCTTTATCCAGGTATACGGTTAACTTTATACGGTTAATATAACATTTTTTAAAAAGATGAAAATTATCTTATTGCCTCCAGTTCTAGTTGCTTATGGTTTTTCGATATATTGTCACAAACCTTTCAACATTTAAAATGTCTAAATGCTTCATTTGGTTAAGTTTGTTCTTCTAATTATCAAGAATGGAGTTCATGTCAAAATATTACCTGGTCAATTGCGTTAGGCTTTCACGGCCATCGTCTAACTTATTAAACTGTTTATTCGGGCTGTTGGGCCGTTGTCTTCTGTTGAGATTTGTTCTCGACGTTTCGCCAACACTAGGGGTTGGCATCTTCTGGAGATGTTGATGCTTCGCTTGTAAGCAGAAACTGACGACGCGTTGTACTACGGAGGCAATATTTATAATTCCCACTCGCCTCCCCTCCACTGGTTTCGGCTTGAGGGGGCGTGTCGTTGTTTGTAGTAGCTTTTCTATCTCCGTGTTTGGCGGGAAGGGCGTTTGTGGATTTTAATACTGGTATCCATGTTTTGTTGATTTTTAGTCCTTCTTCTATCCTATTGAAATTGTTTGGGTGCTTGTATATTTCCACCGCTTCCCGATATAACCGTGGGTAGTACTGTGAAGTTTTGTCCAGCATCTGTGTTTCTTCAAATAGTATTCGATGTTCTCCGCTTCCCAAAGCGTGTTCGGCAACGGCAGATTTGTCGATATGTCCTAAACGACAATGGCTTTTATGTTCATTTATCCTGGTGTTGGTGTGTCTTTTTGTGGTTCCCACATATACCATTCCACATGTGCATGGTATTCGGTATACTCCGGCCGTTGCTAATGGGTCGCGTTTGTCTTTTACCGATCTTAAACAATCCTTGATCTTCTTTGTAGGTCTGAAGATGGTCTTTATGTTGGCTTTCTTGAGTATTCGCCCAATTCTGTCCGTTACCCCCGATATATAGGGCAAGAACGCTTTCCCTTTACATTCTGTTTCTTCGTCCCTTCTTCTAGATACGTTGTTCATCGCCTTGTGTATTTCTCTTCTGGTGTACCCATTAGAGGTGAGCGCTTTTTCAATATAAAGAAGTTCACTTTGGAGATGTTGTGGTTCACAAATTCTCTTCGCCCTCTCTGCCAAAGTTTTGATGATACCTTGTTTTTGGCTAGGATGATGATTTGAGTTCCTGTTTAGGTATCTGTCTGTGTGTGTAGGTTTTCGATACACTTTATGTCCTAAGTGACCTTCCTTTCGATTTACTAATACATCCAGGAACGCTAGTTGTTGAGCTTTTTCTGTTTCCATCGTAAATTGAATATTTGGATGTAGTGTATTTATATAAGCCAGGAAATCGTTTAGTTTTTCTGCTCCGTGACCCCAAATCACAAAGGTGTCATCAACGTATCTGAACCATACCCTAGGCTTGTATGCTGAGTCCATTATCTTCTTCTCTAAATGCTCCATGAAAAGGTTGGCTACGACCGGGCTTAGTGGGCTTCCCATTGCTACTCCATCCATCTGTTCATAAATTTGGTCTTCCCATGAAAAGTATGTGGTAGTTAGGCAAATACGGTATAATTCCACCATATCCTTGGAAACTAGTCCCTCAATTAAATTCAGAACGTCTTCTAGGGGGACTCTTGTAAATAGGGAAACCACATCAAAACTAACAAGAATGTCAGATTCCTGCAAAGTTATTCCTTTGATCTTCTCAATAAAATGGGCGGAGTCTTTTACAAAGGCATCGTTTTTTCCTATATGTGGTTGTAAAATATCGGCCAGATGTTTTGCAAGGCTGTAAGACGGAGATCCTATGGAGCTCACAATAGGGCGGAGAGGTACATCGTCTTTGTGTATTTTCGGCAAGCCATACAAGCGTGGTGGGACTGCTTCGCTGTTGCATATTCTTGGCTTTATCTCCTCTGGTATGGACGAAGATTTAATAAGTCTGTTGATTTTCCGTAGGGTGACTGCTGTGGGATCTTTTTTAAGTTTCTTATAAACCGCAGGATCTAGAAGATTTTGTATTTTCGTTTTGTAGTCGGCTGTCTTCATTACGATCGTGGCGTTTCCCTTGTCTGCTGGTAAAATTACAACATCTTTGTCTGCGTTTAACGATTTTATGGCACGTATTTCTTGGTGGCTCAAATTATTTTTCGGTGTCTTAGCTTTATGCAAAATTCTTGCTGATTCTGTCCTTATTTCTTCAGCTGCTTCGATTGGTAAGTTGCGGATCGCAGACTCTATATTAGCGATGATGTCTTCTTTGGGTATAACTTTAGGCACAATCGCAAAATTTCCCCCTTTGGCTAACAATGATGTTTCAGCTGAAGTTAAAACTTTATCTGAAAGATTGACCACTGTTCTTTCTGTGTTTTGTTTTGATTCTACCTCCTTATGTTTGGTTAAGCGTTCGTATTTGTTTTTCTGGCGTTCAGTGTTCCTTTCTAGTTCATTTTCCATTTTTCTGTAACAAATGGATTCAATTTTATTCCAATCTTCATATTTCAACCTGCTGCTCAAAACGTAAAACAAATCTAGAAGCTCCTTGTCAACCTTCGCCAAATTTCGTCTGGTGTCATGTATTCGTTCTCGTAATAGTGCTTTTTCCATGCGTGTATATATTCTATTGGCTTGACTTGTTCTGATGGATCGATTCGTTCGTAAGAAGTTCGGTAGTACCCTGTTGTCTCGACATCGTGATAGAAAAGCTAACGACGCAAGAAGTTGAGCTTTCTTCTTCCGTAGACAATCTAGTCTTCTGTAGTATGTAGTTACCTCCTCCCCGTAGAGGCGACTGATAAATTGCGTTAGGCTTTCACGGCCATCGTCTAACTTATTAAACTGTTTATTCGGGCTGTTGGGCCGTTGTCTTCTGTTGAGATTTGTTCTCGACGTTTCGCCAACACTAGGGGTTGGCATCTTCTGGAGATGTTGATGCTTCGCTTGTAAGCAGAAACTGACGACGCGTTGTACTACGGAGGCAATATTTATAATTCCCACTCGCCTCCCCTCCACTGGTTTCGGCTTGAGGGGGCGTGTCGTTGTTTGTAGTAGCTTTTCTATCTCCGTGTTTGGCGGGAAGGGCGTTTGTGGATTTTAATACTGGTATCCATGTTTTGTTGATTTTTAGTCCTTCTTCTATCCTATTGAAATTGTTTGGGTGCTTGTATATTTCCACCGCTTCCCGATATAACCGTGGGTAGTACTGTGAAGTTTTGTCCAGCATACCAAAGTATACCGAATACCATGCACATGTGGAATGGTATATGTGGGAACCACAAAAAGACACACCAACACCAGGATAAATGAACATAAAAGCCATTGTCGTTTAGGACATATCGACAAATCTGCCGTTGCCGAACACGCTTTGGGAAGCGGAGAACATCGAATACTATTTGAAGAAACACAGATGCTGGACAAAACTTCACAGTACTACCCACGGTTATATCGGGAAGCGGTGGAAATATACAAACAAATCTCAACAGAAGACAACGGCCCAACAGCCCGAATAAACAGTTTAATAAGTTAGACGATGGCCGTGAAAGCCTAACGCAATTTATCAGTCGCCTCTACGGGGAGGAGGTAACTACATACTACAGAAGACTAGATTGTCTACGGAAGAAGAAAGCTCAACTTCTTGCGTCGTTAGCTTTTCTATCACGATGTCGAGACAACAGGGTACTACCGAACTTCTTACGAACGAATCGATCCATCAGAACAAGTCAAGCCAATAGAATATATACACGCATGGAAAAAGCACTATTACGAGAACGAATACATGACACCAGACGAAATTTGGCGAAGGTTGACAAGGAGCTTCTAGATTTGTTTTACGTTTTGAGCAGCAGGTTGAAATATGAAGATTGGAATAAAATTGAATCCATTTGTTACAGAAAAATGGAAAATGAACTAGAAAGGAACACTGAACGCCAGAAAAACAAATACGAACGCTTAACCAAACATAAGGAGGTAGAATCAAAACAAAACACAGAAAGAACAGTGGTCAATCTTTCAGATAAAGTTTTAACTTCAGCTGAAACATCATTGTTAGCCAAAGGGGGAAATTTTGCGATTGTGCCTAAAGTTATACCCAAAGAAGACATCATCGCTAATATAGAGTCTGCGATCCGCAACTTACCAATCGAAGCAGCTGAAGAAATAAGGACAGAATCAGCAAGAATTTTGCATAAAGCTAAGACACCGAAAAATAATTTGAGCCACCAAGAAATACGTGCCATAAAATCGTTAAACGCAGACAAAGATGTTGTAATTTTACCAGCAGACAAGGGAAACGCCACGATCGTAATGAAGACAGCCGACTACAAAACGAAAATACAAAATCTTCTAGATCCTGCGGTTTATAAGAAACTTAAAAAAGATCCCACAGCAGTCACCCTACGGAAAATCAACAGACTTATTAAATCTTCGTCCATACCAGAGGAGATAAAGCCAAGAATATGCAACAGCGAAGCAGTCCCACCACGCTTGTATGGCTTGCCGAAAATACACAAAGACGATGTACCTCTCCGCCCTATTGTGAGCTCCATAGGATCTCCGTCTTACAGCCTTGCAAAACATCTGGCCGATATTTTACAACCACATATAGGAAAAAACGATGCCTTTGTAAAAGACTCCGCCCATTTTATTGAGAAGATCAAAGGAATAACTTTGCAGGAATCTGACATTCTTGTTAGTTTTGATGTGGTTTCCCTATTTACAAGAGTCCCCCTAGAAGACGTTCTGAATTTAATTGAGGGACTAGTTTCCAAGGATATGGTGGAATTATACCGTATTTGCCTAACTACCACATACTTTTCATGGGAAGACCAAATTTATGAACAGATGGATGGAGTAGCAATGGGAAGCCCACTAAGCCCGGTCGTAGCCAACCTTTTCATGGAGCATTTAGAGAAGAAGATAATGGACTCAGCATACAAGCCTAGGGTATGGTTCAGATACGTTGATGACACCTTTGTGATTTGGGGTCACGGAGCAGAAAAACTAAACGATTTCCTGGCTTATATAAATACACTACATCCAAATATTCAATTTACGATGGAAACAGAAAAAGCTCAACAACTAGCGTTCCTGGATGTATTAGTAAATCGAAAGGAAGGTCACTTAGGACATAAAGTGTATCGAAAACCTACACACACAGACAGATACCTAAACAGGAACTCAAATCATCATCCTAGCCAAAAACAAGGTATCATCAAAACTTTGGCAGAGAGGGCGAAGAGAATTTGTGAACCACAACATCTCCAAAGTGAACTTCTTTATATTGAAAAAGCGCTCACCTCTAATGGGTACACCAGAAGAGAAATACACAAGGCGATGAACAACGTATCTAGAAGAAGGGACGAAGAAACAGAATGTAAAGGGAAAGCGTTCTTGCCCTATATATCGGGGGTAACGGACAGAATTGGGCGAATACTCAAGAAAGCCAACATAAAGACCATCTTCAGACCTACAAAGAAGATCAAGGATTGTTTAAGATCGGTAAAAGACAAACGCGACCCATTAGCAACGGCCGGAGTATACCGAATACCATGCACATGTGGAATGGTATATGTGGGAACCACAAAAAGACACACCAACACCAGGATAAATGAACATAAAAGCCATTGTCGTTTAGGACATATCGACAAATCTGCCGTTGCCGAACACGCTTTGGGAAGCGGAGAACATCGAATACTATTTGAAGAAACACAGATGCTGGACAAAACTTCACAGTACTACCCACGGTTATATCGGGAAGCGGTGGAAATATACAAGCACCCAAACAATTTCAATAGGATAGAAGAAGGACTAAAAATCAACAAAACATGGATACCAGTATTAAAATCCACAAACGCCCTTCCCGCCAAACACGGAGATAGAAAAGCTACTACAAACAACGACACGCCCCCTCAAGCCGAAACCAGTGGAGGGGAGGCGAGTGGGAATTATAAATATTGCCTCCGTAGTACAACGCGTCGTCAGTTTCTGCTTACAAGCGAAGCATCAACATCTCCAGAAGATGCCAACCCCTAGTGTTGGCGAAACGTCGAGAACAAATCTCAACAGAAGACAACGGCCCAACAGCCCGAATAAACAGTTTAATAAGTTATTACCTGGTCGTTCATATGAGGGTTTAATGACAGTAAACGGCTTTTATAAATAAGTTTTTTATAATAAACAGTCTTTCTTTATAAAGCTTTTTTTATAAAGTTTAGTGACACGATACTCTATGTGAATAAATATACATGACTATAAGATAATTTACAATTGCAAACGCTGTAAAAGCCAAAAAGCGCACTAATTCGTGAGTAGTTAACTAGCTATTTTATGACTATTGCAGAATTCGATTATAAAAACTATCTTGTTCGTCTGTGATAGATATAATGAATTATAGATTAAGATACGTACATAAATTTTCGCGTTCAGATGAATTAAAATTACTTAGTTCTCGGGAAGAACCGCGTTGAGAATTTATTACTCGACGTTTCGATACCAGTGAAATTCCATCGGACTGGCTAAAATCGATCTTTATTCCTCTACCTAAGAAACCAAACGTTAAGAAATGTAGCGATTGTAGACTCATTAGTATAATGAGCCATGCCATTAAAATACTGTTGCATATTCTTCTAAACCGAATTAACAACAAGTGCGAAGAAATAATTAGTCAAGAGCAGTTCGGGTTCCGGAGATGCCTTGGAACTAGAGAAGCACTATTTTCTATGCAAACACTCCTTCAACGATGTTAAGAGGTAAGAAAACCCGTATATATATATGCTTCATTGATTTTGAAAAGGCATTTGATTGCGTTCAGCATACCAGATTAATTACCGCCTTGCAGAGCATCCAACTAGATGAGAAAGACATCAAACTTATTGCCAAACTTTACTGGAACCAAACAGCCATTAATAATACCAACAACA
This sequence comes from Diabrotica undecimpunctata, assembly GCF_040954645.1. NCBI lineage: Eukaryota > Metazoa > Arthropoda > Insecta > Coleoptera > Chrysomelidae > Diabrotica > Diabrotica undecimpunctata. The sequence goes on from NC_092808.1 coordinate 63,146,761, forward strand.
GAGAATCAAAGCCAATCAGTATTGAACGAGGCGTAAGACAAGGCTGTATACTATCTCCCACCCTCTTTAACGTGTATTCTGAGAATCTATTTAGGGAAGCTTTAAAAGATCAAAAAGGAATTATCATAGGAGGAGAAATAATTAACAATATACGGTACGCCGACGATACTGTGATTCTAGCTGAAAACATCGACGATCTGCAGGAGCTAATCAATAGAGTTAACATGGAATGCACAAATTGGGGACTGTCGATAAATATCGATAAAACTAAATACATGGTAACCAGTAAAGTGGATATCGGCGCAACCCAACTGATATTAAACCAACAACCGCTGCAGAGAGTTCAGAGATTCAAATACCTTGGATGTTGGATTACCCAAAATCTAGATCCATTCTTCGAAACTCGATGTAGAATTGAACAGGCAAGAAACTCATTTCAAAAATTCAAGCCTCTATTATCCAATAACTCATTAAATTTGGAAATCCGTGAAAAGTTTACAAGATGTTACGTGTGGTCTGTACTTTTGTATGGATGTGGACTTTAAACGCCGATATCATGAATAAAATCGAGGCGTTTGAGATGTGATTGTATCGAAGGATACTAAAAATTCCATTGACTAGCAGAACTAGAAACGAAGAAGTTCTTCGAAGAATGGGACATCAACGAACTCTATTAAATATTATTAAGAGGCGTAAACTAGAATATCTTGGACATATAATCAGAGGACCAATTCGGCTAATTCTCAACGGTAAAATCGAAGGAAAGAAATGGATAGGACGGAAGAAACTCTCTTGGTTGAGGGATTTGCGGCAGTAGACAGGTTTGACAGCGGACCAATTGCTACACGTAGTGCAAGACCGAGATCAGTATAAAAATATTATAAGCATGGTAGTCGCCGACGTTCCGTAGGGATATGGCACTCTAAGAAGAAGAAGTTTCGGTACCCATTTTGGAGCCATTATCAAGAGCGATACGATTCGGTTCGAGTTCGGGGTCTCAATCTGCCTACTCCTGGCAGTGTCACTCGACGATTTTACTATGTACACACAATATATATTCAAACAATAGTCAAACACATTAAGAAATATATAAGGAATACCAGTACCGTAAACAAACTAAAGCAGATAAATACATGGTAACTCTGCTGTATGCTATAACACGTAAGAGAAAATTAAGCGAACATATCGAATCAAGAATACAGCTAATATTTAGTCTACATTGTAACGATTTGCATCGCCTTGACACCGTCAGTGCTTCGTATTCACGTATCCCTACCAGAAGTCCCTTCTTCATCAATATGCGCTAGAGAAGATGGAAGACCTTTGACCGTATAAAAAAAGAGCCGCCGCAAGAGAAACCAGAGTTCTGTCATAGAATTGATCTGATAACAACTCCACTGGCTCAAGGGTATTGACTAAAAGCCAACCGCTTCTGCTAGGCTAAAGTATTGATCTTGTGGCAGTTCTGTACCTGGTCTTGGAATATTGATCTGGAACATACCTATTCTCTCCTGTGTCCAAGTGGACTGACTGGACTCCGTCCGTTCCTCACCGGGCCGAGTGTTGATTGGCCTGCTCCATCCCTACTCCTTCGATCGGTTTCCCTACCGTCTGTGTCCTGTGTGTAAGTGTATTAGCATAGCACAACTGCCGTTTAGATTTTATATCATTAATTGCATTTTATTTTTCGCAGATATTAAACTGTGGGTTATACCGTCGCTGTCGTCGCCAGGATTTTACGATTTAATTTTTATTGTATTATTACCTAGAATCTAATTTTATATTCACAACGTAATTTCTGCTAGTCAACTGAGAAAACATTAGCAGAACTGCTTTGTATAACAAAAATAATGCTTTAGAAAATAATACACTTTAAAAATATTCATATGATCGAAATATATTATAAATAAGTTAACAATAAGTAAGGGCTTTCCGTAGTTCTTGTTGTTTATGCATTCTTTATCGTAAATTTGCTTGTTTATAAACTGTTATTTACATTTTATCTCCGCAGATTTTTCTAAATAAATTGATAAGAGAATTACTTAAATAATTTTACTTATAAGTTATTGTGCAAATTTGATTGACTGGACTATTCGCTGTAGTTAAATGTTTCTTCCCTGCGCATTGATTTTCTACAGCATGCTCCGGCGAAGCGCTACCTACCTACGAAGAATCGTAATCAACTTTGAATTTATTGATTGAAATTCTAATCAATTAATACTCAGGTGCTGGTGTTAATAGTAGTCATTAAATTCGTCTTTTATTTCGTCGCATTACTTAAATACTGTAGTTTGAATTCGATTATTTCGATAACGATGCTGGAATATGATACGCTACACCGATCGGTATCGGCCACTTAATGAACTTAAAAGGAATTTATTAAATAATTTATAATATTTTATGATGATGTAAAGATACCGACTATTACGAATTTGAATAATCATTTAAAATTTTTATGGGATATTGCAGTAATCTTTCAGTGGCATGCATTAATTTTATTATAATAGGTTTATTATTTAGTATAATCTAGAAATATGGACTATGTTTAAATAGTTCATATAAACAAATAAAAATATACACAATATCTCGAAGCCAAACAAAAATCCTCGAGAATAATTTCTACAGCAATAATAGTTTTACAGTTTTAATTCATTATTCAGCTAGCTACATTTATAATGGAGCATACCAACATTTTACTAATAACAAAATCAAAAATGAAAATTAAACTTTAAAACTTTGAAAATAGAGACATCATCCAGTTGCCCACACTATGTACGTCAGCTTCCGAACTATTTATTTTAATTCCCTTTACAGGTACGTATTGTATAACCAAGTTATTTTATTCCTCTTTTCCTGATAATTTCAGCAACTTGGCACTTAATTCCTGATCTGGGTAATAATAATTCCGACGCTGAAGATGTGCCAAACATTTTAACATTTTCTGTCTCATCTTGAAATTAATTGATAATAATAATCTTTGAAAATAAATATATTCCTATTTTTATTTCTCTTACCTGATAGCAGTCTGATAGAATTTCCCTTTCGGTTTTATTGGATTTTATCTCCCACCAAAAACAACTCGCTTACTTCTTATATGACACCTGCGCTAACTCTACCGCATGAATGCGTATCCATTTATCCATTGCTCTGTAATACACATCCCTAATATATTTATTAATTGTAGTCACTATTCATTACCATCATAGATACCACAGCCTATAATAGAAGCCTTGATGTTAACGAATTACTCTTCAGCAAAGAAATTGTAATAAACTTACAATAAACTACATTTATGGGATTATAGTATAGAGATACCAACTAAATTATTTAATTATTATGGTTAATAATAATATAATAATAATTAAGAGATACTATTTAATTATTATGGTTAAGGTAATAACGGAAGTAGGCATAAAAATATATATAAAGTAGAGAATTATTAGGCACATGATGGTGCCCTGGTAGCGGAGAGTGGATAAAATCTTCAAACTTTCTTACATCGCTTTAATATATGTAAAACTAAATATCTTAATATTGAAACTCAAAAATAACACTGTATGACTACTTTTAAATAGCATATATGATGTAAATTAGAAGTAGTAAAACAAACAATGAATTTGGTTATTAGGAGTACCTTTAGGCCCAATATGTTGTACAATGTTTAAAATTTCCTGTCTTTTGAACACAGATACTAAGATAATACCTCTCCAATCATGATGCATTTTTTCGCTTTAATAATTCTTCTCTTTATCCATTTTTCTGTAATGCTGAAGTAACTATTATTTCTTATATGTAGTGTATTGATTTTACTGTCTAGCTAGACTAATACGGTGGTTTTCTGTAATATTCTCAGTAAACTTTGAGAGTATTTCTTTCAGTATATTCTGGCATACTGTGTGTGCAATAAATGTGCAATAAATAAATTATTATTTTGTATAAATGGCATCGGATAGCCAAGCGGGCTGGGCGGCTGGCTTCTCCTTCGCTTCACTGCGAGAGATGTCAGTTCAATCCCCAGCTCGGTGTACAGAAAACAAAAAGGCTAACGCAGCAGTTTAAAATTCTAAATGAATCTGCAACTTAGTCTAGAATATGCTGGTATCTGATCGGCCTATGGTGGAGCAGTACGGCAAGAGATAAGGGCTTGCGGCTTGGTGATACTCCTCCATAGATCCCTACCGGAAGGGCGTGTGCCGCCTAAATACCGAGTATATATATATATATATATATATATATATATATATATATATATATATATATATATATATATATATATATATATATATATATATATATATATATATATATATATATATATATATATATATATATAAATGGCAGTAGGAAAGAAATAATAGATATCACACTAAATGAATTAAATTTTATTGATCAAGTTACCAATTACTAATTAGAGGGTATCGAATCAAGCTTTTCTGTTAAATAACATGGTTAAAAAATAACATATTCCAGTTAATCCTGGATACGTCTGAGTTATCAGGATCCTGACAAAACACACAGGTAAAACTATATAAACCAGCCGATAAAAGTCCTTATTTCGTGTTTGTTGAGCACAAAGAAAAAGATCTTGGAAGATATTTCTCAATTAAAATCGGTCACTACTTACTCCCTGATGAAGTAATAAGTAAAGAAGTGGAGGATATAAAGTCAGTAGGAATAAACCGCGTGAAAGTTATATTTCAAAACTTTGGAATCGGCTAATTCTCTAGTTAATCATTATGTCATTAAACAAAATAATCTAGTTGCATATATCCCTAAATTCTACACCCACAAAAAGTGTATCATAAGGATGGTTGATACTTGTTTTATTGATAAGTACCTACTAAATGCCATCATTTCCAATAAAAAAGTAGTAAGTGTACAAAGAATGAAAAGGAAAATAATAGATTCCGATGGAAGTCCCTGTTTAGTTAATAGGCAGATGCTTGTAGTACAATTTCGGGACAATGAAATTCTACAAAACATACAAATTAATCTTTGTAACTTCCAAACAGAGCCATATATACAACCAGTTGTGCAATGCTTTAAGTGTTTGCGTTATGGTCATTCGGCCAGACAATGCAAATCTAAAGATAGCAGATGCAAAAAATGCACAAGCCTGCATTATCTGGAAGATAAATGTCAATCAGAAAATGTTTGCATATACTGTAAAAACAATAAACACACTTCAATCTAGGGGAAATGCCCTGTCCTCATAAAACAAAAACAAATAAAATAGATCATAGCTCACGAAAATATTTCCTTTAAAGAAACTGAAAATATGTATATAAATCCTTCTTATGCAAAAATTGTTATGAATAACAAGTTCTCAATATTAAATAACATTATTAACTTTCCACCATTACCTGATGTCAAGCAAAAATCTTCTCACCTTTCTTCAGCAGTCTTAAGGAAACCCTCTATCAAAACAATTATACCTACTTAAAAAAAAAACGAAGACCTTTCCCTCTATCTCCCACTACAGAAACTTCACCAATAAAGAAGAAGCTTCTCAGTTAACATTAAGTGCTAATACTGTTCTTTCTAATCCTTATAGAGACGAATATATGAACTATAAAGAAAAGTAAATACTATTTACATTCGTTAAACAACTTCAAAAAAATTTTCCGTCTAGCTCAGTTACTTTTGAAGATTCAGATATAAGAGAATTTGTTAATAATAAGTTTGATTCCGATAAAACCACTGATAGAATAAATTTTAACATTAGTGGGTCTGAATGCGAATATTATTAACCTTCCCGATTCCTAACCACAAAATTACAGAAGAAAAACTCTGTATTTTGCAGTGGAACACTAGATCATTAAAAACAAATAAAGCAAGTTTAATTAATTTTGTTCACAGTACACAAATTGACATTATTGTTTTATCAGAGTTGTGGCTTAAGCCTGACGAAAACTTTTTTTTGAGAGGGTTCCATTTAGTCAAAAAATGTAGAGTTTATGGTTATGGCGGGGTAGGCATTTTTATAGCGGAAGGGTTAGTGTTTTAATGAGGTTAATACTATTCAATCGTCAAACAAAGAGTTAGAAGTTGGCGCAATTACTCTATCTGCTATAAACTTGTCAATGGTATCTATTTACCGACCACCCGACGTGGTTGTCAATTTTACCGATTGGATAGAATTATTTCAGCAGTTCAAGGCCCATACTCTTTTTTGCGGAGACTTTAACGCGCACCATGATTTGGGGACCTATACCTGATGATCGACATGGAAAAATTTTAGCAGACGCAATAGATCGTCTAGACCTTGTTTTAATAAATTATGGTACTCCCTCTAGAATTAACTCTATTGGATAAATGTTTAGTTGATAAATTAACTTGGACCATCTTAGATGATACAATGGTATCAGACCACTACCCAATAGCTATCGACATTCAAATTATTCCTTCATCTTTTTTAATAAACCCCTCTACTAAATGGAATTACACATTCGCGGACTGGGAATTATTTCAAACACTCTTGGAAAATGATGTTGCTGGGTTACTTACTGAAAATAATGTAAATAATGCAGCAACATTTTTCGAGATGATTTCCACTGCAGCAACTCTGTCTATGCCTGTTAAAAAATCTTTTACTTCCTTTGGTGGGATCAGGAATGTAGTAAGATGGTAGAAAAACGGAAAACGGCCTTAAAAAATTATAGAATTTAGTCCAATTATAATAATTATTTAGTATATCAAAACGTAGCTGCCCAAACTAAACGTTTATTTAAAAACAAACAACGTTGCAGCTGGATTAAATTTCTAAATAAGCTTAACAAAAACACACCGCTGACCGAAATTTGGAAGTTCGTTAAAGCTGTAAATAACAAAAATTTTCTTTGTCCCAAAACATCCTTTTCGAAAAAATTAATAGATCGCACACACGCACACACACACGCGCGCACGCACACGCACACTCACACGCACACGCACACGCATACGCACACGCACACGCACACGCACACGCGCACACACGCAAACACGCACACATGCACACACGCAGACACGCACACACGCACACACGCACACGCACACACGCACACACGCCCACACGCACACACGCATACGCACACACGCACACACGCACACACACACGCACACGCACACACGCACACACGCACACACGCAGACACGCACACACACACACACACACACACACACACCTACACACACACACACACACACACACACACACACACACACACACACACACACACACACACATACACACACAAAAATGGGTCCAGATCACACACACTAATGAAGGGTCCAGATCTTAATATAAATTAAAGCTCACTTGATCACCAAAAAGGCATTTGAAATAAATTTGAGAAGTCATATAAAAACCTTTAAAATAGCGTTTTCTGAATGTTCCTATCCTTATTTGTTGCATAGAAAGTTGCAAAATAAGTCAACAATTTCGGTTTTTTATACATGTTTATAACTTTTTTTAAATAAACTTATAATATTTATGTTACATACAACTGTGGGTATTACGGTGCTTAAAATATGTTCAAAATTTTAAGTCGATCGGTCAAATAGTTTAAAAGATATTTAATTTTTGTATCCCAAAATAAATTTGTTTGCAACAATGGTTATACAATAACAATAACAACAATGATACCATAGCAATTACACAAAGTCAGAAAATTATATGGTTATATATATTATACGGCTTCTGAAAGAAGAAGATTTATTCTATTATTAATATTTAAAAAAATATGAGGAAAATTTTGACTGCAAAAAACTTTTTTGTCATATTTAGACAGCCTGAATTTTTTTACAAATTTAAAAGAAAAAAAAAGTTGAACTAGCAAACTTTGGGACGAAGTTAGTGCCTTGTTATTATAAATTGATACCAGCTTTGTTTATGACAATTAAAAAACTTATTAGGGTCATCTGAAAGAACATATTTTAAAATTTTAATGTGAAAAATTCGAAAAAGATTGTATTTTATTGGAATTGTTCAAAGCTTCAAAAATGTGGTCCTCAAAATTGGTCGGCTTTAAAACTAGTGAAAGTAGAGGTGGTGAAAGGAGCTGTTAACTGTGTCTCTGTTTCTTGTTTATGGATTTCGACGTGTCTTTTTTTAATTTCTATGAACTTTTTGCATACATTACGAATATGTCGTATTATTTAAATAATTAGATTGTTAAATAAACCATATAATTTGTTTAAACAATTTTTTTTCAGTTTTTATTTTTTTAGGTGTATCATTTTCTCTGGTGTATCAGTTAGAATAGCTGTCTTTAATAGCTGGGATTATTAGACTTGAGTGAAGGAGTAGTGTGTATTTTTGGTGACAAGGTAGTGGATAGACTTGGTTGACTTTCCAAGTGACTGTTTTGTTGAACTGTAGGTGATTCTGGTTGATTATTTTCTATGCTTTCTTCATATAGAGGTCTATCAGTTACAGTTGATGCACTATCAACTGTAAGTCATGTAAGTCAACTGTAAGTAATAGATCACTATCGTTGAAAATCCCTCGATTGAAAAGCCAAATACCAGTGCAAGAGAAACCAGCAAAAATTTTGACAGGCCAAAGTAGTGGCCAAAGGAAGTGATGTTCTTACAATGAAGGCAAATCGTATATAGTCATTCTTTTTCCAGGATTATTTTTTATCCACTGATCACCTGTATTATTAAAATATTTCTTAAACGGACCATATACTCCTCGATCTAAAGGTTGAAGCCTATGTGAAGTGTGCGGCGGACACGAAAGTAGAGTAATGAAATTAGCTCTGCAAAATTCTATCAGAGATATCGAAATATGAGACGAGTGGTTGTCTAGCAATACAAGCACTTTATTAGCTTCACTTGGCTTTACTTGTTTAACAAAATGTTTCATAAAAACAAGAAATTCATTATCTTGCATCCATCTAGACTTATTTCCAGTTCCTATACACCCAACTGGTCCATCTCTAATAAAGTGGTCTTGAAAACGTAATCATGGGAAGACGAACATTGGGGGTACTGTATTTCCCACTGCATTATTGGCTACATAGTGTTACTAAACTTCCACGTTTCTGGGATGATATGGATCCTACTTACTTAGTTCCTTTTCTAGCTATAACTTTGGATGGCTTCTGAACGGTCGAAACACCCGTTTCGTCAATGTTATATATATTGTAAGGCTTAAAATTATATTTTTCTAAAACAGTTGACAATTTATTAAAAAAGTTCATTTTCTCTATTAAAATTCATGGCTCGTGAAAGGCTAATTGTAACATGTTACAATCGACACCAAGTTAACCTATAAATAAGAAAGATGATTTTTGTATATATTATGCCCTTCGTAGAAAAGGTGAGCTACAGTAAACGAAATTAAAGATGTTAAAAAAGATTGGCCTTACCTTAAAATATTTTCAAGTTGAGTTTTGAACGGCAAAATTAACAATTTATGACGCAACTAAAATGTACTTTTATGACGAAATACAAACATGTGCCTGGAACTTGTGCAATAGATTACGGCTAACTCTGAAACTACAGTCGGTGGTGTGAGGTAGATATCCGTCTATGTGTATTAGTCTGTTTTGATTTATTTCAAAAGATGACGCAAATATCACTATTGTTACAAACGAGACCTGTTACAATTGACACCAGTCTCCCCTGCTGCTTATAAGTTTATTTTTAAAAAAGTTAATATTATTTATACAAAACAAAAATTTTTTGACTTATTCTGCAGTTTTATAAGCAAGAAATAAGGATGAAAATAGTTAAAAAATGCCATTTTAAAGGTTTTTATATGACGCACGTCGATCACCCACTTAAGCTTCTTAAGTGGGTGATCGACGTGCGAGCCATAATACCGCGGTTTTAAGAACGACGGTTTTACTCGCGGCTCGTTGGTGCTGATCGACTAGCGAGCAAGACAGTCATTGTCCACCGTCCACAGCTAACATGTCGTGTTCAACTGAAAGTGAAGTTTTATGTTACTTCGCTATAGCGAAATTATATGCGCTATAGAGCATTACGAAATTACAAAAAAAAGCGGAGACGCCCTAGACGTTGGGTATTTAAAAGTTTAACATATGCGGTAAGTCGAGTTGTTTTGTTTTTGTATTCTGGAGATGTACATTTCCATAAACAAACACAGTCTCGTAAACAATATATAAATTCGAATAAAAAGTCGTAGCTGAGATTTCGCATATCCATGATTAAAAACTGATCTTTTCACTTCAACGGTCTTTGAAAACTGCCGGTTTTGCTCGCCAGTAGTGATACACGTAAAGAAACGGAAACACCGTAAAGAAACGGAAGCTTGAGTACTTCGGACATGTCATGAGGCATACTAAGTACCGGCTGCTACAGTTAATAGTCCAAGGAAGAATCGACAGTAGGAGGGGACCGGGAAGAAGACGACACTCATGGATGCATAACCTGCGACAATGGTTCGGACTAACATCGACCGAACTGTTCAGAGGTGCCGTAAACAAAGTCAAAATAGCCTTGTTAATAGCCAACGTCCGAAACGGATAGGGCAAAGAAAGAAGAAGAAGTGATACACGCGCGGTTTTAAATGACGAGCCAAGTAAAAACTAAAACAAACTGACGAGCCGCGAGCCAGGCTCGTAGGTATATAAAACCGCGGTATTGCAATGATACACTGACGAGCTTTACTGACGAGCCACAAAACCGCAGTTTTACTCGCCTGTCGATCATGGCATTTACTCTCAAATTTGTTTCAAATGCTTCATTTTTTGCTGATAGACAAAAAAAGCGAAAAAATACCGTTTTTTGACCTTAATTTGTTAATAACTAATTAAGTCCAAAGAAGTCAACTGCAGGAAATACATAGGTTCTTATTATAGAGGTCCATACTACATAAAACAACTGTCGTTTGCCTGGCCGGATGAGTGTCACGAAAAAATGCTTATTTCCCTGAGCTATAATCTAACTTCCGTATTCTTTGGCTTTTCCTCGGTAAATCAATAAGGACTGTTAATAACAGGGCTTAGATTTGAATTGGTCTTTTTTCTTAAGAGTATGAATAAATGAAACCTCTAAAAAAAGTGATAAAAATATAGTGAATTCTAGCGTAATTTTAGTTATTACGGTATTTGAAACATCTTATACCTAATACAAATTTGCAACTTTTTGTAAATAAATAATGACCTTTGTTGAATACTATTACCTAAAACAATCAACATAATAATATTCATCTCGTTTCTCACGGATGCGCAAGACCGAGCTCTCTCAGATAGAAACAGTGTGTAATATTGATTCAAATAATGTAAAAAGTTTGATTAGAGGCTCGGCAATCCGTTACATTGCTAAACAAGGAATTCCACGTGGAATACCAGTAATTCGGATTTTTCATGACCTCTATTGGCTATCGGCGCCCCTTTGGTCGGTATGCTACATCGCTTTACGCAGTTTCTGAAAAATCTACGGCACGTTCATGCCCACTGAACACAAGAATACATCGAAAACATGTTACCAGACATGTTACGTATTTGTGTATACGTGAGGTTACACAACTTTGTTTCAATTTAGCAAATTAAATGTCTTTTTTGGCGTTGGTATATGCTTTGTTAATTCCTTTGTAAGTTATAAAATCCCAGATACGAAATATCAAATTAAAATGAAAGTAAAAAATATAAATAAACAAAATTTTCCAAATTTTATTACAAAAATTAACTTTAATGTTTAGAACTTATAGAAAAATGATTTGAAAGGAGCGTCTCTGGTGATCGTTCTGTTCTTTAATTCTAAATCTCCTGGCTTCCACATTTATTATTACCTTTTATTAAAGATAAAGTACTCGTTTTAAATCAATAACGTCTTCAATAATAAATTTTATGTCCTCGCGAGAATTTATCATTTTAATTTAAAACAGAGGTTTTTTAATGTTACATAAAAACAGTACGCTGGCAAAAACATATTTTTGCCCAAAAATATTTAGATGTGTTCCGTTTTAAACTGGACTTACATATTAATATTATCAAAATATTTTGCGAAATCTCAGGAAATCATTTCAAATCAAATTTCAATTTGATCAAAAAATAGTGCCCCACAACGAGAACGTTTGTGGAACCACCAAAACTCACTAAATATGAATCTTATTAAATATGTATGGAAAAACCTTTCCAAATCAATATTTAATCGAAAAACTACCATATCACCACTCAGGACTTGTTTGTCACTAACAACGATAGTGGACTATATATCTTAACATTTTATTGAAAACCTTTTTTTGTGGGCACCTAAAAAATTCATCATTTGATTAAAATAATGGAAGCATAGACTATTTATTTGACTATGACCCTCAACAATTTTGCTAATGGGTTTCGTTACGTCTTGTTCGATTTATTTGTTATACATTTTTTGTCTATTCCTAAATTTTTATTTCGTATTTTTTGTTTCGGTTATTAAAAAAAAATGAAACTATATGTTTTTGTCTTAAAACAAAATTTCGAGAATTTAATTAATTATATACACCCCCAATGAATCACTAAATAAATATTCATCAGACACAATCAGACAGTCTTTTTTCATCTGCTAGTTTTATTTTTACTTTTATAGATATGAATTACGAAAAAGAGCAGGCTAGATTATTAAAATTGATTGAGAAAGTTCTAAGTGACGATGAAAATTATGGTAATAATAACAAGGTGAAGTTGAAAACATTGAGGAAAGACCAGATGATAGTAAAATCGAGCAGTAGTTTGATGAAAACCTAGAGAATTATTACCCTAACACTCACCAGCGTGATTAATATTTCATAGAGGAAGCCAATATAATAAAATGGAAAAAACATTGTTCACCTAAAAAAGAATGCGTAGTGCTAATATTATTCTACAATGACCGGATGTAAAAAATTATGTTAAATCTAAAAAACTCCGCACGACAACCAGGCATGCTTATTTGATCAAGAAATGCTGTCAACTACAACCAGCTGTAGAAATATAAAAATTAAAAATAAGTCAATTTAAAAAGGAAGGGGGGCGCAAAATCTTGCTGGAAAAAGAAAGACCAATCACATGAACTTAAAAGATGTTTGTAGAACTAATGGCAGCAGCATTAAAGCCTTTCGACTTATTATGAATAAAACGAGATTTAATGATATTTGAACTAGGCAAGAACTAATTCAGTCTGAAAAATTGGCTTCATTGATGTATGAGTTTAATTCAAATCAAAAAAATGCTATTCTCATTCTTTATGTGTTACAATAGATAAAAAATTTAAAATAAATATATAAGTATTTCCCCTCCAAGCCGAACAAGTATGAAATTAAAATTTTCGTAATACCTAATGCCAAATTATTTTATACCAGCCACAATGAAGTGTATGTAGTTAAATAATCAGATGGGTTCTTCCAAATGGATAACAGTGCAGAAGCAGTTGTAGGAATATTTCTTAGCATATAAATGGCACCAACCGAAAAATACCCACAGATAACTGGTTCACTACTATAGAGTTTGCAGACAGCCTACAATTAAGTAATTTAACTTTCTTAGGTGTCATCCACAAAAAGAAAAAACAGCTCCCTTTGGAATTTACCATAAATTCAGATCGACTCCTCGATGTTTGGATTTGGTAATGGGACAGTTGCTTCTTGCATACCAAAGAAAAATCACAATGTTTTACTACATACATCTGGAAAACCAAAAATAATTTTGTCACATAACCAAACAAAAGGGGGCAACAGTTGCTATCAACAAGTCATCGTAGACACTTTGTCTCAGGACCAGCAACCTCATGTAGAGTCGTGCGTTGCCATGTTATCAATTCCACTGGTAACTTTAACATCTTAACATTAAAGATCCAATAATGTAATCTAAATTTAAACTAACAACATTTAACGGGTTTTTAGCCAAATATTTAGTGGCTCCAAACATGTACACCTGAAACACTGATGATGGAATGCAGATCCCGAAAACGTTTTGTTAGCCCGATTGGGTATTTTAATTATATACCTTTTATAAAGTATTTTAACTAAAAATTTTTTAAAAATAAATAAAGATTATGTTTCGTTGATATGGTGCATTAATTGTCAAGTTTGTTGCCTTTTGGCAATTTTCGCTTATGATATTTTGACAAAACCACTCGACTAACGTCTCGTGATTTAACTGTCAAAAATTTAATTCTCGAATATTGCCAGGCAACAATCTTTCATACCAGTCGAAAATATGGCCGGCAAAATTTTCTATCTTATGATATTATATATGATAATTATTAAAAAACTAACATAAAAGAATTTTTTCTATTTTCAAATAAAAAAGCGAAATATGATTGACTGTTTCAGGTTCTCTGCTACAGAGTTTGAAACTTCAGACTGTGTAAAACATGCCCAGTGTGTACAGTTGTTCCTTCACTAATGGACGCAAATGTCCAGTAGGAAGTTATGAATCTAAGCAAATTAGAAAATGTTAGTTTAATAGTACTTTAGCCATGTGCTTGATCGTATATAATTTCCCAGTTAAGGGACAGTTAAGGAAACTACGCTCCTCTGGTTATTAGGTAATTGTTTAAGAAAAATATGAACATGAATAATACTACAATAATAGTATTACATTATTTAAGTTAAAAGTTGATGGCTTTAACTCATTTAAATTAATCAACCAGAAATGCCATAAATAAATACAAATTTTATTTAAAATCGATTTCGCACGCGTAACTGACATTTCAGATCACCGGTCGCTTCAAGCGTTGTTTCTAAGAAAACAGTTCATTCTACATTTTTCATTTTTGTTTAAAATTATCTCGTATACATTTTTTGTTTAAAAAATTTTTTACGGCTGACAGATTCTTGGTATATCAATTTTCTCCTACGAGTGGGTGTTTTAGAGGAAATCCAGGTGAAAAAAGTAGTAAATTTTTTACATCCTTTTTAAAGTCCCAAAATTGATATTATCAACAGAATTCAGCATGTTCGTATGATTTTAAGAGTTTCGGTGGCATTTTCGTCTCTGACGACTGGAGTATACATTTTTTCTACGATGTATTTTAAAACAAAAAAGCAAAACTCAAACGTATCTCTCTGACAGGTTACCTTAAAGTAGTTGCATCAACCAAGCAAGAAAGGAAATGTATCTGTGCTTGGTTGTGAACTCACAAGTTTTAAACCATGTGACCAAAACTTTAACATTGTAGTCTCAAGAAGTTATTAAATAATGTTTGTTTCATATTTATTAAAGATGCCAAATTATAAAAATTTATATGTATTCAAACAACATATCTAAAATTATTTGGAGCTAAAAATTACATTTTAATAATAAGAAATTGTAGTAGAGATTAATTTTTTAAACAAATCTTTGAAAACTATAGAAAAGTAACAAAACAAAAAGCTAAGGGTATGCTAGAACTGTTGCGTAATAAACAAATTTCCCAAATACATACGCTATATATTATATAACCACGTAATCGAGTCCTTACTGCAATACAAATAGAAAAATATATTACACTGTATTGCTACGTAATTTATGTATTAAATATTTTTTATTTTAACAAATCATTAATTATTATTGAATTTATTCTTTTTATTCTAGGTCGTACGTCTCTTCTTAAAAGCAGTAAAATTTTATTTATTGCTACTCAACAAAATTTGTATATATACAAAGGTAACTTTAATTACTTGGTTTAATCAACCATTACAAAAATATATTCTAGTTATGCTTCTTTATTTTGCTTGATTGTTAAACCAATTTTCGTGTAATCATCAAGCAAGTTCTGCGGAATGATGTGTCGCGTGACGGTTCAGCGGTGCGTGACGATCGTTGTGGCCTCTGACACCAGTGCCTTCCTCGATCTATAACTGTAGCTACGCTACTTGCCCATATCGGACACTTAAAGAAAATATTTAATTACGCTAAGGTATATCTTAAAAACAACAACGGTTTATCTAACGGATAATCTGGGCGTTGTTAAAATATTTGAAAATTATCTGTTGGAAACTTTTTCTATTGCACTATTTACTGAATTTGCGTGAACATTATATTAAGAAAAAAACCTGAACTTACCTAACAAGGTTTTGTATTATACATACTAAGAGGTTGTGCTTTTAGTAGCATATAAAATATAATAAATCTGGTGAAACTATCCACTCACAAATTACATAATTTTATTAAAATCATTTATGCAGGGTAGCATTGAAATATCCCTTCGAATGATTAGGAAAAAAATGCAGTAGTTATAGAGACGCTGATTTAGTGGTAGAATGATTAAAAAAATAATTCATACTCGACTAGTAATTATTACGTACAAGAATATTGTCTTATAAATGGCAGGAGTTTAGTTAGATGTAATACTAAGAGACGTTATCACGAAACCGTGTAAAGAAATGAAGTTAGTATTCTTTACGAATAGATAACACTCTAGGCATATTAAACACATTTGCAATTTTTATTTGTTTTTTCCATAGCTAATGTTAAAGCTATAACAACTGTTTTGAGTAGATAAAGTATCACTTTAACCGCAAGGATAGATAAAGTGATACTTTAACAGCAAGAGCAGATAAAATATTTTAACTTTTTTTTATTCAATAAAATTTACAAATTCAAACACATTAAGGATTAAAAACAACTAAAATTTTACAATTAACATTATTAGAAATATCTATTTTTGGAGCATCTTGTAGTCGTTTGCTTAAACACTTGATTCGAGGTACTGGATTGATTTTCTGGTTCGCCAAGTATACACTTAGATACAGCAATCTTATTGCTTATTGACTCTTCAATATAAGATTCTGCAACAGATGACGATTTCCATTTACCTAAACGTTTAACTTTTACTAGATCAGCTCCAGAATTTGCAAACATAGTGATTGAAGAACGACGGAAACAATGCCCCGTATACATTTCTGAATTTGCAAGTTTCAAAAAATCTGCAATCTTCTTGGGAATATCATATATACTGTTAATCCCCACCGGTTGAGTAGTGCACTTTTGCTTTCGGTAATTTACAAAAAACTTACTGTGAGGTTCGTTTTCGGGGCGCAAGGCAATATACTTTCTCACAATTTCCAAGAAACTCAGTCCACTTTTCTTGTCAGTAATACAAAACGACCTTTCCTGCTTGGTTTTAGTATCAGATAATGAAACGATTATTACCGATTTTCTGTTGTTTACGTTAAACACTTCTAACTTGTACAATTCATCGGACCTAGTTGCTCCATGCACACCAAAAATAGCAATAACCTTCATCAACAAATGGACGTCATCAGGAGGTTCTGTCAGAAATTTAATAATGTCATCTGACTCCAGGATTTTGGACTTTTTAGCTTTGTATCCTCCACTTATTTTTTTTAGTAAGGTGGTTAACTTGCTGAATTTAGAAATTTCACAATTTTCATTCACCAACAACGTACGCTATAATGACGATGGCATATGGCATCGCTTTCTTCGACTTTTCAGAAAAATACGCCAGAAGTATTTTTTCACTCACGACATTGATATTTTTAATGCTTTTCCACTTTTTAAAAGACTGGTATTCTTTCTCATACATCATCCTAGATTTTTGTGGCAACAATAAACTTTCTGCTTCCAACGCTGCATTTTCTACATCTGATGGCAGGTTTTCCTTTTCTTGTGTCAATTCTTTTCCATTCATTTCGTATTTATTCACTTTGTACACAAAACGCAACAATATTCTCCGCGAAAACCAAAACGTAACATTTGTTTGACATTTGTTGACAGAGTAATTCATATCCCTAGCAACGGAGCAACACAATTGCGATTTTTGTGCTAAAAATTACAATTTTCATTGAAATTCTATTTTTCCCCTGAACTTGAAGTCTTGCTATAAAAAAAATGTTGTATTGCACACGACGATAAAATCGCATTATCTTCTCGAGCATAATTAGCGTCTCGACGCTAAAAAACGCTCTCGAAGATAAAGTACATTTGTATATGAAAGAATAATTATTGAATATATAAAGAAACTATGGGTTTAAAATTAAATTGTTACTTGTGGTCAAAGTTAAGTAAAAGTATATCAAAATCATATACTTCTATCATTTTACTGTTACTAAAACAAGCTGATCCTGAATTATAATCAAATTTTCGACCATTGTCAGTTCCATCTGTGGCCTGTGGTTTCTAAGATTATTGAATATGTAATGCTAAAACAACTTTTATTATTTTTTGATATCAACCAAGTTATAACAAAACATTATTCTATAAGGAAGTTTTAATTTAAAAATAGTAAAAATTTGACTGCTCTTTTTGTGACCTCAGTCGTACTTTCGATTGTGTGCAACATGATGTACTCCTCGATACATTGTATAGATATGGTGTTAGGAGAGTTCTTTTGGATCCTATCTGCAAGACAGACACCAAATAGTGAAAATAAAAAATGACTTCAAAATTTCAGTGTCAGGTCCGATTACTAATAAGAATGGAGTACCGCAAGGCTTCGTATTGGGCCCGATATTATTTATTTTGTATATTAATGAACTACTATATGTAATCTCTGATGCAATTGTATCAGTTTATGTGGATAGCTCAACATTGTTATATCGCGATAAGGATAAATTTTTACAAGATAAAATTACAAATTCATTAAAAACCTTGCCTGATTAGTCCAGTAATAAGTCGCTCCGGTTAAATGTTCACTAATTAAAATTTGTATCAATTGCATCCCGTGTAAGCTCTATTAAGCCTGATCTAAGTATTCCTGATCTATAACCAATGGTGAGAGTATTTTGAATTGTAGTGATGTGAAGTTTTTGAGAATGACTTTTGACTCGCATTTATCTTTTAAGACTAATTGTTGAAATATGTGTAAAAACTCAACTCTAAGTATTAATATTTATTCAGCACCATTTTTGTCTTTTTATTTTGCTGAAGTACAGTCGACAAAAGGTTATGGTATAGGTCTAGTCTAGGTCTAGTGGCTCTACTAGTATAAAGGATATTTTTAAAGTCCAAAAGAGTATTAGGAAATGAACTGCAGGTGTTTCGTATGATTGGTCTTGCAAAGGCCTATTTAAGAATTTAAATATATTAACAGTGTATGGAATTTTAACATTTTCGAATTACTGATAATATTTCATAAGAATTGAAGAACTTTTTTATATTCACCATGACTATGATATTCACTTACACAACACAAGAAATAAGAGGCGGTTTGTATTACACTACCGACATTTAGAAATAATTGGGAAGTTATCTACTGTCTGTATGTCTGTATTACTACTGTATGTTGTATTACTAACTTCTTCTAAAATTTAAAATCATTAATTCATCTTTAGCTTTGAAAAACCAAGTTAAAGAGTATCTAGTAATCATGTTGTTGTCATTTCGTTGTTGTGTCTATATTGTAAGCTTTGTATGTATTTTTTGTTTAAAATATTTTTAATTTATTGTTCCATTTTTCTGTAATATTTTATATTTTTTATTTTATACTTTGACTTGCCATAGTCAACATATAGGACAGCTATAGGTCAACTATAGGACCTTCTACAATTTATAATCAAATAAAATATCTATCTATCCATCTAACTCAGAACATACGAGACTGAGGTTTTGTTATTAAAGAGTTGGGCCTCGAAATAATATTAAACGTAGGTATATAAATATTTAGAAAATACGAAAAGTAAAATGAACACTATGTTAATGGTAAAAAATAAAACCACTGAAGCAATAGGTTACGACCTTTTATTCATTTATTAACAATTTTTTGATATTTAAATCTAAGAAAAAGGAAAAAAACATGATGGTAGAACTAAAATATAAAATCATAAGTTACAAATTAAATGAGAGAGAAATATGAAAAAGATATATGTATACAAAAAACGAACAGGACAAAAGAAAATACCATGAGCTCAGATAAAAAGTTAAAAGAACTGATAATAAAGGTAAAAAGGAAAGGAATATATTCAGATGCGTTCAAAATAATGAAAGGAACTAGACAGGGCTGTAAACTGTCAGCATTATTATACAATATATATTCTAAATGTAATTTGAGAAAAGTACTAGACGAATGGGATAGAGGAATCACTATAGGAGGCAGAAATATTACCAGCCTGTGATACGCATATGATACACTTATAATAGCAGAGAATTAAGTCGAATAATTACCTCACTAAACGGCTAAGATATCACAAAGATATTCAACAACATATACAACTCTGGAGAAATACCAACAGAATGACTAAAATCTGAGTTTATTTCACTTCCAAAACAGCCAGTTTGGGTTCACAAATGCTGTTGGTGCTAGAGAGGCTTTGTTCTCACTACAAGTATTATTCCAGAGATGCAGAGACGTCAACTGCGACGTATACGCATATACGTATAGCATATACGTCTGGTTGATTACGAGAAAGCGTTTGATTGAGTACAGTAAGCCAAGATGATGTAAATACTAAAAGAAGCAGGAATAAACAACCAAGATCTGAAAATAATTAGAAATCTTTACTGGAATCAGACAGCAAATCTCAGAGTTGAAGGTGAACACCCTGAATATGTAAAAATCATGCGTAAAGTGAGGCAAGGCTGTACTTTGTCTTTTCTAATCTTTAATCTGTACTCATCATCATATATCATCATCATCATAATCATATATCAAAGCTTTGCATGAAACTGAAAAAGATATTCTACTAAATGGTTACCGGCTAAACAACATCAGATATAAAGATGACACCATTTGCGGACAACTTAGAAGACCTACAGGTTCTTATGAACAAAATCACGTCAACAATACCGTTACGGTTAAGTTGCAGTCAACAATATGGACTCAATATAAACGTTAAGAAGACAAAGCTTATGATAATATTAGCAAGAAAATACTAACAGAAGGTTAACTTTACGTCAACCAATCCCTTGTAGAAAGAGTGACGCAGTACAACTACCTCGGCGCCATAATAAATGAAGAATGGACTAACAACTAAGAGATTAGAGCACGCATCGGAAAAGCCAGATCCACCTTCAATCGGATGAGGGCCTTCTTCAAGAGTCACAACCTCTCTTTTGATACAAAAGTAAGAATGCTGCGATGCTACGTCTTCTCTATCCTTTTTTATGGTGTTGAATTATGGACCTTAAACGAAGATATGTGCAGAAAACTGGAAGCATTTGAGATGTGGCTATATCTGAGAATACTTAAGATCCCGTGAACTGACCAAGTCACAAATGAGGATGTCCTCAGAAAAATGGATAAGAACTCAATGGGGACAGCAAGATTATTTAGAGTGTCATCATGCCCTGACAGGGGCTCAAGGAATAAGGAGAGATACTTCACGATATTATTGACATGTTGCAAGGATGTCACAATTGGCATAATTGTCGTTATTTCTGGTTACTGGCACTTTCACAAAGTGATATAAATGACTTGTGTAGAATTAAACCATAAATATTTACAATATTTATTTACTACAAGATATCCAACCTCTTACAAAAAGCTAACAGAGTGAAAATTATTGTTGATATTAACGATCATACAAATAATGTTCTTGTTACGTTGTGGAGCGAGAGATTTAGATATACCAATGCTATATATTCAGCGAATTAAAAAAACATAAATTTTATCTCTATTCTTACACCCAAGTTTAAAGTTTAAAGAAAACAGACCTTAATAAAATAATATAGTTTCCAGAATTTGTAACAAAAAAATTTCAAGAAGATCATGATTTTTTAAAGAATATTATATGGTGTGTATATGAAAATTAGCATCTCACAAGACTTCGTGATTTTCAGGAGCGATGGGAATTTAATGTCTTTTGTGAGATCAGAGACAACCAGGTTGTAACTCTCCACTTTGATGATGGTGTCTTATTTAAAATTTCGTTTAAATAAATTTACAATTTTCTAGTTTCTAATAACCAGTTTTTATGTTAAATATATCAATGCCGTGGTCGTTTACCACCTCAAGAATTTAAAAACTATTTTACATCACGATTGAGCTCTTCCTCATTGTTTCAAAATGGTAAACCAATTTTTAGAAGAAACATTTGAACATAGGTAGATAGCCAAAAATGGTCCTTTCCGGTGGCGCCTCCGACCGCCAGACAGAACACCTCAAGATTTTTAATATGGGGCTACTTAAAAAATGAAGTGTATTTCCATACCCTTATAACAAAGGAACTTAGAATTCGCAATGTATTTTATCCTCTTCATGCAGTAATGATTAGAGGTGCAACAAACGAAAAAGTGATAATAAGGCTCTATAATTGGACATTCAAAGAAAAATTTTTGAACACTTGTTATAAATTAGTATAATGTATGCATATAATATTAAACAGAAAAATTGTGTGCTTTACTTTTTTAACTTCTTGTTAAAAACAAACTAGGTAAATTTGTTAAATTTTTAAGTATTCTCTTCCGATATTACGGCTATGACGTGGTCGATCTGGATATATCTTGTAGAAAATAAAGCACAATGCTCTAGTACATGAAAAGTAAATTTACGACTCTTCATTGTTTAATTCTAAGCGAGCGATTTATATCACTTTGTAAAATTGTCAGTAACTAGAAATAAGGACAATTATAACATATTCATACACGACCTGCTAAAATAAATCTTACCTTTAACATTAAATTACAATTATCTCTCAAAAGATGGTTTATACTCTAACTTTGGTTATAGGTACCTGAAAGACAATTGATTATTTCTTTTTTCATTAAAATTATAAAATACAGGGTGTTTCATGTAAAACTATTGAGTTACTCTGGTTCGAAATTTAAAAAAACGGCGTAATATTTGTGAACACCCGGTATTTTGAAATTCGATTTTGATGTAAATTCCTGAACAAACATTACGCACTCTCTATATGTAAAGGTTTTTTGTCTATGTCCGTCCAAATTTATGAAAAAAGACAAAGTCTTGACCTTTAGTAACATATACAAATTTTGTATAAAAATTAACGTAAAATCTTAAAATGCAATAATATACAGGATGTTACACTTAAAATACCAAAGTTGTTGTTCATTTCCAGTATAACCGGAAGTGGCGTGTCTGTCAAAATAATTTTTTGTTCTAAGTTTGTCATAACTGTTAATCCCCATAAACCAATTTTCATAAATATCGTGTAAGTAGTTTCCGATGTATAGATAGTGTAAGCTCGTCGTGAAAGACCCCGAGTCGTATAGTTTCAAAACTTTTTTTTTTGACTGAGGTGGAAACGTTCTAAACGGACTAGGGAAGGTGTCCCTAGTACTGTTGGACTCGATCCGGAAGGGACACATGCTAACGCACGCTACCCAGTGTAGGGCCTCGTGCCCCGCATGCCCCCCTGGCCGGTCGCCTACCAACTAAAACCACCCCTTCTTCGACCCAGAATACCCCCGGACGAGTTCCTTAGAGAACGAAACATGGGAGTATCCTGCGCTGTCTGGACGGAATGTGCTAGGACTGTGCCAAGATTATCGTACAATTTACCTATGCTGCTATCCTGATAACGGGTAGCAGATAGGGAAGGTTCGGTTTCCAAGATGTAATATAATACTTGTCGTTGTTAACCGGGAGTAGTGATGGTGTACACAGACTAATGAGAGAGAGAGAGAAAAGGAAAAAAGAAAATATAGTAGGGTACGTGCTTAATGGCTAGTAGGGCCATCACTTTTTTTAGAACCTTTATTATCAATACATAGCCCAGTTTATGCGTTATCACGTACTTACGTTATTATGTTACGCGGCGATTTTCGAAGATTGCGCAGCACGTGCCGATAAAGTGTAAGGTGCAGGAAGACACCTCCCTCATCTTGCTTGTTCAGCTCTTTCTATCATGGTATTTCTTTTCATTATCTTTGTGATGTGGTCTATTATGTACTCAAAATTCTGTTTATTAAGCATCGCGATCTGCATTATGTTATTGGGCGTTATCGCTCCTAGCCTGTTCAGCAGCCTATTTTGTTCGGGTGCGAAGACATTACATTGGAAAATGCAATGCTCCGCGTCATCCTTTACGTCGCATGTTGAGCACCTATCATCGTTGGATTTTTTGATAGTATGTGTGTAAGAGCTGAAAGATCCATGTCCAGTCAAAAACTGTGTAAAGTAGTAATTCACTCGTTTAAACTTACATTGGTACCACGCCACCACATCAGGGATGAGCGTTCTAGTCCATTGAGCTTTCGTCGTCTGTGCCTCCCATTCCGTTTGCCATTCTGTAAGCATTTGTTCCCTTATGGTACCTCTAGTCTGTGGGATGTGGCCGTTTTGGTTTTCATAGAGCAACTGCCGCTCTCTGGCCAGAAGGTGAATGGGAAGTGTACCCGCGATTGTCTGTAGGGCCACCGTGGACGTGGTTCTGTACGCACTCGTTACCTTAAGAAGAGGTTTTCTCTGTGCTCTTGTTAACAAATCTTTATACTTTTTATATCTAAGGACATCGATCCAGACGGGGGTTCCATATAGGAGGGTCGACTGCACAATATGTAGGTAAAGTCTTCTTTTATTGCTGCTTGGCCCTCCTAAGTTTGGTATTATTCGCTGGATGGCTGCTGTCTGTGCTTCCGCCTTCTTGGTCACTCTTGAGAGATGGCTTGAGAAACGCAAGCCTCTGTCCAAATCTATACCTAAATATTTAGCACAGTTGGTTGCTTTAAGCTCATTGCTACCTATCCGGAAGATCAATTCCGGTCCGTCTCTCGGGGCTTTAAGGATGACCGCTTCGGTCTTTCCACCCGACAATTCTAAGTCATTATTCATCATTCACCTTTTTACTTTATCAAAGCAGTTGTTTACTGCATCGACGACTTCCAAATAATTGTCACCCGTTGTTAAAATGGCTAAATCGTCAGCATAGGCTATTGCCATGCTATTTCTACCGTAGTCTATGTCTAGTACCCCATTATATAACACATTCCATAACGTTGGGCCTAGTACGGATCCTTGCGGTACACCGGCTGTTAGACTGATTTCTACATTTTTTGCCACAATTAGGTGTCTATCACTTAGATATCTTTTTATGATATTTACCAGGTATGCCGACACCTCGGAGATCTCTAGTCTATTAATGATGTGAGCCCAGTTTGCGGAATTAAACGCGTTCTTCACATCAAACATTGTTAGAACAGCCCATCTTCTTCTTCTGTTTTTTACGGTGTCTGTAATGTGTTTGACCGCATCTATCGCCGACCTTGATTTCCTAAATCCGTACTGTCTAGTCAAGATGATGTCTTTTTCACTCAACTCCTCTTCAAGGCGATTTTTAATAATGTTTTCGTATAGTTTCCCCATGCAGTCTAAGAGACAAATCGGCCGATAAGAGTTGGCTTCGTCCGGATCTTTGCCGGGTTTCGGTATGAGTGTCAGTCTCGCACGTTTGAGGTCTTCGGGAAACTCTTGTCTATAGTTTCAAAACTAGGTACATCCAATAATCACTGTTTTGAGAAATGGCGGGAAAACATAATAGAGACCAAGTTTTACATATGAATGAATTCAAATTTTCAGGGTATGTAGCAGACAGGCAATTAATGTTATTTAAGAAATGATTGATGTTAGAAAATATTTTAAAGGTTATTTATATAATAATTTAATTTGGATGTAGCTACTTTTGAACTTAACTGGCGGATGTAGCCTATTTTGACAATAACTTGAGGGTAGTTTAAAACAACACCACGCAGTTTATTGATTATTAGTTAAATTTTATTATTTAAAAATAAAACAAATAAAAACTTAAATGTATTCACTAAATACAAACATAAAAAAGACGTAAATATATTCAGTCATTGTTAAACATTTTCTCCTTAAACCACAAGAGAAGCAACTTCACCACTATTATCGCCACACTCTCTTTCGTCCTCCGCTTCTTCTTGGTGATCTGCCATAGGCTGACTTAAAATATTCTTGTAATAGAATAATGATTCTAGTTGCAATTCCATCCAGTTTTCTCCATAGTGCTTGCTAAGTAATGCAGAAACATCACGTAATTTTAAAGGCGGAAGTTGAACACTACTTGTCGGAATGGGCTCTGGATACGCCATAAAACTAACTTTTTTCGATTTGCATATTGTCTTATAGTTGCCTACATCTGTACGATAAGCCACCTCTCCTTGTAATAGAATGTTGTAACGTGTTTTGTTCTTTTTGAATAAGAATCGTTTACTCGGCTGGAACTGAAAATGCCACTGACCCGGTGGCCGCAAAATATCAAAGCATCTATTCTTCCAGTCAAACACTTTATTTTTAAAGGAAAACAGTCCCAAATTAAGCAAATATGTCTGTGTACTCCTGAGGACTTATGATTATGTTCATTTTCTTTACTTCCTTTTCTATTCGTACAAATACACGGTCGGATGGGAGAAATGAGTGTCCAACTATTGGAAAAATGTATTCAACTCGTGTTACACTTGTAGGAGCATTATGACACAACCAGTAACTTATCATGCCTTCGTTTGAGTCCTTTTTATATTCGCTCTCATCATAATGGTACATGAATACATTTTCCTTTGTCTGTTTAGACTGTGAATTTCCCACAAAAATGGTTAAGTTATACCTGTATAATTGCCTAGAATAATAGGCACTTTTGTCTAGTACACGAGAAATCACTTGATTCTTTTGATGATCAAACGATATAGTCAGTAAGTTTTCACGTGATTTCTTTAATAGTGTGTAAAAAGCCTTAGCCTTCAATTTATGAGCTCTTTGCTCACTCATTAACGTTACCTTCACATTAGGCTCTTTACAGTATTTTATCTGTTCCTGATAAGCAATACAGGTAGAACACTCATCAGTTCGTGGACTGCCAAAACCAGTGTTAAAATTTGTTCTAAAAACATGTCTAAAGTATGAAGGTTTTACTTCCTTATCAGCCACAGCTTGTGCTTGATATATACGCCACATTTTTTTTATATTGAGATCAGATTGTAAATACTGCCTATTTGCTGTCTTGCTCCTACAGTAGTGGTTTAAGTTGTTTAAAGCTCGCTCTGGTAAAATCGTGCGTGTAAAACCATTGTGTGTTGTCAAATCGTCGAGTAAAATTGCCACTTTTTAACCACACACAACGACCTTACTTGCACGATTTTATAAGCGCAATGAACATTGTTAACATCACAGTGTATAGGGGCCTTAATGTTCTAACAAACTTTACCACACTTTATTTGTATAGAATTTGAGGAATCAATTAATATTGAGCATAAAAAATATTTGTTATGATTAGACCTATCTTTGTTGTTTTCGCTTCGCACGTTTCCATGATTCTTTTAAACGGGGTCGCTTTCTTTGCTTTACTTGGCGAACAGTCGCATGACACTCCATGGCTATTAAATTTTTACCTAATAGTTGCACCTTGTAGCACGGCTCTGAAAAATATAAGAAACGTAACAAACTAACCAACTCTACAAAAGCACAATCTACACTAACAAAAGAAAACCGATCGGATGAACACGTGTCGGGACATGCGCGACCAGCGAAAGAAGTGGGGATTGATAATCTAGCTTGGATGTAATCGCCTTTGCAACTAACCGCGATCTATCCAATTTGGATGTAGTCAGGTTTGCAAGTAACCGCAAAGTTTAGAATATATTTTATAATTGATGTAAGCTGTTTTGGCAGGAATAATTTTCCACAAATATAGAAAGGTACTTCAATCGCGCGACACCACACTTCTCGATTTTTGATTGAAGTGGGATGTAGCTGGTTTTGAAACTACACGACTCGTATAATATAAAACAGTCACCTTAGTTAAATATAACTAAGGTGACTATGACTGTGTCTAAAAGGTACTTAGTAGGTAAAATGTAATAAACTTTATATTATAATAATAAAAGTCATTTTTCTGCAACCGTCCCGAAAATAAAACTTTCGGTATGATTTATTAAATCGAAAGTACCATTTTACACAACTCATACCGAAAGTAGCTACTTTCGGGACTAATTTTTTCACTTTCGGGACGATTTTGGGTAGCTAGGTAACGGCTTGGACAATAACATTAACTTTGAATTTTATTATGACAACGCTTATCATTTAAGATTCGTGTGTTTTCATTTATTTCAAAAATGGAGCAATTATAAAAATGTACATACTATAAATGAAGAAGTCATTCTTGTATATCTAGTGCAAAAATCTAACATCTTGAAGCCATCAAACCTTTGGAGCAATTACTCGATGCTTAAGTCCACACTTAACATTAAAAATAATGTACAGTCCATCTAATTTACTTACCGTTGCACGTCATTATCATTGACAGAGATCGAAGTTGACATAGTTACCAAAATATAAAATAATCCTGAATCCATTTTAAATCAAGTAGGTCACATAATTATTACAAAAACAAATTAATATTTAATGTAAATAAATAAAAACAAAACAAGAGTTAAAAATAATCTCAAATTCGTATTGGTAACTTTCTTAGGCCTGGTACGTTTTTTGAGCGGTGATAAAACTGTATTAGTTTTTACGGCCTGAGAAATAGAACTCACAGTTGAAATATGTAAATTTAAAGCTGCAGCTACAACATACATTTACATACTTCTCTAACAGCAGTCAAGGGTAGAATGGGGCCGTTATCATCACGTTCCTGTTCAAAATAATAAATCAAGAAAGCTACCATCTCTTTACAACGACTATTTAAATTCTTACGTGACATTTTTGAAATAAAACACACTAATTTTGTTATAAAAAGAACAGATTTTATTAAATAGGTAAAAATATAAAACAAGAGGTATTTACTTTAAAATTTAAAATAATAAAGTACAAAAAATGTCAACACCGCAACTGTCAAGTAAGTGTTACCAATTTATGCCAAAATATCACCTTCGTTCGATTACAGTTACAGTGTGTTCCGAACAAACGTTCTTCATAAAAACGCTTTATAATGCATTTATACAAATTAAATGCAACATATTATTCTGTCTAAACATTAATAGAAATATTTAAATATTATTTCTACGCATATATAATAAAATATGCCTATTGGCTATAATGCCAGTGTACTCGGCAAAGTGATTCTAAAAAAGAACACACCTGCTACAAACCAAAAAAATCGAAAGTATTGAATAAAGAAGAAATAGATAAATTTTTATCAGAAGCTGAAGATAAGATCTACTTAATGACAAAGGTTATATAATTAAATCTAATTTCTCATGATATAGAAGATAAGATAAGAACCATGTAGTGATTAAAATTCCTAATTCTAAAACGAACGTGGAAAGAACCTTTGTGGTTATTGGAGAAAATAACATTTCTTTATACAGAAAATATTTGTCATTACTTCAAGCAAACACACCGCTCTAGATTATTTGTATATTACAGAACTGGAAGGTGTACTATACAACGTATTAGTATTCACACTTTTGGAAAAATCGCCTGCACTATTGCTGAATTTCTTAAATTACCGCATCCCAAAGAATACACCGGGCACTGTCTACGAAGGAGCTCAGCCACTTTACAGGCTGATAGTGGTGGTACTATAACTAACTTGAAAAGACACGGAGGATGGAAATCAACTAATGTAGCAGAGGGATACGTAGAAAATTACTTAAGAAATAAAATTCACATAGCTTCACAGATTGAAAATGGCCACAACTAAGTTAATATCTCAAAAAATAGTAAAAGTACTGACACGTCTAACACTTATTTCAATACTGCCACTTATGTTAATATTCCTAACAATATCAATGTAAATAATTGTTATAAGTGTGTTATTAATATTCATAAGTAGATTTTTCTAATGTTGAATTCACGAGAGTAACTTAAAGTGTTTAAAAAGGTCATAAGTAAAGTTTATCCATATATTCTTTTTAACATACAAAACGGCTGCAGAAAAAATATTGTACGTAACACGATCTAAAAGTAATTTTACGAGACTCACAGGATTCCAGGACTCGCCTACGGCTCGCCCTGAAAACTTCCTACTCGTCTCGTAAAATATCACTTTAGGAACTTGTTACGTAAATTACTATTGTTTAGAAATTGTCATAAAAATGATCAGTTTTAAAATATATTATTTTTGTGAGGAAGCTGATGTTTCAGTGAGACATGTGCAAATTAGCATGTGCAATTGTTTATATTCTGTTTAATTTAAAATAATTGTTGTATTTTATTCTATATTATTCATTAAATAACTGCCACTGTCATAAATATTTCAATATTATCATCATACCTATAAAATTCTGCATACGTATCTAATTGTCTTACACTGTTTTAAATACTTATATTTTAAAAACGATAATATGTGCAAATTGTTAGGATAGAGAGAGAGTTCGTAGAGAACAAAAAAAGTGATATTTTTTTATAAATATGGTATATTTTGATCATTTACGAAATTATCAAGAATATTAGTAAGAAGATTAATTAGCTTTTGGTAGGATGGTACTCGATTGACAGAATACATTGATTTTGCTTTTTGTAAATATGGTATATTTTGATAATATACGAAATTATCTAGAACATTTGTAAGAAGATTAAATAGCTTTCGGCAGGATGGTACTTGATCGACATAATTCATTCATTATTAGAAATTCTGAACTATAAATTATATAAACTTCATGTCTATTCACACTATACTGCAATGGTATTCAGAGAAAATCGATGCAATGCTTTGAAGGAAAAACAATGTGGGAGGCGTCGTGCGTAACAAACGGCCATTTTTATAAATATTGCGCATGGAATGCGCGCCGCAAATCGACGGTGGCGTCTTCTAAATGGACGAATCGTCTGCCTTTGCCACGCTCCGATGGTTAACTAGACGGGGGAGATATGGAAGAATGCATTAAGGTCAGAATAATAAATAAAAAGTTAATATCGTTCAGTTACCATTGACATGATTATTTTTCTGTGAAGTAATTCAAATTTCATTACGTATCTCAATAATATATATATATATATATATATATATATATATATATATATATATATATATATATAATAATATAAAATTAGTTTTTCTTGGGTTTAGGTTCAATAAATTATATTAGATGTGGAACTAGATTTTATTTTCCATAAAAATCAACGTTTCGGCAGGAAACCCTTGCATTTTTCAAGATTCTAAAATGTATAAGATTAAGAACAAACAGTTATTGTAAACTATGTATATATATATATTTATATATATATATATATATATATATATATATATATATATATATATATATATATATTTATAACACCAAAACGTAAAACGGAACACTGGCATTAATGAAGTGACAAATAAAAGTTAATATCTGATCTCTCATGGTTTACTGTCATTAGTGTATAATTATTTTTATATGGGCGTATCATTGATGTTTTCGAAAAAGGTAAAGTGGAGATATGTTTTGACTTTCAGAGGTTTTTATGGTGTTATATTTATTATTATTTAAATTAGATTGAAATATATTTTATTTAGGTTTTGTGTATATTCTTTGTCATTTATTGAGTTGGAATTTCTTTTTATTTCTATTGATTCGTGTATCTCCCTCTTGTTTTTGTTTTGTTCGGTTTTTAAAATTTGGATGTTTTCGAAGTCAAATTTATGCTTCTTCTCATTTTCATGTTTTGTGAGAGCAGTGACATTGTTCTTTTCGTATTTGTGTGAACGAATTCTGGATTGAAGCAGTTGATTGGTTTGCCCGATATAGACACCTTCACAGTTAATACATGGTATCTCGTAAACAACATGTGATTTTTTGAGTTTTGGAGTTTCATAAAATATAACTAATTTTAAATCTCTACTAGTGCTAATTAATTATGTATGCCCTTATTTTATACGTTTTTATAAACTAATATTTGCATTTTGGCGAACCAATAATGGATTTTGACTTTTAAAACTAAAATACTTTTTAAAATTATGTAAAAAGAAAATATTGTGTTGATATTTACAAAAGTAATTTCAACGCATTGAGAACATTAAAAATATATTTAATATAAAAAGGTATTTAACAGAAAATCACAATGTCTGCTTCTCACAATCATAGTTTTTTATATCTGCGTCTCACAATCTTATTTTTTTTATACTTTTTACTTTGGAATTAACAAAAGGAGTGATCAGGGAGTATTAACTTATTCCAATAAACTGAAGAAAGACTGTTTATGCCGGTGTCATATATATATATATATATATATATATATATATATATATATATATATATATATATATATATATATATATATATATATATATATATATATTTGTATTATATATATATATATATATATATATATATATATATATATATATATATATATATATATATATATAATACAAATTCATTATTACATAATATTAAAATTAAGGTCAAGATTTAGATGAAACAAGGAATAGTTATAATGTTATATCTGCGAAATTTATATAAGAAATAGTTGACAAAAGGTAATAAAATTAGTAGAAAAGAGAGAAAAGTATTAGTTTATTTTCTCTGTAAGGATGTTTATAAAAAAATGCTCTAAAATAAATGTCTTATTGTCTTATTTTAAATTTAATATATCTTTGAGATAATCATAAACACGTTCGCTTCACAAACGATCTGACCTTCAATAAAATTGATGGTAGGTATATAAATATTTCTCATACTAAATATATTTACTTATTGATTTAACATTTTTATCTATTTATTGTACATTTACTTTCGTGTCTGCATTAGGTATTGTCAAATAAACTTTATGCAATATTTACTTCCCGGGAATAGAAAGTCCTTTATGGAAGTTATCTTGAACAGACAACATAAATGTTTTTATGCGAATTTTTGTTTAAAATTCATTATTTAACAAGCTATATAATTGATATTATAACAAAATATGTTTCATGTTTTAGATTTACAAGTATGATAAGGATTTTAAAGTGTATTTGTTATTTATTATAATTTTGAGTAAACTATTTTTTCAAGGACCAGATATTTATTCTAAAATATAATGCATCTCTTAAAGGATACAGGAGATCTTTAAAAGACTATTCAAATTAACCAAGCAGAAAAGACACAAAATTTGTTAATCCTAAATTACATTTAATTTTTTTAAATGTGACAAAATTAACTGCCGATCTGGGAATAATCCCAAGATAGTGCTAGGGTAGCAACAATACATCTGAAGCTCCTTGGTTATGCAAAAAATCACATGTATTACTTAAAGGAGTGAGAATTAGATTTACTAGATTAACACATGAGTATCTAATACCGACTTCTACGGAATCCTACCTATATGCTGATACTGCAACTGTCAGCTCTGTCGTTTTAAATTGTCCAAAATATTAGGGCCAACGACGATTTTACGGACTAAAAGATACCTATATAGGCTTTAAATTCTTATTTTTGTTCTTATTTATTCCAGAGATTAGACATTTGTTGTATGTTCGGCATAATACGTTATTTAATATTTTTAACCTTACCCTTCTTCCTCCGTCCTCGTTGTAATTTATTATTTATACAGTTAGTCAACATTCATCCATTATATTTATAAGTCATTCCAGTCTTGTTCTTCTTTATTTTGTTTCTTCATTGATCGAGTAGATACTGTGATACTGAGTGTTTTTCTGACGTTTTCATTTTCTGTCAATTCTGTTCATCAAATTTGGTAATCCTTTTCTCTCTTACGAGTAATTTCATTTCGAAAAATTAGCTTCACATTTCACAAGTTGTTAATTTAACATCTAGTTTTACATATATTTAACACAGTATGTGTAGCCATTGTTTTATAAAGATATATCCTTGTATCCTTCCTTATCTTGTTCTTCAATATCCTCTAAACTGCTGCACTCTAGATAAAGAAATAGGTAAAACAAAAAATATTACAGGTATCTGATAGTTTTAAGTCATAGGGGATATAGTTAATGAAAAATACTTATCGGAGTTCTGTCAGGTCGGCCTTATTTTTTTTATAAAGCAAAAGCCAAAGTTCAAACATGTAATTTTTACCTGCACCATTTTTTTAATCGTATTAGGAGCATTTTTTTGTATTAAGAAAGTATTATTTTATGAAGAGATGGTGAATTATACTTATTTATGTGCCAAAGGTAGTATTTTTTATTATTAATTATATTATTTTACATTATTACATTACAATTTTTTTGATATTCATTGTTATAATATTGGCTTACTTTCAGAAATTGATAAGTTAATTTTTTAAAGAATTATTTGAGTCCGAAAAGTATTCTACAAATTCCTTGTGGACTAAATATTCCATTTCAAATGGAATATTTAAATTCCACATTAATTGTTAACGAAAATGCTAATATTTCCCATTTTTATCGTCTACTATCGTTTGTTAAATTGAAACTTAAAGAAAAATTCCGAAAAATCCAAGGTTTTGAAATTTATCTTCTACATAAAGTAGTTCCCGTGATGAGTGTTTTTGGAGGATTGAGAAAGGATGAGCTTGTGAAAATGACCGTGGACGATATAAAAAATAAGAGCACCTGTTTACTCGGTAAAATATTAGTAGATAAAATATGTACGTCAAAAGGATACACTATTGTGGAGGAAGATAAAAGAGAATCCTTGAAACTGGTCAGTAAATATGTATCATTAAGACCAATAAATGAACGAAGATTTTTTCTTACATACCGAAACAATCGATGCACTCTCCAACCTGTATGCAAAAATACACTGGGAAGTATACTTTCAGTAATAGTAAAATATCTTAAATAAGAAAATGCAAATGAATACACTGAGCATTGTTTAAGAATAACTTCGGCAACCCTTTTGGTTGAAGCCGGGCCATCGTTCGAGACCCTGAGTATGAATGGTAAATGGAAAAATACATCTGCGGTAGAAGAATATATAGAGGAGAGCATTGTTTCTAAGAACAGAGTGTTCACTATGATAGTAAATTCGGTAACGGCGTCAGATACATTACCAGGTGAATCTTCTTTAGGAATATGTCAAGTCACTAGGCCAGCCTTCCAGCCAGCCCAAGGCTGGCCTAGATATTAACCTCGCGAAAACAGAGTACCTATCTACAAGTGAAGAAGACATAGAAGATCTACAAATTGATGACAACGTAACAATCAAAGGAAAGGATAAATTCAAATACTTGGGGTTTATAATCACGAAAAAGACAACAAAAGAGGAAGAAATTACACAAAGATTAGGACAAACAAGAACAGCAATCCGACAACTTAACTCAGAATGCTGGGATGGACACCTAAATATAAAGACAAAAACACAGATTTATAAAACATTAGTGCAAAGTATTATGACATATGAGGCTGAAAATTGGATCATAAACAAGAAAAACAGCAGTAAGATAGTAGCAACAGTAGCAACAGAGATGGAATGCCTGCGAAGATGCTGCAGAGTAACAAGAATGGATAGGAGAAGTAATGACGAAATAAAGCAAGGAATATCAATAGAAACAGAAATACTAAGATATATAGAACAAAAAAGACTAAAGTGGTATGTACATTTAAGAAGAACTAGCGACAGCAGATGGATAAAGGGAATCACGAATGGAGCTCCATAGGAAGAAGGAAAAGAAGACGGCCCCGAAAATCCTAGAGAAATGAAGTAGACGACGCGATGAGTAAGAGAGGCCTAACCGATGGAGAATGGGACAACAGAGAGAGATGGAAACGGTTGAGCGAGGGAAGGCAGTGAATACTGTAGAATCCCTGAATATATATCAAGGCACTAGTGGTAGAAGTGGTCAAGTTTTCTCTTGACCACTACTAAAATTTAAAAAAACACGAAGAATTTTGTAACTTGTATTTTTCAGGAAAGTTCGAAAATTCTACTTTCAATATTTATAAAAATTGTTAAGGTTAAAAAATAATAATTTTATACTTAATATTTACGTTTAAATTAAAAAAAACTTCGTTGCATATTATATTCTTTTGTTCTCTCATACAATAGGGCGTTATAGGCCATAATGCCCGCTTACTATGCCCGCCCTCGGATATAACAAGTGTGTTTATAGTAACCGTATCTAAGATAAAATAAACAAATAATATTCAAGTGAAAAAAAAAAAATTTAACAAGTTCAAATTTATGAGTAATTTGACGAGATAATGTTAATAACTATTGCAATAATTGCTATAAGTTAGATATAACACTCTAATAATAAAGCTATTATGTTTCGATACAAGTGTGCAAATTTTTAAACAAATCAGTTTATTAGCTATGGAGTTTTTGTTAATTGTTGTTAAATATTATTAAAAGTTAAATAGCAGCAACACTAATTGCTGCCTACGGTATGCTTGTAAAGTTATTTAACAAAGAGCAATGGATTCTTGAACATTTATAATATGAAGAAAAGTGAAAAAACAAATTATTTTTGCAAAAATTGTATGTAAATAAGCCGTTATAAAAGTAGGATTTTTTTGATTTTTAACAAATAGAATAACTATGGCTTTACTGTTATTAATTTAAAAACGTATATCATTGATATTTATTTCTTCTACATCTTCCAATATTATTTCGTCAGTTTTAATCATTGTTTTAGCTTTTAATTTGTTAATGTTTCTTTCGCAGTGGTCGTTGTACTTTTGAGCTATTTATCTTTAAAAGATGGTTAGACCGTTATGTATTAAATCTTTTATTTAGGTAAATTGCCTGTTATATCTTCATAAATCTGCTTTCTTTCTGTTTAGGTTATTGTCTACCATTTTTCAAACTCAGCATACTGGTGATTTATTTCGAGCGTCTCTCATAACTCTTCTTTCTTCTATTCTGCTCAGGTCTTTTTTTTGTTGTTGCTAGTAGTCTTCTAGTTTTTAATATTTCTCATCTAGATTATTCATTATGTAATAATAGATGGTCTGTCTGTTTTGTAGATTCTGGCTTTGGTCTTAATGCTGTTGTTTTTGTTTCGTCGTATTATTTTTTCTATAAATAAAATATATTCCCCAAAACTTATCCAGGCCTACGCACCTACCATCGAACACTCGGAAGATGAGGTTGAATATCTCCAGAGCCCTGCAAGACGAAATATCCTCATCATCATCATGCAACATTTTCTGTCCACTGCTGAACATAGGTCTCTCCCATTTTTCGCCACTCTTCACGGTTCTGTGCTTCTTATTGTCATTTCTTGGATATTCGTCTAATGTCGTCCATCCAGCCTGTTGGTGGTCGTCCTCTGCTGCGTTTGTCTTCTCGTGGGCGCCAGTCGATTAGTTTTCTGGTCCATCTTGTGTCTTTCAGTCTCGCTATGTGACCTGCCCAATTCCATTTCAGCTTGGCTATACGTTCGACGATATCACTGATACCTGTTCTTTTCCTTATTTTGTCACGCCGAGAATTGATCTTTCCATGCGCCTTTGTGCCACTCGCATTTTTAGTGCTGTTGTTTTTGTGAGAGTTTCTGTTCCGTATGTCATAATAGGAAGAACGCATTGGTCAAATGTCTTCCGTTTCATAGCTATCGGTATGTTGCTCTTAAAGATGTATCTCAGTGAACCATACGCCGCCCAAGCAAGTGATATTCGTCGTTGAAATTCGCAGGTCTGGTTGTCCTTGCCTATTCTGATTTCATGACCAAGATATATGTACTTTTCTGTCAATTCTACCACTTGATTTTGGATGATTAGTTGTTCGCTGGGAACTAAATTTGTCATAAATTTGGTCTTACTGATGTTCATTTTTAGACCTATTGTTGAAGATACGTTTTCTAATTCTTGTACCATTGGTTGTGCTTCACCCAGATCTTCGGTAATAATGTCGTCGGCAAAACGCAGATGATTGAGCATGTCTCCATCTATTTTTATTCCTCTATTTTCCCACTTTAGCATTTTAAAGGCGTATTCGAGGACCGTTATAAATAATAATATGTGAAAGAGTGTCGCCCTGTCTCACACCTCGCTTGATATGAATTTCTCTGGTGGTATCATATAGTTTTACACAGATTGTGGCGTTTTGGTATAATGTTTGAACTAGCTTTGTGAGCCGGTAATCTCTGCTACTATTGTTCAGAGTAGTTATAATGCTGTCTAATTCCACAGTGTCGAAGGCTTTGTGAAAGTCTACGAAGATAAGTAATAGTGATTTCTTATATTCTAGCGACTTTTCTATTAAGGTTTTTACACACATTGTGGCGTTTTGGTATAATGTTTGTACTAGCTTTGTGAGGCGGTAATCTATTCTACTATTGTTCAGAGTAGTTATAATGCTGTCTAATTCCACAGTGTCGAAGGCTTTGTGAAAGTCTACGAAGATAAGTAATAGTGATCTCTTATATTCTAGCGACTTTTCTATTAAGGTTTTTACTGTTTGTAGGTGATCGTTTGTTCCGAATTTTGAGCGAAAGCCAGCTTGTTCTCGGGGCTGGTAGAAATCTAACTTTTTCTCTAGTCTTGTCGTAATTATTTGGGTAAACATTTTATAGATGTGGTTCGATAAGCTGATCGGTCTATAGTTTTCTAGGTGCTCCTTGTCTCCTTTCTTGTGTAGTAAAATTGTTACTGCATTGTTCCATATTTTTGGTATGCAACAATCGGTTAGATAAAGGTTAAACAATATTTTTATTTTGTTGAGAAGGGCACGTCCGCCCATCTTTATAGCTTCTATTACGACTCCATCTTCTCCTGGCGCTTTGTTGTTTGTTATATTTTTCATTGCGTCCTGGATTTCGCTTAGTGTGATCTCTGGCATGAGCTCTGAACCCTGGTTGATAATTTTGCGTGATGCAGCGGCTTCCAAGTTCTGTTGGTCTTTTCTTTGGCTTGTGTATAGTTCTTGATAGAAGTCTTCAACTATGTGTAGTAGTTCTTCTCTATTTGATGTGGGGACTCCTTCTTTGTTCTTTAGTTTGTGTATTTCGCATTTTCCATTGTTTAGTCGTCTTCTCAGGACTTTCAGACTTTTATTCTCTTCTATAGTTCGCTGGACTTTTTCTTTCTTAAATTTCCTTAAATCTTTCCTTATAGCTTTTGATACTTCTTTGTTTATTTTTCGCAGTTCTTCTTCGTCAATGCTTTTTTTTCCTTTAATTTTTCTTTTAGTTTCCATTAGTTGCTTTGTTTCAATGGTTATTTTTTCATCTTGGCGTCTTTTATGGCAGCATTTTACTTGAGCCTCTCGAATAGCTTCTACGATATTTTCGTTTAGGCATTTACATTATTTATGACTTCATTTTGTTGTAGGCTTTTGTTGATATTGCCTTGATATTCATTTAGATTCGATGGGTCGTTTCATATTGGGTTAACTTTCTTCCCAATCATTTTGGATCTTTTTGTTATTAAGTCTAATTTTAGTTTGGCTCTTACCATTCTATAATCGCTGCCTGTGATAAAGCTATTAAGGACTGTGACATCATCGAATATATATTTTTTGTAAGTAATTATGTAGTCTATCTCGTTTTTGGTAATACCCTCAGGGCTTTTCCACGTCCATCTTCTGTGATATTTTTTAGAGAAGAAACTATTCATCTGGTATAGATTTTGCTGTAATAGAAATTCTAGTAGTGTTTGTCCACTTTCGTTTCTGCCTTTGGATCCAAATTTACCTAGGGCTGTTTCCTGTTCATCCTGCTTTAGACCGATCTTTGCGTTAAAGTCGCCGCATATAATCGTGTAGTGTGTTGGTGTTTCTTTCAGTGCCGCACAGATGTCATCGTAGAAGTCTTCAATCTCCTCATCCGGATGGTCCGTTGTTCTTGCGTATACCTAAATAATCTTTATTTTATACCTTCGGTTTAGCTTTACGATTAAATAGGCTACTCTTTAGGATATACTTCTTGTAATTACTATGTCATCTGTGAGTCTTTTGTATATAAAGAAACCGACTCCCCCGATTGATTCGGTTTCACTACCTATACTGTAAAAAGATGAAATATGAAATATACCACTACGAAATGTTTGTAGAAGACTTCAATGCCTAATTTGGAAGTATAGAAGGCGACGCAGAGACTTCAATAGGCCCTGACGGACTAGGAAACCAAAACAAAAGAGGATCTATACTTTTGAATTACCTACATGAATATGGTATATAATATATAAACACGTTCTTTTTAAAAACGCATACAGTAGGCCCAGATGAAAAGACAGACCGGGGTAGATTTTATAATGGGTAAAAGAAAAAATATTCTTCGGGATGTAAGTATTCTAAATAAATACTCTACGGAAAGCGACAGTCCAGCGGATGGTAAAAGCAAAAGTGGAGATAAACGTAAAAACAACAAAATAGCTTGATTCTTAGAAAAATATGTAAAATGCACAACCCCTAATAATTATGGAAGAATATCAGAAATAAATAAAAATGACTCTGAAATATGATCATAATATCTCCCTGGACACTATCGCCGAAAATCTGAAAGTTATTATTAAAAATGCATCATAAAAACATTGTTTAAAACAAATAATAATACATAGAATAAACCAAAGAACAGAGGTTTTGACGGAAAGAAGAAAACTGTCAGATAAAACATCACACAGAAATACAAATTAATAAATAGGGAGATAACGAAAGAAAATGGAAAGCACAAAAGACAACAGAATGTAATTAAGAATAAAAATGCAATAGTAGAAAATTAAAGTATAAGGTTCTGTGCAGAAAAACGCAAATAGAGAGGAAAAACGTGCAAAAGATAAGAAATTTAGAAGAAAATATGGTCAAAAACAAAAATGATATCCCTCAGAAAATCGACTTATAACAATAACAATATTGGTTAGACAGGCAGCATTCTACGTAACCGAAATTACGTATAAGAATTTTTAAACCAAAGGTCGGAAGATATCCCGGACATAACAGAAGATAAGATTATATTAGGTCTGAAAGAAATGAAAAATGACAACAACAATAACCAGGTGAGGATGGCATTGTGTAATAACTTTAAAATGACACAAGAAAATAGCTTCAGAATAATATTAAAATAATCCCGTATTTTATAGGAAGGTGAACTGCTGTATTGAACGATTTTCACCTTTAATTGTCCACTGAATTAAACTTTATCATGTGGAGAACTTTTAAATTCGTATTCAGACTTTGACGTTTGATATACAAGGTTAATTTGTAATGCATGTATCTTGAATAATTGCCCCGGTTCTAAGTAAAGTTAGTTTTATTTTCTTTACACAGAATTGCTTATTTTATTCGAACGACTGTACTAAATAGGTTTAGTACCGATCCAATAAAGAAGAGTTTTTTTTTAATAAAAATTCCCATCTAGCCCAGATTTAAAGTCACGATTCCTTAAGTTTTGCTGTTCAGTAAGTTGAAACCCTTATCTACGCTGACAAGACGTTATCCACCAAGATGTATTAAAAAAAACATTTACTAAACTATGGCGTAGTATAAAATAAAGTATAAATATTTTCAATAATTTTCAAGTAAATTTTTTAAAAAGTTTCAATAATTTACGTTAATATTTAGTAATAAGTCATATTTAATTAACAAACTTGTTAGAGAAAAACATATTTACAACGAATTTCATCTGCTATATTTTAAGATTATATCTTCAAAAATTT
This sequence comes from Diabrotica undecimpunctata, assembly GCF_040954645.1. Taxonomy (NCBI): domain Eukaryota; kingdom Metazoa; phylum Arthropoda; class Insecta; order Coleoptera; family Chrysomelidae; genus Diabrotica; species Diabrotica undecimpunctata. Next base: position 63,187,955 of record NC_092808.1, read on the forward strand.
AAATTTTGTACGTTTGCTATCAACTTTCAGATATAAGTTTGTTCCGTTCATATTTCATGCATCATAAAAGATAAACACATTAACATTTTTATTAATAATTTTAACAGTTCTGTAGACCTAAAAACATGACAGTGATATATTTCGGTTTGTCTAATAGGTAAAAAATAACTTGTTAAAATCAACTGACAATAAACACCTTCCTCACGATTTTCTTTATTACATCGATTTGGCTGTCAAAAATTAATCCCTTGTAAATTATTGTTACATAAATATATATCTTGTTATAAACTGAATATTTTAAAAAGATACACGAAGATTTTGCAGACGATGACTTAGTTTTAAAGGTTTAATTTCATACCTAAGGAGGTTACAGGGTCAGTGCGAGAAATTAGTTTAAAGGATGAATGTTACAGCATGTATTCAAACAAAATTTCAGTATCTTCACCTGGTACTTATTGATGGCATATGCCTTTAACCATAATGTGGATCAGAGTTCTTCTTGCTTTTAACCAGGCACTCGACATCTCATCCTTTCCATTTCCCATTTACGCTGACCTATTACGAACAACTAATCGTCCTCACAGAAAAAATTCTAGATATGCAAATATAAAAAAATATCAAGAAAAGAAACTAAACAGTTCCTTGCTATTTGTATATTACAAAGTCAAGTAAAATATCCATCAATTCGGAAAAGTAATGGCTGTTACACGTACACCAAATGTCGACATTAATATTTGTATCTATAACAAACATATAGAACCAGTACAAAGATTCCAGTATCTTGGTTGCTGGATAACAAACGACCTTGACCACAAGGTGGAAATACGTGCTCGTATAGAATATGCTAGGTCCGCATTTCAACGAATGAAAAAATTCCTAATAAACTCTACGTTATCGTTAGATATCCGATACCAATTTGTAAAAACGTTTATTTATTCCATATTGCTATACGCAGTAGAAACAACGACTCTGGGAACAACTAGCTGAAGATCTCTTGGACAAGCACGTGAGCAACAACGAGGTGCTAAGAAGAATGGGCACTGAGAGAGAACTCCTAAAAAATTTTTATTACTGTCTGCGAACGTGTTAAGATTTGATTTTACGTATAGTGCTCTGTATATTCGATTCAGAAGCTCGGAGCTCTGAGTCCTAGAGCTTCTCTACCGGTCCCTTTAATGAATCCTGGTAGAATGAAATACGTATAAGCGAATATACAGAGGCACCATACGTGAAATCAAATCTTAACTGCCTTTTCTTTTAAAGAAAATATTTTGAGAGATATGCCACTTCCGGATTGTTAACTGAAAGTGAACGGCAACTTTGTTATTTTAAATCAAATACCCTGTATATTATTATATTTTTAAATTCTTATAAGTTAATAATAAAATTTGTAAAAGGTACTATAGGTTAAAACTTTATATTTTTTGACTTCATCTTCTTCTTTTTTCACACATTTTTCAACATTTTTGTTAGAATATCGAACATAAAAAGTGGATGTTGTCCTATAGTTGTTCTATATGAAGTGACATTGTTGACAGTTCAATGAGTAATGTCAAAAATAGGTCATAAACTACTGTCAGTCAAGTTTTGTATTGTTCTGTATGTAAGAAGGAATAAAGTATAATTGTTGATAGCCAGACGTTTATTGGTGCATGTTTCCTAAAGTACATATTTCCTTGTCTCTTGACGTCTTCACACTAGAAGGAGGACTTCACCTAACTTAAATTATAACAGGTTTTGGGTCCAGTCCACGTGTGAACTGTGAACAGGTTAGGTTCGTACTTCATTCAGTTTTGTTTTTGTTATTGTCGGTGAATAAAATATGGCGACCAGCAATAACGATTATAAAATTCAAGTTGACAAACTCGAGAGTCCTGAAGACTGGGCAAAGTGGAAATGGCACGTTTCGATGTTATTACGTCTGTATGCACTTAAAGACATTGTAAACGGTATGTGTAAGTGTCCTGAGGTTAGTGAAGATTCAACTTCAGCGGTTATACAGAAGCATCAGCATTGGTTAAAAGACGATGCGAAAGCGGCAAGTTTGTTAGCAGGTACGCTAGGAAAAACTGTTGCCAAGCTCGTGTTGACGTGTACTCACGCTGTGAAATATGGGACAAATTGTGTGCGAGATTTGAACGTAGCAGTACGCAACGGGTAAACATGTTAATTGAAGCCTTTTTTAGAGTCCAACGTGATGAAAAAGAAGATATTAGTACACATGTTGCGAAGTTGCAGAAACTGTTTGTAGATTTGAATGATGAACTGCAGAAGCATGATGAAAATGTTTTATCCGAAAGAATGTTAAATGGTCGGATCTTATCAACTTTGGGTAAGGACTTTGATAATTTCAAAGATTTGTGGCACGATACCATCAAAGAATCAAACTTTGAATTTACTGATTGAGAAATTGTGATCCATTGTAATACCATTGAATTATGTGATCAAAGTATTGTAGAATCTTTTGCGTTTGTTGCACGCAATAGCCCGACAGAAAAATACAATCAGAACCAAAGTATTAAAGTCCAAGAAAAATGTACATCGTGCAAAAGAAAAATTTCCATTTCATAAATGCAAGAAATTAGGCCATTGGGCGAAAGAGTGTCCGTTGAAAAATCAGCTGAGAATTTAGGTAAGAATAAAAGTAATGATACTGCTTTTTTGTCTGTTGTTTTAAGTGCCTTATCTAATTTTATTGAAGCTGGAAAATGGTATTGTGACAGTGGAGCCACAAATCATATCACTACAGATAAGCAATATTTCTCATCTTATACAGAATTTGCTGAACCAGAAAGTATATCACTTGGTAAGAAGGATGTATGTATGTTAGCACATGGACAAGGAACAGTGAAAATTCAAACGCATCTGAATAATAAATGGAAAGGTGCTGACTTGAAAAATGTTTTATTAAACTTAGCAGAGTCAACAGATATGTTGCAAGTGTACCATGAAAGATTTGGTCATCAGCATAAGCAACATGTAAAGAAAGTATTAAAGAAAATGAATATAGACATTGATGGGTGCAAAGAAAGCTTTTGCGGTGGATGTGCAATTGGAAAAATGCATAGATTGCCATTCAAATCTAGGATCAATCGACCACAAGTCACTGGTGAGCAGATCCATACAGATGTGAATGGGCCCATGTCTATAGAATCACTGGGAAAAGCACGTTATTACGTATGTTTTTAAGGTGACTTTAGTAAGTTTCGGAAAGTTTTCTTTATGAAACACAAAAGTGAGGTATGTACTTTCTTAGAACAATTTTTAAATGAAGCTAGTACAAATGGCCATGTAGTAAAGCAACTGAGATGCGATGGAGGGAGAGAGTTTGACAATAGAAAGGTATCTGAACTTCTTGCGAAGAGAGGTATAGAGCATTGTATCACTCCACCCTATACACCTCAGCAGAATGGTGTTGCTGAAAGGGAAAACCGCACCATTGTAGTGTGTGCACGTTCCATGTTAAACACATGTAAGTTGTCCAAACAATTGTGGGCAGAAGCATGCAATACTGCAGTGTATATTCTGAATCGCAAAGGAAAGTCATCAATTGAAAGTAAAAGTCCCTATGAATTATGGTATGGAAAGCCAATTGGAAGTTTGAAACATTTAAGAATATTTGTCACTGAATGTTATGTTCACGTTAACAAGAATTTTTGCAGTAAATTTGATGACAAGGCGATACATGGTTATTTATTTGGTTATGTGAATGACAGGGATGGTTTTAGGATATGGATTCCATCTAAAAGAAGAATGGTATCGAGCCACGATGTACGAGTTAAACCTGAGGTTATATGCAATTTGTGAATTGTTGAAGGTAAAGCCAAATCAGTGAACCAACATCAGTAGGAATGTTTTAGTGTGAATGAAAACTCCGAAGAAGTAAAAAGTGGTATCGGTGAATTGTGGAATCTGAGAATATAAAAAGTGTAGTAGAAAGTGCGAGTGAAAATCAAGAAATGAACAGAAAAGAAAGAAATCGTGATAGTGTTCAAGAATCTAAGCGTTACCCTACAGGTGTTAGAAATAAAACAAAATTGTATAATGATTTTTTGTTAGATAAAGATCTGGAAAATGTACCTGATCTTGCCATGTTTACTATGTCAAATAAATTTGAGCCGACAAGTCTTTCTGAGGCACTGTCAAGTAGTCACAGCCATGAATTGGTTGATAAACCTGCAAATACAAATATTGTTCAGAATAAATAGGTGTTTAAAATAAAGAAAAATAAAAAGGGTGAAATAGTAAGGTCCAGGGCAAGATTGGTGCAAAGGGTTTTACACCATAAATATGGGGTTACTATTCAGAAACGTATTCTCCAGTCAGTCGTTTTAGTAATTTTAGGCTTTTGTTAGCGATGGCTGTTGAATTAATCTAGATACAGTTCATTTAGATGTGCAGACTGTATTTCTGAATGGTGAGATTGATGAAACCATATATATATGGCTCAACCTGAAGGTTTTGATGAACCAGACTTGGAAAATAAAGTCTGTCTGCTCAGGAGAGCTATATATGGTCTCAAACAGTCTTCGAGACTGTGGTATAAAAGGGCATACCAAATTTTGTTAAAGTTGAATTTTAAACAATGTGAAATTGAATCATGTATTTTTGTTAAAATTAGTGAGAATTCAATCCTTATTGTAGCACTCTATGTAGATGATTTTTTTGTTTTTTACAATAATCATGATGAGGTTAAAGTTTTTAAAAATAAATTAGATAAAAACTTTCATATTAAGGATTTGTGTACAATTACACATTGTTTGGGAATGAAGATAGAGAGAAGTGGGTCAGAGTTTGAATTGAAATTGAGTCAAGAACAGTATATTGATAAAATACTTGAACGATTTGAAATGACTAATTGTAGCATTGTTAATACTCCTTTAGAACCGAATGTTAAGCTTTCTAATGAAGGAACTTTGTATGAATGTCCTTATCAAGAATTGATTGGTTCGATGATGTATTTAGCGGTTTGTTCAAGGCCTGACATAGATTTCTCTGTCACTTATCTTAGCCAGTTTAGTAAGATTTATACGAAAGGACATTGGTTAGCAGCCAAACGTGTTTTGAGATACCTAAAAGGTACAAGAACTGTAGGAATTAATTACAGAAAGTCAAATGTTAGTTTAAGTGGCTTTGTTGACTCAGATTGGCCAATAACAGGTCAGATAGAAAGTCATTTTATGGATTTATTTTTTCGTTGGCTGGTGGTCCTATCTCATGGGAATGTCAAAAGCAAAGAACTTTGGATTTAAGTTAAACTAAAGCTGAATATATTGGCATAACTAAGACAGCAAAAGAATCGTTATACTTAACATATTTATGTAAAGAAATATTTGAAAACAATGTGAATTGTAAGTTTTTGTTTGAAAGTTTTCCGATGGTTATATTTAATGATAATCAAAGTGCCATAAACTTATCGGAAAATTAAGTATACCATAAGAGAACGAAACATATTTATGTCAAGTATAATTTTATTCGTGAAAAAGTAGCTAACAATGATATTCAATTAAAATATATGTCGACGAATGAAATGGTGCAGAAAAGAAATTGCAGTTAATCTCTAAGAATTTGAATTTAAAAGAATGTGTATTTTGTTAAGATCTATTATTTAGATTATCTACTTTTCATGTCGAGGGAGAGTGTTAGAATATCCAACATAAAAAGTGGATGTCCTATAGTTGTTCTATATGAAGTGACATTGTTGACAGTTCAATGAGTAATGTCAAAAATAGGTCATAAACTACTGTCAGTCAAGTTTTGTATTGTTCCGTATGTAAGAAGAAATAAAGTATAATTGTTGATGGACAAACTTTTCAAATTTAATATCTCATCTATTTACACTCTTAACGTCTTGAAATTCTTTGCAAACAAAGAGTATGTAACTTTCTTTCACGAATTTATATCGAAATCTAATTTTTAAATACAGCGTATCACAAATGATACGCTATTTCTTTAAAATTCACACCCCAATTTAGGCTACGGTTACTATGCATGCGAATTCGTACGAAATTTTGTTCTTACGTGTTCTGACAAATTCGCTTGAACAAATAAATAAATGCTTTTCAATGAAAGTGTTTACAGTGGGTGCGATTCCCTCGTCAGAATACGTGCGTCGTCGTCAGTACGATTTGAGAGTTCAAACAACTTTGTTATTTTCGTACGAATTGTTCCGAATAGCGGCTGTTTTGCGACACATACCAGCAGTAAGTAAAGTTTTCTTTTTTTATTAAGAATTTTTTAGCGAATTACACCTAATCAAGTAGAATTATGATGTTAACAAACATGGATGTTTAATTTGTTAATTCCTTTTTTGCGTTAAACCTTTCAACTATGGATGTTTAAAAACAATTACATGGATGTTTTGTTCTAGGAACTGCGGACTGTCCACCATGGACATTGAAAAATTAATTGCTTGTGTTCAAGAGAACAAGTGTTTGTGGAACATAAGGGAAAAACATTACCACAACAGAGATGTTTGTCGGCAAAGTTGGGAGAAGGTTGCATCCCAACTCGACACCAGCAGTAAGCAAAGTTTATGAATTTGTTTGTGATTACACATACATTAGCTACGAATATATTAATTTACACATAATCATAAAGCAAGTAAATTACCTAAGTAAGTAGAGTTATAATGTTAACATTTCACCCATCAATAACAAATCTTATAGAGCTGGAGATTATTATACTAGGTTATATTGATACGGAACCTCACCTGCTGGGCTAACAAAATAAGTTTTCAAAGTTTCTCTAGCATCATTTGCGCTTCTTCCGTAGTTATTATATCTCCGTGAAACTGGAGCATTGTTTTTGGGTTCAAGTCCCATCGCAGGAATATCAAGGGAACTCAGTCCTTCCTTATCAACGATTATGTTATGCAAAAGACAAACGCATTTAACTACGATGTCTACTTTATCTGGATCGATTTGCAGTTCGGTTTTTAAACACCTCCACTTGGATACCAGAATACCAAAGGCACATTCCACACACCGTCTAGCTCTTGATAGTCTATAGTTAAATAGTCTTATATAATCTTATAGTTAAAAATCCGTTCTTCAATACCAAGTCTTTGTCTTGAATACGGCTTCAATAAATAGGTTTTCAGAGGATAAGCATTCTCAGCCAATAGAACATAGGGTGCTGGAATGTTAGTTGACGGAATATTTTCATTCTCTGGTATGTTTAGAGTTCTTGCTTCCAACTGTTAATAAATATTTGAATCTGAAAATGTTCCCCCGTCACTTTGCTTACCGTATCCCCCAACTTCAACAGCAATGAACTTGTACTTTGCATCGGCTACTCCTTGCAGTACAATTGAAAAATAGCCCTTGTAGTTAAAATATGTCGACCCAGTTTTTTTTGGGCATTTCATGCGAATATGTTTGCCATCTATGCAACCAATGCAGTTGGGAAAATTCCATTTGTTGTAGAAGTCACTCGCGATGTTTTTCCATTCCTCTGTAGTTGGCAACGACATATGTGTACCGCAGAAGCACTCCCATATAGCTTGACATGTGTCGTAAACTATGCTTCGAATACCGCAGTGGAAAATTCTGTATGAGAAGCTAAGTGCTCGAAAAGACATCCCAGTAGACAGAAATCTGAAATAAGAAACAAATCTACTACACACTAAATCAACATTATTTAACAAAACAATAATTCAATACACTAAAATAATAGTAGGTTACAAATTAAAACAAGATTAATTGGTTCTCATTTCAATAATTTCAGGTGAAACAGCCAAAACTAAGTGGCGAGGTTTGAGGGACACGTTTCGCAAGGAATTGAGCAAGTATCCTGAAAAACGAAGCGGAGACGAAGGAGGAATCATCAAAGAGTCCCAGTGGGCCTATTTTAGAAGCATGGAGTTTTTAAAGGACCAATTTCAAAAAAGACAACTGCAGGGTAATGTCCCGAGACCCACCCAGCCAACATCTGATAGTGAAGAAGACACCCATAATTCACCTTTTAGTTTTCCCCCTGATCCCGCTGAAGACGAACCAGATTCACATACAAAAACTCTCGTATCACCTCATAACACAGTGGATGAAACAACGCCACCACAAGCATTTTCTGCACCCAATAAAAAAGTAGCGAAGATAAATAATGCCACTATCGTCAGAAAATTGATGGATTTTGAAGAAGAGAAACTTCGAATAATCAAGGAAAGAAATTCATCTCCACGAAACGACGATCGTGCCAGATGACAGAAAACTGTACGTGAGGACTAAACTCCAACAAGTTTTTTGCGAAGAGGAGAAAAGATTTGGAGGTAAATATACACCACAACCAATTCACCATCCAACTCATACATTTTAAACTTATTCATCGACGAGTGATAGTCAACAAGATGACCTTGCTTCGTACTTTTCTAATGTAACACCGGACGACAAACATTATTAAAAACTAACCTCTATTTGTTCGTTCAATTTTGCTGCGTTTAATTTAACTTTTTGTATTTTATTTTATTATTGAATATTTCAAATTGTTATTGAAGTAAAGAACTAAATATATGGTATACAGTGTAGTTCATCTTTTTCTTACCTTAAAGTTACAGGCAGTCTGTGTTTTGGCGAAATACATTCGCGAAAATTGGAGAACTTTTCGATCCTTTTTTCAATCCCCTTTAGTATGTAGTCGAAAGTTTCAGGTGTCATCCTGAAGTACTCGAAAAACTTCTCTGGTTGGTCCCATATCTCTCGAAGCAACATACGAAACTCTCCTTTGTCGTCTCTACCGCTAAACAACTGGCTCACGTGCTCCGATTTTCCACTATTTAAAATTAATAACTTTAATAAAGGATTATCCAAAAAATATAGATCATCAAGTTCGTCCATTTTCGCTGGGTGGCAGAAACGTACTGACGATCAAAATGCGTCCACAGTGTAACCACCTTGCTCTGACGACGAGTTCGTCAGAACACGTAAGAACAAAATTTCGTACGAATTCGCATGCATAGTAACCGTAGCCTAGTCAATAATTTTAAATAAAACATCTTGTATTTTATAATTTTATTAAAGAAATTAATAAATTATCTTTCAAATAGTATAAGTGTTTCCTATATCTTAAGTTAATACTTCTGGAGATAACGTATATTTTAAAAACGAAAGACAAAAAAATTACCGGTTATTTTAAATATAAATCAGATGTGGATATACACTGGATACTTATTTTAATTTTTTTAATTTAATTGATTGTTTTATCATTTATAAGATTTAAAAAAATGAAAGATAAAAGCATATTGGATTAAAAAAAAAACACAAAATATTTCTTCTCGGTGGGGATTCGAACCGCGGTCATTAAGCAGTAGCACACTCTATTAACCTATGGTACCTTATACAAATTTTATTTATAATCTTATGCAGAATCCAAAAAGGCTATAATATACAGGGTATTCCATTTAAAATAACAAAGTCGCTTCCAGGTAACTGGAAGTGGCATATTTGTCAAAATATTTTCTTTAAGTTTGTCACAACTTGTAATCCCCATAATAAATCAATTTTCATAAATATCGTGTGAGTAGTTTCCGTATAGTTCGTCCCAAACCCTTTTTTCAGTGCCTCATAGTTGATCGAATTCTCTCTAACACATTAAGCTAGAAGTGACAGAAAAAAACGTGAGTCTGTGATTATTATACATAGAACTTGGAAAATTATTTATCGTAAAGCTAATTCTACTTAAGGATGTATAATTGGTTGGAGTTTAGAATACGTTAAATAGATATCCAATCAAAGATGCGCATAAATATAATTTGACGCAGATTGTCTCGATCGTGACAGCACTTTCACAATGTCAACTGATAAAATGATAATTGTCATTCCAGGTTAGTATTATCAGACATTTTACAGTGAAAATTTAATTTTGTATTTATTGTCATAAAAATATTTTAAATATACCGAAATATATCGAGAAAGAACAAAGACTAATATTAAAATTATTAAATTATTTTCAATTAGAAAAAGAGAGATTACGATCCTACAACTTTCAAATTTAACTAAAATGTCATGCAATAATTCTCGACATTCTTAAAATCCTATATGACGTCAAAATTAGTGACGCACTGAAAGAAGGGTTTGGGACAGACTGTACCTTATAGATAGTGTAAACTCGTCGTGGCATACCCTGTATTGTCAAAGATCAAAAAAATCTGACATACTTATTTATTTTTTAAATGGTTAAAAGTAAAATCTCAAAAAAAATATCAATCTGCCACTCTGTGGGAAAAAATACTGGGTGATGCATCGGCATTTTCTATTAGTGTTTAACGACGACGTCTCATAAATAAAACTGAGAGGTATTTTACATTATATTATTTTAAACGAAAGTTAACAAATTATAATAAAAAACTGAATGGTTTTAACTGATATAGTCACTATATTAGCGTACCTTGCCTCAAATTTTTCTTCTGCAGACGAACTATCATCATTGTCACTATCCAACAGATCAATAATAAATTGTCCACTGTAAATTAAATTGTCCTAGTCTTCTTTATTCATTTTCTACATTAACTACATACTTTACTGCTTTTTTTCAGTAGTCACTTTTTTGATCACTGATAGTTCATATCGAATTAAATCAATCAATCATGTAAAAGCCAATGTACTATCCTATTACTTTCCATAATAATCACTCGTTTATCAACGATTTTGTATTTAAATCTTTATATCCAAGTTTTTTCATCCGTCTGCTTAAAGTGGTTTTATGGCAGGTTATTTCCATCGCAACAAGCTTGGTGTTTACAATATCAATTGTTAGTATTACATTTTTTTCATATTCCCCGTAAACCAAATAACTTCAACATTTAGCAGTCACGATATTAAGATGTTTAGGTTTTCCAGCGTCCGATCTTGTTTTTCTCTTTTTAACACCACTCTTTACAATGTCGTGCATGGAAGCCACTGAACTCCTAAAAATCATACAAACAAGCTATATTTTGCTGAAAATGTAAATTTTGAGATTCCAAATACCTCCGGGCTTTCTCTAAAACCGTCCCTTGAAGGGAAGGAGGTGAAAAACAATAATTTACTAAGAATCTGACGCCGCTTTTTAGTGGCCAACCCTGTATATATATATATATATATATATATATATATATATATATATATATATATATATACATATATATATATATATATATATATATATAAAATTAAATGGCCAAATATATGGCCTAGGAGGACCAACTCGTTAAACTTCCCGTGCTCGAATCGGTATCAATAAAGTGTTATGAATCATTTAGGCCTATCCCAGCCTCACCAGACACTTGGGCTGATACAAATTCAAACTCGGAAAGTGCAACGAATTTCTCCTAAAGCTTCACCACCGCAGTGGTTTTCTGTGTACGCTAACAGGTACGATAATGTCCTGTTATTGGGAACGTAGTAAACCCTAAAATATAAAAATATAACAATTAACTGTTTTTAAAATAGAGATTTTTAATTAAATTATTATTTACACATTACGTACCTACGGGATTTTAGGTAAATACAAAATATGAACATCATTTTAAAAGTAGGTAACTTGATAGATATTATTTCATAATAAAATAATTATAAAAAAAAATGAAATGAACTTTTGTTTTATTTTCCTTTACTGCTAACTCATCAGATGAAAAATCTCCGTTTGTTGAGTCGGGAGTAGGGACTGGGCAGCCTGATTGACCAGGAATGTATTGCATAATATCCTGTTGTTGGGAACGTAGTAAATCCTGAAATATAAAAATATAAAAATTAACCGTTTTTAAAATAAAGATTTTTTAATTAATTTATTATTTAGGCATTACGTACCTACTGGATTGTAGATAAATAATATGAACCTTCATTTTAAAAAGGATGTAACTTAATAGATATTATTTTATAATATAGTAATTATAAACCAAATAAAATTAAATTATAAACATACCTTTGTTTCATTTTCCTTAACTTCTAACTACAACAATTTTTTTGTGCGAGCACTCATCATAACTAAACTTTTTCCTATGGCGCGATTACTACTACTAATTTATCGGTTAGAATTTGATACCATGTTGTTATGAGGACGGGGCTAGAGGAACCCACAGTAATAAATCATGATTTTGGTGCTTGTATAAGTACATCGAAGTGCCTAAATAATGTTTGATCATATTATGTTAAATGTGCAATTGTCACATTCTGATCAATACAAAACACCAACTCTGTTAGGTCAGACTAAAATAAAATTAGTTGTCACCTTATGATCAAACTACATTTTTAGATTTTGTAGTTATCATAAACAGATTTGAATAACTCATTTAGGGAGTTTTGCGAATATAGTTAACATCATATGACCAAATTAAAACGCCTTTTTTGCTTTCATATATGTATTATTAATCATAATTCACTAAAAATGCTCTTATCATTGTCTGACCTATGGCCACAGATATATGTATGTATATATATATATATATATATATATATATATATATATATATATAAGCGGGGATCCTACAGCTTCTGCCGCTTCCCGCATTTCGATCGCCATCTTTTTCTATCTCTCCAGGTGTCTTCATCAATTGCTCTATCTTTCATGGTTTCCATAACACCTTGTATCCAAGACTTAACTGGTCTTCCTCGTTTCCTTCTATTACTTGGATTGTATTCCATAGCTCTTTTTGGCCATCTGTTGTCGTCGATCCTCTGTACGTGTCCATACCATATTAACTGTCTAGTTTCTATTCTTTCAGAAGTTGTATGTACTCTATCTGTTTTTCTTCTAATTTCAGAATTAGGTATACGTTCTACTCTTGATATACGGCAAGCTCTTCTTAGGTAGTCCATTTCAACCGTGTCAACTTTTTTCTTTCCTTTTACTGTCATTTGCCAACATTCTGCTCCATATGTAAGAATGGGCTCTACAATTACTTTGTAGATAGTCATTTTAGTTCTCATAGTAGCTTTGTTGGACCAAAGTATCGAATTCAGAATTTGAACACTCTTCCTGCCTTGTTGCACTCTATAGTCTATATCTCGTTCCGTTGTTCCTTTACTGCAAATAATACTTCCCAAATATTTGTATTCGTAGCACCTTTTTATTTGTCTAATTTCCAAATCCGGGTCTTCGTCTTCATTGCCTATTCGCATATATTCTGTTTTAGACATATTCATACTCATCCCCCATTTTTCGTATTCATCTTTGAGCTTTCTAAGCATATAATCTGCATCTTCTTCACAGCTTGCAATTAGTACTTGATCATCTGCAAAGAATAGCGTTGTCAGATAATGGTTGTTAAGCTTCAACCCCATTCCCGCACATTTTTGTCTCCACTGGTGCAGTGCTTCTTGGATATATATTTTGAATAGGGTAGGGGAAAGACAACATCCTTGTCTCAAGCCTTTCGTTACTGTAAATACCCTTGAGAAAGTATTTCCTGTTTTTACAGTGCTTTGAGGACATTTATAGATGTTCAGTATTGCTTTTAGATATGTTTTACTAGGGTCCGTTTTCGTCAAGACACTAAATAAGAGTTTTAAAGGAACTGTATCATAAGCCTTCTCCAGATCTATAAATACCAGATGCGTAGGGAGGTTTCGAGCTGTTCGTTTTTCAATTACTTGTTGAAGGGTAAATGTGTTGTCCACGCACGATCTTCCTGCTCTGAAGCTGCTTTGTTCTTCAATTTCTTTATACTCCTCTTCTATTCTTCTTTTCAATATACGACCATATAACCTTCCCAGCGAGCTAGTTACGCTAATGCCTCTATAATTTCCGCATTCTTTTCTGTCTCCCTTTTTATAAATGGGGCTAATGTGGGCCAAATTCCAATCGTCTGGAATCGTTTGGCCTTCAATTAAGCATTTATTAAAAATATTCACTATGCTTTCCAAAAGAGCATCCGGTCCATGTTTCACCAACTCGATGGGAATGTCTCCAGGCCCGGGTGCTTTTCCATTTTTCATTTGTTTCAATTCTTTTTTCAGTTCTTCTTTGTTTATCTTATGCACCTCTGAGTTTTCTGTCATTGAGATATGGTCAGGTCTTGCCATAAATTCGTGCCTACTTTCTGTTAATAGCGTTTCGTAATATTTTTCCCACTTTTTATTTTGAATCAGGTTTATATTTCCCTCATCTTTTCTTTCTTTTCCAATATATATATATATATATATATATATATATATATATATATATATATATATATATAAGTATATATATATATATATATATATATATATATATATATTGTTATGTTTCTTCTTTCCCAACCAAAGAAAGATAAATAAAAAAATCCATCGAAATAAAATTTCAAGATATCAATATAATCAAATTGTATATATAGTAATTTAAGATAAGATTTAGTGTAGATAAGAATAGAAATTTGTTTGGCAACGACCTTTTTCCGTTTCAAACAAAATTATCAAAAAACCTTTGTTTAGAATTAGAAGACATTTTACCTGTAAGTTAATCTTTTCATTGTTTGTATAGTCGAGTATTAAATGACCATATTCTAATCTTTTGAAATATGTATAAATGATGTATTGAAAAAACCAATTTTAAAGTAAGCTATTTAGTTTTCTCTGAAACCGAAATTAGGCTTTTCCAAAATCATGGTAAACACAATTTGAGCTTTTTGATTGGACGGTCGTTTTTAAATGGGAATTTGGGAGTCGATCATGAGACAGGAGAAGTTAGTCATATTTTGGTCATCGAAAGGAAACAGTCGTTTGTCTCAAGATAGGGTGTGGTTCGTGAATTTGGATACCGGCGTAACTAAAAGAAGTGAATAGTTTGAAGAAGGAGATAACAAGTAGATTAAAAGAGGTCTTTGTATCTACCGTGAGCATTTTATAAAGTATATGTGAAAGTATTCTTACGGCATCAAGTTGACAAGAGGAGGTCCTGGTGTCATAAATAAGTAGCTGAGTTTGAAGAAGTGAAACAGGTGTTTTTTGTGTAGTCTGCAGGAGGTTTGCAGAGACGTTAAGAAAGAGCCGAGGTGCAAAGGAGGAGAGATCACATCGTTGAGGGGACTGGACTTTTCTGGGTATTTTCCAACACACAACTCAAGAAGAAAATAAGCTGTAAGTGTTTGTACAATTGAATTTTATATCTGCGAAGGATCGTTTCGACATCATGGTCATTAGCATTCAAATTTAAGAACTGAGGTTTTGTTAGGCTAATCAAAAGTTTAAAGTTTTGTTGTTTCTTGTTTCAAGTAAAGAAAATTTTAAGTAAAATTGGTTTTTCACGTAATACAAATGTATGTAGCTTTATAATCTTATTATTATAAAAATTTGATTTATTTTCTTGTATGCTGATTGATAAGATAACGACAGAATTTAATAATTGTTTTATTCGTTCATATAAAATAAAGAAATGTAAATCTTTGTAATATAATATATTTGTATTCTTATCCTTTCTTCTCTCCCGATAAAAGACAACTAGAAAATCTTTTGAATCCATCGAACACAGGTAATATAAGGATTATTTTACTTTTGATAACAAATAAGTTATAATTCTTTTTTATTGGCTAAATAAACTAAGATTAAAGTCAAAATAAACTATCATAATAATATATATATATATATATATATATATATATATATATATATATATATATATATATATATATATATATATATATAAATATATATTTCAAACTAAAAGCATTCATTTTTTATTCTGAGATTCAATCGGGCTAACCAAAATACCACAAAAAAAATTGACGACTATTACTTTTAAAACGACTATCTTGGTATTTAATTATTGTATCTTCCTACAAGCTATTTTTATCGTGTGCTAATATATTATAAAAAATCACGAAAGACAAGCTTACATGTAAGGTCCTTACAAATTTCTTAACGTGACCAAAATCGGCATATCTTCTTTATGTATCTCTCGATATAAAATAATAGGCTCGTGCTACATATTAATTTGAAGCCAATTATTGTAAAATTTTGATTGACGTAGCATCAAAAAAAGAAAGTACAATTTGTTTCAAGAACAATTGGATGATCCGTGAAAACGAAGCGATAATTTTCGACACAAAGAAGAATATGGATATATCAAACTCCAATGTCAAGCCATATCAAGTTTTCGGACAGCTCCAATAAGAAAATTAATTAAAATCCTTACAAAAGGAAATTAATTATTCGAATGAAGTTTATTAATCACCTGAACAGTTACGGGTAAGAAGAATTGTATACTCAAAGTTTTAGATCAGTGTCGTACTTATAAATTTTTGTAAACTTACCGTAAATATTTAAACATTTTAGTGAAGATTTATCAGTTAAAGTAAAAAGGAAAAGATAATTGTGTCTTACCATAGTTTAGTATTTTCTTATAGAGATTTTTTGGAAGCTATCTATTTGAAAGAATACAAGGCACAATTAATAAAATCAAGATAGATATTTGAAAAACCCAAAATTTAAGGTTTTTATATGGTGTTGAAACCAGGAGATTATATTTAATATAACTAATGAAAACAAAATCTAATAATTCCCATGTTACTACAAGAGTTTTCTAAAACACTATAAGTTAATATAAAGAATAAAGACAACTCGACGAAAGAAGAGCAAATTTTACAGCAGAAATAAGACAAACTAAACAGGCCCTTAACTTAACTCCTGCAAATAAAACACATATAATGTTGCTTTGAGCTTTGAAAAAATTAAAATATTGGAAAATCAGTATAGGTTTGTAGAAGTCAGATGAATAACAGATGAAATTTTTGATGTCATTATCAAAATGGTTTAAATCTTAGTATAGCAAAAATAGAGTATCTGGAATGTCTAAAACAACCATTCTACTTTGGTTTTTGTTTTTGATGTTATATGTTTTAGACTTTTGTCTTTAAAAGGCTCTGCCCACCCTTCCATTCCAGTCCTGTTTCTACTTAAGTCTTGCTCTTATTATTTGATAGTATTTTCTATGTAATATGGAAAAACTAATAAGACTTATATTTGCTAATGGTTTAAGAAAAGCAAGGAAAGAAATGTAATTCATATGTCCCTATATAGTGGCGAAACTGCTAATAATAGAATACAAGTGCAACACGTCTAACCCAGGAAAATAAACAAGAGTCAAAGGGATAATAAAATCCTGAAATAACATCCACTCAAATCAACAGAACAGAATTATTTATATTTTCTATTTTCTAATCAAATCATCTCGAAATTTCTATGCTATCTAATCCACCACTTATGATAATAAATAAAGTTTCAATAATCACTTTAGTTCCACAGTATATTTAGGACTCTCGCCTGAACTTGTGTTAATACTTATCAGTACTCTATTTCAGTCATTGTGGTGCTTTTCTCTCTCGTATATGCTTTCTCAATATCAGTGACTACCATATGAATGTCTCTTTTTTCACTGTCTCATGCATTACCCGTCTTATACCAAAAATTTTATAACTTGCCTTTCTCTTTCTTAAATCCAAACTTATTTTTGGATATGTTTATTTCTTACGTAAATTAATATCTGCGATATGTTTCTGATGTAAATAATTAGTTTTATGCCCCTACAATTTGTACCTGTTTTTCCTATTTTACTTTATACACTTCCATAATTCTATTAAAAAAAAACCCACTAACCAACTGATTTAAAATGTTTCTAATGGTCTCCATATTTCGCTATAGATGTTATGCGGTCAAACTTCTTTTACTCGTCTTTATTTTTTGTAGTGATGTACAAAAGTTGGAAACCGTTCCTATTATTGACTTTACTACTTCTATTAGCTTTTTTAAACTTTCAGGACCGCGATTTCGAGGTACTTGCTTAAGAAACGAGTATCTACTACGATAGCCGTAAACGTAAATAGGTTCTCACTTGTTTAATGACCTCTGTGCTAACCGTAATCATATGCAAAATAAATCTTGTAAGAATGTTTCCCGTAATTTTTTGTGGGACAGGCTGTGCCTTGGCAACACAACACTAAGTCCATTCGAGTAGTACTTAATAGGGATAACATCAAAACTGAACTAATTAGTTCTACATATTTATAATGTACTGACTATTGCTAATTAAAAGATAGAAACGGCTTTTTTCGATGCCAGGGATGTTGGCTAAGCATTATTATTTATACAAAGAAATTAAGGTTTAAAATCATACTGGCAAGACTTTAAAGAATACATTCTTCTAAAACTTTAATACCGATTACATCCCCTTCCTTTTTAAAAAACGCAATGAAAACTTAATGACATACTCAAAAGGTATATTGTTTATTTATGTAAAATTATTGGAATGCAAAAATTATCTTGAAATCATTGTTTGGAAAATCTTACTTTTGTTGCTATTGCTATCGGTGACTGTGTTTTTTTTAAAGAACCCGTAACTTCGCTAAGTACACATTGCTGACGCTTTGTTTCCTTATAAAATAATACATAGTTAAATTGGCCAATATTTAAAAATTTAATGGCATATGCATAAAACAGCAAACCAGCAGCATTAAACAAGCTATGCATTGCATTGACGTCACACAAATGTGTGACGTCAACAATTAGTTTTAAAAGTTAAAAGTAATTAAATAGTTTAAAAATCGCATATTTCTTTATGCATGGCGACATTCGATTTTCTCAAGAGATACGCATGTATTCATTAGTCTCTCCTTATTTTAGAAAAGTGTTGTAGATAGACGATAGACCAAAAGAATAAAGAGAGGCCTATTTAGAAAAAAGGTTCAAACTGAGGACAATGCAAACAAAAATAAACATATAAAATGTACATTTAAAAATTAAACTACTACTACAAAAAAAATGGACAGTGGATAGTAAAATTATTTGAAAAAGTTATAATTTTAGGTAATTTGACTTGGTATCATGGGTGCAATAGTCAAATTGATGGTGCTTTATTTATCTGGAATGACCTAGTGGCAGATGGTTAAAAAAGACTTATATAAAAGGGAGTCATATTAGTATAACAGAACGTAGAACAAAATATGTAGACCATGATGGGCAAGACAACTATCAAGAGCTCTTAGATGAAACTCATTGTCAATTTTTATGGAAAATAAAAGCAAGGGCAGCCCCAGGCTAAGGTGAAAAGATAGTATAGATAATGGCTTGAAGATTTGAGCGGGAAATTGGCAAAAATTGGCAACAGACAAAAGCGATTGACGAAACAAACCAATTAAGAGCGGCGTGTCTTAACTAGGGCTAGAGATAATAATGAAAAAAATTTGGAAAGATTAAGTTAGGGTATCTGACTTTGTAGTGGGTGAAGGAACAAAGCTAGAAAAATAAGAACATTATTTGTTTAGAAATACGTATTAAAGAAAAACTGTAATGTATTATTGAATAATAGTTTTACCAAGTTTTAAGTTTTAAAAGTTGTATTCTACCAGTTTTGACCTATGAAATGGAGATTATGACACTTGTTAAGAGTTTCTCTTAGAGAACATATACGAAATGAGGACGTGTGAAGCAGAACGAAGGTTGAAGACATAACTGAAAGAATTGCACAAATGAAATGGAGCTGGAAACAACATGTAGTAAGACAGGACGACGAAATATGAAAGATAAACATTTTACATTGAACACCACGACAAAATAATCGTAATACAGGAAGACCAAACGGTGAGTAGATGACATCAAAGCATAAGTTAGGAGAAACTGTAATTAAATATCATAAAACAGATAAAATTAGAGATCTCATAAGGCCTTTGCCCAGAAGTGGTTACAAACAGGCTGAAGAAGAAGAAGTTTTACTAGATGTGTAAATGAACAAAATATATACTGTTTAATTTTAATTTCTAAAATTACGGTAATTTTTTATTACGTGAAAAAAACAAAAAGCAGTTTACACTGTTTCAATTTTAAGCATGCTATTATCTAAAGTACTACTGCACGCCATTGGGCGATAGAAGAGTACTCTGCACAATAAATTATGACAGTCGGGAGGTTACGTAATTTAAGTTGAATTTACTGTTAGAAGATTGAATGAAACTTTTGAGAATATGCGCAATATTTTATTCCAATAATGCTGGCCAAGTTTTGACCACACATAATGACTAGATTTAAAAATACCAGTGAATAGATTTTGTGTCTTAATCAAAATAAATAAATAATTTTTTAGTAGTTACTGTGAGTTCTTTATTTCGTTCTTATATTTTCATAAAAACGGCTTCTCGTAGCATATATTAAAAATCATAATAGTAAGAGTATAAAAGTAAAGGTTATTATTTAAAAACTTTTTTTAGTTGCTATACACATTGTTAGTTTTGACAAAATGGCAACTAAATAGTTGAGGAAATTAGGAATTTCTGATCATGTCGTTCAATATTGAATTATTCTTTGCCGAAATACAAAAAAGTCCCCGTTTAAAGTAGGATTAAATTAAAAGGATATAACTGAAAAAAAAACTGTCAGAAGGCAATTCTGGAAGGAATTGTATCAAATATTCATTGCAAACTGGTACGAAATTAGGAAGTTGTACTAGATAACAAAATCAATTACGTTTTTAAATAAAATAAAATAATTAAGCAAAATAATCTCAAATCAAAATTCTTTTGGAGTTATTACTTATTACTTTTGGAGTATATACTTATAAGAGTATTTTAAAATTGCATAATGTCATGGTATCTAGCATACTTAAGGAAGATACAGCATGCTTTAATCATGGAATCAATAAAACCATGTACCTAAATTCATATTTTTTTTTAACTGTACTCAATTTGTTAGCTAAAATTCCAATATGTAATTCATATAATTCCGCTAGCTCTTAATGACCAATTATTTGTAGCATTGTTTTACTGAGATATTTCTCTCGAGGAATAAAACCGCAAGATAAACATTGAGGCAGCGTATGCGTTATACACTATTTCTTCTTCTCGTTCCATAACCGTTATCGATCGTTGAATATCATGTTGGCTACCCTATTCGGTATCGTGACTTTGTTGACACCTACTCTAAATAATGATGTAGTCGATTTTACTTACCATTATATTAGATTTTTGAGGGTGTCTCATAATGTGACCGAAGTATTGCAGCTTGCGTCTCTTTATTATATTGACCCTTTTGTGTTGTTTGGTTCAGGCGTCTAAGGATCTCCTCATTTCTAAATCTGTCGACCCAGCTTATTCGTAGTAGTCGTCTATATAACTACATCTCAAAGGCTTAAAAGCGTCTAAGTATCGCCTTACTTAGGGTCTATGCTTCCACTCCATACAGTAGCACTGAAAAAATATAGCAATATGTCAAGCGAACGCGAAGGTCAATGTTAAGATCGTGGTTGGAAAGTACGTTCCTCATTTTTGCAAAAGTGGCTTAGGCTTGCTTTATGCGGCTTTTATTTTCTACGGTTGGATCCCAGCTTACATTGATATTACTGCCGAGATATACGAGTTTCTCTTCTCTGTCCAGTACGGCATCTCCGACTTTTATTCGATCATCCTGTATATAGTTTTGTTTGCTATTTATCATATATTTAGTTTTCTTAACGTTAAGTTTTAACACATGTTTGTTTTATTTTGCTCATTAGATTTTGAACGTCTCCTCCGCAATTAGCTAGCACTAAGGTATCGTTGGCATATCTAATACTATTTACGGTTACACCATTAACAATAATACCGTCTGTTGTCTCCATTAGGACTTCCTTACATATTTCTTCTGAGTACAAGGTAAAAAGTAAAGGCGATAGTATGCCTTGTCTCACTCCTCTTTTTATTTTTATTTCATCCGACAGTTATTTATCTAGCTGTTTTTAATATTTTTAGCATTTTGTTACGTCGGACCTTGTCAAAAGCTTTTTTAAAATCGATTGCACAGATGTATATATTTTGATTTATATCTCTGCAACTCTGGGTCAGAACTTGGATACTGAACAAGGCTTCTCTCGTACTTAAACTAATCAGTTGGTGTCATAAGTCAGTGTCATAAATTCTGTTAAAGAGACCACACAGCGCTTTAATTCCATTTTCTCCCAAAAACTATAGTATTTTCAGCACTGACTTCATCGGAGCCAAGAGCTTTTCCATTTGTTTACCATTTGTATTGTCCAGGTAACACTCTAGCAATCGGTGTATAGTGTTCTACTCTTTCATCTTCAAATAATTATAATTCAGAAATGTACTTTTTCGAATCTTTTAACTGTTCATTGATGTCTAATATTCTGTGTCCGTTTTTGTCTTCTAAACTTTGAGATAGTTGTTTCCGTGATTCTGGCGATCTCTTTTAATTTCTTGTGCAAATGAAATGTATTGTGTTTCTTTTTATTTTTTTTTAATTTCATTACATTCTTTACTACGAAATTGTGTTTTCGCTTGTATTATCTTCTGTCTGATCATTGCGTGAATCCTCTTGTATTGGTTATTATCTTTATTTTTGAAAATTCTCTTATTTGATCCATGATTCTTAGTATTTCATCTGCCATCCATCCTTGTTTTCTTCTTGTTTTTACTGCACTTAATTTTGTTTCTTGAACGATCCTAAATATATCTTTAATTCTCGCCCAGTTTTTCTCAGTACTTTCATCTTGGCTTGATGTTAACTTTGGCAAAGAGATGGCTACTTTTTGTTCTAATACACTGGTACTTTACGGTATCATTTGATATCTTTTCTCTATCAATAGTAACTGTTTGCTTATTAGTCCTTGTAACTCTTTTTAATCGCAGTCTTATTTTTTCTACCAGAATACTGTGATCTGTTATTACATCTGCACTTGGATATGTTTTGCTATTTGGTTACTAACTACACGTTCAGGTGTATCTGCTGGTGATCCCCAGGTGTAAAGATGATGCTTTGGAAGTTTAAAAAATATGTTTACTACTTATATTACTAGCTACACAAAAGGATGCCAACAGATCTCCTCTTTCATTTTGTATTCCCAGACCAAATTGTCCTATGATATTTTCCTGTTCTCCTTTACCAATCTTCGCATTAAAATCTCCCATGGCATATTCATGTCTCATATTTACTTGGCTGATTTGTTAATATTCCGTAATACGTTTATCTGGCTGAACTTTTGAGTAATAAAAATTATTAATTTGTAGCCATTATTTATGGATTGCTCTCCTAAAATCTTCTTTTCTTTTGGTACATAATAAGAAGCTAAATCTGATAAATATATAGAGAGATATTATACCTACGCTAAGTGTTTTTGTTTTTTTTTGACTATGTAGGCATATTGGTTTTTTTAGAGGTTTAGCCTATTTTTTATCCTTCTTAAACCAATCTTCTCATAGGTCAAGTGTCGAGTTTTCCGCGTCCATCGACAAAGGACTAGGTGGTGCCTTTTATTTTCCCCTTTCGTTTAGTCCCAATTTTTTTTAAATATACCCCAATCCCAAATATATTGACCCACGTCCCAAAGCTCATTGTTGTGTGCTTCAAAACACCTGAGCGCCGGTGTGCAAAGTGAACTAACTTGCACCAGATCTATTTCTATTTCCAACCTTTCTACATCTCTTTAGCTCTGCATCGTGGGCCAGATTTTCTTCTTCCCCTTTCTTCTAATACAGTTTATTGGGCCAAATATTCGGGTTAAGTCCTCTAATGAGTTGATGTAAGACTCTGAAATAGACCCAGTAGCATTCGTTTATGCTCTTGTGTTCATGATATGGTATACGCGGAGGTAAAAGCACTTGCTGTTGTCTATTGTGGAGCTTTATTTTATGCAGAGGTGAAAGGACCTGCCGACGCCTATTGTGAAAATATTTTGTATGTAGACTTGGGACCACGTTTCAAGTAACAGCTGAGATAGTTCTGCTACTACCGTTAAATGACGCTCTAAGAATAAGTTTTATTTTGGCTTATAATTTTTATTTTGAATCTTGCTACAGAATGGTGAACATTTTTTTGTGATTTATATGACGACCATGTTATATTCAATTATCATCCGTAAAAAGATGAGGTCGATTTTTTAATGGTTGGTTCCTTTTTATTTTCTTTCCAGACTATGCGTTTGACCTTATTAGTTGTTACGCGAGGAACTGCTATGGCAATGTGTTTTGAATTCGTCCGCTAGGTGACCTGTTGAGCTTTTAACGAATATAAGCATCAGTTTTCTTTTTTTGTATATATTTTATAGTTAGGTGTTGTATTAACTTGTGACACTAGAGATGTTTATGTGAGAATTTCATCCTAAATTTTGACTTACTGATGTTGTCCATTTTTTTGATTTTGTACCTAAATATTTTAGCTAACAACATAGCTATTCTATGACTATTCTACTTTACTCTTCTTTTCATTAAGTTTGAAATTTGTGTACTAAGTTGGATTCAATTAGGTGGTAAAAATGTTTTACTGTTCAACTTCACCTCTTGTAGTGTTGGTATGTGTTATAATCAACATAACCAATTTTCTTATTATTGACGATGAACTGTATTATTTTCTGTTTCATCGGAAGATTGTAATAATTTTGCTCTTCGTTTGGAGGGCTGTAACAACTTTTTTGTTTTTTTGGAAGACTGTTATGATTTTTTTTTTTGTTTTTGGAAACATTGGTTTGAGACTGAACTGTTTATGTATCGATTATGGCTTGTTTGCTATATACCCGTTTTCTTTCTTTTTTTTTTTAAAGATTGTATATTAAAGTTTTGGATTCACTTTCTTTGTTTTTTCCTTTTGGGAGTTTCCTAACTGGACTTTTGTATTATCTCGACTTTCAACCAGTAGGTGGAAGTTTAAAAATTCATTGTTTGACAGTCATAGTCAACTTTAGTATTGTTTGATGCTGTTTTGGTTATCTACCTAGTGTATAACCATATCAAAGCTTGCTTAACCTACTAATTAACCTACCTATTTCAGTTTTTTTATTTTTAGTCCTATTTTGATGATTTTTTTAGCACACTGTGTAAAAATTTATAAGCTTTAATTTAATATATTGAATTTTTTAATAAAATTTTATATTTGACTTATAACGGGGTTAATCGAAAGATGGTTTTTTATCCTAAATTTGAAGCATCCTGTGGAATAATTTCGTTAGCGGATTTTCGTAAAACCTTATTTTTCGATTGCAATTATTTCTTCTTAGTATTATACTTTTTGTTTTTTGTAAAAATATGGATTATTTTATTTTTAGGAGCGAAATAATTTTGCCACCCACAATTTATGACTTTTCCTATTATTACCATTATTTTTGTATTAATTTGTAATACGACGATGGAAGCTTTAATGACTAATATCGAATGAATGTCATATCGACATCCCAGAACCACTGTATTTAAATAATCATTAAAACAAACGACTTGATCTTGGTTTTAATGAGCAATGGTAACAATAACAAAATATAAAAAAAACAACTTAAATTTAACTTAACCTAAGTACGCAAATGACAAAAAAAAACTACATAAAAATAACTTAATACTTTGTATTGCCTCCCCTAAGCTATATAACTGCGAATATTATCTTGCTGGATGTTTTGCCATTTCTATTCTAGAGCCAAGCGAATTTCGTTAATTGAGGCTGGTGCGACTTCGCGACCTTTAATATTTCTACCAAGCATGTCTCAAACGTACTCTATTGGGTTCAGATCTGGCGAACACGCTGGCAATACCAACTTCCTCTAAATATTGCGTGACACACATTGCAGAGTCGAGTCGCGCATTATCTTGCATTAATAGAAAATCATCGCCGATATATTGAGAAAAGGGTACTCCGTGATTCTGTAAAATATCCTCAATATACCAGTGTGCAGTCAAATAACTCTTAATAAATACCAATTCAGTTAGCGACTCTCTTTGTATGCCTGCCCATACCATCAGCAAACCCCTCCATGGCTAACGCGGGGACTGAAAGCGTACTCCGCAAATCTCTCTCCAGTTCGACGCCATACGCGTTATCTCCCATTTCATAAGTGAAGACAGTATCTCGACTCATCTGTAAAAAGAACATTACTCCATTGTCCTAAATTCCAATGAATATGTTCTCTGAAAAATTGTAGTGTAGCCACTCTGTGCCGTGGAAGTAATTTGGGCCCAGTTGCTGGTCTGCAACTTTACAAACCAATATCATGTAATCATTGACAAACTGTAAATATACTTATATTATTACCTCGAACCTCTTGAAGCTGCTTTGTTGTTTGCACCGCTTTAAACTTTTTGATTCTGTTAAATGACGATCCCGCAAAGCGTTGACTCTTATAAAACGATCATCGAAAGCGTAGTTTGCGCTTCCTGCCACTTCCCGCTTGACGCTTGTTTATTCGAGTTCTTATAAAACGATCCACTACCATTTTAATGGTAGAGTGATGAGTGTGTAGTACTCTAGTCACATATTCATAATTTCGCCCATCTTCGACCAGAGCAACGGCTTTTGCACAATCTTCGATACTAAAAACCATGATTAATCATAAGTCAACAAAAGGTTAGTGTCAATATGACATAATGATAACAGTAACCAAAGCCACCTTATCGTATTACAAAATAACTTTTAAATAATCATAATTAAAAAAAGTCCTAAATTGTGGGTGGCAAATCCATTTGGCTCTAAAAATGAACCAAGGCATATTTTGACATGAGACGCAAATGGAATTATTTCACAGGATGTTTTAAAGTTAGGATAATAAAACCACGTTTTAATTAACCTCGTACAATAAGTCAAATATAACATGTTATCAAAGCACTGACTATACCAAATTAAAATTTATAAATTTTTACATAAATCTGTGTCCTAAAAAATCATCAAAATAGGGCTGAAAATAAAAAAATTGATATACTTACTTTTTAAATAGGTGCACATGTTCCATGAAATATATTTGTATGATGTACCAGTAAGAAAATAGATTTTGAAGT
Source organism: Diabrotica undecimpunctata (assembly GCF_040954645.1). NCBI lineage: Eukaryota > Metazoa > Arthropoda > Insecta > Coleoptera > Chrysomelidae > Diabrotica > Diabrotica undecimpunctata. The sequence goes on from NC_092808.1 coordinate 63,214,632, forward strand.
TTCAAAAACTGTTACACGCAATTTGGTTTCGTACCTGCAATCAACATTAAATAAATTTTTCGTGTCATTTGTGTTAAATTTCAATATGGTCATTTAACCTTCTTGGAAGAAATTTAAACATTTTAGCACAAAGTATAATTTTTAATTTAAGTATTAAATATAAATAAAACCTCTAAACTGTTTAGCTAAATAAAATTTATGAACTGTCTCAAATACTTTTTGCTGAAAAAATGTGAAATTAAATGTAGTCCGAACCTAATGCTCAAGCATGCTAACAATTACGATTCATTCTTAAAACGTCAATAAATGATACTCGTGGACTTCCTTGAATTTCACCTCATAACTAGTATTTATTAAAAAAATAAAATTAACTAGTCAAACACGTTCATAATATGCCGTAGTCATAATTATCATTATTATTATTATTATTAATATTTATCCTTCTTAAACAACATTTTAAGTAGCTCATTCGCCAGTCAGAAATACTTGCAACTCCTTAATTCCATGCAAATGGCTGACAAAAGAAGGCAATACTAAATAATTCTAAAGGTGTTTTAAATGGATGTATACGAGAAATAAATTGATTTAAATCGTCGGCAATATCCAGTACCGAACCTGCTTGATTATTTAACAAAACTGACATTTAATTTATAAACCTACGGCCGTAAACATTAATAAAATATTTTAATGATTATCAAAGAACCGAACATACATTGATGCATTGATAATTTCAGTGTATTGTATATATTGCCAAACATAAAAAATTAATATTAAAATTTTAAAACTAAATATGCTGATAGAAGCAGAGTACAAAAAGTATTACTAGAAAGACTCTAAATTTATACTATTTTTTATTCCCGATGGACATTTTAATCTATTTTTGAATATAAATCTTCAACTCTTATCATATTCTTATCATCACTGGAGATTTTAGTTTTCCAGAGATAACCTGGTCTCATTATCTGACGTCAAAAACGCTCATAATTTATTTAAAAGCTTTGTAGTAAATTCAAATCACACAATTTATCACAACACCTACTAGATTTAGAATAAACAACTAACCTTCTACTTTAGATCTAGTGCTTATTATCGATGAATAGATGGTTTCATCTCTCGAAGTCAGTTTTGCTAATAGAAAAGTCAGATTATGCAGTTATAACATGTCACATCCAGTTCACAATCAAATACTACCCCGCAAAAATAATATTGTAACATATGCTACTACCGAATTTTCTGAAGTTTACACTAAATTCTCTTAAATCGACTGGCATTTATTATAATTACTATAATTTCTACAAATACCAGCTTCCGTAAGATTTATAAAAACAACCTTAAACCATAAATAAATCGAACAGCAATAAAACAAATTAACCACAAACGGCATCTCTGGCGGAAATTTAAACACACCGGTCTTCTCAGTGATTTCAAAAACCACTGCAGATAACTTGAAAATGGTAACAGTAAAAAAGTCTACCAATACATATGATCCTCCTTGATGTCTAAAGTTTCAATTTCTCTACTTTAAAAATCCAACCACACTTGCTCTGCTGACCAAGAGTCTTCCGAAACTCTCTCTTTAGCATTTTCACGGGTTTTTATTAAAGAATAAAATTATGGCTATCTACTGTTACGATTAATATTATGACGCATAAAACTGTAAACATATTATTTCTAATTCTATTCTATTCTAGTAATTTTGCCGCTCAGCTGAAAAACCTGTTTGACAACCTGACTTTTCGAGAGGGTCGCCGTCCGAATTCGAAGGGATTCTCGATTAACTGTATTTTATATTTGAGGAGGGAATTTTATTGAAAACAGTTAGCTCTAGTTCTAGTTTTGAATATCGAGTTTAAATTGTAAGCCGGAAATAAATATAAATAAATATTGTGAAATAAATTAGTGAATATTGTAATAAAGACTTTAATTAACTTGTAAGTGTTATAAATGTAGAATCTTTGATAATAAATAAAGACAATAAATTAGATTAATAAAAATACTAAACTACAATAAGTTGACTTTATAGTGGATCATGTCAACCAACACTTAAAATGTTTACAACCGCTTCACCTGGTTTAGATGGTTAAATACCAAAACTGTTAAATAGATATACAGACACGTTTGCAATACCCTTAACGGAAATTATGCAAATTTCTTTTATCCAGAATTTCCTACCCGATCGCAATAATTATCGTCTGATTAGCTTGCTGTCAGTAGTTGGCAAAGCCATGGAAGCCATTATTTCCGACAAGATGACCAAATTTCTTCTCCAGGAACATATTATTCCAATACAACAACATAGATTTGTCTCTGGTCGCTCTAATCTAAGTAATCTCCAATCATGTTAACGACTGGACCTCATCCCTTAGCAGTTCGCAGCCGGTCGACTTTGTTTATCTAGATTTCTGTAAAGCCTTTGACCGTGTTCCTAAGCGCAGTCTTCTACATAAGCTAGAACCTTTCAGCGTTCGCGTTCGCGTTCGCGATACTTTATTTCGTTGGATAGATGATTTCCCGACAGATCGACATTTCACAGTTAAAGTTGGCGAATCTTTCTCACAAGACAGGTTAATGATAAGTGGAGCGCCTCAGGGTTATTTCCTTGGACTTTTGCTTTTTACGGTTTATATCAGCTATGTTCCTTATTATGTTTCAAGTAAAATATCGGTCTGTGCTGATGATACAAAAAATAAGACAATACAACCACAAACCAGCTAATCCTTCAAATGGACTTGAACTCTATTTTAACTTGGTGTTCCCAATGGCTACTACCCTTAAATGCGGAAAATGTGTAGTTCTTCTAATTGGTAAAAAATAACCCACTTGCACCGTACTTTCTTAACATGCAACCATTAGATTCTGTGTTCTCATATAAAGACATAGCTGTTATCGTAAACAGCAGCCTAACTTAATCCGACACGGTATCCTAATTTAGTTCGAGGCAAAATTTTGTTGAAAAACGTTTAAAGAAAAGCCACTCAAATTCCTTTGGGACAAAGAAGACCTTCTTATGCAGAAATATTTAGTATAACTAACCTAACTTCTTTTGAACCTCGCCGACAACGTGAAGACTTAATTACCACATTTTAAATCAAGATGAACACCTCAGTTTAAGCTCCATCAGTTTAAACTTAAAAAAATAATTTTTCTACAAGATCAAAACAAAACTTTCTTCCGTTTTTGAAAGCTGGAATAACCTTGGTGATAACATTCTGTCAGCTTCCTCTACCAATGCATTCAAAAACAGACTTAATCGTTTTATATTACAGTTAAAATATTGTCTTTCTTTTGAACCAAAAATTGCATTCCATAATTTTTTTGTAACTTTCTTATTTTCTAGTAGGTTCCTACAGTCATTTCTTTGTTTTTGGGCATAATAGGAACTTGCCCTCTGCCCTTGCTTATTAATTTATTTATTTACAAAGCCTAACATGCCTTGAAGGCCTAGGGATAAAATACCGTTAATACAATTAATTTAATACTTATATATTACAAAACTTGTATCAACTATCAACTATGGTGGTTTCTTGTCCAATCGTGCTCTTTTGACTACGAAATTGGCTTCTCCATTCATCCCTGTTTGTTGCTCTTTCTTCCTAACTATTAATTCCCTATTTTCTGAGATCTTCCTGTACGCTATCAAACCATCTTTTAGCATCCTCTTCCTTTCCATTCTATGTATAATAATAATATTAATAATAGCCGGAAATACATTGATGCATTGATAATTTCAAAACATATTACAAAACTCAAAAAAAATAATATTAAAATTTTAAAACAGGATATGCTGATAGAATCAGAGTACAAAATGTAAGGGGAATCTAAATTTATAGTATTTTTTATTCCTCATGGATATTTTAATCTATTTTTAAATACAAATCTTCAACTCTTATCATTGATTACACTTTTTTGATATATATATATATATATATATATATATATATATATATATATATATATATATATATATATATATATATGATATATATGTATATCTCTGCGTAGCGCAAGTGGTAGGATACTTGCCTCGCAAGCCGGTGGTCCGGAGTTCGAATCCTACCGCCGACAAGAACATCTAGACATTTTAAAAATGTCTATAGGCCCCAGGTCGACTCAGCCTGAATAAAAATGAGTACCTTGGGTAAAACCAGGGGTAATAATAGACGGTTGAAGCGTAGCACTGGCCATGTTACCTTCCTTGTATACCGTAGGCCCTAGATATAGCAGACTACCCTGCTATACTCCCAAAGCCGCGACAGCGGTATAAAACGGGAGACTATTATTATTATGTATATCTCTACGTATTCATTTCTATACTCTGTAAAAATATATTGGCTTACAGTACAGGATGTGTTGGCTAAATCGTGCAGGGCATGATGAAGATAGAAGAGGTATTTGGGCATGTAATGTCCAAAAATGTTTTCAGGGCATAATAGTGAAGAGATCTTCCAAAATATGACTAAAAGTACACTGAAATAAAACCATCTTTGAGGTAAAATAGTTTGGAAGCCAACTAAGCCTCCGCTCGGATTTTCGGCTGATGATTATTTTAGGGAGGAACGAAAGTTCAGGTTAGAAAAATTATCATCGGGTTTTGGAACCTTGGGTGTTTTAAAGGTAGGAATATGGCTTTGGTAGATGCGCTTAAATGCAGAAGAGTACAAAAAAATAATGCCAAAGATAATATACTGGAGCTGGCAATGGAATTTGATATGGTGATTGACACATTCTTTCAAAATAAAGTCTACTTATCACGTACAAAAGTGAACAAAATTACGTTTAAATAGATTATTTCATATAAAAAAAAATTTACGCGAATGTAAGGACCTCAATATAACAGTTAGTAAGACCGTGAGCCAACAAAATAAGTTTATTGTGCTGCACATAAGTAAAAAGCAAAACAAAACCACAATATTACAGAGGACCATACAATTTAAATTCTTCTTTTTATTTTGGTGCACGAAAGATTTCTGGTGCTTGAAAGATCTCATGCGCCAAAGTACCTCACCGTTGGCAACTTTTTGTACCCATGGAATTATCAGCATCCATTTCAAAGGCATCTATTCTTTTTTTTGTTTCAGAGTCCATTGTGTAACTTTCATAGCCATATAACAACACTGAGAAAACGTAACATCTGATTATTCGAATTCTAAGCTCTAGAATAAGGTCCGATCTGTACAAAATGTTCTCATGTTCATAAGTGTTTTCCACGCTTGTTCGATTCTTAATTTATTTTTTTGGGTTACACTGGCTGTTAATATTTGCTCCCAAATATTTTATGAAAGTTGCCTGTTCTATTATTTGTCCCTTGGCATACAAATTTACGAATGTTGGTATCTTTTAAAATACTAGAATTTTAATTTTGAAAAATGTTCGGATACGATGAACTACCACATTTATTATATTTTGAAGTTCTTGTGCGTTTCTTGCCATTAGTACGGTATCAGCAGCGTACCTAATGTTGTCTATGCTGGTTCCGTTAATCTTGATTCCACTTTGAACCTCGTACAGATTAAATAATAATCCACCGCAACATTTGTATTTCAGTCACCTCCATCCTCATTTCCTAAATCTTCATTACAGGCCACACTTTATCGCTATACAATGACGTAGGCCTCACCACACTCTTGTATATCTATTTTTTTTTTTTTCAATATTTTCCCAGTTTTTTGATAACAGAGTACCACGCCCATATGCTTTCGGTTAAACCAATTAGCCTGTATTCTGTGGGCAATTTCTTGATTTAGTGTCCTATTTTCTGTTATGTAGGAACCAAGGTATTTAAATTCTCCTACTCGTCCTAGTTTTTCTCCAACCAATTAAAAACTACAACTATTCCTGTTCTTCTCAACCACATATATTTCGATTTCGACTTGCTAACCTTAAGTCTTCCCTTTTTAATAGCCCGTCTCCAACCATTTCCATTTCTTTGCTCTGCGCTTCTTCTTTTACTTCCATGACCGTAATTGATCGTTGGTTATCATGTTAGCTACCATATTCCCTATCGTCATTTTATTGACAGCTGCTCTAAATAATGATGTAGTCGATTTTCCATAACATTGTCTTAGATTTTTTAGCCAGTATGTTCATCTTCTACCAGGACCACGCCACGTTTACCTTGGATCTTTTCCTAAACGGTCAGATGTAAAAGTTGTAAATGTGACCGAAGTATTCCAGCTTGTGTCTCTTTATTATATTGACCAATTGTGTTGTTTTGTAAGGCGCCTGAGCACCTCATTTTAAACTCTATCGACCCAGCTTATTTGTAGTAATGGTCTGTATAACCACATCTCAAAACGTTCCAATCGTTTAAGCGCCACCTTACTAAGGTTTTACGTTTCCACTCCATATAGTAGCACTGGAAAAATTTAGCAATATTTTTCTTTTCAAAGTACGTTCCTTATTTTTACAAGAGTATTGACCGAGGAGTTTCTTCCCTTACCTTTTCTGCCAGTACATCCGTAACAAGATTAAATAGGTAGGCACTTAGTGAAGAGACTTGATGCAAACCAACCGTCACTGGGAAACTTTTGGTCAATATAACACAAGTCCTTACTTTGGTGTACGCTTCCTCATACATAGCCTTCACGAGCCTTACGTACTTCTCAGGAAGCCATTTTTTTGTCATACATCTTCATAGCTTTTGTCTAGAAACTATGGTATACGCCTCGTTAAGATCTATAAATAGCAAATGTAGCTTTCTTTTCTTCTCGCCATACACCCAATATCTCCTTTTTATTTTCATTGTGTGTGACATTAATTTTATCCTTCTTAGTTCTAGCAGTCCTGAATGTCCCCTTTATCTTTACAAAATGATACCATCACACTCTCTCGTTATGCATTGATCGTCCTTTCTTCCTCATATATCATATGCATCATTTGTAACAAAACATCAACATCTTCCTCTCCGAGAGATTTCCAACCCTACACAGGTATTCCATCAGGCCCTACTGCTTTACTATTCTCCATCCTATTTAACGCCTTGACAACTTCATCTCTTGCTATCCCCGATATTAAATTCTCATTTGGGATCCCCAATTCCCTTTTTTTTTGGTGATCTTTATTTAGAAACTTCCTAGAGTACTCATACCATCTTTGCTTAATTTCAACATCAGTTCTTAACACCTATTCATCCGCACTTTAAATCTGCCACACATAAGCCAAGTCTTTGAAGTCACCGTCGGATTTTTCCAGCTCTTTAGACAGCTGTGCAGATGTCCTTAGCAGTAGCTATAGCGCCTTTTCCTCTTTGCTCCCTTGTATATATATCCTTATTTTCATTTCTTTTATACCTGTCTTACCTCTTCCTAGCCTCTTCTTAACTTTCTGTTGAACTTCATCGTTTTTTAACCTAGTTTCTTTACCCCTAGAAGGCCCTTCATCGGATTTTTTTTTCTAGCACTTTTTTCTCAACTCATACCACAACTTTGTTGTTGGTTTCTACTAGTCATTTACTGTATCTTTTTCTTCAAATTTTTCCAGAAATTTGCTAGTAAAGACTGTGCCAAATCCTTATCCTTTAACTTCCACCACTATAAAAATTCTTCCTTTGCCTGTTCTTTATACCCTACCTGTGGGGCGGAGGAACATTTTATGTTCACGTTAGTATTGCCTGTATTCACTTGGACACTCACTATTTTATCGCTTCTTCTGGTTACTCTCACAATATGTTCCTTCCATTCTTTGTTCAAAATAATACCCACTCCATTTCTGCCGTGACTGTTCGTACTAGTATATATATCATTGCATCTATATCCAAGATCTACCAATTTTTTACGTTTCCAACGAATTTCTTTCACACAAAGTACACAAATCTTTCTTTTTTGCTTGAAATCGGCGAGTTCTCAGCTTTCTTTACCTGTCACCTTCCTGACGTTGAAAGCTGAAATCCTGAGGACTAGCTTCTTTAACCCCTACCATCTTCTAAGGGTTAGCCCTAACTCACTTTTCGCAGGGGTCAAGCGAGGCCGTAACTGCGCTCCGTTTACGGGGAACGCCCTAGCTCCTAAACTGTTTATCTATTTCTTTCTTCCATGGTTTTAGCAAGGTTTTTATTGCCAGATGTCCTTCCTGGCGCAAACCTCTTGATGCTCCCTCTTTATCCGAGCTTGAGACCGGCACTTATTGCTCATATAGAGTAGCTCAGTAGAATATGCATTATTCAAAATATTATGCATGATATTTCAGTGAATCATGACGTTAGGGTTGTTATGAATGCTTTTGTTATGAGTTTGTTATAAATGAAACACGTTAGAGTTAAGTTTACTCCACTTAGCCCCGTACAGCGCGGTACCAGGTGAGCGTTTTTATAGAAATTAAATGAACACCTTTTTGTAATCAAAATATATTGTTTTAATTTTTATAACATTCTTCTTAAAACAAAATTAAACATTTATTCTTAAAATTTGGAAACACACAATGAAATTACAACAAAAGCCTTAAAATAATTATTCAACACATACACAAATACATGTGAGGCTTCGTCATCCTTGTCACCTTCTCATGCACAATAGCAGTGTTCCCAACGCCGGCACTTTATGCATCGTATCCAACCCTCCATTGTGGTTATGTCCGTGACCAGACATAACCACAATAAATGTATTAAGCATATTTCTCATCGATTTCCTTTATCTTTTTTGTTTTTTTTTTTGACTGTTTTGTTACTTTTTTTATTTGGTTTATCAGTGCTAAGTCGATGGTTCTGGTGGTCAATTTTACTTGTTTTAATGTTCTTTTAGTTGTTATTTTTCTCTTTTCTAATCTTTGCGTTAGTTCCAGTCACCTATTCGTTGTTTTCCTCTTTTCTCATCTTTGCGTTGAAGTCTCCAAGAACCATCAATACATTATTCCTTGATATGTCTTTACTAGTATCTTCATTACGTCTTCCGTTGGGCCGTAAACGTTAATTATTTTTTGTTAGATTGTTTGTTTTTGATTTTGATATAAGAAATTCTCCCACCAATTGCTCTAAACTCTATCATTTTCTGTCTCCATTTTCTGCTTCTCATGACAGCTGTTCCATTTTTTCCTTGCTTTTCTTTCCTGTAGGGTGGAAGTGAAATTCTTCTTTTCCATTTTTTATTTCTTTTTCTACTTTATTTTCTAAAGTATTTAACTACTGCTAACATAGTTTGTACATTTCAAGTATTGCTATCAAGTCGTCACAGACACTTCGTCTAAGGACTAGCAACCTTCAGTGGAGTTTTACATTGCCATGTAATCAATTCCTGTTGTAACTTAAATATCACAATTTATAATTTAAAAAAATGTAACGTAAAGTTAATCTAACAACATTTAAAGAATTTTTACCCAAATATTTAGTGATTTAAAACATGTACATCCAGATAGGACTGACGATGGAATATTCATTCCGAAAACGTTCTGTGATGTAGCCCGATAGGGTTTTTATTATTATATCTTTTATAAAGAAATCTTCTAAATTAAATTTGTGTGATACGTGGTATTCAGCCAACTACAGGAATTTAGTTTCCTTGTGGATTTTTAAATTTAATATATCTTTTAAATATTTGCAATACGTAGGGTTAAGGATCTCATTATGAGACTCGTTCCTAATAGGAGACTCCTGTCTCTAAAGTCGTATAAGTGCTGCAGCCTAGTCAGTGACGTAAAAGTGTTTCCAGTAGTCTATAACGGGATCGAGTGTCTATGATTTAGTATTTCCTGTCAGTAAAGTAAGTTTTTTGCGAGTCAAAAGTTTTTTAATTGGTCTAGTTCAAATTGAGTTTTCATCTTCAAGGTACGAACCTAAACTGGGATGATAATTGTGCAGCATAAGTCTGCAAACGTTTTATCAGTGAAGGGTAAATGTTGTCAATTTAACATCTGCCAAAAGAGAGCCTCTGAATACTGTAGTCGCCCGCATGAATGCTGCTGTGTCTTAAGTACCGCCTTATTTGTATGGCCAAGAAAAAATTCCAAGGAAGAAATAATGAACGGAACATCCGCTGATTCCATTTCAGCTTATCACTTATCAGGATGTACTCAGATGACATATCGTCGCCTCAAAGTCAAATAACAATTTATATTAATTAATAAAAAAGTAAAAAATAATTGAAAAAAAAAGTTAGTTGTCCTACTGTTGCCCTCAAAGATAATCTGTTTTTAAACTATATCCGTAAATTTCTGTTATATAAACTTATACTGCACTAAAGTACAAATTTATTGCATTTTATTAAATCAGCCCAAAATTTCTAAAGGGGAATTTATCATGAATTTAACTTACCTTTTTCCTGTGCTTGATAAATTCCAGATAACAACTTAGAATCGGTGTTATTTTTGTTCGCTAAATACACTAAATACTGTAAAAGTATATCACTTTTTATTTATCCTAGTGTTACACTCAACAGAAGGGTTTATTTCGAATCAGTTGACATGAATATCACAAAAGTAATTTTTTTTACATATCCTACTGTTGCTTTGAGGCGACGATATGTGGTTTAAGCACTATATGAAGCACACTAAGCCATTAAAAGATGACCCGGTTCACCTTGTAATCGACGGACATAATAGCTATACGAAAAACGTGGACCTTATAAACGGGGCACGAAATAACAATGTGAGCATCTTCGTTCTGCTCCTAACTCAAGCCACGACATGCAGTCCTTGGACATTTGATTTTTATTCATACTAAAAACATTTTAGACAAACACTATTGAAAATTCGCTTTATTCAAACCCTAAAAGGCTTGTGACAAACTTAAAGGTCGGAGAAATATTCGGAATCGCCTACAACGGAGCTGCCACAATAAACTTCTTTATCAACAGTTTAAAAAAGACAGGTTTATACCCACTGTACAAACATATTTGTGGTGACCAGGACTTTCCTGTTCAAATAGGGAAAAACAATAAAAAAAATACTCAAAGAAATGGGAGAATACAAACAGAGATAAATGTTTTAGGTAAAAGATGGGTAAAGAAGTTTCAACAGGAAAAGGAAAACTACCCGAAGGGAAACCTAAATCGACCTAAACCAAAAGAAAACATTATGTTAGTAAAACAAGCGATAAGGAACATTTCTGTTTACGACAGCAGCGACAATATGGACAATATTGATGCAGAATGCCTTTTTTGTGGATGTTTGTATTCTTTCTGCCTAATAGATTTAATTATCAGTCATTTATCTAAGTTAACACTTTTTGAATCCATAAACTTTACGATTACCAAGAGATTTAAAAAAAGGGTCTCATATTTTTATAAACGTCAAAATTTAATTTTTAAAACATCAAAAATCATAACTGTCATCTGATTATGCAAAAGTAAGGTACTAAATTGCCGACCTACGCTATGTGAGTATCAGATTCACAGCCTTGTCTAATTAAGTGTTTTTTTTCGATGACTAAATAAATACAGTTGCATACAATATTCTTTCAAAATATACAATATTTTCTTTCTCAATTCGCTCCGTCCCTGTTGAGTGCAACCATAATAAAAACCACAAGCAGAAAAAAGGAGTTGTAGCGAGCTGAATAACGGTATGCCACGGAGTCAATTACATGTGGGAAAGCAGAGGAAAATAGATCAGCTGGCTGTCAACTCATTAATGACAGCTATCGGTGTTTCCATAAAAGAAGACGAATTAATTCATGTAAAGAATTTCAAAGCAAAAAATAAACGTCTTATATTTATAGCCATCTTAGTTGTAAGATCAAGCCGTTAAATCGACTAAAAATTATGGTTTTCTGCTTAGTATATAATCATGATTTTAAAGACGTATCCTATAGAAATACAGAGTTATTAAGTCGGAAAACTAAGTTTTACTGTAAAAACCAAATTCAAAATATTATAGGAGAAAAATATTTGTAAATGATATATTAATTATATTATAAAAATTATATTATAAAAAATATAAATGTTAGTGCATAGAAACAATAAAATTCATTCTTTATTTTCAGTATTTTTTAAATGTATGGCTTAATTGAATTGGTTAATTGCTAAATTAGGTTTCTATGGTTTTTTTGTTGAAAACCTACTTTTTACACAACATTATTAAAATAAAAATTCTACGTTTATGTAGCATTTAAAAATATATAAAAAATATTGAAAAATAGTTGAAAATATATATTCTGATCTTTTTTTACTTATTATAATTAACTATCGCTTATGTGCGTCTGATCTGCTATTAACTTTTATTATATAGCATTTTTTATATAAAAATGCTTGCACGTCATTCAAGATTTACGACGTCAGAACCCCACAGCGTTGCCAAAACATCAGAATAGTTAGTAAGTGAGGAATTTTTAAAATGTCAACTATTTGTCAAAATATTATATTAACAGTAAATACACTTAGTTTTAAGACTGCTGCAACACACTAAAATCAATTAGAAAACATTTTAATACAAAATTATATAGGTATTCTAAATTTTAAACTTTAGGGCTTTAATAGTAAAAACGCCCCGTCATTATTTCTTGTTCAAAATAATCTATCTTATATGAAAGCTTATCAACTTTCTACAGACTATTTATTTGTTTTGGCATAGCACAATCACAATACACAACAATAATTAGTTTTTAAAGCTATTAATCTAAATTTAATATGTATTTATTAATATATATTATATTATGATCAAATTGTGCAAGAAATCAAAACATAAACAAAACTCTTACTCTAAAAAACTGGCAACACTTTATACACTTTTGCCACACGTTGAACTGTCAATAAAATTTGAAATATACCTGTATCAGTTGCGTACAATTGTCTAATATATTTAGTTAAAACTAGCGGACCAACTCGACATCAAGTTTTTTAAATGAAATTTTTATTTTGCGAGAAAAATTAAGAGATCAATACAAACAATATAAGCAAGAATATACATAACATTCATCAATAATAATGCAAGTAAAAAAAAAAGTGATTATGGAAGTCGGCCTCAAAACCGGAATGCAATTTTTAGTTCATCAAATGTCGACATGGATATCATTTAGCAGTTAATTTTGCATGCTGATCACGAATCCGGTGTCAGATTTGATCTATCTTGACGTTTTATGCGCGTTTCGGGTCACTTCCTGTATCGGATCGCAACCAGAAGTACATATTTAGATTCGTCTCGACGAGACCTTTCGATCCATATATACATTGTGGGGTCTAAAACTTAAAGTAAATTTTAACTTTCGGTCATCTCAAAACCGGAAGTGAATTTTTGTACCAAAAGTATATCTTGACAATCTCATACGTAATACTAATAATATTCCGAAAAAATATTTTAATTATCTAATATGGTTTTTGAGTAAAGTGGTAGACAAGAAAAGGGCTTAGCGTTTTAGTATATAAGATTATTATCTTGTGGAATATTAGACTTAAAGATTTATTTCATAAAATTTATATTATTAATAATAACAAATGTTTTTGGTTATTTAATCAATATATTTCTAAAGTTTCCAATATAATTATGATTTTATTTTTCTGATTATTACACCATATTGACGCCTATGAAAGATCGAGCAGTTCCGTATGGGTTTCGTATTATTAGCTGTGCTAGGAAAATTTGAACTCTAAAAAGTAGGCACATATAATAATTTTTTTAATGTTTTCATCAAGAAAACCATAGAAACCTAATTTAAAAAAATTGTTGAAGATGTTATGTTCTTACTGTTGACTTTTTCTTTTAGTATTCGTTCTCTTACATCAACTTCTATAGCTCTCTTTTGATATATCAATGATTACACCCCCGCCTCGTTACATTCCTTTCGCAACTCCTCGTCGGCTCATATCTTATCAAAGAGTTTGTGTAACATTTCTACTGCGTCGTTTACGTCGGCCTTTATTAAATATATCGGTAGGTTGTCACTTCCAGCGGCTTTGCCATTTTTGAGTTGTTTTGGTCCGGATTGTACTTATTCTTTCGTAATTTTATCTGTGCTAACGTCTTACTTATGTATTTCATTTTCTTCGAAGAATTCTTTTCATCCTATCCTTTTCAAATTCTTTGATTTTTAATTTTATGATTATCGTGGAGTGTGTTGTTTGTGAAATAATAAATAACAGACCACATAATATAACATGCGATATTATTATATATATATATATATATATATATATATATATATATATATATATCCATTATATTATATATTATATAAAATATCTTTTATAATAGATTTATATTTTATGATATATAGTATAACTAGTAGATATAACTAGTATAACAACAACTTATGTTCTTTTCCCTTTCCATGTACTTTGGATTCCAATTAACATTGATTGATCAAGAAGAATAATAAGGGAAGTAATAAAGAATAAGGGACCTTCATATATTGGAGTCACATATTTATTTGATCTGCTTCTGTTGCTTTTCTATTATTTGATGCAATCGCCTCCATAAATTCTGGCACTTCGTATGGTAAATTCCATACGAAGTTAGTTTCTAACTCCACTTTCATACAACTGCTGGAATTATACAACAGATTATCATAACGTTTAATCCATTGTTGTTAATTAGGAACTTTCAAGTTGGTGGTGTCAATCAGTTTTAATTTGGTAATAAACTTATTTCATGATGGGTGATCTGTTTCACTTGAAATAATTTTCAAGTGAAATTATTTTAATAATTAAATATTCAATTATTTTAACCTGCTAAAATGAGTAAATTATAAATTTTTTATTTTATTATATTTATTTACATAAAATGGTACCTCTAAAACTGTGGCCATTGCTATAACATTTGTTTACTAAATTATTTATTGCAAGTATGCAATTTTTGACTTAATATTTTTACGTTTCGGCCTCCAATCGTGTTCAAATATTAAATTTGAAACAATCAAATGAATCATTGTATTCTGTTGCATTCGAATTTTTTTTTATTGTTGTTTTAAACATTTTAATAGCAATTAAATAATATAAAGACAAATTACAATTATCTTGTATATATAATATTTCTGTATTTGCAAGTGCTCTCTTGTTCTTAATATAATAGATTTATTTGTAGTTCCATTAAAAACTTTTAGGATTTTGCTAAAAATTTCGATTTAAATAACAAATTTGTTTTATTTATATCTTCTCTTTCACACGTATTTCGATTCTGCCGGATGTACACCTTCAATAAATTTTCTTGTCAAATGCAACACGTAACAAAACTGCTCCTGAACAATGACATATTTCCTTATAGAGAATTTCTGAAATACAACGCATTGACCGCTTTGAAACATTCATGCACCTCTTTTAGAAGTTTATATTGATAGTTGGCAGTTGCAAAATAAATCGGATTGCACGACGCGATCACTAAACGAGACGAAAGTTGTTAAATAAAATATAAGGAAAAGGGTAACAGCTATCTCCTAGGGATAATTTATGTTTGTGTTGAAATGCGAGTAACAAGATGCAATGCGAAAGGTTAATATATGCAACACGTATGGTTAAGATGGTTTCCTGGATGACTTTATCTCGATACTAACCTACCATATCCTGTCAGGTTACTATGCATGATAAACTACTATTTCGACGGTGCAGGAATCGATTACACTATTACAATAAAATTAAATTCGAAGAAAGTAACTACGGAATCAACGAAAATAAAATCGTTGTTAAATGTTATAGATTTTATCCGTTTTAATCATAACAATAGGAATTTACAAAACATTCAGTATAAATATATAGATATATATATATATATATATATATATATATATATATATATATATTATATGTATCTATATATATATATATATATATATATATATATATATATATATATAAACAGTATAAATAACAATATCATTTAAACGGCATTTTATTGCGTTATTGTAAAGTCTTAAAGCAGTCTGTCCCAAAACCCTTCTTTCAGTGCGTCACTAATTTTGACTTCATATAGGATTTTAAGAATGTCGAGAATTATTGCATGACATTTTAGTTAAATTTGACAGTTGCAGGATTGTAACCTCTCTTTTTCTAATTGAAAATTATTTAATCATTTTAATTTTAGTCTTTGTTCTTTCTCGATATACTTCGGCATAATTAAAATATTTTTATGACAATAAATACAAAATTAAATTTTCACTGTAAAATGTCAGATAATACTAACCTGGAATGACAATTATAATTTTTTCAGTTGACATTGTACTGTCACATGCGCATCATTGATTGGTTATCTATTTAGCGTATTCTAAACTCCAACCAATTATACATCCGTAAGTAGAATTAGCTTTACGATAAATACTTTTCTAAGTTCTATGTATAATAATCACAGACTCACGTTTTTTTCGGTCACTTCTAGCTTAATGTGTTAGAGAGAATTCGATCAACTATGACGCACTGAAAGAAGGGTTTGGGACGAACTATAAAATTATTAGTCTAAAACGGTTCAAAGAATTCCAGAGCTCGTCTAAATTATTATTTGGGTAGTTATTAGTACCCTCATATGATTGCATTTGCATTGCAGGGACGTCCTAATATAATTTGCATTCTATGAATTGCAGTGAAGGATGAAGGTTGATCTACATAGTATGATATAAAATGTCATTAAATTAAATATGTATGTCCTGTCAGAAATGGAAGACGCAAATGTTTTGCATGATAAGAGATATAAACCGCCTGCTACTTATTTTTGATATATTTTTTTTAGTTTTAATTTAATATTGTGGCGTACAAAACCGAATCTATATAAAAAAATTACAAATTGTACCAAATATAAATCAGACGTACACCCGGAAAGAAAAGTACTATACGGTGACAGTCTGGGAATGGCTCGCGGCTAGACAAAACAGTGGAGATGGTCGTGCGGTCCACAAAACAAAAAAATCCGAAGTTATATCAGGGGCGCCAGGTAAATTGGCCCACAGCCTTCCCTACGTTGCTATTCAATAAACCACCAACTTACCAATAGGTTTACTACTAAAATACTAAGTAACAGTATACAACCTGAATAAATAAAAAAATAAATGAAATTGTCAGATTAGAATTTAGTCAATTTTAATAAATAGATTCCCAAGATAGTTGAAAATAAATACATACATATTACATATTACAATATTATTTAACTTTACCATAGGCTTAATAAAAAAATAATATAAAAATGCGGCTTCTGCTTGCCTAACAAAAATTCATAAGTTATTTCTACTTAACAGAACAAAATGAAAGGTAAGACGTGTCAAAAGTACCGGACGCTAAGGGGTGTGCGGTTCAATACCAACCAAAAAAAAATAATTAACGCAAATAGGACACCACGTGAGCTCAAGTGCGTGCGCAGAAAATAATATAAAAAAAATAAATCTCAAATATATAACCCCCCCTTAGACGCAGTTTACAAAATTAAAATAGGTATGTGTAAATATTGAATTAATAAAATAAACCGCAAATTATCTTTAAAAAAAATCTGTAAAGTATTTGTAAATATGAAAATAAAAACTAACAGCAAATAATCTTTAAAAAAAAACTATTGTATTCCGCAAACCAAATTAGACGGTGCTTAAATCTTCCGTTGAAAATTAATTATCGATCCATACCTCGAATATTCATATACTTCACCGCGTGGAATTCCAGTTATAGTTCAGCGTGTCTTCAATCCAAAATCCCATACGATTGCCGATGTACATAGACTTGTGTGACAATGTTGAAAAGTTGAAAATTACAGCCAGATGGAAAAATACGAAGAAGAAGAAGCAGAAAAAAACAAACAAACCAACCAACCAACCCCTTCTTAGCCAGATTAGGGGTTTGAAATATCCCAAATTGGACCGAAGCGTAGCCGGCTATTTGGACTCGTGATTAAGGCTAATTTCTTGATCTAAATACGACTCCCGGTATTCACGTGTACTGTAGATCCGCTTTTTTTAGCGAAATTGTGGATATTCCAAAAAAAACCCTTCCACGAAGGCAGCAAATCCCCTTGAATATCCACACGGTTCGGACTAGTCCAGATCCCACATGGAACAGCAGCAAAAGCAAAAAAACAAAAATGCCGTTTTTAATCTAGCCCAACCTTTCAGTAACACTCTCAAACCTGGAATCACTTTCTTTCCGTCGTCTTTCCGAACACTTGACAACTTGACACACGGAGGTCACCGAATAGTACCGAGATTCAAAAATTTCAATTTTATGATCCCAATTCTTCCAAGATAACTCTAGAAAGAACGATCTAAATTAGTTTCTTCACAAAAAAGAGGACGTGTTCCCTTAACTTCAGCACAATTTGCCAGACATTACCCCTATTTGAAAATTACTAATTTTATTTTCGCCACCTTGCTTATAATATATTATAGGCAACCGCTCTTACACGTCCTGAATTATTTAAATTTTGATAAAATAGAGGTGGGACTTTCTACTTTAAATTTGGAACGTAACAACACCTCCCTTTCCCAGAGGAAAATTTACGAGGAAAAACTAGACGAAGAAAATTTTCCCTCGCGCTAGCGACACACTACCTAAACTCTGAGCGAAGTCCACACAATCCACACAATCATCATCCACACCGTCTTCACCATGCGCAAGTACTTGGACAACGAAAGACATACCAACCTCAAACCACACGCACAAAGCAACAACTTACTTACAACACTTACTCCACTTCCACACAACAGTCATCTCTCATCGTATGAGATCAAGTAGAATAGTTTCAAATTCCAACGTCAATCTGACAACACTGATTTGGTCGGTTACTGGATGTTGCCCTTATTCGCGACCTCCCAGCTCTGGGGCATCGCTAGTACTTCACTATACCTCGCATAACATGAGTCCATAAGAAACTCTCCACCACTCGACTCTTACTGATACTGCGAGAAACATCTACCGAAACAGTAGTGTAATTCCAATTGTTCATTAAAATAAAAATGAGATAGGTCTTTCAGAATTTAAATCCGTATACAACGAAATTTAGTGAATCATCCAAAACTAAGCTATTATCCAACAAGATTCACCAAAACATAATTATGTGGCTTCGAAAAAATCCCAATTAAATAGAATGGCTTACTAACATCAAAACAAATCCCAACGCCATATCATCGAAGACAACATATTTCTGACCAAACCTAAGTGACATTCAATTCCATAAATCAAAAGAAATTAAGGCTACCGCAACCCTACGACTTCGTATTGGCTACCTAACACAAAAAAAAAACGAATCGGTTGACCATCCAAATACATCCTAAGAACCGATCATAGCCAACACTCAGTCATCCTTCACGGACACAACAAAAAAAAATAAATACAACCAATTTCAGAAGAATTTACTTAGACTAGACAAAACTTTGCTAGTCCGTTCTACTCCGACCTAAATCCTATCGGGATCACCAGTCGGGTTACTAATCCTTAAATCCTTAATATTCCAAATACCTTGATCCTTGCCATTTTCATCCTCTAAACTATATGTCCAGGGGGAAACTTTCTTCTTCACGAAGTAGGGTCCTATCCATCTAGGAGCTAACTTTTTCGTGAAATATTTAGCGGCATCTGACAACACAAAATTTCTCCGCCATACTGACTGATGGGGCTGAAATTCCTCTGGACGTCTCCGTAGATTATAGGTCTTCTCACACTTAGCCGAAGCTTTATCTAAACGTTTTCTAACATCAACAAATAATTCCTGGAGTCCACGCGATCGATTATATCCCATTTTAGCTACTTCGTCCTCCGGGTCTCCGAGTTTGTCCTTTCGGGAAAAATCTCGTCCATCCACTACCATCTTCCGACCGAAATTTATGAAGTAGGGATCTTGACCAGTCGACTCGTGGTATGCAGTGCGCGTAGCACATGCTAGTTTGGCCAAATTTTCATCCCACTTCTTATGGTTGTCAGCTATATAAGTTGCCATCATTGTTTTAAGGGTTCGGTTATAGCGTTCAGATGGATTGCACTGTGGATGATACAACGCATTATAACGAACTGAGACACCATAGGTTTCCATCATTTTCTTGAAAATACCCGAAGTATACTGGACACCATTATCACATAGTAACAGACGTGGAACTCCAAATACGAGGAAAACTTCTTCTTCTATTTTCTTAACGACATGCACGGCTTTTGAGGATCGCAACGGAAATACCAAAGAAAATTTACTAAACACATCCATTACCACTAAGATAAACTTATAGCCTTGAGTTGATCTTGGGAAAGGTCCCATAAGATCGGTTGCTACTATCTCCCATGGTTGAGTAGCTTTAGGTTGAGGAGTCATAAAGCCTTTGGGCTTACCTTGTTCCACCTTATGCATGGCACACAGTGAGCAACGTCCAACGTAACGAGACACATCACTCCGCAGTTTCGGCCAAAAATACTTCTCGTTAATACGCTTATAAGTTTTCAGGATCCCCATATGACCTGCTAAAGGACTATCATGACACAACTTCAGCACTTCCAATCGTTGACCCTTAGGAACGACTTCCTTCCAATTGTCCACTTCCTCGACCAAAAATCCATAACTGGGACGGATGTATTTATAAAGTTTGCCACCAGACATTCTCCACTGAGGATACTTCAAGGGATTAGACTCGATTTTTCTACAAAGTTTATCATACCAACTATCACCACTAGGAAGCGGTACAACCTCTTCAACCATATCAAGCACGGGAACTGACCGAGATAACAAATCGGGGACAACATGTTCTTTTCCTTTCCGATGCACAATCTTAAAGTCATATTGTTGCAATCTTACCGCCCATCGAGCTAATCTTCCAGTAGGATCCTTCAAATTTTGAAGCCATACGAGGGATGCGTGATCAGTCACGACCGTAAACGGAACACCCTCCAAATAAGGACGCAGTTTTTCGACTGCCCATAACACAGCTAAACATTCCCGTTCCGTCGTGGAAAAATTCCTTTCTTGACGCGTTAGTGATCTGCTCAGGAAACTAATTACTTCGTCACCATCCGGGCCTGGCTGCAATAACACGGCGCCCACTCCATATCCTGAGGCATCACATTGGACAACAAAAGGCAAATTGTAGTCAGGACAATTAAGTATCGGAGCAGAAACTAGACATTCTTTTATTTTCTGAAAAGATTCTTCACAACTCGGGGTCCAATTGAATTTTCTTCCTTTCTTCAATATCGCTGTAATTGGAGCTAGTAGTGTCGCAAAGGAAGGAATAAATCTTCGATACCAGGAAAATGTGCCTATGATGCTACGAACTTCCTTGACGGATGTGGGTGTTGGGATACGTAGCATAGCCTTGACCTTATCACCATCAACATGTAGTCCATTCCTATCAACCACATGACCCAAATACTTTAGTTCCGGTCTACAAAATTGACATTTATCCCAGCTAACGGTTAACTTAGCTTCTCTCAAGCGTCTAAAGACTTCCTCTAAGATCCTTACATGTTCTTCAATAGACTTTGTCACGATGACCACGTCATCCAAGTAAGTAAAAACATAGGGTTCCAACTCCGGACCGAGGACACGATCTATCAACCTCTGCCATGTAGCCGGGGCATTATGTAATCCAAAAGGCATTCTGCAAAACTGAAAAAGACCTCGACCAGGAACCGTAAAAGCAGTATAAGGCCTGGAAGCCTTAGCAACAGGTACCTGCCAATACGCCGACTTAATGTCTATGGTGGAAAGATAATGCGCGTTCTTTAATTTATTTAAAATATTAGAGATGTACGGTAATGGGTAGCCATCCCTCTCTGTTACGGCATTAAGCTTTCGATAGTCTACGCAGAACCTCCATTTTGGTTCTTCACCTTCTGGAACCTTTTTCTTCACCAAGAGAATCGGGGACGACCAAGCACTATTCGATCGCTCCACTACTCCTTTCGCCAACATATCTTCTAGCTCTTTATCAATATGGCTTTGGATTACTGGGGATACAGGATAGTAACGTTGTTTTATGGGTGCAGATTTACAAACAATCACATGCTCAGTGACATCAGTACAACCAAGAGAAGTGCCCATTAGTTCACGACTTCTATTAATAACTTCCTCCAATTGCGACTTCTCTGCATCGGTCAAAATAGTTTGACCTCGGAGATGATCCACTGAACCTACCATTGCTGGAGCGTCCGAAAAATACCATTCGTTATGCCTCAAATCTGGAACGATACCCATAACACGCCAAAAATCAGATCCTAAAATCAGAATGTGCGGTACGTCCAAAATAACTAATACTGGCAAGACACGCAAGCGATCCCTAACCATGAAAGGTACTAAACATTCCCCCAACGATTCACACATCTGACCATTCGCCACTCTACAAACGGTCTTCTTCGAAGTATCCAACTCTAAACCCAAGTTTTGTAAAAATTTCCAACCAGTTCTTCCTACAATGGTCTTTGAAGCACCAGAATCCAATAATCCCAAAATTTCCTTTCCTAAGACTTTAACTTTCAAATATGGACGTTCATCTCCTTCGGAATGATGTAAAATAAAGTCTAAAATAGGACGTAGGTTGGTCGAGTCAACGTCGGCAACACCTCTTCGACCAGTTAGGTGCGCTTCCTTCCGTTTCCCGAATTACACGAAGGACAAGTTCTGACTGTAAACCCTTCTTTCTTACACTTAAAACAGTGAACAGCCTCCTTCTTCATTAGACACCCTACTGCCTTATGGCCTGACTGATTACAACGATAACAGATTAAAGTCCTAAACTTTCCTCTAGCGGACTCCGATTCGGATGAAACAACAGGACCCTCACTAACACTACTACAACTTTCAGCATCCACTCTGATATAAGCTAGGTCCTTTTCCAAAGTATTCATTTTCCTACTATTCGGTTCAACATAGTTCCTAATACAATCACGTCTTTCCTCCATACTGCGACATAGAACACGAAGTTCCTCCAAGGTAGCTGGCAAAGGATCACGTAATCTATCTTGATAGAACGGATGCAAATTCCTAATAACTATAGACAATTTAACTTCCTCTGGAACATGACAACGCAAGCGATTAAAGTAACTATTCATTATTGCCAAGTAAACTCCAATAGTCTCAGACGAATGCTGAGTTCTCCTCCGAAGCTCTTCAAAAAGCGCTTCCCCATGGTGAGCTGACAGGTACTCCCTACGAAACTCTTCAACTAATTCAGCCCAACTCCCTACACGTAGACGAACATCTTTATAAAACTGATAGGCTTTATCCGAAAATAAATCTATACCTGATTCCAAAAGTATACTATCTGGTACATGACGAGCGAGACTCAATTCATTCACCATCTCAAAAAATGCAGAAATAGACATACCCCTAGCAGAACCTGAAAACTTTTCTATTCCCCATTTATGAGGAAGTATCATCCCAGAAGAAAAACTAGAGACAGACCCTGAAAAAACATTATTACCAGCTTGTGACATCGCTCCAGGAGAAGAAGCATGAACTTGTCCTACCCCTGCCTGAAAAGACTGATTTAAAACCGAAATCACATCGAGCGCTACTGGTACCGAACCAGATCCGATTGGATGCTGCTTATCATGTAAATCCTGTGACAACTTCAAAATCTCAGCAAGAAAGTCTGACTTAACAACCTGGGCTGCGTCTGCATCATCACCTGTTGGCAATACCATAAGATCAATTCTCCCCAAGACATGGTTAATCTGTGTCCGCAATCTCAAGGACTCAGCACAAGTAGGAGTTCCGGCAAACTTTCCAACAGCCGTATTCAGCTCCGCAAGTTTAGTCTCGATTGCAGTTTTATCCTGTGAAAAGGTGAATGGGTGCTCAGGATATCTAAAGCTTTCATTTGCTGCCTCACGACTAAGTGCATCAGACAGACTAGACCTCATAGACTCAACAGTGCCAGTAGACACTCCACGAATTTTGAGTTCATATTCCAGTTCCTCTTTCCTTAAGTAGTTGGGTACAAGTTTTCGCACCATCTTGCCAAAGTTCAAAATTTAAAAAAAAATGTATCAACCGAAAGGAGCAAATATTCAAACAAAATCAAGATATAAGTAAAAATATTAACACACAGGTACAGTTTACTTTATTAATGGGAGCAAACCAAAAGCAAAATAAAAGTAATAGTCGCTTTATTCAATCTATAAAATTTCACAAAAGATTTTCAAAATTTCATTGTTTCAGAACAAATTACAAGTCACAACATAATCTCAAAAAAAAAGATTTTACATTCCCTAACATAAGTAAGTTAAACCACAATGTAGAATTTCGAAGTCCAACTTCTCAAAAAAATAAATTTGAACTCCAACTGAAATAGAAATATTTCAAAGTCCTAATATATCCATAATTCTTCTAAGTTCCACAACACCACTTCAAAGTATCTTCTTTTAAGTTCCATTTTTGGCTTCTTCCAACTTCACGTCACACAAAAAAAAACTAGTAAGCACTTCTTGGCATACACTTCCACTAAACACGAAGTTCTAAGACTACTACTAAGTGCAAAACCAGTGGTAAAGTAAATAAATCAAAGTTAGTCAATTAAAGCCCAAACACGTTAGGTTAACTAATTAAAAGGAATCTACACAAGGGGTTGACAAAAAAAAGGTTAATTAATTAAGGGCCCCACGTTGGGCGCCAAAATATGTGGCGTACAAAACCGAATCTATATAAAAAAATTACAAATTGTACCAAATATAAATCAGACGTACACCCGGAAAGAAAAGTACTATACGGTGACAGTCTGGGAATGGCTCGCGGCTAGACAAAACAGTGGAGATGGTCGTGCGGTCCACAAAACAAAAAAATCCGAAGTTATATCAGGGGCGCCAGGTAAATTGGCCCACAGCCTTCCCTACGTTGCTATTCAATAAACCACCAACTTACCAATAGGTTTACTACTAAAATACTAAGTAACAGTATACAACCTGAATAAATAAAAAAATAAATGAAATTGTCAGATTAGAATTTAGTCAATTTTAATAAATAGATTCCCAAGATAGTTGAAAATAAATACATACATATTACATATTACAATATTATTTAACTTTACCATAGGCTTAATAAAAAAATAATATAAAAATGCGGCTTCTGCTTGCCTAACAAAAATTCATAAGTTATTTCTACTTAACAGAACAAAATGAAAGGTAAGACGTGTCAAAAGTACCGGACGCTAAGGGGTGTGCGGTTCAATACCAACCAAAAAAAAATAATTAACGCAAATAGGACACCACGTGAGCTCAAGTGCGTGCGCAGAAAATAATATAAAAAAAATAAATCTCAAATATATAACCCCCCCTTAGACGCAGTTTACAAAATTAAAATAGGTATGTGTAAATATTGAATTAATAAAATAAACCGCAAATTATCTTTAAAAAAAATCTGTAAAGTATTTGTAAATATGAAAATAAAAACTAACAGCAAATAATCTTTAAAAAAAAACTATTGTATTCCGCAAACCAAATTAGACGGTGCTTAAATCTTCCGTTGAAAATTAATTATCGATCCATACCTCGAATATTCATATACTTCACCGCGTGGAATTCCAGTTATAGTTCAGCGTGTCTTCAATCCAAAATCCCATACGATTGCCGATGTACATAGACTTGTGTGACAATGTTGAAAAGTTGAAAATTACAGCCAGATGGAAAAATACGAAGAAGAAGAAGCAGAAAAAAACAAACAAACCAACCAACCAACCCCTTCTTAGCCAGATTAGGGGTTTGAAATATCCCAAATTGGACCGAAGCGTAGCCGGCTATTTGGACTCGTGATTAAGGCTAATTTCTTGATCTAAATACGACTCCCGGTATTCACGTGTACTGTAGATCCGCTTTTTTTAGCGAAATTGTGGATATTCCAAAAAAAACCCTTCCACGAAGGCAGCAAATCCCCTTGAATATCCACACGGTTCGGACTAGTCCAGATCCCACATGGAACAGCAGCAAAAGCAAAAAAACAAAAATGCCGTTTTTAATCTAGCCCAACCTTTCAGTAACACTCTCAAACCTGGAATCACTTTCTTTCCGTCGTCTTTCCGAACACTTGACAACTTGACACACGGAGGTCACCGAATAGTACCGAGATTCAAAAATTTCAATTTTATGATCCCAATTCTTCCAAGATAACTCTAGAAAGAACGATCTAAATTAGTTTCTTCACAAAAAAGAGGACGTGTTCCCTTAACTTCAGCACAATTTGCCAGACATTACCCCTATTTGAAAATTACTAATTTTATTTTCGCCACCTTGCTTATAATATATTATAGGCAACCGCTCTTACACGTCCTGAATTATTTAAATTTTGATAAAATAGAGGTGGGACTTTCTACTTTAAATTTGGAACGTAACAATATCTTCTTGAAACTGTATGTTATAAAGGTATAAATTTGAAATACGAGATTCTTTAGTAGT
This sequence comes from Diabrotica undecimpunctata, assembly GCF_040954645.1. NCBI lineage: Eukaryota > Metazoa > Arthropoda > Insecta > Coleoptera > Chrysomelidae > Diabrotica > Diabrotica undecimpunctata. Next base: position 63,240,815 of record NC_092808.1, read on the forward strand.
CTCTGTCAGCCACTTTGTTTTATGGAATCCATATTATTGTTATTGTATTTGTTCAGAAAACTTGAAAAGTTGATTGAAAATTGTTTTTAATGGGTGAATTACAGATGAGCCCATTTTTTTTCCTGGAAACCTGAATACCGGTCATATGGTCATATTGCAAGCTATTGGTTTATTGTACATCTTTAATTAATTTTTGTACAAATTCTCGAGACTTTGGCAGACCTGATACATATATATATATATATATATATATATATATATATATATATATATATATATATATATATATATTTATATATATATATATATATATATATATATATATATCTATATATATATATATATATATATATATATATATATATATATATATATAAATATATACGAAGTAACAAGAAGTCCAGAGACCTCTCTCTGATAGCAAATTAGGTGAACCGCAAATTCAAAGCCTCTTACTAGAGACTTTTAACGACGCTAGAAGTATCCTTTTACTTCGACATGCATCTACGATTCACCTTTGAAAATTACTACCTTTTTCGCTCTTTACGTAGAGAAAGACGTTTAAATGAAATTAAAAGATTGTATTTCATTTCAATCGGAACTCCACCATTGCTCTACACGTGTTTCGAGTTATTCAACTCATCATCAGGAACACTTGTGGTAGTTCAAATGAAATGAAATGCAGTCTAGTATTTGGTCATTATAACCAAAATAACAGCCAGGACATCTATACGAAGTAACAAGAAGTCCAGAGACCTCTCTCTGATAGCAAATTAGGTGAACCGCAAATTCAAAGCCTCTTATTTCATTTCAGTTGAACTACCACAAGTGTTCTTGATGATGAGTTGAATAACTCGAAACACGTGTAGAGCAATGGTGGAGTTCCGATTAAAATGAAATGCAATCTTTTAATATTTCATATATATATATATATATATATATATATATATACAGGCGTAGCATATATGTAGTGCTACTCAGTGAAGATGAATCGGTATACTCTTTATGAGTACTAGAAACCAATTCGCCAAGGATTTTTGCTTAGTTTAAGAGATATGTTGTGCAATGCAATTTAAGATTCCCCATTTCTCCAGTTACATCGTTATCAATGTCTGTTTTGCCTTTTCTGCAATCTTAGAAGGCATAGATTAAAGCAAAAATTGAATTTGGTTTCGACAATTAGAAATCTTCGGATTTCGTTTCGTGATTTATTATCAGATGTCGCTATTGCGTCCATATTGAAGCCATTTTAGCGTTGCTTCTATTACGACAGGAAAGATTATTTTCACGTTCAGAGCATCTGTAAATAGCCGCTTCGAAGATTTCTTTTAGGATGAAATACGTATAAGCGGATATACAGAGGCACTATACGTGAAATCAAATCTTAACTGTCTTTCCTTTTACTCTCTTCTTAATTTGTGTCCATTTTTTTCCTCTCTGTGAAATCGCTTACGCAAAACTACTTATGCATTACATGGAAACGTAGTATTACATCTCGGCATTGGAGACCCCAGTAATCGCAGCACAAATTTCATATGATGAATCAGTTGTGATGCGGCTGTCTGGTGTTTTGCCGATTGATAAGACAATGCTTAGAGAACCGAACAGAAGCCTTGGAATTAGACGGATACACAGATGATGAACCACGCAAGAAAAAGGACAAAGAGACCAAATAATCTACGAATTGGTACTTGGAACATCGCATCGTGCAACAAACGGGAACAGGAAGTTTTGCAGGAATTGGAGCTCCATAAAATTGATGTATGTAAAAAAAGAAAGTGAAAGGAAGTGCCAATAGAAACAAATTTGTATTCCTGTACAGGAAAGTACATAAAAGCAAACGAGTTCAGGCAGGAGTAGGCCTCTTAATGCACAATAAATATAGTAACAATATTTAAGAAATAAGATACATCAACGAACACATGATGCTGGTTTGCCTTAAACTTCACCAGACGATACGTAATATTATCCCCGTATATGCACCGGATAACAGCAAAAACAAGGAAGACAAAGATGCTTTTTATGGACAGCTCCAAGATCTACTGGACACCACAATAGCCGGTAGTAAAACAATAATTCTTGGAGACCTAAAAGCCAGAGTAGGCAACATACCTGTGGCTGGAGTTATACAAAGATTTAACGAAGAAACGCCCAATGATAATGGTGAAAGACTTCTAGAACTTTGTTTAATGAATAACCTCCAAATTAACAACACATACTTTGACCACCCAATACAACATAAGATCACCTGGTCAGATACAAGAGGACGTAACTCTATGATTGACTACATTATAACAAACAGACAAATACACCCCAAAAATATAATAAATGTGCGCATTCTATCTTCCGTCAATGTAGGATCCGACCATGGCCTGGTACTAGGAAAAATAAATATAGCAATCACCACACAAGGCAAGGGAAATACAAAAGTAGAAGAAAAGTTAAACATAGAAAGTTTAGAAGAAGAAGGGACACAAAACTTGTATAGACACAGACTAACAGAAAAGCTAAACAACCATAACCTAGAGACTAAAAAGAATATAGAAGAAACCTGGAAAATTATTAAAAAATGTATCCTACAAGTAGCGGAAGAGGCTTTAGGTAAAAGAAAAGTTAACAGAAATAAACGGGAATACAAAACACCATGGTACGACGAAAGGGTGAAAGCACTAGCAAATAAAAAGAAACAAGCTTTCCTAACATACAAAGGAGTGAAGATACCGGAGGCACGAGAAGACTACGTGAGAATCAAAAATAGAGTAAACCAAGAAATAGATAACATCAAAAAAGAACACTGGGAGAAATTTACCAAAGATATGGAATACGACCTCTACGGATCCCATAAAAAGTGTGGAAGATGATAGGGAGACAAAAAACAAAATGAATGAATTTGTACGCATAGATAACATTACGGAGGAGCAATGGACTGAGCATTTCACAAAATTATATGGAGAAGGAGAAGAAGAGAACAGAGAATCATTAACGAAACTCACGATAGAGTACTAATATCAAAATAAGAGCTACAAGAACGAATAAAAAAATTAAAAAACAGAAAAGCACCTGGTCCTGATAAGATAAACAATGAGCTGCTAAAATATGAAGGAACAACACTACGCAAATGGCTCCTAAAATTATTCGTCGATATAATAAATACCGGAGTAGTACCAGCGGAATGAAAGATACTTAAAAAGAGAGACTCGAGAAATCCTGAAAATTATAGAGGCGTTAGTCTGATGAATAGTACATTAAAATTGTTAACGGCAGTCATAAAAGATAAAATCGAGGAAAAAACGAACATGGCAGATGAACAACAAACCTTCCGGAAAAACCGCAGCACAATAGACGCAATTTTTATTATCAGACAAATAACAGAGAAGCCTATTGAATATGGAAAACCAGCATACATGTCCTTTGTAGATTTAAAAATACTTTTGACAGGGTGAAGCGAAATGACATCTTAAATTTATTAAAAGCTGAACAAATAGACCATCAGATAATAAGGACAATTAATGAAATTAACAAAAACCACAAGACCAGAGTTATAATGCCAACAGAGGAAACAGAATGCATAGAACTAAAAGGAGACTCGCTCAGCCCATAATCAAATAATTCACGAAGTAAGAAAACAACACGGATACCACATGGGAGCGCATAAACTCACGATACTATGCTATGCCGATGATGCAGTACTAATTGCTGATAACGAAGATGACCAACAAAGGCAGCTCCACACCTTCAATATCACAGCAAACAAACTTAATATGAGAATATCAGTAGAAAAAACTAAATGTATAGTAGAACAAGTAATGAAATTCAATTACCTAGGAGTAGAGATCACTAGTGACAGGTATATAAGAACAGAGACCACAAGGCAAGCATCAAAAGCGGCAAGAGTAAGTGGTTGCCTCCGAGAAACCATATGAAGAAACAAATATCTGACCACGGAAAGCAAAATGAAAGTATACAAGACAACAGTAAGACAAATCCTAACATATGCAGCGGACACAAGGACCGATACAAGAAAGACGAAACAACAAATCAACAATATCGAAATGAAAGTATTAAGATCAATATCGGGCATATCATCAAGAAACAGACAAATCAACAGAAGTATACGCGAACAATGCAGAATTCAAAATATTAACAGGTGGATAAAAACAAGAAAAAAAAAACTGGAACGAACATGTAAACCGAATGGGACCAGATAGATTAGCAAACATCTGTAAAAACAACAAGCCGTATAGCAGAAGACCCGTTGGAAGGCCACCAAAAAGGTGTAAAGATAATGTACAGACAACAACGACTGAAACAGAATAAGAGGCAGACAAACAGGAGTAATCCTAGTCGCGCGAAGAAGAAGTAGAAGAAGAAGACCAAATATACGTTTTGTAATATGTGATGATTTTAATGTAGATACCAAAAATATCACTAACGACTATGTTAATTTACTCAATGTTTTACTGAATTTTAATATTAATTTTATCTTTGTTAATTGGCCAACTAGGGCTACGGATACCAGCGTTACAACATTAGAGAATGTATTTGTAAATTTCTCGATCTCCGGTTTGTCATGTGTATTTGACAACACTGTACCAGATCACAGAACAGTTTTGGTGGAACTTGACTTTGAAACGGAATTTTCATACTTTATACAAAAAAGACAATTTGGTGAGGACTCGATAAATCACTTAATCGGTAACCTCATTAACGAAAACTGGAATAGTGTTTATGGAATCTTAGACACTAATCTAGCATTTAAAGCCTTTATAAATATCTTTTTGTATCGTTTTAATAATAGCCTTCAATCAACAAGGAAAAAAATCAAAACAACTAAAAATAAATGGATTAATAGTGAAGTGCGAAAGTCGAGTTTTGAATTAAGAAATTTACACGCATTATCAAGGGCAGTACCAATTCTTAGAGATTTTTATCAACAACAAAAGAAAAAACATAGAAAAGTGTTGACCAAAACAAGAAAAGTTGAAAAATTGTCAATGATTTTGCAAATCATTCAAATGATTTTTCATTTTCAAGTGCTAATAACAATGCTTTTACTTGTTTATTGTATGATGACAATAATATAATTACAGATCCCCAAGAGGTAGCATGCACATTTAACAATTTTTTTAAAAATGCACCCATTGATATCGTGTCGAAAATTTTATCTAATACTGTAGATAAAGACAGTCAGTCAATTATTACAGATCATGAAAATTTCTTTCAGTTGTACCAATTTACTGGGCAGGAACTGATCGAACTCCTGCAGAGTAAACTTAAAAACAAATCCTCTAGTGGTTTTGACGAGATACCTGCATCTTTGGTGAAAAAGGTTTTACCTTTTATAATAAATCCTTTAACTTATCTCACCAATTTGTCTTTTAGAAATGGGGATTTTCCCAATTACTTATTTTTAAAAAAGAAAATCCAAAACTGGTCAGCAATTATAGACCTATAACAATTCCCAGTATATTTTCAAAGGTATTTGAGTATGGATAATTATAGAGATTAAATGGATTAAAAAACAATAATATCATAACTATAAATCAACATGAATTTCAAGAAAATTAATCTACTAATACGGCAGTCCATGCATTTTATGCTCATTTAACCAGTTTGATTGATGCAGGCGAATGTCCTATTAGAATATTTTGTGATCTTAGTAGGGCATTTGACTGTGTCAACCATGAAATATTATTTAAAAAATCAAAACAGATAGGTATTACAGGAAATTCTTTACAGTGGATTATGTCATTTCTAAACAATAGACAACAATATGTGAACATGCAGATGAGGATCGAGGATTGGGTGACCAGTTGTAGATCTAGTCTTATTACTACAAACATGGGTGTTCCCCAAGGATCTATAATAGGACCAATCCTCGTTGTAGTCTACATTAACGATATCTTACAAGTGGGCAGAGCGGTAAATTTCACTATATATGCGGATGATACGTCAATTATTTTATCTAACAAATCCAACGTAATCCTACAACATCAATGTAATGACTTTCTTTTATCTTTATATTATTGGTTTTGCGATAACTCGTTGCATCTTAATGCAGAAAAAACACAAGTTATACATTTTTACAATAAACAAAAATACCTGGAAACTCTTCACTTTATTTTTAACAACATACAAATAGCTACGGTGTCGTCAGGCAAGTTTTTGGGAATAACGATTGACGAAAGTTTTGATTGGAAATTGCATTGTGGAGCGGTTGTTTTAATGTTGAATTCCATTAACTATCTAATTAGAAATGTAAAATATGTTTTGACAGAAAATCAGCTAATTATGATATATTATGTACTCCATAATAGAGTAGAGGGGAGTCCAGACTAAGATACAGGATATTTTTTTGGGGCATGTCTCGCTATGCAAATGGTATTTTCGTCATACAAAAGAAAATATTGCGTTGTGTCGCTGGTATCTCCCGACTAACTTGTTGTAGAGAATATTTTAAAAAATATAAAATTTTTACATTGGCGTGTCTATACATTTTTGAATTATGTGTTTTTATTTTTAATAACTTACATCAGTTTATAACGAGTGGTGATATGCATATTTTAAAAACTAGATATTGTAATAAACTATATACCATTTTCAAAAGGTAACATTAAATTTAAATCGCCTAGGGTATACGGGCGACAGGTGTTTAATCATTTGCCCACAGTTGTAATGTCCACTAATTCAATAAATGTATTTAAGAGGAATCTTAAGCAATTTTATCAAATTACAAAGGAATCAAAAGTACAATTCAGTTCTCCAAAATTAAAAAGTGATACATTTGACTCAAATTAATGTGCCATGGACTTGTGGTAGATGTAATTACATTACCTATGAAATGAAGATTTAAAATTATCTAATAAAAGAGGAGGAAAAGTATGGTCAAAAAATTAGTAATATTTTGAATTTAAGATATATGAAAAGTGTTTGTCCCCTTCTATCATGAAGGGCAAGAAAAACAAGCACTGATCTTGTTTATTATTAAAACATTAATAAGTTAGTTTTATTAATAATAAACTCAACAGTCTTCCAGGTTAAACAGCGTCGATTATTATTGCGCCGAGCTTTTGACATCCTCTTTGATGTCTTCTTCAGGGCTTCCGAGGTCTCAGACACTACTACACTGATTACTAACCAATGCATTACTGGTACTGAAAACAGATAACTTTTCATTTCTACCATCGATGGTGACGTGGTTTGGATGGAGCTTGGCGTGAGGATTACCGTGGGGATTGGCGCGAACATTTCTGACAGTAGAATTTTGATTCGCCGTTGGTGCGGACGGCACTTTCTTTATAATAGGTCTACATGTCAAAGGTAACTGTATACCGTTATTACTTTTACTAAGACAATTTGGCCTTTTTTCAATTTCTATGGCTTCTCGGATAATTTTAGGTTTATAGAAGCGGATGGGGGCTATCTATGGTTCTATAGTTTTCAAATCAATTTTGTGACCTGTATGAAGATGGTGTTAACCTCGAGCTGAAACTGAATCAGAATTGCGAACAGCAACGGAATGTTAATATCCACAAGGAAACAAAGTTCCTGTATTTGGCTGTATACCATATATTAAAAAAAATTTTGAATAAAATCCTTTATAAAAAGGTATATAAAAAACCCAGTTGGGCTATGTTGAATTGACAAAACGTTTTCGGAATAAGTATTCCATCATCAGTGTCTAGTTGATACATGGATGTAGCCACTAAATATGTGGGTAAAAACCCTTTAAAAATTATTAAATGAAATTTAGTTTACATTATGTCTAATTTACAGTTAAGATGGTAAAGTTACCGTTGGATTGGTAACATGGCGACATATGACTCTCTAGACAACTAGACACTGATGATGGAATACTTATTCCGAAAACGTTTTGTCAATTCAACATAGCCAACTGGGTTTTTTATATACCTTTTTATAAAGGATTTTATTCGGAATGTTAATAAATCATATTTTGGTTTCTACGATTTAAATAATTGATGGATTCGACCGTTACTTGATGGAAATTCATTTTATGTAACAATAAAACACTGAAAACATTGTTTTCAAACTTCCACAAAATTTATTTTAAATTCTTATCGCTACAGCTGTTTCGGCTGATTGCCTTTCTCAAGTGTAAACCCATACCAAAAACAGATCACTTGAGAAAGGCAATCAGCCGAAACAGCTGTAGTGATAAGAATTTAAAATAAATTTTGTGGAAGTTTGAAAACAAAGTTTTCAGTGTTTTATTGTTTCTACGATTTGTTTGGCCTATATAGGATCGGGGGCTGTCTGTACAAGGAATTTCATAAACTCCGTATTGTTCATTTGGAATGTTTTCTGTGATTGATCGGACAAGAGATGGAAGTTTTTGTTGGGGGGTAAATATTGTCTTTATTCCTCTTGATTTAAGAATCTTGCCTATTTTGTCAGTGTTACCTTTGATGTCAGGAACAAAAGCTTTCGTACGATAAGGGACTGAGTCTTTGGATTGAGATTGAGTTAAAGATTGATGTCTGTGGATGCTTCTATTGGTGAGATTGTCGCGGTAATCGTTTTGGATGAGGGCTTGATTTAAACTAGAGAGCTCAGCGTGTCTACGTCCGTCATAGCAGAAGCGTATTGTTTTGGAGACAAGGGTATTAATGACTGAATTATTTTGTGAAGGTAAATGATGCGAGATAGCATGCAAGTAACGATTGGTATGGGTTGATTTTTAATAAACATACTGATAAACAAAGGGATAAATCAGTTTTTCCCTGTATCGTAAACTGGATACTAGGATGAACACCCTACAAATGGGTTTAAAAAGACTCCAAAGTATCCCTGCCATGGGGCCAAATGACGAATGGATCGTCAACATATCGTAGCCAACAAATAGGTTTGATCAATGATATGTATAGTGCTCTGGTCTCGAAATCTTCCATAAAAGTTATGACAAATACTAGAGATAAGAAGGAACCCATTGAGGCACCATTTATTTCTCTGTATAATTGATTTTGGAAGATAAAATAAGTGTGAAACATACAATGTTCAATGAGAGATACGTTGTATTGCTGGATATTGTATCTAGTTTTCAGAATGTTTAGAGTTTCGTCTATAAAAATATTTGTAAACAAACAGACATTGTTTTTTGATTTTAGGAATCAAATAAGAAAGTAATAAATTTAAAATAAATTTAAAAACTGTTTCTATTCACAAAATCGATAACTTTTCAAAACACCCCATGTCTTGTTAAAATTTTAAATCAAAATTTAATCTGCAGATAGACAGGTCTTCCTCTTCTTAAAATTTTGCTTCTCCTATTTCAAAGTACTTTCCCATTGTGTCTATCTTTGTTCAAAGAAATAATTTCTTATCGAAATGAAATATTGACAATTAAATGCTGCTTACAACTCCCTAAATCTGGTGGCCTCTTAAAAAAAATCGGCTGCTTCAACTCAGATAATTTGTTCTATTTAAAAAAAATAAACTTATAATTGTTTGAAAACATCTTATTTGCACTGCTTGACTGCTTCCACAAAAACTTCACGACTTTTTCCACTATTCACTTTTTCCCAACCGTCTAAAACGCCAAAATTTATTTTTCTTAAATAATTTTACAGAAGAAAATCATAACAACCTTTCTCATCCAAATCTCCAATCGAACTCCTCTTTAAATTATTATTCTTTTCAAACCAAACCTCCCGTTTTCTTGCATTCTATTTCCTAAAATCTCTTCCTTGACCAATCAACAAACTCCAATAAAAAACATATCTGGCCCACTTATGACTAAACAACAAAATATACGTCATACAATAATTTGGAATACCCCGAAGTCAGACTCTATTGTTGTCAGATGTCTTGGAACCCAATTCCGCTTTATTTTTTATAAACAAATTATGTAAATTACTGTTTAAAATTCTAATATTTACTACATATGTCTAGATATATTCGCTTTATTTAAATCTATTATATTAAAATATATTATTAGAAAATAAAACGCCGACCAACATAACAAAGATAGTCCATAACCTAAATAACAACAATGTAACCAAAGTTAGAGCAGGAGACCAATTCACTGAAAATATTCTAACATCGGCAGAAATTAGACAAGGCGACAGCTTAAGCCCCTTCTTGTTTAACCTACTCATGGGCAAAATTATAAACAAAGTAATATCTCTTAATCTCGCATACAGAATGGGCAACAAAAGAATTGGTATGGTGTGTTACGCAGATGATGCAGCAATTATTGCCGAATCAGAAGATGGTCTTCAGAGACAGCTCTTTCAGTTCTTTCAAATAAGCCGCCAACTAAATGACCATTTCTACCAATAAAACTAAATGTATGACAATAGCAAAATATCCACTCAGATGTAAGCTAGTGGTGGAGAACAACCCCATAGAACAGGTGATGCAAATCAGATATCTGGGCATAGATATATCAAGCAAACACGACCCCGTAAAGGACCTAAGGAGTCAAATCAACAAAGCATTCGCATTGTCGGGATATCTGCGGGAGATAGTCTGGTCAAATCCGTATATGCGCACAGATAGTAAAATTAGAATCTATAAGACTTACGAATAGACTGCGACATAGAAGTGCGCGAAGATACCAACAAAACGAAACAGATGCTAAGGGTTGCCGAGATGAAAACCCTAAGAACAATAGTGGGCAAAACAAGAAGAGACAGGGTGAGAAATACAAACGTTAGAGAGCAGTGCAAAATTCAAGATATTGTAATGTATTGTGTGGAGGGCAGCGTAAAAGGATGTGGTTTAGTCATGTAAGACGAATGGATGAGAATCTCAAAAGGTGCCCTAGAAAATAACTTGCCCGGTTCAAGACCTCCAGGAAGACCACCTAGAAGATGGAGGGATAGTTGTCAATCTACCTCCCAGGAAATTAACCAGAGGCAGCTTCAGAATTAAACAGATTGAAAGATCTCCAAGAAGTAGAAGAAGAAGAAATCTATTATATATATATATATATATATATATATATATATATATATATGTATATATATATATAATATATATATAATATATAATATATATATATATATAATATATATATATATATATATATATATATAATATATATATATATATATATATATATATATATATATATATATTGTTTTGTATAAAACTTAAGAGGTCGCTGGTTAAATGATAATAGATAAATAATTATAAAGATAAAAATGTAATATTTTGTTTGTAAATCAGTTAGCGAAAAATAGCAAATATAACTGTCAATAAAATAGGAAAATAACTGGTCTTACTCATTATTGATGTTTGTACAAAGAATATAGACTTACCCTTTGAAATATTGGAATCGTTGCCAAGGAAATCTCGTTGGTACGGCGTCGGGGCGCCCGCCGACGCTCGATGGCAAGAACCTATCACACACTAGGTCCGTTTGGTTCGCTGTCTTGAGATGAAGTCTCGAGATTGCAGGTCAGAAAAGAACCTTTTGACCGTTGGGTGGAAGAGGGTACATCAATAAATCACCCTATTGTATTATGATTTTTAATGCGATAATTTAAGTTAATTGGATACACAGAATACAAAGGAAGTCAAATTCTCCGTACTTAAAACATAAGAGATGAGATAGACAGTTTAGCAATTTTACAGGAAGCAATATATTTTAACAAAGTCGTTAGAATACAGTACCGTAACAGAAAAATATTAAATGTAAAAATAAGAAAGAAATAGTAAGTACGTACTTTCCCAAACATATATATATATATATATATATATATATATATATATATATATATATATATATATATATATGTATACAAATTATGTAAATTACTGTTTAAAATTCTAATATTTACTACATATGTCTAGATATATTCGCTTTATTTAAATCTATTATATTAAAATATATTATTAGAAAATAAAACGCCGACCAACATAACAAAGATAGTCCATAACCTAAATAACAACAATGTAACCAAAGTTAGAGCAGGAGACCAATTCACTGAAAATATTCTAACATCGGCAGGAATTAGACAAGGCGACAGCTTAAGCCCCTTCTTGTTTAACCTACTCATGGGCAAAATTATAAACAAAGTAATATCTCTTAATCTCGCATACAGAATGGGCAACAAAAGAATTGGTATGGTGTGTTACGCAGATGATGCAGCAATTATTGCCGAACTGTTTTGGATGGGTTGGAGTCAATAATAGGGCTATTGGTTAACTATTTTTTTATTCTCGAGCTTTCAATTGTGTTTACAATTATTATCAAGAGCTAAAAAAGACAAAATACTTACAAGGTTGAACTAAAAAGAAAAAACAATTTTTGTTAACTTACCAAATAAAAATTAGTTTGGTAAGTAAAAATCACTGCTTACATCTTCAAAATATTTAATACAAAAATGTTTTTTTATCTAATAAATGTTTCTCCGAAAATTTTTATAATTTTGAAAACATTTTTTTAATATAAAAATATTTGAATTTATAAATAAGTTCAAATAGCAACCAATTACAAATAGCCTCAATGTCATAAATGCCAACATAAAATTTTTATTTTTGACAATTATATTGCCAAAAGTAAAATTTCGTTTAAACATTCTTTTTTGTTTAGTAACAAAAAGAAGAAGATTTATTCACCGTTGACAGATGTCTGAAAGAATGTGACAGATATATGGAGAATTAAATATGACATTTTACAAGTTTTATATATAAATCATAAAGAAAGAATATAATTATAAATTTTGCTTAAATTTTGAATTTCAGATCTTTTGTTTAAACTCTTATCATTTTTGCTAATACAAACCATTTCCAAAAAAGTCCTTTTAAATTTATTACTTTCACTACATAAAATTTTAATGTTATCAAAATCCATTTTTTTTTTAAATTAATAAAAATAAATAAAATAAATAAAAGGACTTTTTTGGAAATGGTTTGTATTAGCAAAAATGATAAGAGTTTAAACAAAAGATCTGAAATTCAAAATTTAAGCAAAATTTATAATTATATTCTTTCTTTATGATTTATATATAAAACTTGTAAAATGTCATATTTAATTCTCCATATATCTGTCACATTCTTTCAGACATCTGTCAACGGTGAATAAATCTTCTTCTTTTTTTTACTAAACAAAAAAGAATGTTTAAACGAAATTTTACTTTTGGCAATATAATTGTCAAAAATAAAAATTTTATGTTGGCATTTATGACATTGAGGCTATTTGTAATTGGTTGCTATTTGAACTTATTTATAAATTCAATTATTTTTATATTAAAAAAATGTTTTCAAAATTATAAAAATTTTCGGAGAAACATTTATTAGATAAAAAAACATTTTTGTATTAAATATTTTGAAGATGTAAGCAGTGATTTTTACTTACCAAACTAATTTTTATTTGGTAAGTTAACAAAAATTGTTTTTTCTTTTTAGTTCAACCTTGTAAGTATTTTGTCTTTTTTAGCTCTTGATAATAATTGTAAACACAATTGAAAGCTCGAGAATAAAAAAATAGTTAACCAATAGCCCTATTATTGACTCCAACCCATCCAAAACAGTTATATATTTGTTCCAAACGAGTCACAAGTACTTCTTTTTTCTTATTCTTATATATATATATATATATATATATATATATATATATATATATATATATATATATATATATATATATATGTATATATATATATATATATATATATATATATATATATATATGATCATGGGACTTACTTTGAGAGGTATTGAGGTTTTCAGTAAACCAGGATCGAGAACCACTCGTATATTTGGAGGGAAATATAGTGGATCTAATTTGGATTATTGTTTTAAAAGTAATACATTTTTATCGGTACCTTTTTGTGTGAAAGTGTTTTTAGGAGAGGGATTTTACTTAAATTGTTAGACTTGATTTCATTAATATGACCCTTGAATGTATCTACTTAAATTTGCTATCGTTAGTAAATCCAATGACTTTGTGGTAATCAATAAACTCTAAATTTACTTCGTTTGGAGTTATTTGGCGTGTTTCTGAGCTTTTGTGCTTTCTAAAGGATTCAGTTCTTTTCATGTAATAAGACCAGCCCTTTTAAACCATGATGATCGGAAAGTTTACGGCATTTTGTAATAAAGATTTTCTAGTAGGAAATTTTATGAAGAGATAAATATCAGTAATGGAAAATAATAATAGTACGAGCGGAATTCAGTTCAACAATAAATATGATTTTTAAGTATCTCCATTTAAAAATTCCATATTGATAAAAAATATAAATATAATATAAAAAAAATAGTTTCTATAAGTTACTAAGGATGACTGATTTACTCGTAGTGTCAAGACCACTTTCAATATCAAAAATTATTGCAATTACGTTTTGTTCAGCAGCGGTTTGCAATTAGTGTTTGAAGTGCTTTGATTATCTCTAAAACCAAATTAGGTACATAATAAAGTTAGCAATATTGTTGATGTTTTTTTTTCTAGATACTAAAGAAGGCCTTTGCTAATCTTTTTTTTTTTCACTACTTTGCAGATGAAACGCGGTAGAAAAATGTCTACCGTGTAGACTGTAAAAATCAGTTTAGTTTTTGGAAGGAATTTTTTTTTTTCATAACTTTAACTAACTTTTACTTAAAAATGTTTACATTAAGAACATATGAATTTAACAGTATTGAAAACGCTTACTTTAATTTCAAAGAGATTTTCTTTTATGTTTTTTAAAATGACTAATTCTGATAATTGTCAATTTTCTCCCAGATCCTAAGATTGTTATACTTAATTAGCCCTTTTGATGCCTACAGTATACATATTTGTCAGTTTTAAATTTTATACCGTCACATCTGAAAAAATTCCATTTATTTGTGGGTGATGATTAGGTTATGGACAAATGCAGTTATGATGTAACAACCAATAAACTTTTAGTAGTAAAAAATGTTGAATCGAGGACAATTATTGAACATCTGTAGTCGTGACCAAGTTATTAGATGAACAAGTGGGAAAATTATAGACAAAAAGCATACATTTCAAAAAACACCGACTCACGTTTATCAACCAAATGAAACGTAATAATTTACCTCAGAATGTGGTAAAAATGTTAGTCTTGCATAAATTAATTATTCTTAAGTTTGTGTTGGATTACAGTATAATATTAAATTAAAATTCTTTTACTATAGTGGCATATTTTCAACTCCGTTTATGAAAAAAGCATATTTGAAATTTTTACGATTATTTTTTAAAATGATTATTCAACATAAATTAGTATAATTTATAAATATTATACCTCTACCAAGGGTATTTGATATTTATTTCCCTGCAAAGCATCAATCTGCTTTGAATATACTTTTACAGTATAGCATTGCATAATCTTACAAACAGTAGACGGTATAAAAAATTATTTTACTTTTTTATGTTTTTACAGAGTAAAACATCAAAAATTTTACATTTTTAAGTGTTTAAGTACAATTTGTGTAACTAATTTAACAAGATAATACGTTGTTGTAAATTATTTTAACTAGGCACTGCTTTGTATAAATCATAAAATACGTTAATAAAGAAAATGTGACGGGCTAATAAGGTATAAAGTGTTATCCAATACTATTTTTCCACTAAACACAAAAAAAAATTAATTTGACAAAAATGTTATACTATATCAAATTCCACTTTATATCAAATTAAACAAGTTTTATATTGAGTAACGTAGACAGTAACATTTTATTTACTATCTTTAATGGAAATTAATCATAATTTCATTTTAAAATATGTTTATTTTGATGTTTCCATTTCCTATTCAGAATTCTTTCATAAAATACGAATTGCACATCTCAAGTAATTAACTTAAAAATTAAATTACAATAAACAAATTAATTTCCATTTTTTATAGTAAATAATATAAAAATACCATAAAAATGGAAATTAGAATATAAAACTTTGTCTGTGGTCTGACGAGAAAAAATATTTTCTGATCTGCATGGAAACCTCAAAAAATATCAAATTAATTTCTACTAAAAATGAATTTAAAAGTTATAAATTAGTAAAACATTCCCAAACCAACTTACCAACCCGCCTGACAAGCGTAGTAACTGTCAAAACTCTCTCAGCATGAATAGACATTCAAGAAAAAGGTCCAGCATAAATAAAAATTGTATCGAAACTGTATACTGTAGCTGTGGAATTGCAGCTAAAGAGAAGCAAACTCGGTTGCCGTCGAGTCTAAAAGATAAAAATGGTCGCAGGTGGTCCTCTCAACCAAAGGCTACTGCTATAACTTCAAAGCGTAATTTCGTACATTTTGTTTAAGGCCCCTCTAATAAAACCAAGGAAGCACAAACTCCCTTAGATGCTTTTCATTGTTTTATGACTCCAGAGTCTCAGGCAAAAATCGTAGGATATAAAAATGCTGATTGTCTGTTAGGGCACAAAAATATAAAGTCGAAAAACTTACAAACTCTAAAGTGAATATTAATGAACTGCGTGCACTCCTAGGACTACTTATTTTTACTACTGCCTGAAAAGGCAATCATGTAGGCAAAGTGTTTTGATGATAAAATGTCTAGACCAGACAGAAAAGAAACAGACCTATTAGCAGCCATTCGTAAAATATAGGATGATCTTATACAGAACTGCAAAACGTCCTAGAAGCCCGGGTCATATCTAACAATCAATGAGCAGCTACTGGCTTTTAGGGGAAGACGTTCTTTCCAGATGTATATCTTAAACAAGCCAGCCAAATGTAGAATAAAAATATACTCAGTGACATTAGAAGTATTACACCCAGAAAAAATAATTTCTTAAACTTAGTTTTTTGGAAACATGGTAGATTTATATCAAGAATGAAACGATAACGTTGTCAAAAAAATAATAATAATGTGTTTGGCGACCCCATAGCTAAATACACTCCTGTATACATCTAGGCATTGACAAAATGAGATAATCAATATCTGCTTGTGGTACCTCGTTGGTAAATTCATCGCTGAATGCTACATTACGCTATTCTGTCACCCAATGCTGCTGTTCTCTCCTCCAATTCAAACGTTGATGACAGAAGCCCTTAGTTAAATTAAGCACTAGTCGTGGGCGAAATGTAAGCAGTCCAAAGGCGGGAATGCTACGATATAGTGTACGCATCCTAACAGGTCTATCTACTACTCCAAACCATTGGTCAGCAATTTGACGCGTAGTAGCAAAACGGTCTCGCAGACCCAGTAATCTAAAGCTCCTATCTTGATGCTCTGTAGTACGCCTCGGTTGACCAATTGGTCTTCTTTGTGTTCCTCTGCCTTTATTTGTCCACACACGACAGACAGCATAACCGTCATTACCGTACAATTAACACGATACGACATGATCAATTTCGCGATACGACAAACCCATATCTCTACACGCAATAATTCTACCCCTGTCAAAATCGCTAACATGATGGCAATTTTTGTTTCTTTGAACTCAAGGCATTTTCTTCCACTGTTTTTATAAATCGGTCTCTTCACAAAAAGATTTAAAGATAAAACTTTATTTTTACAAAAAGTAGAAAAGATAAAACATTGATATTGTTATCATAGCATGTTTTAAATATAGTCGTTCTGTTGCCAAAAAATTAAGTTCAAGAAATTATTCCTTCTGGGTATAATACTTCTAATGTCAATGAGTATAGGAATGCTGTGTGACGTATGTAACAAATATTTGTTCGATGCAGAATTGTATTTAGGAAAGGGAACTAAAATCAATAGACTGCCTCTAGAAGAATACTAAGTAAAACAATTAACTCAGGATGTGTACGGAAGTAACCGTTACGTAACCATGGATAATTGGTTTACGTTAGTGCTCTTAAAACCTCCATATAATTTAACTATAGTTAGTACTCTACGGCAAAATAACAGAGAAATACCTCCTTAGATGATAAATCTTAAACGTCGTAAATTTGGTTATTTATTATTTGGCTTCTATGGTAAAAAAACAATAGTATCTTATAAGACAAAAGTAAATAAGTATGTGCTTCTTCTGTCGACAATCCACAACGGTCCAGTAAAAGCCAGATATAAGTAAATTTTATAATGCAACCAAGTATGGAGTAGACACTTTTGACTAAATGGGCGGAAACATGAACATCTCCAGAAAGAAGAAGAAGATGATGAAGAACAAGAAGATGGCCTCTTTGCCTCTCCTATGGCGCTATAAATATAAACTATAAACTTGCATGAACTACTAAAATCAGTAAGCAAACCGTTTGCAACAAACAAAAAGTAGGACTTGCATTTTTAGGTACATCACCAATGCTGACACATTCAGAGTCAGAAACTATTAAGGCACTTCTATGAAACCACTGATTTACAATACCATGAACTGTTCCAACTTGGTTTAAATCACGTTTTACTGCCATTATAATACCAAATATATTATGGCGATCTAAAGAATTTCGGTGAACTTCGTCTGGTGTGAGTAATACTGTTTTACCTGGAGAAAGTGCTGAAAATTGATCATCAGAATCATTCAGCATTTTGGCAGCTTCTATTTTTTTTCGTTATAATATATAACATTCATTTATTTATTTTGCACTTTTAACAATATTTTTCCTTTTATTCGAATTCGACATACAAATAAATATCGATTGAAAGTGTGCTGCAGGTCGGATGGCTTATCATTAGATTTATTGCAGCATATTGCAGCAATTTATATAAAATGGACTTAAAATTATATTTATATGAAATTATGAAAATATATCATTTGGTAGTAAATTTAATTATTATATAAACTAAATAAGATGTTTCAAAATAACAACTTATATTAAAAAAAAAGTGAAACAGTAGGCGGTATTGTAGACTAGCGCGGAGCTTTATAGTATGTTTTTTGTAATTTTAAAATATATTTAAAATTAAATAAATTAATTTTATTATTTATTTTTTTTATATTTTAAACAAATTCAATAAATTATGTTTGCTTCTAACACCACCTGTTAACGTGTTAACAAAGCGTACGTTGTTTACTTCTTATGACAAACCTGTCAAATTGGGACTAAATATTGATAATAAAATACAAATAAATATCATTTCATAGTAAATTTAATTATTATATAAACTAAATATGTTTAAAAATAATACTTGTGTTTATATGAAATTATTTTAAATCAAGAATTATTATAAAGATTCAAACGAATGATTTAATGTTGTTATTAATCAGATGACTTCTACGACTTTTATTTAATTTTGATAATAGTTATGAATCTAATCTTTTAGTGGCAGATTCTTTTAATTTTTTACTTCTCATTTAATGTCTATATATATTTAGATATTTTTTATGCAGTTTTTAATTTAAACCTGCTTAGAGTAAATATATGATAACTAAAAACGAATTGATCGAGAGTAGTGCTATTCTATGACACTACCCGTGACAACTTCTCGTGGCGCTAGTTCCGTAACGCTCTCCCAAGCGTTTTACTGTAGAAAAAAAACGTAATACAACGCTACAGTGTACAACCTCTTAGTATAGAAACTTTGCTTTAAAAATGCAAAACCATGGATGACTAATGAATATTAGAAAATTAGAAATATTAGAAAAAAATACAAGAATAAAGATAGTGGAGGTAAAGGAAAAATGGCTTATAGTAACATGTAGAGAGTTACAGATGACTTACAGAGAAAACACGATGACAAATTTCTCCCCAAAAAAATAAATTAACTAACTGGAAATACAAATAATAGACAGTGTGGTATACTACTCGTAACAAACATGGATGATAGAGTCCTGACAACATTAGAAGAAATATACGACAAATGAAAAACATATATACAAAATCTATTCTTAGACAACAATAATTTACCCATTCTAACATCATAAATAAAATACGTATTGAAAAACAAGAAATCTGGAAAAACACCTGGTTTAGATAACATTCACAGTGAAATTGTAAAGCTCTTAGAAGATGAGAGCTTAGATATCCTTGCAGAAATCTTTAATAATATATATTAAACTTGCAAAATTTCACAAGATTGGGTAACACCCACGTTTGTATCCCTCCCTAAATCCAACAATGCTAAAAAATGTAACAACTTTTTACTGATAAGTTTCATGTTATTTCAAAGATATTTCTGAAAATATTTCAGCACAAAAATTTACAAAAAGTGTAAAGAGGATACGGGCCCAGAACAATTTAAATCCAATAACGGTATGGAAACCCGAGAAGCCTTGTTTGGTTTTATTGTGCACACGCAAAAATATCGCCATCAACAAAAAGATGCATATTTGTGTTTTGTTGATTACGAAAACGCCTTTGACACAATGAAGCACAAAAAATTAACAGAATGTTAACAAAAAAAAACATCGATTTCGATATATACATAATACGTGAACTCTATTGGAGAGATTGGATTGGAGAAGGAGAGAGAGAGGATATAATACGTGAACTTTATGCAAAATGCATTTCTTATAACGGAGATGGGAGACACTGAGACCATAAAAATTTAAACAGGAGTTAGACAAGGCTGTATCCTCTCGTCACTATTATTGAACCTGCAATAAGAGAGGATGAGAACACTAAAGTGTTATGTGTGGTCTCTATTACTATATGGCTGTGAGACCTGGACATTAAAACAGTATGGCGTTAACAAATTAAATTCATTTGATATGTGGATGTACCGCCGAATGCTAAGAATAAGCTGGACCAGCAGAACTACGAATGAAGAAGTACTGAGAGCAATGAACGCCCTCATCTGGTCAATACTATCAAAATTAGAAAGACGTCATATCTAGGACACATAATGCGCCATGGGGAATTTGAGCAGCTCCAGGTAATATTAGAAGGTAAGATTGAAGGTAAAAGGGGCATAGGACGAAAGAAAAGAAAGAGATTGGACCCACACAAGAAGAAATGAATTAATTCATCAAGCCCGGAGCCGAGAGAAATTTGCCATATGGATCGCCAACCTCAACAGAGAAGGCACTTAGGAGGAGGAGGAGGAGGAAGAGAAGATATTTTCTTGAGCTCTGGATAAGGCACAAGAAGGTATTAAAGTCAACGGAAGAATTGTTTATAACATCCGATTTCCCAACGGTACGGTATTCATTTTCGGAAGTGAACAAGAAATACAAAATCTGCTAAATAAAGTAGTGAGCGAGGGTGAAAATATGGTCTTAACATTATTAAAAAGAAAACAAAAGCAATGGTAATCACGAAAAAGTATACTCCAAACATAAATATATTAGTAAATGATAAACTAATTAATCAAGTTAAAAAGTTTAAATATCTAGGATGCTGGAAACATGAGACTTTGAGTTTAAAACAAGAAGTAAGATGTAGAATAAAACAGGCCAGAACCGCATTTATAAATATGGAACAATTTTTTACCAACCGAGATCTTGATTTAACTCTATGATTTCAGATGCTATATAAAGAATATTCTACTATGGGACGAAGCCTGAACACTAACAATTAGCTCGTTATGACGTCAGGAAAATTTTGAGGTGTGGATAATCTGCAGCATTCTAAAAATTAACATGAACTGACCAAATAAGAAATAAAGCAGTTTCAAGGCGTATAAATAGACACCGAAGAGATTATTAAAAAACAGAAAACATTTTATCTTGGACATATATTCAGACACGGGAGATATAGCTTCCTTCACCTAATAATAGAAGGACAGATAGAAAGAAAACGTGATCCTTACAAACGACATAAATGATGTAGCAACATCAAGGATTATCAGGTAACATCAGAACTAGACCTCCAAACCCAAATTAGAAAAGCACAGGATAGAAATAAATTTGCAGAAGTCATCGCCAGCATCCATTAGATACGACACCTAAACAAAATAAGACTGTCAAAAACTATCGCATGATTACTTTTATATTTCAACGGATTTAAATTTAACACAATTGGCAAAAGAACATCATGTAATCCATGTCTTTAGTACAACGGAGAATGTATTATCTCGATTGTATTAGCCAATATCGATGACGATATATTTTTTAAAGAAAATTACACAAACGACAGTTCGTAAAGCTTGTAACGATATTTTTTTTTGTCTACAACATGGGGTATTATCATACGGGGCAGAAGAATGGGGATAGAAATTACTGGGAATGGAGATAGGGCAAGCAAAATAATCTTTACTTGTGCGAACGGCACTCAGGGTTTGTTAGGAGAGCTGGGGTCGTGGGTAAGTAAATGACAAAGGGGTCGGATTGGGGCAACTACAAAAATATGAATCAAAAGGTCATGAATCTCTTGGGACAAACAAAACAAAAAGAAACAGAAAACACCTGTAGTAATTTTAAAAAGGGCGCCACTTCGAGGTGCCTAATTATAACCGTTACAACAGCTAGTTGTAACTAGGGAAATAATTATCAGAAATGCAAAACATATCTTTATACATGAAACTCAAAAAAGGGGTTAGTTAAAAAACAAAATGTTAAGAAAAAAATTTAACATTTATTGTGTCTTACCACAAACAGTTACAAAATAGACAAACAAATTTACTATATGAATAGTTACAAAGTACAAAAATATAAAGAAAAACTTACATGTGTCCTATCTGTTTACAATCTCCGTTGCTACAAAATTGCATGGAGGTTAACCTTCTTTAGCAATAAAACAAATGAATATCAAAAATGATAAAACGAGCTGTCATAAGTTAACATTAAATTTAAAAAAAAACTGAACAAATAAATTGACAGCTAAAGTCAAAACCTAAAATTTACAACTTTAAATATTACAATTTTTTAAATTTTAATGAAAGCAAATTATTATTATTAAAAAAATGTCTGTCTTTACTTTAAAATTTGAAAGTTACCTAGATTTCACTTGATCACACAATAAATTTCTGAGGTTGGAAACTGGAGTTGAACTCTGGACACGAACACATGAACAAAAGGACTGCATCTCACACTACGAATTGGACTGAACATTTGAGGCCGAAGCAGGCACTGAACACAAAACATGACTCTGCCTCTTAAAAAACAGGAACAGGTATAATTAGACGGCATACACATTAATTTGCTACGATTAACTGCTACTAAAATTGTTTTCCATAACGTAAGACGAAGATTTCCCTAAAAAGGGATAAAAAAAAGAAAACTACAAATTCGACGTGAATTTGGACATAACGCTGGAGCCTATCACTCGTAACTTGACCGCAGCTCCAGCGAGAGCGATATTTATCTTTTAAATTCATTCGCTTAACTTAGCATAAACAAAACATATAAACTGGAATATTTATTTGAAACGTAAAATCGGGCGGTTTAAACAAAGAAATATCGAGGAACATACGCAGCTACGAAATAAATAAACAACTCTAAGATTATATCTTATATTAACTTTATATTAACTATTAACCTAAGAAGGAATTGAAATATATTTCGTGTATGTTCGTAACTTAAAAGATACAAACTAAGAAACATGGAAAAAATTCTTCGTTATTATAATGCATATATGAGGGGATTTCAATTTAATACATATACGAGGGGATTTCAAGAAATTTACAAATGCTACTAGCTTTGCATTTTCGAAATTATTTTGCAACGGACTGTACTAACTATTACCTTATTTTTCTATTTAATCGGCCAAGTACATACAATAACAATTATTTTTATTTAGTTTTCCTTTTCCTAACTTTTAACTTATATCTAATAACCTCCTAACTACACTATTATAAATTGTGCGTGTTTTGTTTTTAGATATTTCTATATTGCATAGTATAAAGTAAAGGCATCTTATTTCAAATCTAGTTTTTAAATTTTAAATTTCTATATGACGTTCAAACGATGGCTTCTTCATTCACATGTCATAATATTTAAAGAAATATCTTACGTAATAAATCAAGTTTAAGCTATTCGTCAAAGTTGGTGGTTCAATTGCTAGAATGGCAAACCGAGTGCTTCAACGGAATGCCAATCCACTCAAGTATCATCTATCGTCTCATTCTGCTGAATTAAACATATCTCGTTCATCTTCAAGTTTAAGGTTTGATGCTTTGAACCTCATAAGTTACGCCGATGGGCACTAATGTCGTTGAACGTTTATAAATTGTGTATTCTTTGCACATACAGTACAATTTTATACCGTGATAATACGGACAATGTAGTCATAAACGGTTTAGCTTGGTATTTAGTTTGATAAAAATAAATAAAAAATTAAATTTAAACAATTGTAGGTTCTTTTATAAAATATATTGTCGATATTAAACAAGAAGTTGTTAAAAAAAATAATATTTGTCTTTTATAATACTTATTCGTTGGGAAGAATTGACCATAATTGCGATAAAAGATATATCTATTTTATTGACGTTGAAGTTTTCAGGAACCGTTTTCAAAATATAGAACTGGATTTGCAATTTTTTCAAGGATTGCAACATAATTTAGAAAGAGTACATACACTGTGGCAACGCCATACGATAGTTTGCTCACAGATACGGTGATCAGGAGTTGGCTTCGGTTAAATAAAAAAAATAGTAATGCCTAAAAAAAATTATAAAAAAATTATTAAGGTTACCATTGGTATATATTTCAGTAATAGTAATATAAAATCCTTGGTTAGGCAAAAAAATGTTACAACTAACAATATAGTGCATATTTTTTTGCCTTTGGAACTGTGCCCATTTAGCCAGCCACCGCAATTTACCAGACTATAATAACTAATAACAAATATCAACATATCATAAGATTATACAAGGAATAAACATTTTCTTGCAACAGCTGAATATATAATATATTTTTTGTATCACATACTTAAGGCTTGAAAAAAATACATAATCTAAGTCACTTATTGTATTGAAATTTTCGCAAAAGTCCGACTGTATTAAATTTTATATTAATGTGCGGAATAAAAATTGTCTTTGGAGATCTAAGAAAGGTTCTAAACCTTCCACACGCAAAGGTTCACAAGGGGTAGAGCACATTGCTCCCAAACATTGTCCTAAAGCAGCGTTTTGTGTCACTTCTAACGGTTTAAAATGTGATTACTAGCCAAACTATAAAAGCATTAAACAGATTAATGATCTCCACCTAAGTTTTTTGTCCAGCATTATGCCAATATACGCTACTATATTTTTTATTGGAAATTGCATTTCATTGATCACAGTATGATATAAGGGTGGTGGATTATGCCTTGTAAAAAACACTATATTTAAATTTTCTGGTAATAATGAAAAACCAATTGAAATAAATTTAGTAATAAGAGAGTTTATATTTAATTTTAGGTTTATTGTACAGCTCTCAAAAGTTTAATCAGTGTCATATATTATGACAAATCGTCAACATATTGTATGATACTATATCTGTAATTTTTTTCGTAAGCTATTTCATTATATATAGTACATGCTATGTACTTCACATAGTACATGTTATGATACGACAATAAATAAAAGTAATAAAAAAAGTCTAGATTTATAAACCACTTTCACACTCATGTTATTCATATTCTACTCGATAACATTTTCCCAATTGTCAGTAGTTATATGGGTAAATGAATTTCTTATTATATTTATTTTAAAAGTGGACTTCAAAGAAAAGTTATTTTCACAGGAAATATTTTTTAATTGTGACTATAATCATTACATATCGTTGAGTATAGAATAGCATGGTGGTAAATGTAAAACTTTAAATCTTGGCAATGCTGTGTATAACAAATTTACATTTAAAATCGGCCTTTAAAAGGTTTAGCAACTGTTTTCTTTTGTGTAGTTTTCTTCAAAATATACATTATCTCCTGCATACTGGGTGATACTTGATTGTTTGTTCCTTGTAAATTTTTTTAAACCTAAATTTGTAACGTTATAAAAATCTTTATAGTAGTTTTCTGACACTCTTCTATCAATTTTTTTAGTTAAATGGTAACTAAACGATGAAATGTAATGAGATGATCTAGAAACTTTCTAGGTTCTACCCATTCCTTAATAATTTTGCAAACAGTTGATTAGTGTCGAATTTTGTATCTTTGTCAAAATGACAGTTTTTTTAGCCTCAGAAGAAGGCAATTTCATTTTTAGACATTTAAATTATTATTTTTTGAGAATAATTATAATTATTCGCCAGAATAAACGTTTAGAACTATTTGGTTCACAGTACTAAATAAATGACTACATTTATCTTTGTCAAATTCGCGGAACTTATTTCGAACGAAGATTCTCAAAATTCACTAATTCATACATTTTATCAAAAAATAGTCATAGATCACATTAACATCAAAGTAAAACTAAAGTTTGGCAGAACAAATAATATAAATTGCATTACTTTGACTGTTGCTGTTTTGAGATTGTACTACCTACCCTTCTTCACTTTTTAATTTAAGTAATTTAACAATAACTGTTTTGTCCGTTATAGTACCAAAAGGAACTACAATTTTAATTTTATTTTTGATCATATATAATCCCTTCCATGAATATATTGTGGTATAGCGAATGGTCATTATCTGACAATTTTTATTTTTAAAAGAATGCCATCGTTCTGGGTTGATATTTAATATCTGTTATAAATGATATGCTAATTGCCAATACTTGGTAATAAAATATGGTAATTATAATACGGTAATTGCCAATACTTGGTTTCAGCTTTCTAAGAGAAGACTATATACATGGAAGTCTCCTTCACATACAGAAAACCACATTGTTAGAAATCAAATAGATTTTATAGGTACTCGTAAGCAGCAGATATAAAAACTCTACAACCTCTGTTAAAACTTATCCTGGAGCAGATGTTAATTAAGACCACAATCCGTTAATTGCTGTCGTGAAAAAAAAATTAAACTCAAAGACAAGAACCAAAAATTAATACAAGAATGCTGAAAAACGATGAAATTAAAAACGAATTAAAAAATAATGTGAACATTAATATACAAAAAAAACACTATACAACAAATAATATATAACTGACTAACTGATAAACAAATTATGGACGTAAATAAAAAGTGGAATAATATAAAGAACCTCTTACTGAAACCAACTTAAGACAGTGTGACACAACATAGGTCAGAGGTTAAAAAACAATGGATGACAGAAGAAATACTACTACAGACGAAAGAAAAAATCATATTCAAGAAACAAGATCTGTTGGCCGAAAACATTATTCTTGGTTGAAGAATTTACGTGATTGGTATCAATGCAGATCGATTGATTTGTGTAGGGCAGCAATTTCAAAAATTAAAATAACCATTATCAATAATAATAATTGTTAATTATTGTTATGATAGTTTGTCTTGATTTTAATTACTTTTTAATTGTTCTATTTTTTCTGCATCTGACAGGACTGGATTTAAACATCCATATATTTTCATACTTTATTCGGCGCACCCTACCTGTTGCGGAGAGTATTCCACTTCGCTTTATCTGCAGCACGGGATGATTTTGTACTTGCAATTGCTGCAAATGTGTGAAAGAAATTTATTTATCGTATGGCAATTACAACACATTTAGAACAAATACACAAACACTAGTAATATAGGTATTTGACAAACTTTAAATAGTTACAAACAAACATCAAGTGTATTTATATAATCAATTGACTCTGAAGTTGCAAACAGGAAGTCTTCAGGGCTACCATTGTAGGATCTTGAGGGACACTCTTGAATAATGTGGTCGATGGTTTGGTTCTCCCCACAGTCACATTGAGGAGACGGGTTCTTTCCCCATTTATGTAGCATGTATGCACATCTGCCATGTCTGGTTCGGATCCTATTTAGAGTGGACCATGTTTTGCGTGGAAGATGAAAACCTGGTGGCTTGTGGGTAATGCACGGCATGTTATTTTGCTATTCGTTCCATTCTTGGGACCATGCATTCGTGATTTTGAACTCCTCATGTATCATTCTTGCCGTGTTCATTGGTGGTTTTCTAGAACGGAGACGGGTATTTCGTGCATCCTCGCTATCTTGGTGGATCGGCAGGTTTATATTGTTCATGATCTTTTTGTATTCACGTGTAAGTGCGTCGACTCGTCGTAAATGTGGAGGTGGGATGTGACTTAATACTGGAAGCCATTGGGTGGTAGTTGATTTAATTGTACCAGTTATCATCCTCATAGTGCTGTGCAGCTGATCGTCAACCTTTTTTACGTGTGGACTGTGTAGCCAGACTGGAGCACAATATTCAGCGGTCGAGAAAACAAGGGCTAAGGCAGTAGAGCGGAGAGTGGAAACAGATGCTCCCCAGGTGGTACCGTAGAGCTTCTGTATAATGTTATTTTTTGTACTCAACTTTTGGGCAGTTTTTGTTAAATGCTCTTTAAATGACAGCGTTCTGTCTAGTGTTACGTCCAGGTACTTCGGTGTTTTGTTGTGGGTAAGTGTGGTATTTTCAAACCGTATGTTGAGTTCCTTTCCAGCAAGTTTATTGTTCAGGTGAAATCAACTAACTTCTGTTTTGGATGCATTTGGTTGAAGTCGCCACTTGCGAAAATATTTGCCCAATATATATAAGTCTGCCGTCAGAACTTCTTCAGACGTTTCTAGTATTCTGAATCGTGTAGCGAGGACCTAGTCATCGGCGTATCCGAACTTTCTTGACTGTGTTTCCGACATATCTGCTAGGTATAAGCTAAATAGTAGTGGAGAGAGCACTGACCCCTGTGGTAGGCCATTCTTAAGTTTCTTTGGTAGGCTGATATCTGTGCCCATCACTACTTAAAACATTCGGTCGTTGAGCATGCTATCTATTAGGCGTGCTATTGGTTTACAGGGGATTGCACGGAGAATTTTGTATATAAGGCCCTCTCTCCATACTGTATCGTAAGCTGCCGAGAGATCAATAAATGCCGCTGAAGTTTTAAGTCTTCTTTGGAAACCCGCTTCGATGTAGGTGGTGAGTGACATTACCTGGTCTGCACAGCTTCGTTCTGGTCGAAAACCCGCTTGTTCGACTGGGATCGCCTGGAACAGTTCTGTACTGATTCTATTACTAAGCCTCTCTAATAGTTTGTAGATGGCAGAGAGAAGCGCAATTGGTCTGTAGTTTTTTAGGTTGTCGGCGGGTTTGCCTGGCTTTAGTATGGCTATTATCTTAGAGCGCTTTAGTTCTTGTGGAATATTTCTAGTTACCATGATGTCTGTGAAAAATCGAGCCAGCCACACTTTTGTATACTTGCCACAATTTATTAGAAATTCAGGGTGAATATTATCAAATCCTGGTGCCTTTGCTGGCTTAACGTCTTTAAGAGCCTCTGATATGTCTTCGCTGGTGAAGGGGAGGGAATGCTCCGTTTCTGTGGCTACATGTTTTATTGTTTTAAGTTCCCTCTTTACGAAGATGGTGTGTGCTTTATCCTTTGGTGCCCTGGATGTTTTTACTATATGTGATGCTACGGCATCTGGCTTTACGGCTGCCTCTCGGCGTTTCGTACGGACACCACTCCCTAATTTTCTTAGTAATGACCATGCCTGTCTGCTTGATTTCTGGAAGTTTAGACTTTCCACTGTTTCGGTCCACTTTTGGCTTCTAGCGGCGTCTAGGCTGTACAGTAGTTCATCCGCTATTTCTTGGTCGCCAGTTTCAAGAAAGCTTCAAGAAAGCAAGAAAGCTGATATAATTCCTCGCTATTTTCCGACCAGCCAGGGATATATTCTTTGCGATAGCCTCTTGGTATGTGTTTTTTGGCTACACTTAGGACGGCACCAACAAATCTGTGGTAGTTTTTGATATTAGGTGTAATCCACCCTAGGCATTTATCCAGATCCACAGAGAAGTCAGTCCAGTTGGCCTTTTTAAAATTCTATCTTGGACGTGGGATAGAACTAATTAAAGGGATTTGCGTCCCTACTTCTATTATTACTGGTCGATGTTGGCTGTGTGGGAAATCAGTTAGAACTGTTCGTGAAGCCCCTAGAGGTATGTCTTTGTTGTCGGTCGAGACGAAGCATAGGTCGGGGTTGTATTCCCGCCTCCATGCCGCGGATCTGAAGGTTGATCGATCTTTGGCATCAAACAAAAGGTACAGGCGTTTGTCTTTTGCCCATTTTATTAAAGCATTCCCATTCGCATCATTATTTTTGTACTTCCACTGTTCATGATGGCTATTGTAATCTCCAACATATACAGCAGGGTGAGGATGTACTTCAATTGCTTGGGCTGGCCACGACGTAGCAGGTGGCTTGTAAATGTTGGACACGGTAATGTTAGCGATTTTTATGACCACATTATAAATACAGTCATCAGTGGAAGTAGAGATTAGTGAAGCATTTTCAATATCTTCTTTGACATATGTGGCTGTGCCGTATGTTCGGTGGTAAGTTTTGCCTAATAGTTCATAGCCCGGTATTTTGCCCCTTTTTGTAGTTGCTTCTCTGTTTCGCAGTGGGTTTCCTGTATAGCAACTAAGTCAATGTTGTCATCTTTTAATAGTTTTGATAAAAACTGGCTTTTAGCATAGCTTATGCCTTCTATGTTTATATGGCAAATTCGAACTATAGGTCCGATTGGTCTGGTTGTGCGGTCCTCACAAGGGCCGTTTATTTTGTTTATCATCTTTCGTTGGGAGTGTTGTTTAGTCAGGAGATCCTAAGGATTATCTGACTGCCAGTATGTGATAGTTTATTTAGCGTTACCCAGGGTGCACGTGTAGTATTCTACTACGGACGCGAACTAGCTCTGCACCCCTGTGAAAGAAAAATATTTAGGAATAAAATAAGGAATGGACTATGGATAATAAGGATAAAAAAAATCCAAAAGAGCTTTATTAAGAACTTGCCAAAGTTTAATGTCAAAGATTACAGTGGTTAAGATTGTCCAAAAATGTATAACTAGATAGGAGGAAATAAAGAATAAAATGGCCTATCATGCGTTGGAAAATTTAGACAAACAAAGATTTAAACGGAATGGCCATCACAAACTGAAAAAAAAGCAAATAACGGATGTAGGCAGATAATCAGATGGTCAATTTAAATGTTATGAAAATAATACTGACTAAGGCGTAGTTAGAAATATGTTTGTGATCCCGAGATAATATCGTGAAAATATCGTGAGCACGTTTGACAATATATAACAACGTAACGGTCAATGTAACTCCGCGTGAAATGACTGTTGGGTGGATCGAGTAGCTTAGCAGACTTTCTTGCCGGTTCCAAGCCCGGATAAATGAGGAGAGAAGGACGGATAAGCCGAAGGCCAACAACCTGCCCTTATAAAAAACAGACTGGTATGAAAACTGCAAGTTTGCCTCGTAATCGAACAAGACAATCGCAATGGATAAGGATTTTGAATGTTGGAACATGGAATGTTCTGCGTTTGTACCGGACGGGAGCATCTATACATGCAATTAAACAGTTAGACAGGAAAACACGAATTAGTCACATATTTCGTAGTACGAAAAGAATATCTGAACAGTGTTATAAATTTCACGCCTATTAGTGAAACACTTTGTTATATTAGACTCAAAGTAAAATGGTACAATATCTCAATTATATCCGCATATGCTCCGACAGAAGATAAAGACGAATATTACTTCTATGAATAACTCGAAAAAACGCTTGAGAAAATCTCCAAATAAGACATGTAGATAATCTGTGGAGTCTTCAACGCAAAAATTGGCAAAGAACCTAACCTAATACCGACAATAGGACAACACAGCCTGCACGATATCTTAAACGACAATGGACAAAGGCTCGTAGAGCTAGCATCGGCTAACAATATGCTTGTAAAGTCTAACATGTTACAACATAAAAACATTCATAAACAGACTTGGGTCTCTAACGACCACTCCACGCGGAACCAAATTGACCACGTAATTATCGATGCTGAACATGGAAGTAATGTGCTGGATGTAAGAAGCCTCAGGGGATCAGATGGAGATACAGACCATCACCTAGTAAAAGCAAAAATCAGGTTGAGAATATCTTCAGAGAAACCTAAGGCCAACGAAGCATTGGGACAGTGGAACATCGAGAAAATGCAAAATGAGGAAATCCGAGAAAATTAAAAACAAGAAATTAAACAGCATCTAAATACAGTAGACCAGAGCAATGATGTCGAAAGGCTGTGGCAACAAGTGGCAAAATCAATTACGGCGTCAGCGGAACTAATAATAGAAAAAAGCAGGAAGAAAACAAGGAAATGGTTTGAGAGAGAATATCAAGAAAAACTACACGACAGACAGATAAAGCGAAACATTGTGCTTCAACAAAGAACAGCAGAAAGTAAAGAAAACTATGCAACTTCGCGCCGAGAAACGAGAAAATTAATTAGAGAGAAAAAAAGGAAGTACAAACAACAGAAATATAAAGATATGGAAAGGAATATGCAACAGTCATATAGCCGAGCATTTCACAAATCAGTGTCAAACGAAAAGAAAAGCTTCAGACCTAGATGCGTGTCTGTACTTAGAAAAAATGATGAATTAATAATAAATGAAAAAGAACTGCTCCAAACATGGCGAGAATATTTCAAGACTTTACTAAACATACATCAAGAGGAAAAACATGGAGAAAATATACATTTTGGGGTGGACATACCGGTAGAGGACCCCAAAATAGATGAAACATTGCAAGCAATTAACAAATTGAAGAACGGAAAAGCTCCAGGCTCTGACAATACACTGGCTGAATTCCTTAAGTACGGAGGAGAAACTCTACATAGACAAATACACAAACTAATACCACTTATATCGAACGAAGAGAACATACCAACAAAATGGCACGAAAGTGTAATAATCTCCATCCATAAAAAGGGAGACAAAACCAAGTGCTATAATTATAAAGGCATCTCCCGACTTAATACGGCATATAAAATATTATCGAACATCCTATTAAGTCGGCTGACACCGTTTGTAGAAAATTTCATGGAGGAATACCAAGCCGGCTTCATAAAACATAGATCGACCATATATTAGATCTTTACTCTAAGATAGCTGCTTGAAAAAGGATGGGAATTCAATAGAACTATCCATAATCTTTTCATAGATTTCCGACAAGCGTACGGCAGCATTGAAAGGGATTAGATGTGGAATACAATGGCAGAACTTTCAGTTCCAAAAAACTTATCCAGCTTGTTAAGTTATGTGTGAATAGCTGTAGATCCAGAGTACGGATAGGTAACAAACTCTCAGAATCTTTCGAAATAAGCAGTGGCCTGAAACAAGGAGATGCGCTGTCACCTCTTTTCTTTAATATCATCCTGGAGAAAGTAGTAAGAGCAGCACAACTTAAAACTGAATTACTGACAGTAAATGCACCAAAATTACTACTAGCATACGCAGATGACATTGACATTGTGGGAAACACAGTCACCAATGTGAAGGAGACTTTTAATAAATTGGAAGTAGAGGCAAGGAAAGCTGGTTTAAGGGTAAATGAAGAGAAAACCAAATACATGTGCATCAACAGACAAAAGAGACGAGATAGAATAGGGCAAAATGTTACAATAGACCCATATAACTTTGAAAGAGTGGAGAGTTTTAAATATCTCGGAGAGCAACAATTACTGCAGATAACGATATCGCGGAAGACATTAAAGGAAGAATTCAGGCAGCAAACAGATGTATGTACAGCCTCCACAATACTATTAAATCTAAAAGCCTAACACGAACATCAAAGATTAGAATATATAAAACGGTGATTAGGCCGGTGCTCATGTATGGGTGTGAGACGTGGACCCTGATCAAAGAAACTGAAAGAAAACTTAGATTTTTTTAGAGGAAAATCTTAAGAAGAATCTTTTTGCCTTATCACGATATTAATAGCAACCAATACCGAATGAAAACAAATGCTGAGGTCAAGCAGATGTGTAGAGCGAGCGATATAGTCCAAGAGATTAAATCCCAACGTCTAAGATGGACTGGCCATGTCCATAGACTCCCTAATAATCGCCTTGCCAAGTTAATATGGGAGGAAGCCCCCACAGAAAGAAGGCCCTTAAGACGTCCACAAATGCGATTGAGAGACAATATATGGTCAGATCTAAGAACAATGGGGCTACCCACTGACCCAACTATTATGGACGACCGTTCACGATAGAAGCAAGTTGTGCAGTCAGCCAAAACCCACCCCGGGTTGTAGTGCCACGAGAAGAAAAGTCAATGTACAAGTATGTAAGTAGAGATTAATAGAAGAGCTTGTTAAGGTGTTTAATGAAACTACATTTCCTGTAAGCTAAGATATATACAGGGTGGTCCTTAAGTAATTGTACAAAAAGGAACAGTAGATCCTACACTTTAAAATATTACGATTTAAGCCAAATTGCTTTAATAAAATGTTGATATTACGAAAGATACAGGGTGTTAAATTGCAAAATTAAAATTTTATTTTTCGCTATAACTTTCATGTTTGTAAACATTTATATATAAAAATTTACAACTGGGTACTTTTAAATATGAAAAATTATAATTTTATGCATACTTTGATATATCTGATAGAGGGCGCCACTTATGCCACATATGTGGTATAAATTTGCACTTAATTTTTTGCTCCTTAAGTTACCTATATTTGGGATAAAAATAATAAAAACTCGTTATTTTAACAAAAAAAGGTATACTTGTTAAAAACTCAACAGTTTTCGAGATAATTGCATTTTAAAAATCAGCTGCATAGTTCTGATCTAAGGCAATTACACCAGGCAACGAAGAAAAAATAGACAAAAACATTAATACTTCTGAATTTTGGTATAAAATACTTTTAACTAAAGTTAATAGTGAACAAAATATTAAATAACATAAATATATCAGCAGAATAATTAATAATAGAATTTGACAAAATAACAGAATAATAGGATTTTACGTCAAACATTTTACGTTTTATGTTAAATTAAAGTT
This sequence comes from Diabrotica undecimpunctata, assembly GCF_040954645.1. Classification (NCBI taxonomy): domain Eukaryota; kingdom Metazoa; phylum Arthropoda; class Insecta; order Coleoptera; family Chrysomelidae; genus Diabrotica; species Diabrotica undecimpunctata. The sequence goes on from NC_092808.1 coordinate 63,275,457, forward strand.
ATAATCAAAACATTTTGTTTACAAACCAAATTAAGAAATAGTTAAACTAAATAGCATAACTTTTTGTCAAATTAAATGTTCGATATGTCCACCATTTTCTTTAATTCGTTTGTCAATATATTCCATAAAAGATCGTCTCATATTAAATAGCATCATCGGTTCTAAAGAAACTTCTGCAGTATTTATTTCTTTCCATAGTTGGTTGCGAATGTTTATGGGAATCTTATAGACACGTTATTTTAATGCGCCCCATACACCAAAATCAAGCGGATTAAATTCAGGGCTACGTGGTGGCTATAATGTATAATGGATGAATATATCGATGACATTACTTATTTATATGATTACGTTACAGCTTATGAGTAACTATAATTACATCTCGAACAAATAAACTATTATGATTTACTAACGAACTAATATGCTGAACTAAATTGCCTGTGTGTTTACTATATTTATAACAATATCGGTTATTAGGACAACGATGATGTTTTTGTAAAAATGCTGAGTCTTTCAGGTTAGATTTGTAGCAAAAGTATTATGAAACAGGACACATGTGTGTTATTAAATACCTGTGCTCTAGTTTCTATTTGTCCTAATAAAAATGAGTAAACAATTTACGTAATGAACAATAAGTATTCTTTTCCGATTTTTTTATAAATTAAATAATTATATCAATATCTCACCACATTGCCAAGGAATATGACTACCACGGCCAATCCAACGTTCAGAAAAGTTGTATTTAAGTATGTTCCAACTGCCTTCTCTCTAGAATGTGGTTGTGAACCATCTTGCATAAACCACATATTATGGGTTTTTAGCATTTTACAATAGAATAGCAATGGGAAATTGCTACATGATGACGGCCAACGTCTGACTACGGACATGGCACCTAAAGAAGGAGATGAAATATATCTTCTCCAATAAGACATTGGGCATATAACAAAGCATTTTGTGATGTTACATTGTCATCTTTGAGTTGTTTTAATAAGAATAAACTATGAATTATGCTTATCTACAGGTATTCAGTGCTTTACCGCACAAATATCAAACTAAGAATTATTGTGCAGCTGACTTTATAAAATGCATTTATCTCGAAAACGGATGAATTTTAGGGTTACTATCAAGTATACCTTTTCTTTGTACAAATAATGTATCTTTAATATTTTTTAACAGAAATAGGGCTAACTTAAAGAACACAAAAGTTAAGCGCAAATGTATGCCACACATGTGGCATATGTGGCGCCCTCTATTAGTTACATTAAAGTAAGTATAAAATTATTGAAACCTTGAATTACTCGTGATATTGTAGTATGAGATACTCTTAACCTGAAGCCCATTTCACGATAACTTAACCCTACATCAGCTAAAGTAATTGCCTGCACACAATATTCTCCGCAAAATAGATAGCTTTCGAGATAGCCTTATCCTTTTCCAATGTTTTATTCATTCATGACATATTCATTATGATATCCCGATTTTTAAAAAAGACAAGTACGTTCAAAGCATTGCGTAATTTTCTACTCTCCAAAATTAACGCACCCATTTAACTATACCATAATTTTTCTTTTGAATCCTTAATTGGATTTCCATGTTTTTTTCGCATTGCAGATCTATTTCCAACTAATTTCTTTATTAATGTTTTATGGGAAATATCAACGTGTTACCCATATACAGGGCTTAAAAATAAAGTCGTTTTTTCATCATATTTTATAACAACCTGTAAAATTACCTAGAAGCAAACGCTACATCTTATTAATATTTCGAAATAGCTTCATTTTTGTTTTAATATTTTCGTAAAAAAATCATTGATATATTTATTATTAAAGCTCGGATTTATAGGCAACAAAAATTGAAAAAAAAGGGGTCTATATAGGCAAAGATTTTTATTAAAAAAGGCAGGAATTTAGGCAAAATATAGGCAATAAAAGAATATAACTTATTATTTATTGTACAAAGTGAATTAACGTAATATTAACTTAAGGCAGGTATATTTACACATCATAATCATAACATTAGTATAAATAAACTAGTAAATAAATAACTGTAAATTAATAATTAAACATTGTAACCACTTAAAAGTTTATCATTAATAGAAACAACTAACTGTTTTTCAATATTTTCGGTCTTAAAACTATGTCTTCGATCACTTAAAATTAGTTTGTACATTGAAAACGAACATTTGACATCGACAGATTTGATGTAATTGGAGCATATTTCAGAGCGTATAATAAATCTGGCATAATTTGAAATTCCTCGAAAAATATCCCATTTAAAACTTTAGCAACATTAGATAAAAACGAAAAATCTTCATTCTTGTCGAAAACATATTTCATTTTTTTTTTTTAATTAATTGACCGTTACTTCCAGGTGCCGATTTAATTTTCGTCTTTAAATTATCTATTAATTTTACTTACTCACATAAATGTATCTCTTGTTTTTCTAATAAGGTAATTGGGGTAACTATTAATTTATAATTGTCATTGATATAAGCGAGTTCCTATTTCAATTTGGGATTTTTTAATATTTTTTTTTGCTTCTCGAATGGCTTCGGAAATATCATCATCAAATTCTGACAACTAATTCTATTTAATTGCAGTGTTTAAAGTAAAAAAAAAACTGCTTCGAGCCAGGTTCCCCACCTTGTAATTACTGGTTTAGGTGGCAAAGGGACACCGGGAAGTCTTTCTTTATATATTTGCACCCTCAGCGGAGCCTTTACAAAAACTTTTTTCATAAAATTTATAAAATTATTTACCAACGGAAACAATTCTTTCTTTCTTTCTTTCTTATTTCTTTAACAATTCTATTTACCCCGTGGGCTACACAAGTGCAATGAATTAAATTAGGATAAAAAATCTTTAAATTAACAGCAGCTTTTAACATATAAGCCGCAGCATCTGAAATCATTAAAACTATTTTATTCACTGGTATAGCGTTGGGTAAAAAGAGGTTTGTTAAACTATCTTGTATAAATCGACTTATTGTTAAATTGTTTTTTTTTTTCAATTATTTAACGGCAACTAAATAAGGTTTTCTCGCAAAGTTTTTGTTCAAAATTCCAATCATTAAATTAGCTATATACCTGCCGCATACATCTGTCGTTTCATCCACGTTTCGGGTAAAATCGCAAAAAAATGAAAAAAAAAAACGTCGATTTTAAGGACTGAATAACCGCTTGCCACGCTTTTAACAGGTGTTTCTTGGTTCTTCAAAGGGTCAGAATTCATTCTGGGGATCAAGTGTCGAAGCGATTGGTACCTAATATGTATGTGTGCTCCATTTATAGAGGTATCTTTTAATCTATTTTAGGATAAAATCGCGAAAATCGCGAAAAAATGAAAAAAGCGTCGATTTTAGGGACTGAATAACCGTTTGCCACGCTTTGAGCTTTTTTTTGATTCTTCAAAGGGTCAGAGTTCATTCTGGGGACCAAGACGAAGCGATGGGTACCTAATATATATGTGTGCTCCAACTATAGAGGTATCTTTTAATCTATTTTCGGGTAAAATCGCGAAAAAAAATGAAAAAAAAAAAGTCGATTTTAGTGACTGAATAACCGCTTGCCACGCTTTGAGCAGGTGTTTTTTGGCTCTTCAAAGAGCCAGAGTTCCTTCTGGAGACCAAGACAAAGCAATTGGTACCTGATATGTACGTGTGCTTTAAGTATAGAACTTTCACTCGTTTTTCGAGGCAGATCGCTAGAAGAATGAAATTGCTTTATCAAACAAATCAGTTTTTTGTGTGGAAAAAACTTAAATTTGCCTTTTTTTTAGGCTTGTACCTGAAAACATGTTTTTTGGTATCAATCTACAGAAAAAAATTGTTACTGTGGGGTACGGGCAGCAAATTGCAATATCACCATATTTGGCTCCAGTTAAGGTGCGAATTTTTGTAGAATTCCTCATGTATATACTTTTAGGGTATACATATCTGCTATCTTGGGCCGACGGTCAATTCATAGTTGTTAGGTGCTGGAGGTAAGTAAAAATAGTCTTTACTTTCCCTATAGTATCAGTGCTTATTTTTACGTATGTTTTAAAAAATCTTGTTACACATTATTAATTAACATTTTCTTATTACGCAGGGCAACCCTTCTACCAGATGCTTTAAAGTTTTAAAAAAATAACGTAACTTTCCATATTATCCCACGCTTGATTTTTATCAAGCAGTCAGACCAATCGTAAAGGACCAAACATTCCGCCAGACACACACAAAGGCTTGCTATGTGTATTCAATAGTAATTAAGTTTCTTAAAGTCTCAGTGCTTATTTTTACGTATTTTTTAACAAATAATATTTAAAATTAATAATTAATCCTGCCAGACTTATTTCGTTGGTGATAACTTTTACCAGACACTTTAAAGCTTCCAAAAAATAATACAACTTTACTTATAATCTCACTCTTGATTTTTTTATATAATAGTCAGAGAACCAATTTAATATTTTTGTAAGCAGTCAGACCAATCAGAAGGGCTAAACATTACCCTAGACACTCGCTATGTGTATCAACACAAGGTCATTATTTGTCTACGAGCTGTATATTTTGGAAGTTTCAAAGCACCTGGTAAGAGTCGGACAGTATTAATTATTAATTAAGACTTTAAGACAAGTAATTATTGTTATATAAGTATATAAAGCGAGGCTTTGTGTGGGTGTGTGGAGGAATTTTGACTCTTTTGATTGGTCTGGCTGCTTACAAAAATAATTATTGGATAAGTTCCCTGAGTATCATATTAAAAATCAAGCGTGAGAGAATAAGGAAAGTAACATTATTTTTTTTGGAAGCTTTAAAGCGTCTGGTAAAATTTACCGTCATTGAAATGAGTCTGGCATTACTACTTATTAATTTTTAACAATATTTTGTAAACATACGTAAAAATTAGTAATAATACGTTAAAAAAAGTACTGTTGTGTACCTATAGCCAAAATTTTTGTGTGTCTCTCGGAATGTTTAGCCCTTCCGAATGATCTGGCTTTTCACAAAAATTATTAGAATAATTCTCTGGGCATCATATATAAAAAATCAAGCGTGAAAAAATAAGGAAAGTTATATTATTAGTTTTTGGAAGCTTTAAAGCGTCTGGTACAAGTTACCGAAAACGAAATAAGTCTGGCAGTATTAATTATTAAATTTTTAACAATATTTTCTAAAACATATGTAAAAATAAGCACTGAGGCTATAAGAACAGTTAGGACTGTTTTTACCTACCTTTAGCACTTGATACTTATGAATTAGTCGTCGGTCCAATATAACGGGTATGCACTTATTTAAAGATTATACTAAGCGTCCATAGGTCCGCATCGTACGCATCGGACGCATCGTAGGCATCGGATTCATTTTTCATACTGCGTCCTCTCTATCGGCAGCGATCGGATTTGCCGACGCGAGTATAATAAAAATGTAATTAACATTGGTACAGGAAAGTTATTAGGGTAGAAAAATTACTAAGACGGACTTTAAAATTGGTTGTTTATTTAATTTAATAAATAATTTTTGCATATTAACTACATTTATTAGTTATGGTAAAATATTTTTTGTAACATAATTTAAAGTTATTAAATTCAATTAAGTTTTACTATAATTAAGTTATAGCATACGTTTTATTTTAACCTTTTATTAAATTTTTGTTGTCATTTTTCATATCTTAATGTATCTGTTTAATAACAAAAATTTCCGCAAAAACGTAAAATTTATAGTTCTTTTTAAATATCTACAAAACGAAACATGCTAGGTACATACAACCTGATATCAAAAGAAAGGTTGTAATATTTACTACAAAATGGAATACTAATATACAGGGTATGCCAGTTAAAAAAATGAAAAAAAATTGTATTTGCAAATAGTGATCACATTGTATATTTAATATACCTATGTCAAAGATATTAAATTATTTAAAAATGACACATTTTTTTACCTTAAAACCTAATCCACACCCCTTTAAATATTACCATTTGTCTCAATAAAAGATTTTGAAAATTATTACCTTTAGACCTAGAAAACAGTGTTGACAAGACTATCGTCAAATGCAAATAGTCGTAGATTAGCTTCCACTGGACCTTGCGACCATGCGAAATTGCGAACAGAACGCGCAGAGTGCGTTCACTGATCGGCACTGATCGAAATTCCGTATGACGTCATCGGCACGCATCGCAAAAGTTGCCTCTAGCAAAGTTGCCTTAGCAAACCTTCGGCATTGCCGATGATGCCGTCTGTACGATTCGGATCAGTGGACGCAGTTACATAAGTTTTATATAAGGCAAACTAAAATCCATGCGTCCGATGCGTACGATGCGGACCTGTGGACGCTTACCTACGTTATTCTATACATTTTATTTGTAAGAAAATAAGGAATATCTGGGGGCCCTGGAATATTATAGACATCAGTCTATTATATTAAAGATAGAAGACTTCGGAATGGTTTATTAAAGTGCGATTAAATATAAAGGTGTCGACTACAAGAAAACAACATAAAAAGGACAAGAATCCTAATTTTAAAAGTATATGTGATATTCCTCCACAAGAAGCTACAGAAAAAAATAGTAGAAGTAAAAGGAGCAATTGTTAAACATTTATTAAAAGATATACATTCTTTAATTAAATTATGTTTGTTCATTTATCTATGAGCAATATATCTTTAATTATATATTAAAAGTTACTCTAACTATTGTTACTTTACCTTAAACAATTTAAATAATTTTCTTATTGTTTTTGCTGTAGGGTATTATTACAGTTGTTACGTACCAATGCAACAATTATTAGTCATCAATCAGTCAAAAACATATAACTTACAGCGCAAAAAGAGATGTACTCCCGTTTGCCGACCTAAGTAGTTAGCATTTTAACCACAACCTCTTACTCATATGTAAAACATTACTCACGATGCGTGCATACATTTATTATTTATTTTCATTATTATTCCACCTAGAACGTGCAAGCATTTTCAGAAGGAGCTTATGATTCAGGAAACGAAGGACATTTAAGTGCTATTATAAAGAACTTATCGTAGAAAATCTTAGCGTTCAATATTCTAAGCATATAAAGTAAATATCATTTATCAATGTAAATGAATTTTAAAAGGAACCAGTGGTTTGCTAGAAAATAGAGACATGTTCTATTTAAGTGAAGACATGAAATGATAAAATGTATTACAGGAATGAAAATAAACCAATTTCAATCTTCCACTACTTCAACCACATTCTCAGTTAATACTGTACTTTCCGTCCTGTAAGTGTTTCAGTTTAATCATGTTTTTTTTTTTCAAAATATGAAAAATTATATAGTTGCCGTACCACAAAAGGAGAAGAGATAATGAGAAAGATAAACAATTTTATAAGCACCGCAGGAACACCAAGAAGAATTCTCCTAGACAATGCAACGTATTTCCGAAATGATCATTTCAAGGGACAGCTAAGAGAAAGGGGAATAAAAACAAACTTTTGTTTGAGTATTAGAAATCCTCAGGGCAATCCTTCTAAACGATTTATTCAGGAAGTGACCAAATTTCTTCGGATTACGACAAATGGGCAACATCGACGATGGGATAGGAAAGTAGAGAAAATAGAGAATTAACCCTGTATAGGTTAAGAATTTGTAAATATAATGGTTTATAATTAAGAAAAAATATTTTGGGGTTATTAAGAAAGTATTGAATATTGTATAAAATCTTACAAATAATTATAGACGGTTTTGTATCAGATAAGAATTTCAAATGAATGTTTGATAGACAATGGTTTATATATTATTTTTCTTCGATGGTAATGCTATGAATTAGAAGTTATCTTTTACAAATACGGATTAGCCTGTAGACATAAAAAAAAGGTTAATAGGTTCTCTTAATTTAGAGAAAACCTAAGTGGGTAAAACACGCTTGATTTCTTAAAATTTAAAAATTGGAAATATATTGAAGATAGGTAGAAAGAATGATTGTGTATGATTAGCTGGGAAGAACGAGGGTAGGAGAATAGGACTGTCGATTTGAAAATTGAAATAGGAGATTTCAATCATTATGTTTTTACGATCCAGAATAAGTCCAGTTTGAGAACGGTGTGTGAAAAATAAGTATAAGTTGTTGTTGGTAAGTTAAGTTGGTAATAGCAGAATAGTTGAAGGCGAATCAAGACCAGGTCGAAAATGCCAAACTCCTTGTGTCCGAAGAGACTACTAACTGTGTAAGAAGTAAAGAAAGAAAATTTATATAAAGTTTATATGAGATAACCAGTCGAGGCAGGAAACCATTTGGCTGAAAGAGAGCCATTATTATTATTATTTTTGAAACGAGTCGGAGGTTGAATTTTGAAGAGAATCTGAACGAGTGCTGTTTTGTGTAACAGTTTTGGAAGAAGGAAGCAGAGCCACACGTGATTCGAAAATTGGACAGTTTTGCGGTAACACAATCCAGATACTAAATCCATCGGGAAACATCGCAGAGAGTAAATCAAAAAGGTCAGTCAAATTATTTGTAAAATGAGCATTCAACATGTAAACATGAAATTTAAATGTAAAATGTAATGTTTAAAGTTTAATAAAGTGCTTATTAAAAATGGCAAATTTGCCGAAACGTTTAAGAAAAATTTAAATAGTTTTTAAATTTTTCAAATGCTTGTTTTTACAATTTCTATGAAATTATAAAACAAGTATTATATATTTTCAATATAAATCAAGTATTGTAATTTTAGAATAAAAATATATATAACATAAATAATATACAAATAAAAATCTACTATACACGATAATCAGAATAATGAAAAATCAAGCATCCATCAAATCATACACCCAAAATTATAATAAAAAAATTAAATAAACTTAGGTATATGAAAATCAAAGACCTCTTATTTTATTCTTTTCTTTTCTTTTTTATTAGTGACTCAAATATTATATATTTACTTCAATTTTCAATTAAGAAAAACAAATAATTCTAATCTGAATAGAAATTCGTAGTTGATAGTTTCTGTTAACTAAATGACGAAACTAACCTTTTGTCTTCAAAATGGATGACTACACCTTATTCACCTTCGATTAGAAAGAAAATTAGATATGTAACATAAAAATTCAAATTTTAAAATAAAAATCGACCCGGTTTTGCGTTTTTCCCAAACTCTATCAGGAACAAAATTACAATTAACAGACTTTATCTTTATTTACTTTATAAGCTTGTTTATTCTTCTCAGCAATTGCTCCATTTTTACGTAAACCTAGAATTTTGAAGTTATTTAGATAAATTTTAAACTAACGTTGATCGATATATGATCAAGTCAATACAAACATTATATTTAGACATTTAGTGTAATAATTAATTTTTATAATTTGATATTAAACTACAATATATACGGTACAACATCCAATAAATCCAATAGTTATGGCATTAACTTTAAACGTTATATAAATGATCACATAATTTGTTTTACATATATTAATATCATAACATAGAAAGTGTTCAATATTTTTAAAATAATGTTAAATAATTATATCTCACACCTGGTATCTTAGACCAATGCGACCAATATACAAAAATAAGAAGAAAGTAGTTGGAATGTACGTTATATTCAACTCCTGTGGGTAATTAAAAATCTCGGATATCACATTACGACGAACTACTGCAGCCTTTATGTGCAACATTAATCTAATAAAAAGACAGTCTGCGAAAACAAAAACATTCATTGATGATCTTGTAAGATCTTAAAAGTTTTTAGAAAAATTTGTAATGAGAAAATAAAATAGTTTCCTTAATTTGATTTATTGCAATTGCTGGAAATTGATTACTGGATTTCCGTTTTATTGGCCATAACTACTTTGCATTACAATACAATGTATTTGTGTGAGATCTTCGATATTACGTGATTAGAAGGATCATGATTTACCCTTTTTATTAATTTTGTTTAATGCTTTTTCTTAACAAGTATAAGCTCAAATAAAACTGGTCTTCTAGACAAAACATTTTATGTCATTGGACTAAATCAGTGGTTTGATCCCCTCCTTTTAAGTCTTTTTACTCCCGTGTGAAGCACTGACCACTCAAGGAGAATATCCCTACAGTATTTCTCATGCTTGTCGCAAAAGTCGACTAAACGGAGAAAGAGTCGTGCTTATCTTTGAAAACTTTTAAAAATTCAACTGATATTTCATCGCATCCTTTTACTTTCTCATATTTTGTTAGATACATAGCTTATATCGATATATGCTACGATTATTAATTAAAAGGAAGTTAGCGGGTAGAAGAAAAGTAGGCAGAAGAGCCATATCATTGCTTCGCAATATCAGAACTTGAGTGAGCATAAACATTCTACAATTACTAAGAATGATGCAGAATAGAGAACATTTTGATGTAGTGATCACAAACCTCCAGTAATGGAGTGCACCGGATAACTTTTATTACCTCACTTTTCAATATCTTTGGTCCATTTACGTAAAGAGTGTTCGTTATATAACGATTATTTGTAAACCATTATTTTTTGTAAATTTCCTAAGGCTGTAACCATTATTTTTTGTATATAATGTAGTTTTTGTTGACTAACCTTCGAAACTGTGCTTTCTTGTAAGTATAAGTACACTTTTTGATTTTTGTATGCATGTTTAAGATATTATGTCTTCCTTCGAGCACTTTTCTCTCTTGACATTTTTCTTGTAACTGTTTCTGTTCATTTTTTTCTCTCTCTGCTGACAGTTGTATCTAGTTCTTTATAATATCGTTAGGGATTATTTTCATTTTCGCTCCTTCTGTCCATAAGATGTAATATTTTGTCTGTGGTCTACTCGTTCTTCTTCTTCCGTTAGTAGTAACCAATTACTTTTATCTCACTGTTGCATATAACTTCCCTTAGTTTGATTCACTATCTTTCGATATCATTGATAGTGGCTGTTGGGCCAACAATGTAATTAACGCTTTTTGTAATCTTGACTTTTATCTTGGGATCTCCAAGTTAATCTATATCTAATATTTTGTTATTCTGTTTCTAGATTAGGGTTTTTAGTCGGACTCGTAATTGCGCTACAAGTCGAGTATGATCAAAATTTATGTCAGTTCCAAGATATGTTTTGGCTGGTACTATTGCGTTATGAAAACGTTTGTTTATTGTTATAAAATCTACCTTATTTCTAACGATTTTTACCGATTTGTCTTGTGGTGACTTTCAAGTGTACAACCTTCTTAATGGTAACTTAAACCAAATGATAGTTAAGTTTTTCCTCAATTAATTAAGTAGCTCACCTAATAGGCTCTCTAATAGGCCATATCGAAGCATATAAGGTTAAACTGAAAACGTATAATAAGAAAATACTCTCTAAAATAACATCCTAGAAAGTATTACGTGAAAACATTGAAAGTTTACCTGACAGTGCCAGAATCAACGGAATTCATAAAAGAGATAACACTAATTGAACCATTTGAACTATATAAAACTGCGGGACTAGATCACATATTTCCCAGGCTATTGTAAGAGGGATTGGAAATAATTATAGATCCCCTTATCCAAATATAACTAGTATACTTATTTTTTTTAATTTTAAATTCAATTTGTTAAGAATTATTTTATTTCAAATATTTTGTGCTCTAGTATGCTTTTATAAGAGGTCGTCTAATTAAAATGTTATTTGGTTCTATCTATAAGACTGGTTTGTATTTATATGCCGATGAAACTGGCTTGTGATAAATTTAATGATGTTCTCTATGTCGACATTCATCAGTTTCAGTAATTAACACACTAATCGATTCTGACAAACAAACATTATAATTGTAATTGCCGTGAAAAATTCGATTCGTCAATCGAGATGTTCCAATGAGATAAAATTATTCGTATTAAGTTTATTCTAAGTACTGTATGTTTAACTTAAATTAGGCGAATACATATTTTAGCATATGACAAATGATTTACTGTAGTTGTCCAATTAAAAATTAAATAGTTATAACTAGATTACATTTGTTTCTATTGTTGACGTAAACACAACTTTTAAGCTACAAAATTGATGATAAAGTTCAATATTAGCAGTTTTGTTTGGATTGACTCATTCTGTTAATTAAAGATACTTTTGTCAGTTTTACTTTTGAAATAAGTAGAAGAGTAAGAAGAGTTTAAAAAAATTAAGAAAGGAAACTGTTACTTATGTAATATTAACTGGTATTGTTACCGAAATCTAGAGTACTTGGTAAGTGTTAGTTGCATGTATCACAATATATGATTTAATTTTGTAATAAAGCATTAGTTCTCACTAAGTAAAAGTTCATTTGCTATTTGGAAAAACGGTTCATCGTTGACACAAGTATCAGAAAAAAATCTGGAGAAAACTATTAACTGTTTAATAAGAAAACGCCAATAAGGCTGTACGGCTATCATGCATGACTGCGAGGCACTTATGCAATGCGCAAACAGTTTTTGAAGACTTTCAAGTGACTCGAAAAACATATGGGAACAAGTCAGTAGAGTGTACAGCTAGTACAAGGTTTGAAAAAACTATATTTCTACAATTTGTTAAAACATTTCGTTCCAACGGTAGTATGTTAGATGAATATAAAACCTGTTCGGGTTGTCGAAGAACAGAACAGAACAGAACACATGCCATGGTGAGATTAAAATTCTCTAGTTAGTGATTCCATAGTAAATTATGAGGGAAAAACCAGGAAAAACCTCATAATACTATCCCGACATGTTAAGTATTTGGTCTTACATTTAGTTTACTCTCAATAAACACCAAGGTATGATTTTATATGTTTGTTATTTAAAAAAAAAAACATAAATGATGTATCCTCGATATGTTACTGACTTACTGATACTGGTATTTTTCTTTTAATAACTTTCTCTTTTAATACGGGCAACCAGATCCTACTAGATTCTGCCGATGAATTTGTGATACAATTGGTCTCATTTAGCATAATTAGGGCCGTTTCTTTGATTTTTCCCTTTTTACCATCCGTTTCTTTTAGGACTATACTTGAATCATTCCATTAAGCCCTATGTTCATTATCCCATACGTGTTTTTTTATGTGAGATCTATCAAATTCTCTATTTTTAATATAAGATTGATATTCACTTATTCTAACATTTAATGGCCTTGATGTTTCACCTAAATAAAAATGATCGCATCACCATCTTTGGTTTTAGACAAAATAGATCTCAATGAGTTTGTTGTTTTGAATGTTGTTGAAATGTTAAATTTATTTCCTATCCTTTTAAGTTTTTCTGATAATCCTTTTATGTATAGTATTGTTATTTTCCTCGTATTATTCCTTGTGTATGCTGTAAGATCTCCTTCCAAGTTGTTCTGTTCTATTCGGTCGACTGTTGAAAATTACTTATTTATAAACGAAAAGGATAATAATTTTTTAATAAAACAAATGTTTTTCCTCCAAGAACGAATTTTCGTTAGAACAAGCAATTTTGGCTCTATCGTATAAGGATTTAATGATTCCCTTTTTAATATTAATATTGTGATTTGATTTGAAATTTAAATATTAGTTTGTGTGTGTTGGTTTTCCGTACACCTGAGTCTCATATCCAGTATGGTTTTTAGAGATTAAAACATCCAGGAAACGTAGTGAGTTATTATATTCCGTTTCCATGGTAAATGTTAATGTCTCTTCTTTATCGTTTATATCATTCAGGAATGTGTCTAACAACTCTGATCCATGAGGCCATATAATATTAAATAAAAATTTTGATAGTTCACTACAAGGAGAATTCATGTTACTACAAATGGGTCTAAGTGGTATATTCGTTTTATGAACTTTCAGTACTCCATGAAAAAGAGGGGTCTTGCTGTAATGAGGTGTAATTAATCTTGTTTATTTTAATATATATTATATTGTAATTAATATTTTTATTAATTTTCGAAACCAAATTCAAGAATTCCGCTTTAATCTGTGCCTTCTAAGAATTGCAAGGCAAAAACAGACGTTGATAAAGGTGTTAAGAGAGACATGGGGAATCTAAAACTTGCATTCCACAACATATCTTTTCAACTAAGCAAAATTCTTAGCGAATTGGTTTCTAGTACTCGTACAGAGTATATCGAAATAACAAGGAAAAGACAGTTAAGATTTTATTTCACGTATAGGGAGCTTGCGCATCCGTTTATACGTATTTCAGCCCAATAGGCATCATCAGAACGGCTTTCGCAAGCGCTCTGAACGTGAAATAATTCTTCTCTGTCTTAGGAAGCAACTATAACATGGCTTCGTATAGACGCAATGTAGCGACATCTGATAATAAAATCGTAGACTAATTTTCGAAACCAAATTCAAGAATTCCGCTTTAATCTGTGCCTTCTAAGAATTGCAAGGCAAAAACAGACGTTGATAAAGGTGTTAAGAGAGACATGGGGAATCTAAAACTTGCATTCCACAACATATCTTTTCAACTAAGCAAAATTCTTAGCGAATTGGTTTCTAGTACTCGTACAGAGTATATCGAAATAACAAGGAAAAGACAGTTAAGATTTTATTTCACGTATAGGGAGCTTGCGCATCCGTTTATACGTATTTCAGCCCAATAGGCATCATCAGAACGGCTTTCGCAAGCGGTCTGAACGTGAAATAATTCTTCTCTGTCTTAGGAAGCAACTATAACATGGCTTCGTATAGACGCAATGTAGCGACATCTGATAATAAAATCGTAGACTAATTTTCGAAACCAAATTCAAGAATTCCGCTTTAATCTGTGCCTTCTAAGAATTGCAAGGCAAAAACAGACGTTGATAAAGGTGTTAAGAGAGACATGGGGAATCTAAAACTTGCATTCCACAACATATCTTTTCAACTAAGCAAAATTCTTAGCGAATTGGTTTCTAGTACTCGTACAGAGTATATCGAAATAACAAGGAAAAGACAGTTAAGATTTTATTTCACGCATAGGGAGCTTGCGCATCCGTTTATACGTATTTCAGCCCAATAGGCATCATTAGAACGGCTTTCGCAAGCGCTCTGAACGTGAAATAATTCTTCTCTGTCTTAGGAAGCAACTATAACATGGCTTCGTATAGACGCAATGTAGCGACATCTGATAATAAAATCGTAGACTAATTTTCGAAACCAAATTCACGAAGAATTATTTCACGTTCAGAGCGCTTGCGAAAGCCGTTCTGATGATGCCTATTGGGCTGAAATACGTATAAACGGATGCGCAAGCTCCCTATACGTGAAATAAAATCTTAACTGTCTTTTCCTTGTTATTTCGATATACTCTGTACGAGTACTAGAAACCAATTCGCTAAGAATTTTGCTTAGTTGAAAAGATATGTTGTGGAATGCAAGTTTTAGATTCCCCATGTCTCTCTTAACACCTTTATCAACATCTGTTTTTGTCTTGCAATTCTTAGAAGGCACAGATTAAAGCGGAATTCTTGAATTTGGTTTCGAAAATTAGTCTACGATTTTATTATCAGATGTCGCTACATTGCGTCTATACGAAGCCATGTTATAGTTGCTTCCTAAGACAGAGAAGAATTATTTCACGTTCAGAGCGCTTGCGAAAGCCGTTCTGATGATGCCTATTGGGCTGAAATACGTATAAACGGATGCGCAAGCTCCCTATACGTGAAATAAAATCTTAACTGTCTTTTCCTTGTTATTTCGATATACTCTGTACGAGTACTAGAAACCAATTCGCTAAGAATTTTGCTTAGTTGAAAAGATATGTTGTGGAATGCAAGTTTTAGATTCCCCATGTCTCTCTTAACACCTTTATCAACGTCTGTTTTTGCCTTGCAATTCTTAGAAGGCACAGATTAAAGCGGAATTCTTGAATTTGGTTTCAAAAATTAGTCTACGATTTTATTATCAGATGTCGCTACATTGCGTCTATACGAAGCCATGTTATAGTTGCTTCCTAAGACAGAGAAGAATTATTTCACGTTCAGAGCGCTTGCGAAAGCCGTTCTGATGATGCCTATTGGGCTGAAATACGTATAAACGGATGCGCAAGCTCCCTATACGTGAAATAAAATCTTAACTGTCTTTTCCTTAATATTTTTTTCTTTATTTGCGAATGTTTTATTAGATAAGACTTTAAATATAGTCAAGACAAAATTAGACAGTGATGATACATTGGCAAATAGAACAAGACTAAACATATCAGCTATAATGGAGTTATTAACATTATGTACTGATAATACATATTTCCAATTAAATAACGAATTCTATAAACAAAATTTTGGTCTAGCAATGGGCTCTAGTTTATATTCATTCTAGGCCTATATATTTATGAAAAATTTTGAAACACATATTATTTCAAATCAAAATTTAAATCACAGAGTGTGGTGGAGATATGTAGATGATGTATTCTCAATATGGTCTCATGGATCAGAGTTGTTAGACATCTTCCTGAATGATATAAACGATAAAGAAGAGACAATAACATTTAGCATGGAAAAGGATTATATTAATACACTACCTTTCCTGGATGTTTTAATCTCTAAGAACGATACTGGATATGAGACTCAGGTGTATAGAAAACCAACACACACCGACAGATATTTAAATTTTAAATCAAATCACAATATTAATATTAAAAAGGGAATCGATAAATCCTTATACGATAAAGCCAAAATAGCTTGTTCTAACGAAAATTCGTTCTTGGAGGAAAAAGGTTTGTTAACATCTTTTTTGTTAAAAAATTATTATCTTTTATCGTTTATAAATAAGAAATTTTCAACAATCGACCGAATAGAACAACTTAGAACGAGATCCTACAGCACGCACAAGGAATAATACGAGGAAAATAACAATACCATACGTTAAAGGATTATTAGAAAAAGTTATACGAAATAAATTTAACATTTCAATAACATTCAAAACAACAAACAAATTGAGATATATTTTGTCTAAAACCAAACCTAACAATAAACAAGCAAGGACAAAGAACGTATTTATAAAATACCTTGTGAATACGATCAGTTTTATTTAGGTGAAACATCAAGGCCATTAAATGTTAGACTAAGTGAACATCAATCTTGGCTCAATGGAATGATTCAAGTATAGTACTAAAAGAAACGGATGGTAAAAAGAGAAAAATCAAAGAAGCGGCCTAATTATGCTAAATGAGACCAATTGTGTCGCAAATTCCTCGGCAGAATATAGTAGGATCTGGTTGCCCATATTAAAAGAGGAAGTTCTTAAAAGGAAAATACCAGTATTAGTAAGTCACTAACATATCGATGATACATAATTTATGTTTTTTTTTTTTTAAATAACAAACATATAAAATCAGAATTTGGTGTTTATTGAGAGTAAACTAAATGTAAGACCAAATACTTATCATGTCGGGATAGTATTATGAGGGGTTTTTCGTGGTTTTTCCCTTATGATTTACTATGGAATCACTAACAAGAGAATTTAACTGTTATGATGGCATGTGGTTGTCTTTTTTAAAGATGAATTACATGCTATGATTTTTTCTGACGGATATTCTCAAGTTAAAGTTGATTACATGTAATCAAATGAACTATCTTACAAGTAAAGTCGTCCCAGGAACGCAACTGAACAATATTGGCAATATCAGTTTAAAGTCGTCTACTTTAAAATGTTGAATGTATGTCTGAATTGTCAATATAAATGAGTCAGATAAAATTTAATTATTAGAAGAATTCTTTTCACTAAGTAACAAAAAAACAAAATTTGTTTAATTTACTAATGTTTGTATTTTGAGAACGATTTCCGAAGTGGAAATTGAAACTTCGATAAACTTACTTTAACATTTAATTGTGGCTTATTCCCATTTAAATAGTAATTACTTTAAAATGCCACAAGAAAATAGCTCTGGTCTAAATCATGTGAATTATGTTTCGATCTAGTTAAAATAAAATTAAATCTCAAAATATAAGACGTAAAGATCTCAGAGAAATTATATATATATATATATATATATATATATATATATATATATATATATATATATAATAAGGATACACTCGCTCAGTTAGCAATCCAAATAATTACATTCAGATCGGATCCATTCCACGATTTTCCTCGGCGATATCGTGATGCTTACTAACGATTTGCTAATAGGAACATTAGTCGCATATGTTCTCTTAACGAATATTTTTGAACAAAAACTTAGTGTTGGGATATTCTATTTCAGTACTTTATTCTTTTTATTAAAATCTGTTTGCATATTCATAAATGTTTTATTTATTGTTGAAAAAAATATATATGTAAATTAAATGGAAAAGCCGGTTTTGCAAGTGGACAATAGATTTAAAATATTGGCAAATAGGTGTTGAACATTAGTTTTACGTCGAATAACAAAAAGTCTGCAGACATTTATGCCGCTTTTTTAATTATAAAGGATTTATGTATTTTATACGTTTACTCACCTTTCTGTAAAAAATATTTATTCAAGAGCGTATTAGTATCTTTTAGTTTTATAACTTGGCAATTATTTACCTAATAAACATTGTTCCTATAGTTTTAAAACAAAAATAGAAAAAATATACTTATGTATTTTCTACGAACATATTTATTACAAACAAACGATAGATTGTTGAGTAAAAACTAGCTTGAATCTTTTAAAGTTATTTCCCTTGAAGAAGAGTAAGTAGAACTTAAAAATGGTATTGGAGAATTCAACGTTCAGTCACAACAAAATTTCGAAAAAGTAGAAAAAGATGTATTATAATTTAATTGTAAAAACAGACTTTATAATAAATATTGATTTAACTTCTCTGAGATCTTACGTCTTATATTTTGAGATAACATTTTATTTTAACTAGATCGAAACATAATTCACATGATTTAGACCAGAGATATTTTCTTGTGGCATCTTAAAGTAATTACTATTTAAATGGGAATAAGCCAAAATTAAATGTTAAAGTAAGTTTACTGACGTTTCAATTTCCACTTCGGAAATCGTTCTCAAAATACAAACATTAGTAAATTAAATAAATTTTGTTTTTTTGTTACTTGGTGAAGAGAATCCTTCTAATAATTAAATTTTATCTGACTCATTTATATTGACAATTCAGACATACATTCAACATTTTAAAGTAGACGACTTTAAACTGATATTGCCAATATTGTTCAGTTGCGTTGCTGGGACGACTTTACTTGTAAGATAGTTCATTCGATTACATGTAATCAACTTTAACTTGAGAATATCCGTCAGAAAAAATCATAGCATGTAATTCGTCTTTAAACAGACAACCACATGCTATGATGACAGTTAAATTCTCTTGATAGTGATTCCATAGTAAATCATGAGGGAAAAACCACGAAAAACCCCTCATAATACTATCCCGACATGATAAGTATTTGGTCTTACATTTATTTTACTCCCAATAAACACCAAATTTTGATTTTATATGTTTGTTATTTAAAAAAAAAACATCAATTATGTATCATCGATATGTTAGTGACTTACTATTATACTTACTATTATAATGACTGACTTACTATTATAATACTGGTATTTTCCTTTTAAGAACTTCCTCTTTTAATATGGGCAACCAGATCCTACTATATTCTGCCGAGGAATTTGCGACACAATTGGCCTCATTTAGTATAATTAAGCCGCTTCTTTAATTTTTATCTTTTTAACATCCGTTTCTTTTAGTACTATACTTGAATCATTCCATTGAGCCAAGATTGATCTTCATTTAGTCTAACATTTAATGGCCTTGATGTTTCACCTAAATAAAACTGATCGCATCACCATCTTTGGTTTTAGACAAAATAGATCTCAATGTGTTTGTTGTTTTGAATGTTATTGAAATGTTAAATTTATTTCCTATCCTTTTAAGTTTTTCTGATAATCCTTTTATGTATGGTATTGTTATTTTCCTCGTATTATTCCTTGTGTATGCTGTAGGATCTCGTTCTAAGTTGTTCTATTTGGTCGATTGTTGAAAATTCCTTATTTATAAACGATAAAGAATAATAATTTTTAATAAAACAGATGTTAACAAACGTTTTTCTAACTACCAAAGGAAAGGTAGTGTATTAATATAATCCTTTTCCATGGTAAATGTTATTGTCTCTTCTTTATCGTTTATATCATTCAGGATAACAACTCTGATCCATGAGACCATATTGAGAATACATCATCTACATATCTCCACCACACTGTGTGTTTTAAATTTTGATTTGATTCAAAATCTTTCATAAATATATAGGCCAAGAATAGAGATAAACTAGAGCCCATTGCTAGACCAAAATTTTGATTATAGAATTCATTATTTAATTGGAAATATGTATTATCGAACATAATGTTAATAACTCCATTATAGCTGATATGTTTAGTCTTGTTCTATTTGACCATTTGTTGATTGAAATTCAACATTTCAACAACATTCAAAACAACAAATACATTGAGATCTATTTTGTCTAAAACCAAAGATGGTGATGCGATCAATTTTATTTAGGTGAAAAATCAAGGCCATTAAATGTTAGAATAAGTGAACATCAATCTTATATTAAAAATAGAGAATTTGATAGATCTCAAATATATAAACACGTACGGGATAATGAACATAGGGCTCAATGAATGATTCAAGTATAGTCCTAAAAGAAACGGATGGTAAAAAGGGAAAAATCAAAGAAGCGACCCTAATTATGCTAAATGAGACCAATTGTATCACAAATTCATCGGCAGAATCTAGTAGGATCTGGTTGCCCTTAATTAAAGAGAATGTTATTAAAAGGAAAATACCAGTATCAGTAAGTCAGTAACATATCGAGGATACATCATTTATGTTTTTTTTTAAATAACAAACATTTAAAATCATAACTTGGTGTTTATTGAGAGCAAACTAAATGTAAGACCAAATACTTACCATGTCGGGATAGTATTATGAGGTTTTTCCTGATTTTTCCCTCATAATTTACTATGGAATCACTAACAAGAGAATGTTAATGTCACCATGGCATGTGGTTGCCTTTTTAATGACAAATTACATGCCATGATTTTTTCTGGCGGATATTCTGTAGTTAAAGTTGATTTCATGTAATCGAATGAATTATCTTACAAGTAAAGTCGTCCCAGGAACGCAACTCAACACTATTGGCAATATCATTTTAAAGTCGTCTACTTTAAAATGTATAATGTATGTCTGAATTGTCAATATAAATGAGTCAGATAAAATTTAATTATTAGAAGAATTTTTTTCACCAAGTAACAAAAAAACAAAATTTGTTTAACTTACTAATGTTTCTATTTTGAGAACGATTTCTGAAGTGGAAATCGAAACGTCAATAAACTTACTTTAACCTTAAATTGTTTCTTATTCCCATTTAAATAGTCATATCTATTTTAAAGTTGAAACAATGTTATAGTTTTGTTGTATTTCTTATAGTGTTAATGCAGTATATACCTATTTAATCCACAGTGCGCAATTCTTTCGTGTATAATTCTTTACGTATTTTATGATAACATAGTTAAATAAGAATAGCAGACATGAACATAAATTCATTCCCGTTTTCGCACGTGCAATGAAGGTTTCATTTTACAGTTTCTCCTTCTAATCTTAATGTACGATGACATCTCGATTTTTTCGAGACGGGCTATATTTTTGTGAAAGTATGCAATTATTAAGTATTTATTAGTTTGAGACATGTTTAATTGGATCTTGTCATATGATGGTAGTGAGGGGGAATATAGTTCTATTCAGCGTTCCTTTATGCCACTATGCCTTATATCATATATAGAATAATTTAAAATGAAAATTAACTTCATCCATCTTCGGTTTAAATAGTTGGGTTTAAATTCTTAGTAGTAATTCTGGTCCAACAAAAGACTAAACCGTTTTTTTATAAAATGTTTTGTATAAAACACTTAAAAATTAAATATAACATACGGATACCAGTATAAATATATGGACGTAGTTTTGCAAGAAAGAACCAACTACCAAAATATATAATTTGATATTATTGCTTATATGGCATAAGGAAGGTTCAAACTTTGTTTAGCAAAAAAGAACCAATGGCTTCAGCATCAATATTTTGTGTTATAACAGTTTGAATCAACTACCATTTACGTAACTATCCTTTTGAGCTTTGCATTCAGGATCCAACCGCATAAAGTCAGTCATGTGTTTTGCAAGAGGGAACCAACTACATCTGTGTTTATTAAATTGAATCAAAGGAGCCATATTGCATTTTACAAAAGAGAACCAATAACCAGTGTTGTTGACTTGTTGCTGTAGTAATTTTTCCTGTGCCGATATATGTTTTTAGTTAGTGTTAATAAAAGTTAAATTAGTTTAAAAACATTAATTAAGAATGTATTCACGAGGAAAAATAATGGTAGATATGTGCTAAGAACCACAGGAGAATAAAGCATCGTATTTTGAGGTTAGTTAGCTATTTTTTACTCTTATCAGATTATTGGTATCTACTTATATTTTTTTAGTGATTTTTAACATTACTTTTTTATGTATTATCTATCGGCAATTTTTATTCCTTATCTACAATTTTTCCCTTAAACACAAGAAAGTTTTCTCACTATTTAATGGTGATTGGTTCCATATCGCAAACAGAAAATAAAGAAATATTGATAGCTAGAGGTATGTTTGTGGTTTCAGGAAAATGTCCTGCTCCCTATTTTTAATGGTAAAAATAAGGTTTCTACTAGTAATGAGGATGAAAATATTGTGACTGACCTTGAAAATATTCCTGGTAATAACTATGATGAAAATTTAGTCATTCCAGTTAGTTATAGTGATGAAGATGTAATATAATTTACTACAATATACAATAATGATAGCAATATGATCCCTGAGAGTAATAATGATGAAAATGTAATGATTTCTGAGATTCAGCCTAATACTGATAAGAATTTAACGATTTTTCCTAGTACTGAAAATTAAAATTTAGAACCTCCACTTCCTGACGAAGAAATTATCATGCCATCTGCTCCTGATGCTAATGCTGCATTAACAGAAAGACAAAGTGTTTTTCAAAGTACTGAATATTCTTCTGATAGTTAAGTAGAAGTTTCTCATACGGGTAGGCCGAAAAAGGGTAGAAAGAAAAAATATGGGAATTTGAGTAGGGAGGACAGAAAAAAATAAGAAAAAATCTTAATAAATCATATGTGAATACTAAAGGTTTATTCAAAGTCATTTAGAGATTATATATATAACTGTAACCACAAATGTTATGAGCAAGTAAATGTTGAAGAAAGAAAAATTATATATAATAAATTTTGGGAGCTAGGGGATTACAACTCTCAAAACATAATAATTGGGACTATTGTTAAGGAATCTAAAGTTACACGTCATTGAGGTAAGGATACTACCAAAAGATTATTCAGTAGAAAATATTACTTGGCTGAAAAGGAAGTATGTAAAAATTTGTTTGTATAAAGCTTGCGAATTTCTACTAAACGTATAGACACATCACTTAAAAAAATGCATTCTAACTCTTTCCTAAACAAAGAAGACATTAAAGAGGGGCTCAATAAAATTTCTAATTCCCGAAAAATGATGCAGTAGACCATATAAATAAATGTCCAAAGTACAAGAGTCATTATCAACGAAACAATACAGATTCTTTGTACTTGCCAACTGATATTACGCTAATGAAAATGTATGATTTATATAAAAATATGTACAGCAACCCAGTAAGTATAAACATATTTTTCTACAAGACTTTAATTTACGACGTAAACCACTCAAAAGAGATACTTGCAATCAATGTGACACACTTATACTACAGATTAATAATGCTGAAAATAGTACTGAAAATATAAACTTCAGGAAAATCATGAGGAGCATGTGGCACTTGCAAACTTAGCTCAAGTTCTAATGAAAGACGATTTGAAGTTTGCAGAAGAAAACAAGAGTTCAGAGACCTAACCTTTGACTTGGAGAAAACAAAATGTTCTACAAAAGACAACTGATGTTATACAATTGTGGAATTCACAGTGGCAAGACTGGAAAGGGCTTTTGCTATGTTTGGATAGAGGAACAAGCTGGTCGGGGCGCTCAGGAAGTTTCATCTTGTTTATACAAACATATTATGGCTAATGTTGACAAGGATGTCACCAATTTGACACTATGGAGTGATTCGTGTGGTGGCCAGAATAGAAATATCAAGATAGTTCTTATGCTAAAAACTGTGTTGGAAGTCCACCCTAGCCTCCAAAATATTACTATGAAGTTTTTAGTCTCTGGGCACAGTTTCCTGCCAAATGACAGTGATTTCGGTGACATTGAGTCTGCACTGAAATTCCAGCAAAGACTTTACACACCTGAAGACTATATCAGTGTTATGAAGAATGCTAGAAAACGAAATATTTTAAACGTAGTAAAAATGGAATCTGCTGACTTTAAGTCTACAAGTGATATTAAAAAAAGTATTGTCAACAGAAAAAAGACACAACAAACACCAAGATAAGCTGGTTGAAATTTAAACAAATCCGCATTATTAAAAATAAACCAATGTCTATTTACGTCAGTAACAACTACAATAACGAATTTGTTGAAATAAATGTGCATGATATGATGATATTGATGGGTACATTGGGATGCTGGATTTTCAAATTGAAATTGATTAAAATACTACTCCATTTCATATATTAAAATTGAACAAAAACATTCTGATTTTTTCATTACACTAGTACTGTCATATTTGTTATTTTAAAATTTTATTATTTTAGTTCAGTCTATTTTTTATTTTTAAGCTATAAAATAATATTAGATTTGCCTTTATTTTTTCCTTAGTTTTTCGTATTAATATTGCCAAATAATTACAATAAAAATATAATCTAAAGAAGTTTGTGTTTTTATTTCTCTATTGTGAAATATAATACCAAAGCTGTTATTATATATTATGTTAGTTTAAGTATCAACAATAAAAATACTATCTCTCTCAAACACGGTACAACTTTTAGTAAGGTTGTAAGTTGTACCTGTAATTTACAATAGATAGCTTTGCGAAAATGTCTCTCCTGAAAAATACACTTTTTGGAGTTGAGTCTTTCTTGCATAACTACGTCCATATATACCTATACATTTTAGAATTTTAAAATTTATTTGATCAACACACAAAAATAGTTTTGTTTTTGACAAGTGAAAGGAATAGTGACAAATTATTACATACATTCATTATAAAATTTAAGTAAAATGTTTGCGAATTAAAATATTACACACAGATACTTGTTACCAAAAATTTAATAAACGACAAACACACTAAATACAAATATAAAAACATGAAATATTGCCATAATAGGGCAATAAAAGCTGTACATAGGTACTCTGTTTTTGAATAGAAACGAATGTTTTAACATGTGTGGTTTGATTTTGTACCTAAACGATAATAAATGAAGACTTTTTATTTCATCTGGCAAAAAGTTATACAAACCAACAGTCGAATTTTTTATAATATTTGTCAACCTAAAAAGTTGTGCTCTAATAGCGTCTCTAGATCTTCTGTCGTGATCATAGAAGTTGAAGTTTATGTTAAACTTACCTATGTTGGCATGAATTTCAATCATCGTCTTATATGTATATACAGTAAAGGTAGTGGCATAATACCTAAATTCAGAAATAAAGGTTTACAGTGTTCCCTATACTCTGGTCTTACAAGTATCTTCACTACTCTTTTTTGTAATTAAATAAAAATTAAAATAATTTTTTTGCGTGACAAGAACCACCCAAACAGTTATTCCGTACTGTAAATGTCTATGGAATAGTGTAAAGTAGCACATTCAAAGGGTACTTTTTAAAATCATATAAACTAAGTTGCGTATTAAAAATATTCGTGTAACAAGTTTAGAACTTAGGTAATCTGTATGAGCACTCCAATTCAAATTATCGTCTAGAAAGATTTCTAATACTATAACACTATTTCTTGAGATATACTTCCAATCGGACCTAAAAAGCAAATTCTGATTTTTGTCTTTATTTAGCTTCAGCCCATTATTCAAAAACCACTTTTATGCTTTCTGAGTATCAGTATTTATTTTAATTTTTAAATTGTGTTGATTAATATCAGTATTAATGAGAGTTATATCGTCTGCAAAGCATGCACATTTTATAGAAAAATCACAGTGAAATAAATCTTTCAGATAAATTAGAAACAAAGTGGTCCTAATATCGAACCGTCGGATTAACTCGGACGGTCTTGTCGGGTTATGAGTAAATAATAACTTTCGTAGATGTTCATTATAAAACAAGTTTTATTGAGAGAAATGAGTTTAAAACATGTTATTTTTGATGGTAGTAATCCCAAAAATAATTCTTATTAACTGTATATTTTTAAAAGTTGAGGTCAAATTTGAAAAAGACAAGCTGCGTATCAGATCTCCTCACACATCTCCTTGTGTTTTCTATTTATTTAAACTGGAAAATGGTTTTCACCATCAAAACGTTCTTTTTCCAAGACCAGATGAACTAGCTTTACTAGAAGAACCTGGTTCACCATTTCGAGCTGATGACGGTCGACCTAAATTTCGTTTTTTTCTGAAAGAAACAAAGAATTTCAAAACGATAGGCAAAACCATGTGAATCATATAGAACAAACAATTTTACACCCCATTTGTGCGGCTTATTTCGCATTTACTAACGCAAATGGTGTTTCGTTTTTGAAAAGCAAATTTGTTTATCAACACAAAGTCTAGACGTTTTGGAGATAGAATCAAACCTGCATTTAGTTTGTTAGATAGCGTACAAACCTGAAATAATGAATTATATCCTGGTTCACCTTTCTTATTTCGTTGTTATTCATTTTAAAAGGACAAATACTTCTTGATGGCGATAAACCGTTTCGATGTCATACAGTTTTGAATTGGCACAAAAGCATTATTTCTCCAATTACTATCTATGTTGGGATAGCGATATATAGACATGGGCAGCATTATAATAATATAATGTCTTATTTCGTCTGCGGCAGTCCTGAATGTTGTATTTATACTTTTTATTTAAAAGCCATTTTATTTACATGTAAATACATTAAGCGATTACGCCACGTCAATTTGGAAAGCTCTTTCGAGTTTTTTGATACTGTATTCAGATTAATAATAAAAAATAATAATTTAATAAAAAAGACAATATACCTAAGGTATAAATACCTATATTTTCTATATACTTATATCCTCCAGTAAAGCCACCACAGGTTGAATTAATAGTCCAGTACCTTCAACAGTTGGCGATGGAGATCGAGCTCTTTTGACTGGTTTAAAACATGCATTTGTAGAAGTGGATGTAGATGATTTTTGTACTTTAAATGTTTCCGTTGCTACATCATCCAAAACTAATGTTGAAAAAACTGCTGGTTAATCAACTTTACTAATATCCAGTGACAAATTTATATCATTTGCAAAAGCAACAGCTTAGCTTAGCTGCTGAACAGTTGTCTTAGCTTTAAGCATTTCCTGAATGCATTCGTCAATAACTTGTGATTTAGCCTCTGATACCTTGGATTGGCTGTAAGGCTTCTCAGGCTCAATACTATCATTAACATAGTCGGGATATACAATACTATGGTCACTACTATAAATGCTATCGTCGGTTTCAACGAAATCAATAACTTCGAACAATTGTTTATCAGAAAATTCTTTCAAATTGATTTTGTTCTTATGGTTATGATTTAGATGATGCATCGATCACAGAAAAGAAAAATAATAGAACAACAGGAAAATAATAACAAAATTTCGTACTGAAGGGAATATTTTTAATACGTAAATCGGCAAGACCGTCTTGAGACGGTCCTGGTATTTTTGTTTATAAAGCCTATTTTCACAATAGTTTTTATTAAAAGCATAATATATTACTGAAACATATACTTACCATAAAATTATCAAATTGATCATTTTGATCTAAACGTGTTTTTTGGTGGTTTAAAAATAATGTTTATAAAGAAATAATTTTCACTGTCATTTTATGGGATGTTAGCACTTGACTAAAGACCTAATGATAAGAACGGAATCACGATGCCAAAATCGTTTAGTTGTATAGAATAACGCCAAGTAAGGTTTTTTAACCCAAATATGCCTGACGTACAATAAATTGTACACCACAGATATCTTTTAACTTAATTATCTATGAGGATCGTATTTCTCGATAACAGCCTAAATACTTTCAGTACGTAGAAATCATCCATAGGGTGTATAAAAAAAAGTGTGTATAGTTTTGAATTGTTGGCTTTTAAATATTTAGCAATAATTTTGTGATAAAGTTTACAGTTTTTATAATATGGCTGAATTTGGAATACGATTTGCTAAGTAAGTAAATATTTGTTATATGCATGCAAAAAAAGAATTATTTTTGTGTTTACTTGTAGAAAACACATATATTTCAATTTAGATTTATAATTTGAATAAATTGATATTTTGTAACTAACGTTAGGCCATTTGATTTTAGTGTACAAAATATTGTACTACAGGACATATGACTACAGAAAAATTGCTGATCAAAATTTAATTGCAGTAGAATGACATGAAAATAATTTAGTAACGCTCTGTTCTATCTCCGCAAGACTTCAATCACTTTATCTTTTAAGTAAAATCTCAACATTAGTAAATTGAAAACAATTTACTAATGTTTGTATTTTGAGAACGATTTCCGAAGTGGAAATTAAAACGTCAATAAACGTACTTTAATTTAACCTTTAATTGTGGCTTATTCCCATTTAAATAGTAATTACTTTAAACTGCCACACGAAAATAGCTTCAGAACAATATTAAGAAACCGTTATGGGCCCAGCGTTATTCAAAATTTTCGGAGATTGAAAATTCTATACAAGAAACTGGCACATTGTCAAAATCATTCAAATTTTTACGAAGATGTAGAGACAACAACCTAATACCAAAGGGCTTGAAGTTACGTCCAGCATATTCAAGCAGAAGGTTGAAAAATATTCTACATAGAGCCAGCTTGCCCATGATCCACGAAAGGTTACAATATCATAGATCTAATTTATTTTTTGTTGAACAAGATATTGTAAGTATTAAAGATTTGCTTTTCAATGTGATATCAAATTCTAATTTTGATCAAATTATTTTTAGTTTACATATATAAGAAAATTCATATATTAAACAAAGAGATATACTTAAAAAGTGAAACTGGAACAAACCATGAAGTGGAGATATCCAGGAGTGGCTAGTATACCTGTTGAATACAAAGCACGTGGTGTTCGTGTGTATTAAGGTATTATTTTTTTATACCTTAATACACACGAACACCACGTGCTTTGTAAAGAGATATACATTTAAATAAATTTAATATTCTATTAAAACAAAACAGTATACACAATTTACTAATGTTTGTATTTTGAGAACGATTTCCGAAGTGGAAATTGAAACGTCAATAAACGTACTTTAACCTTTATTTGTGGCTTATTCCCATTTAAATAGTAATTTCTCTGTAACACTAGTAATATTTATCATTTTAGGTAGAACAACCCCATCTCGTACATCCCAAAATATTAGCCTTTACCGGATTGATCAATCATTGCATTGATACAGCAAAATAAAAAACCTTCTTCCTATTCTCAAGATCGTCTATCAGCCAATGAAAACATTGATATTCGCTATGACCGACTAGACCATTTGGTGATTCCACAGGAAAAACCAACTCGATGTGGTCTGTGCCACGATAGAGCAAAAATGAGGTGTTCAAAATGCAACGTAGGCTTACATGTTAAATGTTTTGTTTAATGCCATACTGAAACTTAATAGTTGCTTATATGCCTGGCGTACCCTATTTTGTCCAGTACTTTTTTACTTATTTTTCATAAATATTTTGTTTTAACGATAAATATGTTTTTGTTACATTTTATAAGGCGTAAGTTTGGAGAAAAATATTAAAAAGTATTTTCGGGTAAGTTTTAGGCATATCTGGGTTAAAGTTGGACGTCGTTACTGTGGCAGCAAAAAACATCCGGTGTAAGTTTTATAAGCTAAAATGCAAAGACCTGTTAGGGTTAAGAGGGTTAAGAATTAAAAATCCGTACAGTGTAAATGTTTCAAGCTATGTAAAACATACTTAATTTCAGTGTCACTAACAGGTAAAAAGAGTGGCAAGGAGAGCGTACATATATAATAGGCGAGTCTTCTACAGCTGGCGCCGTTTCTCGCATCCTAATTTCCAGTGTTTTTGTCGAAGTAATCATCAGTTTTTAAATCTCTAGCGGTCATTGCATCTTCGATATCTTCTCTCCATGACCGACTTGGTCTCGTTTTCTTGTAGTTGCCGGAGTTCAT
The DNA here is from genome assembly GCF_040954645.1 of Diabrotica undecimpunctata. Classification (NCBI taxonomy): domain Eukaryota; kingdom Metazoa; phylum Arthropoda; class Insecta; order Coleoptera; family Chrysomelidae; genus Diabrotica; species Diabrotica undecimpunctata. The sequence continues at coordinate 63,305,576 of NC_092808.1, forward strand.
TTTTCTCTCTTTTTTGGCCATCTATTTTTATGCATTCTCTGCAGGTGTCCATACCCGTTTAGTCTTTTGGCTTCGATAGTATTTACTATATCAAGGTCAATTTCAATATCCCTCTTAATGTCTACGTTCCTCGCCCTATCAAGTCTAGTGTGCCGGCAACATCGCCTCCAACAGTCCATTTCCATTGCGTTAATTTTTGATTTGTTTTTTTGATTGATTTCCCAAAGTTCGGCGCCGTACAACCCAATACTTTTTATTATTGTTTTATAAATTCTTCTTTTATTTTCTTTTGTTATTTTATTATACCACAATAGTCTGTGTAGATGTCTAGTAGCCAAGCTTGTTTGGCTAATCCTAGAATAAATTCCTTCGTTACTCCCTGCTTTTGATGTTATTTGGACTTCCAAGTATTTGAAGGTTTCAGTTGATTTTATAGTTTCAATTTTAATTTGTAGGCTTTCTGATTTTTCTTCTATAACTATATACTCGGTTTTTTGTATATTAGTTGTCCTCCTCCAGTTTTCTAAGCATATAGTTTATATCGCTCTTGTCTTCAGCTAGCATGGCTTGGTCGTCAGAAAAGTGTATCGTGTAAAATACCTCGTCTTCTATTGGACTGCCCATATTGCAGCATTTTCTTCTCCAAACTGAGAGCGCCTCATTCAAATATATTTTAAAGAGTATATGTAGCTTTTAATTGTTATCTAATTTTACGTAATTCTGTTGATTTAATAATGTTCAACTTGACTTCATCTTCTGTGATTTTGACCATCACGTTTGTTTTTGTAGTGTTTAGCTTCAGTCTATATTCATCACACGTTGTGGTAATCGTATTAATCAAATGTTGTCTTCGGAAGTCTTTTCCAGACTTTTGGTCCACTCTGTATATGCCTGCAATTTACTAATATTGTGTCTTCTTTGGATAAAACTTAATTTCTAGTTTAAGTTTCTCATACATTTTGTTATTTTGCTCTTTAGTTGCACTTTCATTCGAAGCTTGAACATTTATCATAGATATACTGAATGCTTTGACTTAAGTACCTTTCATACCTTTATTTATTGGTTTAAATTGCATATTTTTTCGTTCACGTATATGTTTAAGAAGGCGAACCATATTCACCTTGTTTTATTGGTGTAAAATCTTAAGTTGTATAATTATTTTTATTAGTTTTTACTTGTCCTTTCATCCCATTTCTTGAATATATATTTGGTCACTTTCCAGCTCTGAGACAATTTTCGATATGTTTCCTGGTTTGACTAGTGTTCTGATGCTCCAGGTATTTCTTTTAAATGGAGCATATTTTTCATTTTATTATTATCATATTTTTGTTCTGCCCCTGGCCCCTGTGTTTTGTTACCTTTTCTTATCTATTCATGTTTCTGAATACATCATAGTTACACAATTATTATCATTGATAATAAAAATTAGCTAAATACATAAATCGAGGTCAGTGGCGTACCCAGGGGGGTTTTGGGGGTTAAAACCCCCCAGGGCTCTATTCCGACATTGTTCCTCACACATTTTAAGGACTCAAAATTGGGGTAGCATCATAAAAATAAATTTCGGTGCCCAACCAAACCCTCTACACCCCAGAGGAAAATTCTAGGTGCAACCCAGAGGTTGTAGATGAACACACAAATTAAAACAAAAGTTTTATAAGATTTAAGATAAAACCAAAGAGAAAAGCTATGCATTTCTTTAGACGCAAGCATTAAACTGAACTAAAAAACAAAGAAAACTTTAATAAAACCTTCATGAAAAAAGCGAATCATAAAAGTTTTTCATAAATTAAAATTTAAAATAAAAACCAAACTTGTAGCAGATATATCGAGTACAAACATAAATAAAAATGTACCTAATATGTTTCTAATAGGTACTCAAACATAACCTTTACGTAAAGAGCGGTTTTAGGATAATGGAATACTAATAGTAAAAGTAATAACAGTACAAATATTAATAGTAGAAAGCACAAAAAAAAAAGTTTTAAAATTATTAACCAGTATCTTAGTATTTGTTTGTGATAACTACAAATTGCAGCTAATAATAAATGTCCGCTTAAACCTACTATAATATACTTACATAAATTGAAAAGTTTAATATGAGTTGTACCTTTTTCCTTAGTAACATTCCATTGTTGATGACATTGTCCACATTTCTAAAATTTACGACCAAAGACTCGGCCTCACAACAGCGTAAATCGAAAGAAAGTGCCACCACGAGATCCACAAATAAAACACGTCTAATAAAATTCAAAATTTAAACATCCTCGTACGACAATACCACTTTTAGTGGTCGATAAAGTATTTGGAACAACTTAATAAGATTTTAAAATACGATTCAGCTTGTTAAATACCTGTCTTTATGGCGCAAAGCTCATTTTAACAATTAAAAATTACCACCATTATATACATGGTGTCAAATATCGCGTAAAACTATGGCTTTCCAGTCGGATAAAATATTGTCGGTAGTGTTTATGTGACAGAGACTGATCTGTAATATGCGCCACACACATCGTAGAGTCCTTTAAACCATTATAATAAAACAGGTAGTTTTGCCTATTTATAAATGTCATTGATAAAAGGCTGGCTGTACAAAAAGGGTCAGAAAAAAGAGACCTATGGCGAACTTTGATTCAATAAATTGCAATTAGAAGCTTTTTTAAGTTGAGATATTTAAGAATATATGATTTGATTTTAACACCATGGTTTATTTTACAAAAAGGTTAAATCGGTAACTTCCAGCAAGAAAGTTTTAACATTTCTAAACATTTACTTTCTTTTTATTACTATGAAATTCATAAAAAAACTGCGTAGAAAAATTATTTAAGAAACAATTAGTACCTATAAAATGAGTTCAAAAGTATGTGGGCTCACAAATACCATAATGAACCATAATCTTTGGCGCTTGGTGGCTCCGTTTTATAAACGATATTTCAGACACTTAGGATAATTACAAGAAACTCATTATTTATATAAATCTAGTTTATTTAATTTTTTGGGTATTATTGTTAGGCCGCATAATCTATTTATATTCGATATATTAATTTTTTTTTATTTCTCAAATTTCTATGCCGATGAGATACGAACTTCTATCTCTTAAAATGACAAGGAAAAATTCTATTTATATTCATTTTCAGCCATTTAAATTATTGCTTTTGGAGCTCGTTTAATGTTTAGTCTATTCAGGGGAACAGCGGCTACACAAATAATAAAGGTAGGTTGTTTTGTAATTATATGATATTGTTTTTAAGTTTTACCTTGTGGATATATAACAGACTATTTTACTAGACTACTAGACTATTTTTAACTGATAAAATGTTATAGCAACGCCACGTTTCCTACTGACAAAACTCCTTCCTGCCCGTGATTTCTCAGGGACAGAATTATGACAGAACCGTCACGAAGGTGTCTGGTAATTCTATTGTTGTCAGTTTAACAAACGTCAGTAAGGCGTAATGAATTTTGGACAGATATAATAAATCCAGACGAAAAATCAAGATTTGATGCCAGTCACGTGGAGAAATCAAAAAATTGGTTTCGGAAAATGTTCCATTGAATCCTAGAGGTCCAGAAGCTCTATTTGGACCCAATTTGTCTAGTTCCTATAGGTGAGAAATTTTACGCTTGAAAGATGTACTACCATAATGGAACTAGCAACAATTCTCGAGGATTATCCCTTTAACATGAAAAAAGGCAATGGCAAAGACTATAAAGAGTCGTCTGTAAAGTCAATGTGTCAATACTACAGCAGAAATGGTACAAGAAAAATATTTTACAGAGAACGACATACAAATCGACCCTTCCACGGATATATCTTTCAAATGTGCAAGATTGGCCAGAGATACCAGGCGGAGGCAGCTTCAAAGTGTTCAAGAAAAAAGAAAACTACGACGAGAAAACCCCCGATGGAGCACAAAAATTTTTTTTTCATCTTCGCTCATTAGAACTTGCTTGGAGAGGCAATGAGGCCGTAAACTGTAAGATTCACTTTTTCCAGAAGGAATTTTATGTTTAGAGTTTGATGGGAGAATTTACGCTCCGAAATGAATACAACAGCATTTTTTCCACAACAAATCAAGGAAGTTCGGAAAGTTTGACAAGCAGCAAATGGCTGGTAAGAAATTAATCAAACGAAAATCTATGCCCAGTTAGATTATTTTTAGAATTAATGGAAAAAAGGGGACCAAAGATTTTATCAGACAGACTTTTTCTTACCGTTCACCCCAACTGGAAGGATGAATCTTGGTTCAAAAACTGTCCACTTGAAATCAACACCGTATCTAAATAAACAAAAATGTCAGCTGAAAAAAATTAAAATAGACGCAAAAAAACATTAAGTAACAAACTATTCTCATCGATTTTCAGCTGTGTCAGCCTTGCTCAAGCAAGGTGTTTCTGAACAGCAGTTAATTAAATTAACGGGTCACTTAAATGAAAGCTCTCCAAAACCATATTTGCAGCTGGATTCCAGTCACCACCTGAAGTCTCAAAACAACAAATAAAGCTGGACCTTCGACTTCTTAAATGCTGCAGATCAATAATATACAAAATGATGCTTTGGTAGAAAAAAATGGGCAGACTGCTATAGCTTATAATAATTGTACATTTAATATTATTAACAAATAAATAAAGATTATGTTTCATTGATATGGTGCATTAATTGTCTTGTGAAATAGTCTTGTCGAATATCATTCGAGAGAAAATTATTTACCGGCAAAATTTTCTTCCGGTTTTATTCAAGTTTGTTGCCATGCCAATGTTCAATTATGAAATTTTGACAAAATCACTGGACTGACGTCTCGTGATTTAACTGTCAAAATTTAATTCGCGAAAATTAACAAACCTTCATACCAATCGAAAATATTGCCGGCAAAATTTTCTCTCTTATGATATTATATACGATAAAATTTATGGTTTATCTTACTTTGCCTTTCATATGCCATATGCCTCTTTCTTTTTCAGTTTCATCTTTTATCGAAGGTTGGAAATCTTCATGGCTATTCAGACTTTGTTGACTGCTGCTCTAAGTAGTTCTGCACTACTGCACTAAAACCATTCCTTTAAGTTCTTAAGCCACGATATTCTTCGTCTTACCACATTTCACTTTCCTCTAGTTAAGTTTCAGGTCTGTAAAGTTCTATTTCATTATCTTCTGATGTTTTCAGGGGAAAAACTTTCAATAGCGTTTCTATCATGATGTTTTAAATACAAATTTTGTGTGCCTACCAAAAACATTGAAAAGCGCTAAACCCTCGAACACACGCGGTTTTAAAAGTTACGAGTTTAAGACCACACAGAGCGGTCAAAAGAAGCGCGTCTCTGCTTAAGTTTTAATAATAAATATAAACACATATATACTATTTAAAGGCACTATTTATTAGTGTATGAATTGTTACACATAAAGATAAAATGCATGGTTATAGTAACAAATTTAGAAAGATACAAAGCATATAAAGATTGGAGCTGAAAGGTCAGAGAATGGAACAAGTGATGGAGTTTAAATATCTAGGCATCACATTATTTAGCTATAGAAAGCTCAAAACAGAAGTGGAAGATCAAGAGAATAGAGAAATAAAAATATCGGAAAAGAAATGAAAGGCAGAATTTACAAAAGAGTCATAAGACCAATAATGACATACGTGGCAAAAAAACGACCTGACATAAAGAGGACAGAAAGGACGTTGGAAACAGCAGAAATAAAAACACTTAAAACAATTGATGGTTAAACACTAAGGGACAGAGATAGAAGACCAGATATACGACGTTGATGCAAGGTGCAGAACATCAAGCACTGGGTAAGAAATAAAGGAGTAGAATGAAAGAATCATATAAGCCGAATTGCAGCAAATAGAGTAGTACCGATTTGCAAAAGACGGTTCCCCAATAACAAGACGATCATTAGGAAGACCACGAAAACGATGGAACGACAACTGTCAATGTGCTGGGGGAATATTGAAGAACAGACACAGTGATGTCTACATAAAAATAGGAGAATAATATTCTTCACAATGAATACATTGAGATTTTGTTTTTTCGATCGCATAAATAAAAACTTCCAATTGGGGTAGAAACCGGTTCTTCTGGTAATTGATAATTGATCATTTCCGAAATTCGTTTTTTATTTTATTTTGAGATATCCGCTTGAACACGTTTTTGTTAATATTAAAATAATGTTTTAGTTTATTGAGATTATTGGTATATTCTTTCCAAATAACGAAACTATTGATACCCAAATGCAAGGTTCAAGCAGCTATAAATTATTGCCAGTGGTCACCGTGCCACCGGATAATTTTCTTTTAGCTGGTCAACTACATCGACTCTGCCTTTTGTTTTATTATAAAAATCAGTTACATATTTCGATTTTCATTTGCAGTCGATTTATTACAAATATGGATGTGATCCAATTGGGTGATGACGTTATTATTTAAATATTATGTTTATATTGGAGTAAGCCACTATTATTGTTTGTAATGAAAATCACATTTTTAACTAACTTATGTTTGAAATTTCGATTTCCACTCCGGAACTCGTTTTCAAAAAAGATTAATATACAAATTCTGGGAAATGTATAACCAAAATTTTTGTAATTGGTTATGTTATTTTAAAATTAACATGCTTGACCTCGACATTGTAGGTAAAAAACATATAAATAGCTGAAAAAATCTGAGGGTGGTGATTTTATTCTAGGAATATCAAATTCTGACTGTTCTGTGTATTTTGTGTTATATGTTTGTGTAAAAACTGTATTGTAATTGTGGTTGAGTAACGTAAATTGAGCAATAGTAGATCTGTGTTTGTGTGTATTGTGATTTGCATATATGTGATTTGTGTAAAAACTGTATTGTAATTGTGGTTGAGTAACGTAAATTGAGCAATAGTAGATCTGTGTTTGTGTGTATTTTGATATGCATATGTGTTGTGCATAAGATTGTAGATGATATTTTTCGGCCTCCTCAGCGATTATATATATTGTTATTGTTGAACTTCTTCTTTTGGTATTGGCAATTAAAGTCTGCTACATTCTGCTGATGGGTTTGCTACACATTTTTTTTCGTTCAGTAGGATGAGAGCTGCTTCTTTGACTTGTCTCTTTTTCATGTCTGTTTCTTTCATGACTATTGATGCTGATACTGATACTGATGATCTTTCCATTGTAGTATGTGCTCATTGTACCAGGAATGTTTGCATATCTGAGATTTCCTAAAATCTCTGTTCTTGATATATGTTCCATGTTTGTTTAACCGGCACTTAGTGGTCTTGCGGTTTTGTTTTTCCTACGTAGAAATTGTTGCATTCACAATGTATTTTATAGATGCAGTTTTTTTTATCTTTCCTATGTGTTGTTGGGTTTGGTTTTGAACAGAATAGATTTCATTGTGTTGATTGTTTTGAATGTTGTTGTGATGTTGTACTTATTTTCCCTTTTCTTCATTTTTCTGATAATACCTTTACATATGGTATTATTTTCTGTAGTGAATTGGTTTTCTTCATCCTGTAGTGAATCAAATAATGGAATAAATAGTTGCTAGAATTCTCCAAAAAAGAATTGACAAATCGATCCTAAAAAACTATGATACCGTTTTCCAGTGTTTTGACCAAAATTACTTATATAAAGTTTAACCAGCAGTCTTAACGCAAACTTTAATCAATCAGCCAAGAAAACAATATAACATAAAATAAAAATTTAGTAGTACTAATCATGTGTTCACGATAACAATATTTATAGAAAAGTATACTGAATCAACGATGAAAGATCTTAATTTCAAAAATACATAAGTTTAGTTAATTTTCAGTTTTACTCAAACAGCTTGTATAAGACATTTGTGTCATAGTATTTTTGTAAAATTTCTCTTGGGATTACCAAATACTTAACACTACGTCAATAAAATTTACATTCAGAAGATGATGTTTTTAATAAAGTCTAGTAGAAGTAGTAGTAATACTGTTTGTGGCTCGCGCTGTCCGCTTTGCTAGACTTGTGGGTGGTTCAAATACCAACGGGCACGCAGTGATATTGAAAACTTGTTTTCGGCGAAGTAACTCGGTCGGTAATGAATGTGATTTATCAAGGATTTTACGGTAGAATTATCTTCGGAATACCACAGGAGCGCAGCTAGAGAAAGTCAGAAAAGCATCCATACTTTAAGATTTTTTGTTATTTAATTGAATTAATTATTGGAGTGTAGTACATAAATTGCTGTTAAAATAATTTTACAACTTATTGGTAAAAGGAATTGCAATATACACTTTAAAATGTATTAACGATAAATTAAAAGAGTAGGCTGAATTCATTAGAGCATCAACTTCTGCATGTTAACAATAAAGATACTGATGGAGAAAGCTAATGAGTGTAATATTTCCATTGTTCTATTTTTACTGTCGATTACTAGTGTCTTCAACTGCATCAAACAAACAATTACTTTTTATTTAAATAGTATTTTCCTAAATTATCACATTTTGAAATATAAATGTTTTATTCCTAGATATCGAACTAATGTTGGCATAGATTTGTTTTTTCATATCCATTGGTATATATTTAAAAATTTAAAACAAAAATAAATAAAAATGCATTAACATTAAAACTGTACTTCTAAAAGCAGCATTTGGCAGAATGATATTCTTCTTCTTCTCTTACACCACAACCTTGAAGAATATTCTGGAGCTGTCGACTACTATTTTTTATTTTATTGATAACAACATCAACCACTTTGGGTTATTAGTTGTACTATAGTTAATACATAGATACTTAAATGTAAACAGCATTTTTGATAAATTATTAGGTTGACAATTAGATAAGAAAGTTATATTTTACAATTTGTGAATAGGGTTTACAAAACATTAATAGTTGTTACAGTTTGTTTAAAACATTAATATCTTTCAAGTAATTAAACATAATTGTAAATTTACAATATGTTCCTAAGACTGCTTTTATATTGTTAGGTAGTGAGTGTTTTTGTCTTTCACTTATATATTTAGAACACTCTATTAGGGTATGTGTTACATTCATGTCGCAGTTACATAAGTCACAAATAGGGCGATTTGATTTGGAGATTAGGTAGCTATGAGTTAGTCTGCTATGACCTATACTAAGCAAACGGGTAAGGTTAATAAACAGCTGGCAATTTAAATTTATCTCGCATCAAGATTCGGTTGAGGTCTTTACGATGTGTAGAGTTGATTGTGAAAGATTCCATTCGTTTTTCCATTCAATTGTCACTTTTTCTTTAAGAAATGATTTGTAGTCGGAAACAGACACTAAGTTCACTAACACTAAAGAGGCACTGTGTATTGCTTCCCTGGCATGAAAATCTGCTTGTTCCTTTCTTTGAAGTCCAATGTGTGATGGAATCCAATCGACTACTTTCCTTTTCCAATGCTTGGTTTTCATTGATTTAAGTTCCTCTTTTACATCATTTATCTATATTTCACGGATGTTTCCGTGGTTCTTTTTACTTTGAGCATCCATATTTGTATTAATATTACACCGTCATTATATATCGGTATTTTTAATACTCAATAAAAATGTATCATTTACTTATTCAAATAAAAACATGAGAACAAAAAACCGAATGTCACGTAAATAAAGGTGGACTTTTTTGTAGATACCTTTTTAATATTTTTTGTCATCAATATTTGCCATTATATATATGTATATATATATATATATATATATATATATATATATATATATATATATATATATATATATATATATATATTATATATATATATATATTATATATATATTATATATATATATATATTATATATATATATTATATATATATATATATATATTATATATATATATATATATATATATATATATATATTATATATAGATATATATATATATATATATATATATATATATATATATATATATATATGAAAATTACTTAGTTCTCGGGAAGAACCGCGTTGAGAATTTATTACTCGACGTTTCGGCACCCATTTTGGAGCCATTATCAAGAGTGATACGGTTCGGTTCGAGTTCGGAGTCTCAATCTGCCTACTCCCCTCACTCGAGACGTACCAGTATCGTGTTCTATATTGCAAGAACTGTCTCTCGGCACTGAGGTCTCAATCTGCCTACTCCTCAGTGTCGAGTGACAACCGGTCTTATCCTGTGTCGCTGCTTTTATACTCGCTGTATGCGCGGGAACGGTATGCGCTGACGTGGTCTGAACTAACGTGGCCTGGGTGGTGTGGGCGGGAGGTCGCTGAAGCAGGGGTCGCCACGTTGCCGGCAATCGTTTCGCGTTATCGCGCGTGTTCAAGCTGTTAGGCGGTTTTTCGATTTCGATAGCTTCACGAATGATTCTCGATTTTAAGGAGCGGATGGGGGCGATGGTTTTTGCTTTTTCGAAATCTATTTTGTGGCCTGTTTGAATATGATGTTGGGCTAGGGCTGAAGTAGTATCGGAATGTTTGACAGATATAGAATGTTCGTAAATACGGTTATGAATTCGTCGGTTTGTCTGTCCGATGTATGTACGTGGGCAACTGGAACAGGGTATCTCGTAGACACCATGGTCTTCATTAGGGATTTGGTCTTTTACGGATCTGACGAGATTGGATAACTTGGAGTGAGTAGTGAAGATGGTTTTCACCATTTAGAGGAAGGAGAGTTCTACTGATTTTATCAGTGACACCTTTAATAAAAGGTAGAAAGATTTTGGGTTGGTCCGGCGGCAAGGTTTCTTTTTTGGATGGAATGGGGTTTAGATGTTTTTGAATGCTCTTATTGAATATATATATATATATATATATATATATATATATATATATATATATATATATATATATATATATATATATATATATATGTGTGTGTGTGTGTGTGTGTGTGTGTTCGGATAGATTTCCGCGGTCAGATAGATGAAAATCACTAAGTTCTCGGGAAGAACCGCGTTAAGAATTTATTGCTCGACGTTTCGGCACCCATTTTGGAGCCATTTGTAGAGCTAGCTATAAGGTAAAAATTTATGAAAACACTCCAGAATTTCCCACTACCAGAGGCGTCCGACAAGGAGACGCAAAATCACCAAACCTCTTCACTGCCACTCTAGAAAATATATTCAGCAAAATTAACTGGCAGAGTAAAGGAATATCCATTGATGGAGAATACCTCAGCCATCTAAGATTTGCAGACGACATCGTTCTGATTGTTAATAATCCTGCAGAACTACAAGAACTTATAAGCGACCTAAATGCAGCTAGCAATGATGTTGGCCTAAAAATGAACTTGTCAAAAACAAAAACCATGTACAACGAGCTGGTGGATGTCCAACATGTAATAATAAACAATACTGCACTTGAGACAGTAGACAAGTATGTATACCTGGGACAGTTAATACATAAATCTGGCTCCTTACTTCCAGAAATCAACAGAAGAATGAAACTAGCTTGGATACCTTTTGGTAGAAATGCGTTATATTCAAATCAAAGATGCCAATCCACCTAGTGTTTTAACAACTCAAAAATAATTTTGACGTATCATTTAAGCCCTAAAAATAAATAAACAATACTACCCTTAGTTTTTATAAAAATATTTTAAAAACCCTTTCGGATTTTAGATGTATATGCTGCTGTCTGGTCAGAAAGATCCATAAAAAATTTCGTACTGTTAAAGTTCTGATTTTACTACAGTTAAAGGCTTTCTGATAGTTCTTCTTTCAGTAACTAATCTTCCATTCTGGTAAATATTTTGTTGCCAGAAGCAAAACCTGCTATTTATTCCAACGCGTTCCTACAATTAGATTTACTCATTACTACTGCTCATTACAATTTCGTCCTTTTTAGTGAGGTAGAAACCACTAATTTTGGATTAAATTTCCTCTTGAAACGTAGTTCCAATTAAATGAATACTATTTGAATTTAGTTTCTAAACTATATATCTCTCCAATACACAAGAAAGGCACAAAGACGGATCCTAAAAACTATAGAGGGATCGCAGTGATTGCTACTATGGGCCGACTATACTCAAAAGTACTACGAAATCTGATAGAAAATTATATTAAAGACAAACAACCCGAAGAACAAACGGGATTTAGGGCCGGACGCTCCACTATGGATAATATTTTCACATTAAAAATTGCAATGGAAAAACGAGTGCAGAGAAATAGAGCAACCCATATAGCTTAAATAGATTTGGAAAAAGCATATGACAGTGTACCGATCTCCCAACTATGGATAGAAATGGGTAACTTGAAAATAAACCCAATTCTTATTAACGCCACTCAAAAATACTACGAACAAAACTTTGTAAGAATTAAAATGGGACAAGAAATCACCTCTCCTCTTCAAACAACAAAGGGACTAAGACAAGGCTGCTGTCTATCACCCACCTTATTTAAAATCTATTTGGACAGATCCTTAGTGAAATGGGTAAAAAATGTCAAATAACGGTGGAAGAAAACATGCTATATAAACTTTTCTTTGCGGATGACCAGGTAGTAATTGCCGAAGACAGCTACGATCTTAGCTATATGGTAAGAAAACTGCAAGAATAATATGAAGTGGCAGGTCTAAAAATGAATATGACAAAATGTGAATATCTCTTAGTGGGAACAGATGAAATATGTAACCTAGCCTTGGAAGACGACAAAATCAAAGGCGTGCAATCCTGCAAATATTTGGGGGTTATTTTCAACAAGAAGGGAAATAGCAAAAGTTAATAGAAATATCAATGATGACATAAAAAGAAAACAATTAATCTGGTTCGGACATGTTAAAAGAATGCCAGAGTACAGATGGCCTAGAAGAGTACTGGAATGGACCCCTCCTAAAATAAGAAAGAGAGGACGACCGCGGAGAAGTTGGCGCAACGATATTGATAAAGCAATGACGGCAAGAGACTTAAAAGAGGCAACTGCATATGACAGAAAAAGATGGGAATTAGTGGCGGAAAAGCTGCAATAGCCGTATTTAATCCGTTATTATATATATATATATATATATATATATATATATATATATATATATATATATATATATATATATATATATATATATATAAATAATAACGGTTTGATTACGGCTATCGCAGCTTCTCCGCCACTAATTTCCATCTTGCTTCCATCTTCCAACTAAAATAATACTTGCAGAAAAAATGTAGGTCGACAATATTCTATCTCTATTGACAGCGGTGTCATAAATTCAAACCCTCTGTCGCCAAACTTACATTTCATGGTCAAGTGGATTTTCATCCATACAATTCTACAGTATAGGTATTTTTACATGCAGAACATAATTTATTAAGGATATCCTTACAAAAACTAAGTCACACAACTAAGTAACTAACTATCTAAACTAAACTAACTAGTAAACTACATAACTAACTATGACACAAAATAATTATAATAATTTCGTTAATATGGAGGTTTACCAATTAAATACATACACCACTTTTTAAATTTTTAATTTATTAATGGCACCAATGAACTTATTTAGTACAAATTCTGGTCTTTATTGTCGTTTTCGTTGTAAGCAGCATGAAGAAAAAGGAGATTGGATTCGTATCTAATTACATTCCCTCCATATTGTGAAGTAGGGAATTTTTGTAGAAAAGATTGTTTTTCGTCGAATGTTTTTTTCTCAAAAAAGATGTGAAATCGTTAATTTAACCTAGGTTTAGACTAACAATATGTGTTACAAGTAAAAAATTATTGCTAAAAGTGATGAAAGAAACTGGAACTACTATCTATGTGAAAACAGGAACTACTAAAGTAACTTTTAGTCTATACCTACTTTCGAAGGGAGTATAGAAAAATTGATACACGAGGTTGAAATTTACACAACAAAAGTCATACAATATTAAAAATTCTTGATGTTTAGGCATGTAAGTTCCCAAAGTAGGGAAAAAGAAGTGAACGATGTGGTGAAGAACATAAGTACAAACTAACTCGCACTTATGGGTCCTAGTATTGCTGGTATAAGCAATCCCCCCTTACTGACCAGCGGCTTCGGGTGGATGAGTTGGTAAGTGGTAGGGCACTTTTTTAACCTGTAGTTGAGAAATCGGTGCCGAAGGCGGATAAGCCGAGAATATGGTCAACGTCATGAGAATGCGGAAAGCACGAGTAAACCACTACATTAAAGGAACATAATGAGCTTTCTTAGTATAATCAAGATGACTCATCTTCAGATGAGTCTAAAGAAACACATATGATCCATGATTGTCGAAGACCAAGGACAGGTGGGGGAGGAAGACAACACCTAGAACACAGGTGAAAATTAGCACATCATAATTAGAACATTATATACATCAACAATGGCACAAATACCTGTGAAAAAGCCACAAAGAAGCCAGCAACAGTCTTATACATCACCAACTTAAAAAGCAGTACTTGGAATGTACCAAGTGTGTTCCAGGCAGGAAAAACTACAAATATCATACGAGAAATGCTGCATCAGATTTTGAGATTTACTTCTCTGAAAAAAAAAAGTGGAAGCAATCAAAATTGAGTGGCTCTCACAGTGAGACACTATTTGGAAAGATCAGTTGCCGACTTTATACCAATATCAGAGAGAGTAGCTCTTCTAAAGTTTAAGGCTAAACAATTTGATTAAAACATCTTCCAAATGTATGGTCTGATATCGAAGAGCGAAGAAGATCAAATAGAGGAATGCTATAAAGACATACAGAATGCACTTAAAAATAAAAAACAAGCGAAATGGCACTTTTATTGGGAGATTTTATTGCAAAAGTCGGAAAAGAGAAAAAAGACGCATAGTAAGTAGTTTTGGTCTCGAAAAACACATATTTCAAACTATCGCTGCGAAGGTTATATACGTGAAAAACCTCCTATTACAAGGAACCAAATTGATCTTATCACAATTATTAAGAAGAGGTACACAAATTAAGACTGTATAGTTTTTTAATCAGATTATACCTTACTATATACTGATATATTTTTCTGCTTTGCAGATTACGAAAAAGTTTTCGATAAAGTAAACCACAGTAAAATTATCGATATTCTCAGAAAATCAGGTGTACAAGATAACGATCTGAGTTATATAAGAAATTTATATACATAACAACTTTTAAGTTGAAAATAACTATTCCAAAATATTAAATATCTAGAGAGGAATTCGACAGAGTTATGTTTTACCAACCTTATTATTAAAAATTTACTCTGAATAGCTATTCCGAAATGGCGGACATCTGGTAAATGGAATATTTATGAATAATGTCCGATACGCTGACGATACTGACCTTCCTGTTGATGGTAAAGGCTGATTAACCAAATCGAAATGACAAGCAGACATTTCGGAATAAATCTTAATATCGGTAAAATAAAAACGATGATAATCATCAAAAATTTTAATGCAAACTACCATTTCTTTATAAACGATAAGCCCCCAAAAAGAGTCCAAAACTTCACATATCTAGGGGGCAACTTAAATGAGGATTGGGATTACTTTGGAGAAATTCGAGTTAGAATCCCTTCGTTAAAAATCTGAGACAGAAGACATGTAAAACATGCTAAGAACTGTTTAGACTCGCTTTAAACAAACTTATGTGGGTCGAAATGATCGCCAACGCCAAATGTCTTCTATTATTTAAACTGTATAATTATTTCCATCAGTTCTTAATTACGATATTATTATCATACTCATTTTTTATTATTGTCTTTATTTATTATCATATTAGCGGATGTCAATATTCATAACATTACCAAAAAACCAAATGCAAAAGAATGCCGAGACCACCGGATAATAAGTTTAATGAATCATACGCTCAAAATATTTTTAAAAATTATACACCGAAAAATACACAACAAACTTGAGCAGGACATAAGTAACTAACAATTTGGATTTAGAAATGCAATGGGAACGAGGGAAACCCTGTTCGCTGTGAATATACTTGTGCAAAGGCAGCCAGTATATATTTGTTTCTTGGATTACATCAAAGCCTTCGATAAGGTAAGACATAACCGTCTTATCGAATTACTTGAAAAGAAAAACTTAGATATGAGAGATATCAGGATCATTAGCGCTATCTATTATAATTAGATCGCTGTGATAAAAAAGAACAACGTCTTTTCAAATTAAATACAGATTGAGAGGGGCGTCAAGCAGTGCTGTGTCCTGTCTCCTACTTTGTTCAATTTATATTCAGAGAAAATAATCCAGGAAGCACTAGAAGAACTAACTATGGGAATAAAAGTAAATGGCCGACCAATCAATAATATACGGTTTGCCGACGACACTATTTTATTAGCGGAATGTCTTGAGAATTTACAACAAATGGTTGACTGAGTGGTAGAAGTCAGTGAAGAAAACGGACTGTCCCTAAACACAAAAAAGACACAATTTATGGCAATTACAAAAGCCCAACAGCGCCAAGAAAACATAACAATACATGGAGAACAAATTAAAAAAGTTGAAAAATATAAATATCTGGGTACAACAATTAACGAAAATAATGAGTACACAGAAGAGATTAAGGCAAGAATAGGACAGGCAAGAAATTCTTTCAACAAACTGAAAAAAGTACTCTGCAGCAGGGACATTTCAATTTCTTTAAAGATAAGACTTCTGAGATGCTACGTGTTCTGCGTATTATTTTATGGGTTGGAGGCTTGGAAATTAAAGAAAGATGTTTCGGACAGATTAGAGGCCTTCGAATTATGGGCCTACAGAAGGATATTAAGAATAAGTTGGGTGGATAGAGTCACGAATGTCGAGGTGTTGAGATGTATGGGAAAAGATAAAGAGGTTTTAAATACAATTAATGTCAGAAAACTGCAATATCTGGGACGATATCATGTCATGAGGAGCGAGCGTTATAACTTGCTGCAATTAATAATACAAGGAAGAATACAGTGTAGAAGGAGTCGCGGAAGAAGACGCATCTCCTGGTTAAACAATGTGAGAGCTTGGTTTAACTGCACTTCTGCTGACCTCTTTAGAGCAGCGGTATCGAAAGTACGAATTGCCATGATGGTTGCCAACCTTCTTAGAGGAGATGGCACATGAAGAAGAAGAAGATTATCATAGTTGACACACAGTAAAGAGAAGACTCAACATCAACAAACCCTAAAGAAATTTTTAAATAAATAGAAATGTCCGTTGGCAGCTTATTGAATTGATATTTTGATTTTTGGTATATAAACCATAAATCTGCTTATCAGTAATGACTACTTTAATTCTGACTATTATGGGTTAAATATAACTTTGTTATAGACGTCTTTTTGGACAACCTGTATATTTTCGAAAATTTCGCATTTCCTATATTAACTTTACCTGTCACTTAATGTTTTAATTTAATTCCAAAACAATATATAAGAATGAATTTTTTGCAAATTTGCTGCAAGCGTAGTTTTTTTGATATTCTGTAGTCTGCTTTTGTTAAATTTATCCAGTTCTATCTAATTTTCATAATAAATTTAGATTGGTACGCATTGTTCATCGTACTCCTTACTACAAAGTAACAATGATACGTCTTTGAGTTAAAGAATCGTGACCGGGAACCAGAGCGGTTGTAGTTGATGTTGTTTTTAACCCAGGAAATTCGGTAACAATGTCTCACAGCGCAAGGTTGATGATGAAGTCGAGAAGCAGACCACTTTTCTTTTCATTGATTGTTTACCTTGGTTCAGAAGAAGAAATTCTTTCGTGAAATTGAAAGTTGATATGCACCTAAACTTTATATATTGAAGGTTTGCGAGAAAACTCAAAAAACCTACATTTAAGGTTAGTTTATTTTAGTATCTTTATACTAAGAAAAAGAATTAAAGACGAATATAATAATGAAGAAAATTATGAAGGACAAAATGATTTAGATATAAAATCAATATAAGACTTTATATATATATATATATATATATATATATATATATATATATATATATATATATATATACTGCGGAAGAGAAAAATATTTAAAGGGAAATTCAGAAACTCAAATCAGCGGTAAAGAAAATTTTTTAAGACAGTGATAGTTGATAAATTCATTGTGTGTGATCAGGAAATTAGTGGAGCGAAAACTGCAATATGTACAGAAAAATTATTGACATATTCAATTCATATCAATGAAAGTTACGTGGAAGAAATTTATAAAACCAGATTTTTTTACTCCTGGTTCCAAAAAAACTACAAAAAACATATTTACTCGTAGACTTTGAGTGCTGGTTATCCTGCTTATCCTGCTGTGTAGGTACCATTTTCACAGTTGTATATTGTAACATCTTCCACTGTTGGTCAGTTAGTCTTGAGTAATGCTTTGACGTTTTAGTTTAATGGGTCTCCCATTGACTGTGGGTTTTTTTAATGAACTATTGGGATTATACCCCATTTATACACTCAGCGTTCAATTTTGATTTTTAATTCTTAGTATTTCAATTTCATAGTTCGATCTCTTCTTTTAAACAGTATTGATAGCGCTTGGTAGACCTTTTTATTGTAGTCAACACACCCAATCTAATAGATTGTTTAGTCTATTTCTTGAATTTCTACTTTACGTCCACTTCAGTTGCCCCCTAACTAACACCCTAATTACTAACGACATGTTTGAGTGTGAGATCTGGATTACCCAATCTACAAAAAGTAATTTATATAATTTTATATTTCATCAGTTGATTTCCTATAGTAGTGTCAGTTGGACCTTTGGTCAATGCTCAGTTGCATAAAATTTTGAAATGTTCAGATCACATCACCATGATTGTGACTGTCCATCCAAGTTGTCATATTTTAGATGTCACTTTAACATTTCCGTTAAGACCAGGAGCCATTCTCTCTCTGATACCACCCAATATGTAGCTTCGTCGATTTTTAATAATTTTAAACTGTTTGCCTTGTGTCGTGTTGTGTTATTGTATCATTTAATGTTTATGACATTCTCCATATATTATTGAATAGCCTAATTTTGACGAAATAAGTCTAAAACGTTATATTACATAAAAAATTGTATCAACTCCGAGATTTTTCGAAGTTAATTAATTTTTCTTCAGTTGAAAAAACGTTTCTTGGCTTCTTTCAGATGCCCCTGAAGATACTCTAGGAGCGAAAGTACTTGGGCAAGATTTAATAAAAACTGTGCTCGATATCTGGCTTTTACTTGATTAAAATTTAGAATTTTTATTGTGGCTGGGTATTGAATTTTCGAATATAGTTTTTATATATCACTGTGGTTCAGTTGATTAAGAAGCTAAAAGCAAATTTGATTCAATAAATTCGAATGACATTTCCATTAACATTAAGAAATATGTCCTGTTGCTTAATCATATTTACTTTCGTTGATAATTATTTTTGACTCCCTAGTGAAAACCAATGTCGAAAATGTGCTGCTTATATCTACGAATAAGTAAATTATAACAGGCTATCGAAAAAAAAAATTATTAACCCACACAACGACCGAAATTTTTGGAGTATTTGATCCTTCGACCCTGGCTGTCAGCTATTTCGAGATGGTTTGATCTGATTATGTAAGCCAGCAGGAGCAGGCTCTGAAATAATTTTTGCGATTTTACACATCAGTACTAATTCTTTTCCTAATACGAATGGCACCATATTTAATAAATCTGTACAAGTGGTCGGATATGCAGCTGACATAGAAATTCTTGCTAGGTCCACAGGGCGTCTGCACTGAGAATGGGATTAAAAATAAACGCACAGAAAACCAAGTATATGCATTGTACTAGATCAGGCAACCAGATACCTAGACTATTAATTGATGATCTGGAACTGGAAGGTGTGGACACCTTCGTCTACCTGGGCTCGCTGCTGACCAAAGACAACAATGTCAGCGAAGAAATTAAAAAAAGAATAGTGCTTGCCAATGAGTGCTATTATGGCTTGAGGAAACAGATGGCCCCTAAACTACCCAGAAAAATTAAAGTTACCATATATAAAACACTAATAAGGCCAAAGTTAGTATATGATTCAGAAACGTGGTCACTTACACAGAACGACCAAGAATTGCTCAAACGTTTCGAGAGAAAAATTCTAAGGAAAATATATGGAGGAATCCAAGAACAGGGTTTGTGGCGTAAGCACTACAACTTTGAGTTATATAGAAGTTTTGGGGAACCTGACGTTGTAAAATGTATTAAATTAGCACGCCTTCGATGGATATGACATGTAATTAGGCGAGAAAAATCAGAAAAATTTTTGACCGAAAAGGACCAGTGGGAAGACGAGCCAGAGGAAGACCAAAACTTAGGTATTAAGATAACATAAAGGATGATCTAAAATCCATCGGAATTAAAGCGTGGAGAAGAGTTGCCAGAGACAGGGGTGAATGGAAGATTGTTCTGAAGAAGGCTTTGGCTCATAACGAGCTGTAATGCCACTGATGATGATGACTAATTCTTTTCCAAGCGGTAAAAGTTAATGTAATAATTAGTAATTGTGATAATTGTATTTAAGTGAGTTTTGAGTTAAATAAAGTTGGTTAAACCACATTGTGCTTCACTTAATCTCTGAACCTACAGAACAATGTAACAGTGGAAAGATTTAAATACTTAAGGGTAATGGTTGACAGATCAAATAACAGATTCACTGAAATAAATGAAAGAATAAGTGCAGGCAACAAATTTACTGGAAATACCAAAAATTTTATAAGAGAGGCGAACATCGGTAAAAAACAAAAATTAGGTTATACAAAGCTTCAAATAAACCAGTCATGACTGACAAACAATGTGCCTAACAGATATAAAAAAAAGTTAGGAATCCTAGAAAGCAAGATTCTCAGACGTATCCTGTATCAAAGAAAACAAAAAACGGGGAATTGAGACTGCTATTCAATAACGAAATTAGAACTCAGATAAACGGGGAAGACATCATTTGACACCCTAAGGGCCAAAGACTAAAAGTATTTTGGCGTGTTCAAAGAAGTAGGGAAGAAGAAATAATAAAGTAAATGTTAATATAGGAACCAATTACTACGAGACCTAGAGCAAAACCGAAGTAAAGGTGAAAGGAGCATGACACTAAAAAGATGAATATACATAACTGCAAAGAAAAAATTCAGGACGGAAAGGATTGGAATTTAATTACAAATCGAGCAAAAACACATACCAATCTGTGACGGAAAAGAATTGCAAACAGCAAAAATGCGGATTGATCCCCGCCAGAAGCCGGATCAGAAGAGCTCTTGAACTTACACTTCTGCAGCAGGAGTGTTACGCGTGTATACATATAGAAATAATTGAAAATGCTGACTATGCTACTACTGAGCCGTATATTTAGGTGACTTAATATCTTAACCGCGATTTTTTTAGGTGAGTAAAGAAATTATAGTTTAGAACATTTTACAGCATGGTACAGAAAATTATAGTTTAAAATAATTAACGGATATTCACTCATCTTACTAGATTAAAATAAATAAACTAAAAACTGCTAGTTTCAAGAATATGAACAACTTCCATAGAGGTAACAACATGCCAAGTAACAAACAAAATTGCATATGTAACAAACAACAAAAAAAGGGTTTTAATCAAGGAAGAAGTTTGAGAACAGTAAGACATTGATCTAATCTATAGAAAAATTATATGCCTAACCAATATTTTATCTATCGTTAGGCTTTGTCATTACAACTTAATTTTTAATACTTTAATTTTATTTTGTACTATTTTTCTTTTACCTACATACCCTTTTGTAAAGAAAATTAATTTGTGATCGATTATATTGTATCTGTCAGGAATTTCACTGTAATAGACATGCTGAGTTATACCGGTCTTGTAATGGTATACAAAAGCATTATGAGATCCGTCTACCTACCATCGAGTGATTTTATCAAATTATTGAAATTAACGGTATTATACCAATTACTAAACATTATATTATTAAGTAGTAATCGATATCTGCTTTTAGCATTTTACTCTTTAAATTACTAGAGATTTAGATTATTCTATACCGTATATAACAGCATACCATCACTCATCTATTTTACGTCACATGAGCTATGATTACAACCACCCACACTAGTGGAATGCGTGAAGTCGGACAAAGAACACTAGTCAAAACAAAATTAAATCTGACCGGTCGCAACAACTGTCACCTGCAGATAACTTAATAGGCGTCCGGTTTTTTTATTGTCCCTCGCAAGAGCTTATTTACATTTCATTTAAAATTTTCAGATAATCTGAGCGATTTATCAGACAAGAAGTGTGTCTTTTCTAACCCCTAAAAGACAGGTTCGGTTTCACAATCACAATGTTTTGGATACTTGAGATATAAAATCATAAAATCAAATTTAAAATAGTTTATCGCAAAAAGTTCGAATTTGGTGATATAATATCTCTCTCTCGCAAAACAAAAATCACGTTTGAACAATGACATTTGGAGAACAGGTTTTATTCAACATAAAATCTCAAATCCCTAGTTCAGTTTCCAAATCTCTTCAAGATTAGTTTAGATCTGGAGAAAAAAAGCTTTTGTAATTATAGTATGTACATCTAAAAGAAATATTTTGATAGTGTATTAAAATTATCCCTCAGGTTATTTGGATATACAAATTTGTTTTTGACGCGTAGAATCTAGACTTTTCCGCTAATTTCTCGTTTTATTTATGATCACATAAATGAGGTATTTATATATTTAAAAATGATGAAATTATACCGAAAAATAATTTAAAATGATATTTAAATCGACAAAATACATTGCAATGTGAAAGTTGCAAGACGTGCCAATTTTAGGTATTTAACAAACGCTGGATCAGAGTTATCCGACGTTGGCGATCACCATTGACTTCTGCCAAATTAAATAATTGTCCTGCATTTGATATCTCAGTCCATTCACGAATGTTTTTTATCTAAAAAATCTGTTTTCTTCCTACACTTCTACGGCCTTCTATTTTGCCTTTAAGGATAAGTTGTAATATTATATTTCGACTTCCCCTCACTATATGTCCCATAGACATTTTCCGCTGTTTATATAATATATATAAAAAGTTCTATACTGTGTGTAATTTTAAATTATTTTAAAGTTGAAACGTTCACAAAAATTTACTTAAAAAATAATATTTATGCAAAGAACACTAAACTATTGTCTACTTGTCTTAAGTAATACATTGGAATGGCCATATCACTTAACTTTTTGGAAAAATGATAAGCTAATTTTCACAAAACAAAATTCATTAAAAGTCTAATAAATATTAAAGTGTTAATAATATTTTAATTAGTTAAAACTTGTAACATTTTAGCTTGTAACATTCTAGATAATGTAAATGTCTAAAGTATGTAATAGTATGTTAGATGTAAAGCAATACCTTAAAAATCGTTTTAATGGAAGAGTTATACATCGGGTTTCTGAAATTGTTTGTTCTCCTTTGTCTCCAGATTTGAAGCCACTCAATTTCTTCTTGTCAGGTCACCTGTTGCAGTTTCGCAACTGTATATAAACATTGTTAAAATATCAACAGACTTTTTGTTAGTTTTGGTTCTCCCCGTATAGTTAACCAAGATTCCGCTTACAAATACCCAGACACTATCAAACAATAAAAAGTTGTTATGCAATGTTGCAATGAATTGGGCTGTCCATTCATACACTGTATGTTAATAATGAAGCATAGAGAAATGAGTGCTTTTCTTGGGTAATTACCGTACACACGTAGCGTCAACTTGGAAAAAACAACTCTTGAACTAACCGCCGTTTTACAGTCAGTACAAGACAGTCGTTCCATGCATTTTGTTAATGTTATATTTAAATACGTTTATTTTCTACAAATTCTTGATTTTTTGTGCTGAAGTCTATTGAAATTTGACTTGTTTAAAATTATTCTATTGTTTTACTATATTTATCTGGCAATCCGCTGTAAAAGTCATTGGTCTTTCTCAGCGTATCATATTTTAGCATACTCCTGATTTCTTTTGTAGAAAAGTGGTTTTTGTTTGATATAGGTACTCAAAGTTCGTCAAATAATATTTAGTTTTAGAAAATAGCTGTACTCCAGTCGTCAGAGATGAAAATGCAATTGAACCTCTAAAAATCATATAAACAAGCTAAATTTTGCCAAAAATATTAATTTAAGGACCCCAAAAAAGATGCAAAACAGGTTTACCACTTTTACCTCCGGGCTTCCCCCTAAAACCACCTCGTAGAAGGGTAAAAACGCAAAAAAAACGATTTACCAAGAATTTGTACACCGTAGAAAAAAATATTAAAATAAAAAATGTAGCTGAAATAATTTTAAACAAAAATGTTTATAAGCTTTTTTGTGTAGAATGAACCATTCTCTTAGAAACAACGCTTGAAGCGACCGTCGATTTAGCATGTCAGTTACGCGCGCGAAATCAATGTTCAATTAAATTTGTATCAGCTCGGCGGTAAAAATTCGATATATTTTTTGATTGAAGTGACCTGTCGACAAAAATTAAGATGCGTTTTAAAGGTAAAGAGTTCAGCTTACGTACGCAGTTTTGTACTTTGTCGCAAATAAACACAGATTTTATACAGGTGTGTAAAAAGTAAACGTGGCGCGATTTTTACCATTTTTTATGATTTTCACGAGATCAATACAATATATCCCGTTCATTGACTGGCCACTCTAAAGTTTTAATTACTAGAGTAAATGAAATTTAGTTTTGAGTTTTGGCAACAAATGTGAGTCATTTGAAATTTGCTTAAAAACCGCTGGATTTAAACTTTCACACAACAAACGATCTAAAACATTTCAAACTTTTTTTCAATAACACTAGTACGTTTTTTAAAAGATCAAAACTTTTGAAATAAATTACCCCCAAAACCATTATTTCAGCTACAGTTTTTATTTTAAATATTTTTTTACGGTGTACAGATTCTTGGTAAATCGATTTTTTTGCATTTTTACCCCCCTGCGAGGGGGTTTTAGGGAAAAATCCGGGGGTAAAAGTGGTAAACGTTTTTGGGGTCCCAAAATTAATATTCTTTGCAAAATCCAGCTTGTTCATATGATTTTTAGGGGTTAACTCTTTGACGACTGGACTATGTGTTTTTAAGCTAATTCGTTCACAGTTTGCACAGCAATTTGGATTATGAATAACTGGTCTATTTTTGTATCTTTATCACGCATATTTTAATTTATAAATATTAACTCTTCAATGTTCATTAGATTTTAACGAATTATGTTTTGTGAAAATTGGCTGATTATTTTTTATGGGAACGGAAGTATTCTCATATTTATAATAAATAAAAATTATGTACTATATCATCAATTTAAGAAAAATTTCCAAAATAGTTAAACATATTTTTTAATTCCAAATTATTTTTCATAATAAAAATTTTAGATATTGTGAAATATAAAGGTACTTTACTCTTGAGCGTAATTCGTATATTTTGACGTACTTTGTACAAGCTTGATAAATTTGATATAATATGGTGGTTGCATTTTGAGTTTTATACCGTGCAGAACTTTTTATGAAAAATATCTTTTTTTTTTGTAAAAATAATAATAAAAGAGTTTCCCATATGTTGCCAACTTAAGTAGACACGCTGTATATATTAATATATATATATATATATATATATATATATATATATATATATATATATATATATATATATATATATAGTATACAGTGAAAAACTCGTTGTATTGAAAACTTTTAAAGTCCCAAATTTTTTAATGAGAAACATGTAAAATACGCTGAGTATAGTAAATCTATAAAATAGTTACACTATATACAATAAAAACTTTTTTGAGAGTTCTTGAACAACAATAACCGATTTTATGAACTTTTGACTATTTCGGTTAATCCCACATTTTAGATAATCCTAGAATTTTGGCCACTTCAGAAATCCCATATGTAAACTATCCAAGAATTATCATCAAAGATCATGACAGTTGTCAATAAACAAGTAAAAAGTGCAAACTGTAAGTCTAAGAGTCTAAGCGTAATATCTAAGACAACTATACTGTCTAAGCGAGTATTTAAGTTTATCTGAAAAAATTAAAGTTTTGGAAGTTGATCAAGGCTTTAAAAAATTAACATTACTTCAAAATTCGGTATTTCACGAAGTTGCCTCGTCATTACTGTAACAAATCGCGAAAGTATTTAAAAAATTAGTGACGTTCAAAGCAGCAAAGAAGTGTACAGGTTTGTTCCCATACGCATTAAAATATAGCAATATCGGTAATTTTAATAAAGCAGAAGTCTTACAAAATGTTAAAAAAATATAACTGCGATATAAAATCGAAAAATTGTATACGAGAATGTAAAAACAAAAACGAAAGATTGTGATATTTATAGACAACCGTCCTGCATATCCAGTTGCTGTAGATAAAAAATTAACTGTTTGAATTATATTTTTTCCACCAAATATTACTTCCAAACTTCAACCCATCCAGGATATCATAAAAATATAAAGACACACGATTGTCCACAAAATGGTTAATACAATTGATAACAATTTTCGCGTTTAAAAATTTATGGGTAATGTGGGATTCACTGAAAATTTGAAAAACAAAAGAAATGAACCTCAGCGACTTAAAAAGCAATGAGCTATTCACAAACATTTGCTAGTCGACGCAGATTTTTAACTTGAGGACTTTTTAGGTATTGTAGATGATATTAGCACAATTGAGCACATTGAAGATATAAAAATATAAAGAAATGCGAAGAAGTAAAGACTGGAGGAAAATCCTGCCTTAGTTTACTGTTACTATATCCTGCCTTGCTATTACTATTCTTATTCCTTTAAAGTATCCTTTATAACAGATTCAGTGGGAATAAAATACATTTGACGATCTCATAACTACTTTAACAGGCCAGGAAAGAGTACCTGGTCAAATATTAAAGTAATTGAATTATTGTGAAAATTTTGTTAAAATTTATTATTATATAAAAAAGAAATTATTTTTTAAAAGTAATATTAGAAAATAGCAGATAATTTTTCTTTGTAGTCCATCAATTTATTTACATGATCTATCTATGATGTACCTATCTATGATTTACGTAAGAACATACTTTTTAAATGTGCAGTTACCTGATAAAGTTCGTCTAATAACTGAGTTTTGCATATACATATATATATATATATATATATATATATATATATATATATATATATATATATATATATATAAAACTATATTTTAAAACTATATTTATATATTTTAATTATATATAATCCTTTCGACAGTTAAAACAACAACATTCATTAAATAATATCCAATTGGTCATTGCCATTTAATACAACTTAGATACAATACTTACTTTCGTAACTGAGAAGAATTAACAATACAAGGAAAAATTGACAAAAAGTACGTTTTGGAAACGTACCTCGTGCATAAAGGTATAAACCATAAGTATACCTATAGTATCAACTAATCGATAACCGTTCAAGAAAATAAACTGCCTTACATACAGCTTTAATCAAATTAATTGGCAAAAATTACCAATCGAACGGAGATATTCAGAAAATTCAAATGAATTCAACGATTTTACAACCTCATATCAAAACTATTGATTACTCGGGTATTTCGAAACGTTTCCGCTTTAATTTACACACCGCTATCGCTATTTAACCATTTAAACGTCGACATAATCGCTTAAATATGTTCGCTCAGAACCAATTCCAAACAGTCGCCCAACTAAATAGATCGAAAGAATCTTACTCAAAGTTGAACAACTAATTGTATGTCATCGGCGGTTGAGCGAGCTCATGAGCTTGCGCCGTCCCTGGACCTCCCCCTATTCACGGGATTCGGTGATTGCAAGTCCGCAGACCACTCGCGTTAGTTCCAGGCAGACCGTGAAACTGAGAGCTTTGTGCGCGATTGTCTTTAGTTGTGATCTGCGTGTGTTTCGGATTTGCGACTGTGAAAGTGACCGATGAGTTTTCACGGAGAATATTTTCCCGGAAAAGGATATATGGACATTGTTTGAGGTGGCGGCTGTGGATTTTAGTTTATTTATTGTCTTTTGAGAATTTAGAGTGATTTTTTTGTGATATGGTTATTTTGGGTAGAAGTTTAGTTCAACGATAAACCTGATTGATGACTGATTTTTACATGGTGCTGGAACCTAGTATGTTTCTAGTAAGTGTTTTGTTTTATCTTATCCCTTTAAAGTAGTCTTTATAACAATATTTGAACATAAATCATCGTGATATATTTTGGTAAACCCTTATAATCCTAAATTCTAATATAATAGAATATTCTTACGAAAGTACTACTTATATGTCATGAATTTTCTTAGAAATCCTCCGTAATTTTCTTACGATGAGATGGTCCCGGAATCTAATATTTTTTATAATTTTAAAATATTATTTCTTCTCGCTTCTACATTCTCAAATTTTGTAAATTACATCGAGATGTCGCCAGGCCAAATGTTTTTCTGAATATATATACTTTTCTCCATTTATAGTTTTATTTCTCTGGATGTAATCCTTTCCTGGATTGCTACTTCTAGTTTCTTAGTTAAGTTCTTTCCAGGCGGTACATAGATTTTAAATATTTTATTTTACAGATGTTAGATAATTACAGATAATTTTCCTAAATATGCGACCCAGTGTACTTGTGATATTCATAGTATGTACTTTGAGTACTTCGGGATTGTTCCTGACTTCTTTGAATTTTGTTTTCCAATAAATAATTATGTTTTTATTATTTCTGAATACTTACATATAGAAGAAAACGGTGTATTATTTAATAGCTATATGAATGAGTGTTCTTACATCTATATTTCTGATATTTATTATCGGCTGTTTTTGAATATTATAAGTTTAAAGGATTATTGAATTCTGAACATTTTACCATGTTAACCAAGTTTCATTATCTCTATATGACCTATATCTAGTGAATCTTCTTTGATTTTTACAGGTTGTACAGTTTTCGTATTGTCTTTAAGATTCCTCCATGAATGATGGAAGTGTACCAAATGTATTAAACCGTTGAAATTTTTTTAGTCTACAGTTTACCATGGTTTTTATATCATGATATTTTATGCAAATAAAAAAAATTCTCAAGAAATAGATATCTTCGAAGGTATCTTCTTTTGTAATATAGTTAGTTACCTATTGTTGGAAACTCAGATTTTAAGAAAAGATAATACCGCAACCGACCTCCCTTACTTAACAACCTATTTGTCTTTCGGTACTTAATATTTCTATTTTCTTAGTTAATTTTAAAGTTAAAAGATTTTCGAAAAATCAAAATAAAATTGTTAGGTACGTTTTTTTTAAATAATTTATTTGGTTCTTTAGATTCAGATCTTAATATGTAAAATTAAAAAAAAAACTGTAATTGTAAAAATAGGCCGTATGAAGTTAAGAAAAACGTTATATTTTCTAACTAAGCCATAATTTCAGTATTTTCAATACATTTTGGGTTTGTTTATTTAGTTTTTTGAAAATTCTACAAAGTGGCAGTTTTTAAAATATTTATCTGGACTCCTAGACTAAATTTAGTTTTCTCTTTCTTTCGTTCTCTTTTAGTTTAGTTTTCTTTTGTCATTAATCCTTACCAAATAGTTTCATGAATTGCTAGTAGTAATCCATGTTTTATGGTACCTAAGTATTTATTAATAAGTACCCCTTTTGTAAAATTATACACTCTCGCTTCACATTAATTAAAATTTCTGTTAACTGTACACAACTGTTACTGAATTCTGTAAATATTTGATACTAACAAAAATTATATTTTTGTTTCTAGACATCCAATCGTCGAAAAACATATATCTAATATATTTTTCCGCCATCAGTATTTCCGCTTTCCTCTACATTAGTTAACTACTTACTACTTACAGTTAAATATTAATGATTAAACATTGATATTTCCATTTTTTAACTGATAATTGACTATGAATCTGCAATCAATGATAATTAAAATTCAGTGGATTTTAACAATACACAAACAAGTCTGGTTAATTGGCTCTACCAAAGCCATTTTTCTGAAGAAAAAAATGATAATTGTTCACGATGCCTTCATTCGATACTTTCCTTATTTGTTTCTTCTATATTGAGTCAGTTTGGCAGCAAAAACAAGTAATATTTTCGAAATATACGTTTAATATCTATTTAATAAAGATTATGATTTTAACCCACAAATTCGTTGGGTATGCAATGTCCCAATTTCATCTTTTTTATGGTATAATAAAGATGCTAAAATAGATTACCTCAATAACATGGCATCATCAGTGTTTCAAGATTTGTTTTTCTTTTTTGGTTTTCAATTTTAAAGGGTAGTCCAGCTATCATACCTAACTAATTTGTGAAATATTGTAGAAACAGTACAAAAACAGAGCTTAAGGAATTTTTTAATAAAAAAGTTTTGGATACGAAAAGCAATATGTATCTAGTTGATAATTTTGCAAAAAACACGATTATACGGTTTTGAGATTACTCTATCTCATTGTTTTTTCAATTTAATCGAAATGATTTAATAATTCCAAATGCTAAAACAGAGAGGGCAACGAAATAATAGCATTACTCTCTTAGATAACTCGTATTTACAGATCCCAATAAAATATACATATGAGTTGATATATGGTCAATACCTATCCAATAAAAGGTATATAAACCATAATTAGATAAGCAAATATATATTTTTGAAAATATCCTATAGAGACGAGAAAGTCAAGACTGCGACTTCCTCTTTCTTTCGTTATATTTTTGTCATTAGATTTTATTATATGCGTATGATTACGAATTGCTAAAGTGTATTTATGTTTCATGGTGTTTATTAATAAGCATTGTTTTTTAAAATTTTGCAGCATCTCTTAGTCTTCATTTTGAAACTAATTATACTTTTATTCTTTAATACATCTTTGATACTTTTATCCAGTTCTTCTGTTTTTATTTTACCTGCAGTGAAAATAGGAGATAATTATGAAAATAAGTAAATCTTCATTGGTTTCGTAGATCTGCTATAATGTTTGTTTGCAAGACATTTATAATTTTAGGTATCTGTGACAAATACCAATTTTAAAAACCTCGAGTTAACATTTCTTGATTAATTTGAATGTCCAGATATACTTAATATAACAGGTTATAACAGTACTATAATATAACAGTTTAAAGTAAATATGGGCATTTTATCCTTCAATATCGAATACCTATTTAGACAGTGCGTGGCACAAAAAAGTTTTTCGTCGCATCACTATTTTTCTTGATATTATTTTGCTTTTTTTCTCAGTTTCCGACGTAACTCGATTGTTATACACCTTTTAAGTATTAAATTTTTTTAATAATTAGGTTTGTTCTGTCTTTTTTGTCGAAATTAAATATTACGCTTTGGTTTTAATTGTTTTGTTTGGATTTTATTTTTTTTTTGGCAGTTTTTTTTTATTAATTAGATAGTTTTACTAAAGACTAATTAGCCAGTTCTTTGCAGTAATTTGATCCATAGGTTTTGTTTTTTATGCCGATTCTAGAATTAATAAGACGATATCGTATATTTATTGGTGTTTATCTTCTTTTTACAGTACCATTTTTATTAGAAGTTGACAGTATCGGCGTCTTCCCACCAGTCCTCTCTTACTTACTATTTTTCCTTTGATAATTTTTTTACCAAGCATTTGAGGAACACCCTGATTGAGTGCATAATCCGACCAGAGATATTTTAAAGAGTCTATAAATCCAATTTGTGTTTAAATGTTTTTTAATTTAGCTCTTCGTCTTTATCTAATATATAGCTTTTGTATGTTTATTACAAAAAAGTTTTGAAAACGACCTTTGTCACACGAAACGTCAATAAAAAAAATTGATAATTGTGAATAATTGCCATTACCTAAATAATAATTATAAAATTTCAAAAAATAGCACCACTACAATATTTTTATAAAATATATAAATAATTGTGACATTAATAACAAACGCAGTTTATAAAGTAAATTTATTTTATGCTCATATAAGAGAATATGTTAAAAATGTATGAGTATGCTATATAACGGAACTTTGTTGGATTTTCCAAGGACTCTTCACAATGCTACGTGCTTCCCTTTTTTTAATAAACTGAATAACGGTTTGATTATCAAAAATTTCTTATGCCGGAAATTGTCCTAATTGTTGATTTTGTTGCTTATTACTTTTCTCTGTTACCGATACATTGTTTTTGATATTTCATAATTTTTCACTATGTGTCATAATGTAGGGTTTTGAAGTTCTTTCACTTTTTATTATTTTTTATCTAAGTAATTCTTTTTTATTTATTATTTCTAGACCCTGTACTGTACCATACTT
Organism: Diabrotica undecimpunctata; assembly: GCF_040954645.1. NCBI lineage: Eukaryota > Metazoa > Arthropoda > Insecta > Coleoptera > Chrysomelidae > Diabrotica > Diabrotica undecimpunctata. Next base: position 63,337,685 of record NC_092808.1, read on the forward strand.
ACGCAGTAATATTAGCCTTAATATGTAGGCATAAACACATCAGGAATTGTTATCTTTAAATTGAGAATATGAAACATGCGTAATTCACAACATAAATTTTGGAATCAGTGTAAATTTTTATTTGAAAAAAAAAGTTCTACACAAATAGCGGTGAAACATACATACTTCATTTTAAATTAAAAATTTTAGAAATAATAGCAAAATATACTTGCATACGACCGATCATGACATATGGCATAGCAGTGCGCGAAGATACCAACAAAACGAAACAGATGCTAAGGGTTGTCGAGATGAAAACCCTAAGAACAATAGTGGGCAAAACAAGAAGAGACAGGGTGAGAAATACAAACGTTAGAGAGCAGTGCAAAATTTTAAGATATTGTAAGATGGGGAAGGCAGTGTAAAAGGATGTGGTACAGTCATGTAAGACGTATGGATGAGAATAGACACCCAAAAATTGAACTTGAAAATAACCCGCCCAGTTCAAGACCTCCATACTTGGATGGAGGGATAGTTGGCAATCTACCTCCCTGGAAATTAACCAGAGGCAGCTTCAGAATTAAACAGATCGAAAGGTCTCCAAGAAGAAGAAGAAGAAGAAGCAAAATAAACATTTATGTATTGTTTATTATACAATAATACATTATATTAACAATATTAAGTATTCTGCCCTCCTAAGGAAAACCACAGCATCTGCAGTACTTATAATCATGAGTAAATGGACTTCAAAGAATCTGCAAGTTTTAAACAGGACGAAAATTGTTACAACAATGCGGTTAGAAACGATTTTACTTAATATCAATAAATCTGTAAATAAACTATGTTTAAAAAAAAGGGGCAGTAGTTTACCCTAATTTTATGCTTACTCTGGCAGATACTGGGAAAAAATCGTAAGTAATATTAGGAATTGCTAAGTAAAACTACAGCATCTACGGATGTTATGCTTATGCGGTGTTTGTTCTTTGCACAATGTTAAAGAAAATGTAATTAAACAATAAAATAAGTTTTTGAATAATTTATTAAAACTACATATTAAAAAAACACATTTATTAGACCGGATAAACCCTAACAAACAAAATTTAATACAAAAAAGAAAAAATTCAATATAGAAAGAAATTATATTATTAATCCTTATCTTCCTCAAGGTTTTGCCAAAATTGTAATCTATTTGAAGGCATTATGGTTTTGAGATTTTTAATCAAGGTTTCATTTTTATTTTTTGATACTCCACATGGAGATGTAAATGCCTGATTGCTTGGAATTTTTTTATTTAAAACTTTATTTTGAAGAAAATTCATTCCAAACATACTATCGAAGTTATTTGTTAACTTGTACGTTAGAGAAAATGATCCCCTGTTGGCAACAATTTCTCCTTTTTTCGCCAAGTAAGGACGAGGCTCTATTTTTTTAATTTTTGCTTGTGACGCAAAATTTTGCCACTTAAAAAAAACCTGTATACTGCATTGTTTTTATTGTAACCTTTTTTGAATTTGCATTTCCAACAGCAGTCACAAAATCGTTAAAATCGTAGGTTTTCTTTTGTTTTTTTAAAGATAGTTTCATATCTTGAGCAGATATAGCGTCAGAATTTACAATATATACAAGGAAATATAAAAAAATTCCAATTTTTATTTTGACCTGAGCAGTTATCAACCCAAAGTACAAAATGTTCGATATACCTGTAATGTAAAAGGAAAGCATTATATGAGTAAATTATTTCTTCTTTTCCTTTTATTGAATGTCGATGTTCTTTGGGTAAATACTGCTTTCTTAAACATATCGATCCTTAGTAACATTATGACTTTTTGTAAGTCAACATAGACTTTAATGGTCATTGATGTATCTGGTTCATTTGTATCAAAACGGTATAATTCTCTTGAATCTCTGGTACGTTGAATGTATTCTTTCCAGCTATCATAATTCACTACATGCTGGATTCAAGTTTTGAATAGAATAAACACAGTAACTGCAGGCTCCGTCAAGTATATGCGGGGTTTTACCTAAGTAATGTTGTAGTTGCGGGATTCTTCCATAGCTCCACGCATGTTTTCGTAGATGCTAGGTTTAGTATTTCGTTTAGAATAATAGATATTTTACTATTTGATGTTTCTTTTTTTATTGTGCTCTGATCAAGGGGAACTGTTTTGGTAGATTATTTGCCATTTGTGCTCTAATCGGATTTATTTTGTATTTTTAGGGCCCCTGCATTATCTAGTTATTCCATACTGCCACTTTACCTAGACTTATTTTCGTAAATATTAATAACATTTTAAATAAAACGCAAATTGTTATGTGTACAATATTATCAAATGGTTGACTATTACTTGGTCTTTCTGTGCAACGATTTATGTAAAAAAAATAAAGTAATATTTCAATAAAAATGTACATTGATAAATTTTTACAGTATCAATTACTTTTAAAATGAGAATGAAATGAATGATGTGTATTTGTTTTCGATGTTGACGCAGAAGAAGGTTCTGTCCATTCATACGAATGAAAATATTGATTTTTCAATGCAATTATTTACTAAGAAAAATTGTAAATTTTTTACAGATGAAGAGTAGATAGTAGTAACTCCAATAAAAACAATAAATTGTATAATTTGTAAAACATTATATTTACAGAACATAAAAATTTTAGTTAGTAAATAGTAGAAAATAATATTACTATGACTATTAATATCACTAACTAATAAAAAATATCATTCTGGATTCTTTTAATAAATATCAAAATGAAATCTCATTAGTTGATTTGGCTAAGGGGGAAATAACAGTGTATTTCTTTTTTAATGTGGCATTTTGGATTTCCTTTACGATTATTTTATGATTTTTCGTAGGCGTCATTCGTTTACCTGTAAACCAAAAACCTGTAACAAGTTACAGGTTTTTTTTTTGTTTACAAAAAATTACTTCAACCATGTTGAATCAAGGATAGTAAAAATAAATTTAAATAATTATAAATTCGAAAGAGTTGTACACAATTACCTATTTTAGATAAAAATATATATGAATTCTTAAAAATTCTTTAAGGGACCATGAAAGGGACTAATATTACATTTATAAAGAAGTTTCACTTATGAAAATGTTTTTTTAGTTTTTTCTTTCACAAATTTGTGTTATATACTGATAGTTTGTATAATTGATCGAAATGTCCGAGATTATTAGCGAGAATTATTATTATCTCTTGTGAGCCTGCTGTGGTTTGGAAATATAATTTTTTTGTATATCCTACTTATAAATAAATTATGTATTTGCTTTTCTTTCAATCTTTTTTGTTACCGTCTAGTAATGAAGTAGACTTATTCTTTCATTATCTAACTCATCTATGTAGCTGTATTTGATTATTTTTATTCTATGTCTTTGACTTTCTGATTTTAGTTATTGCTATAGATTAAAGATAAAAATACTATGTTTTATTTTTATTTTAAAACTAAGTTGTATTTATTTATATATAAAGTATATTAAACTTATATAAAAAATGATATATAGACCAATTTTGATAAGGATTTATAATCTACGTAAAAAAGCGTCATTAAGATTTTATTTATTTTGATCCATAAGTTTTTGGAAAAGTTAATATTGTCATGCCTTAAAACTATATTATAACTGTATATTTTTAACATGTCGCATTTGTGCTTTTTGGTGTACTACTAATATGCTCAGAATTTCCTTCTCTGCAGCCGCTGTTGCCCTAAATAACGCTGTTTTTGTATGAGCTTCCATATTGATACCATTCTTAAGTCAAATGTCAATATTGTACCATTATTAAGTCAAATGTTCAATATTGTACTGGAAAAACATTCAGCATGTTTTTCTTCTTCACTCGGCAGCTTTGATACCCAAAAAGCAAAACTTGGTCGGTATAATGAATTACTTCCAAAATTCAAATTTTTCGGGAATCTCTCTGGTTTTATTTTCACCTCCTGGCGGTATTCCGGCAGCTAATTAATGTATTTTGAAGTTTCCAGATTTTGATTTACAAAATTTAAAGAACTAAAATCATTTTTTTAAAATACAATATATTAAAAAAAAAGAAAGTTTACAATGTGAAAACTAGGTACGCTGTGATGATTATCACTATTTCATATAACTGTTAATTTTAAAAGTTACACTAATGCAAGAGAAGAATATCTCACAAAAAAAGCTCTTTTAATTGGGGAATTTATAGACACTTGGTATCAATTATAAGAAAAATGTTGGACTTTTCTTTTCGTTTATGTTTATATAAGAAGTATTTAAGTACTGCACTATATACAATTATGTATATCATCATTCTGGCTACGTCAGTCCTCAAGAATTTCTCTCCAGTCATCTCTATACATCGCCTTCCTCTGCCAAGCACGTATTACTATATTTCTCATGTCTTCATATATGTTATCAAGAAACCTTATTCTGGGTCTTTCTCTTCTTCTCTGTCCAATGGGTCTATCAATGAGCGTTTTTCTAGCTGGGTCATTTTGTTCCATTTGCATTGCATGCCCTATTCACCTCAGACGTCCTATCTTTAGCATATAAATATATTTTGTAATATATGCTTCCTGGTATATTCTATAAAGTTCGAAGTTGTATCGTCTTCTCCACACTACATTGTATTCACCTCTACATAGATTCGCCTTAGTACTTTTCTCTAAAACATCCTAAACATCCTAACATATTTTCATTACTTTTTGTTATAGTCCAGGTCTCTGAACCATATATTAGGACTGGAGGTGTTATTGGTTTATATAATTTTACCTTTGTATTTCTCGATGAAATTATGATATCTTCGATATCTTAATGGATTTGCAGATTTCAGCTGTTCATGATCTTGTTGTACTCTTGTGTAAGAGCGTCAGTTCTTGGCAGGTGGTCTGATTTTCAGCCATTACTTGAGCGTTAGTTTATGTAGTTTAGTAACTATATTCTTAATATATTGGCTTTTAGCCAGATTGGAACACGAAATAAATCTAAAGTAGTGGAGAGGTGGATAGAAGCAGATGCTTCCTAGATGGTGCCAACATGTGGTATTCTACAATGTTTCTAGTGTAAATAAACTTTATAAACATTTTGAATGATTTATCACAGCTTTAGAATGATTTTATAGCTACGAATCTACAAAATGTATTCAAATAAAATATAAATTAAAATTGGATTAAGGTATTATAAATACTTTTATTTCACATTTCTTATTAATAAAACAATTGTTTGTTCTGAAAAAGATTACTTAAAATCAAAGATAGGAACTAGTAGTGAGATATTTAACAAGCAATTTAATTTATTAATTAAATAATAATAATTAATCAATTTATTTTAAAAATGGGTGGTCAGAAGCTGTCCAATTTCTGGTTACATATATTAGAGCAATAATTTTTGAGTATATTTTTTCTTGGTATGTTATTACAGATATAACCATAAATGTCTTTAAATTCCATGAAAAATATTACTAAATAAATATTTCGACTTTATTTGACTAAAATCGGCACTACTGTTTATTATATAGGTTAAAAATAAGTCGGTTTTACCTCGGCCGCTCAATTTTTTTAATAAATATTTCTACCTTTTTCTATATGTATGTATATGCACATATCTGATAATAATCTAAGTATTGTGTTACTTATTGCATGTGATATTTAATCTGTAACTCTTTAAATGCCGTCTTTCAGTCTCTTTCGTTATCATAAGGTGTCACATATATATCTCCCTAATGTTTACCTAACGAATTTAACTGTGTACTTATTTGTTTATGTCACCTTTCGAGTAACAAAGTGGTTCTTTTTAATTTTTGCAAAAATATATTTAGAATACCTATCTATAATAAAACTCATGGTATTATAAAGATTTTTTATAGTGATATTAAGTATTTTTCTTCAACCGGTTAACTCGCCATATGTAGGCAGACGTTCATTATTTTTACACCCACAACATGACTTTTTTGTTATAAAAATTACTCTTTAATTGCAGGGTCCGGTTGAGTACCGAGTTGTTTTTAGTGTTGTTTGAAATAAGTATATTGTTATTAATATCTACGACCTTCTTAAGTTGATACATGATTATTTTAACAAGTATCTTGTCAGGTAAATTAAATCACGGAAAGTAGATAGATCATATCATTGATATAAGACTAAAGGGATATTAAATATTTACAATCTTCTTTCTACCTTATTTTGTTCTACTACTATACAGCTTATCATTTTTTTTAGTTCAAAATTTACATTTGTATATTAAATAACACATTTGTTCTCTCCACTGTATTGCTCCTGAGTAATCTTTTACATTTTGCTTCCAGATTTGCTATACATAAGTATAATTTTCAAATTTATATATGTGTCTTTTGGTTTTTTAACATCTCCCACCATTATATTCATATATTTGCTGACCGTCACTCGCGAATTGCAATTCAAAGGCGCAAATCCAATTTAGATTTTATACGGCTGCATTTAAAATTTTTTGATTATAGTGTGGCTCAAACCATGAACATAGAAAACCGCTAACGTCTTAATGAGTTACAATAGTCTGCTGAATTATCGAGATAATTCAGCAGGCTATTCTCGTTAGATAAGTATAAATTAAAAGGTTTTTGAAATATTGACAATCAAACATATATGATACCTTTTAGTTTCATTTGCTTTTAAATTAAATGTTCTTTTTCCACATATAAAGCGAGTAATTAATAATACATTATGTCAGTATGAGAATTAATCTGAACAACTTATAGCATACTATGGTTTTTAATTAAACATAATGTGTAACTATTTAAAACATTTTGTTTATCATACATTGGTGAAAAAATTTCAAGACATGAACTTTTACAATTATTGGATTGGTTGAATTTAAGTTTTATCTTTGCGTAGTACCCATTTAACATAATTCTGTCCGAATAATTCCAGTGTCATCCTTATATAAATACACAAAGTGCAGAATAAGCTCATAATATTGTAATCTATGATGGACTACTAGGCCTTGGACGTTAATGCATTAATCATTCGCCACATACGTGGAACAATTAGATAAGATAGTATTGCCCAGTGGATGCTAAACTAATCAATAAAACAATATGTTAAAAAATTCAATCTGTATTCTTAGTATATCTATATAATATTATTTACAACCACAACAAAAATAACAAATTTAAAACGATTTATTCCCATTATTTTTAGTATACATATTGTTAATATGCAAGGGACTAAGTAAAACGCATTAACTTGTTTTAGTTTTTATAATTGTCCAAAGAAGGAAATAACTGTTTATTTACAGCCGTATAAAACTAAATAAATATAAACTAATAAAATACGTGATTAACTAGCAACTTTAATAATATGTACAAATGCAAGCTAAAAAATTTAATAATGTCTTAAAAGCAATTAATATAAGTAATTGCACTAAACAGATCTATAATACAGATCTATTGTAAAATTGAACCAGACGTATTGCAAGAATATTAATTAACCTTAACCAATATTTCTCTATTCTTCTTCTTGTACGGCACTACAGCCCAAATTGGGCCTTGGCCTCCTTTATTGTTTTGCTTCCACCATTGCTTGCCTGTGGCTGATCTTCTCCATACACGGAGTCCTAAAAGGGTTTGTGCGTCGCTGTTTACTGTGTCTTTCCAGCGCTTTCTTGGCTTTCCAACCGGTCTCTTTCCCTGCATTCTAGCATTCAGTGCTCTTTTTGGTCTATCCTATCCCATTCTTATCACATGTCCGGCCTATTGCAATGTTTGTATTCTAATGAAATCTGACAGTGGTGCTTCCTTATAAAGTTGATAAAGCTCGTTATTGTATTGACTTCTGAAGATTCCGTTTTCTCTCACAGGTCCTAGTATTCTCCTCAGTACTTTCATTTTGAATGTATCGAGTTTGCTTTTGAATGTTTCTTTCAGGACTCATGCTTCACTGCCATAGCATGCTATTGGTCGAATTAAGGTTTTATAGATTCTTATCTTTGTATTTCTGTGGACATTTTTAGACCGAAATATATGGGAGAGGGCAAAATAAGCTCTGTTTGCCTACGTTATTCTCTTCCGTATTTCTCCATCTTCCGATCCGTCGGCATATATTTCTACTCCCAGGTATGTAAACTTTCCAACCGTTTTAATGTCATCTTCATGTATAATGATCTTCATCATAATTTTTATTTTTTCTGTGTTAATTTCCAGACCTAGCATTTTTGTTTGCGTTTTTAACTCTGCGTGTGTTTCCTGTGCTCCTGTTGATGTTCTACTCATAATATTAATATAATCGGCATATTTCTCTATAACAACTATAAAATTGAGCAACTATCAGAATTCGCAACAGAATCGATCTTTACCTATACTTCTACTCAAAAGTAAAAAATTAGCGTTAATTTATCATTGGGTAATATTACGCTGCAATGACAATATACGATATGAATAATTGTACGGATTATATAAATTTGAGGATAAAAATGCTAATAATTATATAAGTACATCTTTTATCAATTCCCTTATGAACTGCCTAAGCACGTGTTCTATTTACATTACATGCTATATTGTGAGTATGTAGTCCTGTGCAAAAATATCTTGCCTAAATAAACATGCTCACACTTATATAAGCATAATTATTCTACCATAACGCTGTGTGATCTTTCAAAGGCCTTCGACTGTGTTTCTCATGATATTTTGCTAAAAAAACTGCATTTTTACGGTATAAGAGGTACTCCTTTAAAACCAATTTCATCGTATCTAAAGGATAGATACCAAGCAGTCAAGTATGGAAATTGTCTCTCTGAATCTAAGCAGATAAAGCATGGAGTTCCACAAGGATCAGTTCTGTGCCCTCTATTATTTATAATATATGTTAATGGCTTGGCCAATTTCATGGCTCCATTTAAAACAGTTTTATTTGCAGATGACACTACTTTTGTTTTTTCTGATAAAAATCGTTCAGTTGTAGAAACCAGTCTAAGTATGTAAATTCCAATGCTCAATCATGGTTCTTAGCAAATAAACTTAAACTAAATGATAACAAAACTCAAAATTTAATTTTTTCGTCTACCTTCGATCTGAGTGAGGTAATCTTAGCAACTTAACATTCTTACTTTTTGCAATTTCATGTACGATACGCTCATCATACTGCGATTTAAAAAAAGCTACAACGTCCAACAGTTCGGATTTTAGGTAATCTTCTTCGAAATAAATATCCTTTGAACGCAACCACTCCTTTATGTCTTGAATCATTACTCTTTATCATTACTATTACAGTTTTATCTGGAATATTTGAAAGAAGTTTAATTTTAAACCAATGTTCAAAAAAAGTTTCAACTATTTAGTCATGATAGTCTGCTGTATTTTTCTTTGCTAAAAAAGTTAGTTCGGATCCATAAATAAAACCATCTTTACTTCCTGCATGCAGTAAAACGAAGCGTGGGCCACGTGCAGCAGGGGGTGTCGAGCCTGTAGTAAATTCACGAACAAATGCATCCCTATGTATCCTTCCATTCATAATTGACACTGTGACCAATATTTACTCATGATTCGTCCAAATAAACAATGTTGTAGTTTTGTTCCCGAAATGTACGAATTTATCGCAAATATCGGTGGCGCCAAGAAATAATTTTGGGTTTTTCTATCAACAGTGATATTCTGTCCCGTTTTGTGTACGTAAATCTCATGTCCTTAATTAGTCTATACAGTGTATTTCTAGAAAAATTACGTAAATGTTCGTCTTTATTATCTACTACTGCTAATAGAGAATGTCATGTTGCCGGTGTATGCTTACAAAAAAAATAATGCACTATTCGACGAATGCTACTCATTTGTTCCTTCATCGTAATTTTTATCACGCAATAATAAAGTTAGCTTGTTCTTGGATCGTCTCTTTGCTGGTTGTAATCCAAGTGCCGAGGAATTTTCTTTTCTTACAGAATCAATTGTTTTTTCGGAAATGCCGATTTCTACTGCCACTGTTTCTATTATTTTTGAAAGTGAATCATATCCTTGATTTACACGATAATTCACCATGTTGAATAAGATTTGTTTCTCCCCTAATGACAATGCCTTTCCTTGGGGATGTTTCAGAGTACTGTTCTCCTTTAATAAATTCAATCGTTATATAACACAAAAAACCACAATAATAACTATAGTCGATATGAACTTCAACGAATCAAATGAACTAACTAAAAAGTGAACTAACTAAAATTAATTTCAAGTTTAGAATTTATACTGAATTTTAATGAGGTTGTAAACACATTAAAATATCATTAATTTCAGGTTGGAAATCAGTCGTTAAGAATAACAAAAAACTGTAATTAGGATTTAAGTTTTTCTAAATAAGCAATGAGATACTCAATACAATGTTATCAGTAATAATTATAAGCTTATTTGATATTCTTTGTTATAACTTAATTTAGGAAAACTGACCATCAACAGTTATAATTTATTTCATATAAGGTTGACACAGTTTTATTAATTAAATCTTGCCCAAGTACTTTCGCTTCCTAGAGCATCTTCAGGGGCATTTCGTCAATTTTGGCCTATCCAACAATTATAGAATGTCATTTTATTTTATATTTTTCTCGACATTACTTCAGAACTGTCTATACTGTCAATACATAAATCAAACAACCATAGAACAACATCCACTTTTAATGTTGGATATTCTAACATACTTTACCAAAAAAAGTTATTACGCATATCGATTATAAAATTGCTGATTACTTTTCGAAAATAACTATCACTCACAAAAAACAATGAAAAATATTGTTTTACTACAATGCTATTGATTGTAACGGGTTAGTTTTAATTTAACATTTTTAGGGCCCTACATTTTTAGAACTCTGGTAATGTCAATCAAGTAATGTAAGTCAAGGAGGCGCAGACTATAGTACCTTATTTTTACTCAGACAATTAAAACTTGTTACAAGTATTGATACCTTGAAAATAACGTACTTTTCCCCTTTCCATTCATTTTTAAGATATGGTGTTATACTGTGGGGAAACTCTTGCAATGCCCTAACAATATTTAAATTGCAAAAAAAAGCAATAAAAATAATTGCAAAAGTTAGCTACTTGGAATCTTGCAAACCGTTGTTTACTAAATATAAAATAATGCCCTTGCCAACATTATGGCTATACTGCGTTAATGTAAAAATACATAAAAACGTTGAGACTTTAATTAAACACTGACTTAAATATCTATAGCACAAGAGGTGTAAATAACATCAGAATAGTTAAGTATCGTTTGTGTAAATCACAAAAAACTCAATTGACTATAATAATATATACAATGTCCTACCTAAGGATTTAAAACAACTTTCGATGAATAAATTTAAAGTAAGTCTGAAAAGATACCTTTTGAGATTTGCTTTTTACTTCGTTAGTGAATACTTTGATCACTTCAAGGCATTACCGTGAACACTGATGTACTCACTATGTTAGTATATGTCTTATTTTGTATATTTTATGTTATGCGCATTAATGTATTTTCATCTCCTATTTTATTTTGTGTATGTTATATATTATATTTTTTACTTATACATATAATTGACTTGCTACAATCAAATGTAAAATTTGTAAACGTAGTTAAATAAATCTTGAAACTATATGTTAAAAGTTTTTAATTCACGGTTCTGTTATCGATAAAGTAACCAAATAGGAAACCTTGCGAAGTTGATATTAATAAATCAATAAACTCATAACAATTATTGTTAAAAATAGAAACATATTTCAAAACTAGTTAAAATAACTTTCACATATCCCATAATTATTCTTAAGAAAACTGATTTATCTCCTTGTCTTGTTTTAATATTCCTTAATATACGTTGATACAAATGAGTAGCCACTGGGTAAGAAGTTCGAACGAGCGCAACAAATAATCTCAGTATTCATAATAGAGGTGGGCCAATCCATAACGAATCGTTCAGTAAAAACACGAAGAAACCGAAGGAATGTGAAACAAACAAAAAATTGTCAGGAATTTACTATATATAAATTCTTATTTTGCATAATAACCCGATATGTTCGTTTATATAGATCCAAACAAATAAGAAGGTAGATGGAATCGTCAATTCGATCCGAATATTTATTGCTGAATTTTAGCAATATTCTGTTCTGGAGTATAACAAATTTTTTGCACACGTAAATAGTTAGTTTAAAGTTCCTCTTCTGAAGAAGGTCTTCTTTCGCCATACAAATTAATTTGACGATATTATGTTGGATTTAATAAAGAGTGGTGTGTGTTTGTGTTTAGTTTTATTATTAAACATAAATTTTTATCAAGCAACCGCTAATTTCATAAACAGTTAACAATAGCTAATGAAAAGATCAGATAAATCGATTCTCAATAAAGTGCCAATACCGAAGATTTGGATTACTAAAAGGAACGGTTTGGCCCAGTTCTAATCCTAAATAAAAAAAATAACATTTGAATATGAAAAACCAGACGTTGAGATAATAAATAGGTACAAGATCTTTCCTGCCTTATTGTCGGCGCAACTTCGTGTTTCTTGATGTTGGGTTAATATACATTGTGTCTCCAATATACCTATTATTATAATGGTATTAGTGTATTATATAATGCATCATTAATCCATGGTTTTATTGGGTAATAAGAATATTTTTGAGTTTGGTTTTATTACTCATGATATCACCTTTTCAATATAGTTAATGGTTTAACTAGGAATTTAACTATATTTTATAACTAGTTTTGGCTTGTTAAAATTATTTGTAATTACTATTTAAATGGGAATAAGCCACAATTAAAGGTTAAAGTACGTTTATTGACGTTTCAATTTCCACTTCGGAAATCGTTCTCAAAATACAAACATTAGTAAATTAAACAAATTTTGTTTTTTTGTTACTTAGTGAAAAATTCTTCTAATAATTTAATTTTATCTGACTCATCTATATTGACAATTCAGACATACATTATACATTTTAAAGTAGACGACTTTAAAATAATATTGCCAATATTGTTGACGACTGGGACGATTTTACTTATAAGATAGTTCATTCGATTACATAAAATCAACTTTAACTTGAGAATGTTCGTCAGAAAAGATCATAGCATGTAATTCGTCTTTAAAAAGACAAACACATGCCATGATGACAGTAAAATTCTCCTGTTAGTGATTCCATTGTAAATTCTGAGGGAAAAACCAGGAAAAAAACCTCATAATACTATCCCGACATGGTAAGTATTTGGTCGTGCATTTAATTTACCTTCAATAAACACCAAATTCTGATTTTATATGTTTGTTATTTAAAAAACATAAATGATGTATCCTCTATATGTTACTGAGTTACCAGTACTGGTATTTTCCTCTTAATAACTTCCTCTTTCAATATGGGTAACCAGATCCTACTACATTCTGCCGATGAATTCGCGACACAATTGGTCTCATTTAGCATAACTAGAGCCGCTTCTTTGATTTTTCTCTTTTTACCATCCGTTTCTTTTAGGACTATATTTGAATCATTTCATTGAACCCTATGTTCATTATTCCATGCGTGTTTACATATTTGAGATCTATCAAATTCTCTATTTTTAATATAGGATTGATGTTCACTTATTCTAACATTTAATGGCCTTGATGTTTCACCTAAATAAAACTGATCGCATTCACAAGGTATTTTATAAATGCAATTCTTTGTCCTGTCTTGTTCATTGTTAGGTTTGGTTTTGGACAAAATAGATCTCAACGTGTTTGTTGTTTTGAATGTTGTTGAAATTACTTAATTTTGAATATACCACTTAGACCCATTTGTAGTACCATGAATTCACCTTGTAGTGAACCATCAAAATTTTTATTAAATATTTTAAAACCAATTGCAAATAAAAACGATACATTTATAAAAAATACACAACATTTTTTAAATAAATTATTCAATATTGAATTTAAATATTCAATAATTCAAATAATACTTTGGTAAGTTTTGACATAAATAGTTTATTTACGAATGTGCCAAGTCTTTAAATATAGTCAAGACAAAATTAGAGAGTGATGATACATTGGCAACTAGAACAAGAGTAAACGTATCAGATATAATGGAGTTAATAACATTATGTACTGATTATACATATTTCCAACTAAATAATGAATTCTATAAACCAAATTTTGGTCTAGCAATGGGCTCTAGTTTATCTCCATTATTAGCCGATATATTTATGAAGATTTTGAAACAAATAATATTTCTAAACAAAATTTAAAACCCTCAGGATGGTGGAGATATGTAGATGATGTATTCTCAATATGGCCTAATGGATCAGAGTTGTTGGACAAATTCCTAAATGATATAAACGATAAAGAAGAGACAATAACATTTAGCATGGAAAAGGAATATAATAATACACTACCTTTCCTGGGTGTTTTAATCTCTAAGAACGATACTGGATACGAAACTCAGGTGTATAGAAAACCAACACACACCAACAGATATTTAAATTTCAAATGAAATCACAATATTAATATTAAAAATGGAATCATTAAATCCTTATACGATAGAGCCAAAATTACTTGTTCTAACGAAAATTCGTTCTTGGAGGAAAAACATTTGTTAACATCTGTTTTATTAAAAAATGATTATCCTTTATCGTTTATAAATAAGGAATTTTCAACAATCGATCGAATAGAACAAAACAACTTAGAACGAGATCCTACAGCATATACAAGGAATAGTACGAGGAAAATAACAATACCATACATAAAAGGATTATCGGAAAAGCTTAAAAGGATAGGAACTAAATTCTACATTTAAACAACATTCAAAAGAACAAACACGTTGAGATCTATTTTGTCCAAAACCAAACCTAACAATGAACAAGAAAGTACAAATAATTGCATTTATAACATACCTTGTGAATGCGATCAGTTTTATTTAGGTGAAACATCAAGGCCATTAAATGTTAGAATAAGTGAACATCATTGCTATATTAAAAATAGAGAATTTGATAGATCTCAAATATGTAAACACGCATGGGATAATGAACATAGGGTTCAATGGAATGATTCAAATATAGTCCTAAAAGAAACGGATGGTAAAAAGAGACAAATCAAAGAAGCGGCTCTAATTATGGTAAATGAGACCAATTGTGTCGCGAATTGTTCGGCAGAATGTAGTAGGATCTGGTTACCCATATTGAAAGAGGAAGTTAATAAGAGTAAAAATACCAGTATTGGTAAGTCAATAACATATGGAGGATACATCATTTATGTTTTTTAAATAACAAACATATAAACTCAGAATTTGGTGTTTATTGAAGGTAAATTAAATGCACGATCAAATACTTACCATGTCGGGATAGTATTATGAGGTTTTTTTCCTGGTTTTTCCCTCATAATTTACTATGGAATCACTAACAGGAAAATTTTACTGTCATCATGGCATGTGTTTGTCTTTTTAAAGACGAACTACATGCTATGATCTTTTCTGACGGGTATTCTCAAGTTAAAGTTGATTTCATGTAATCGAATGAACTATCTTATAAGTAAAGTCGTCTCAGGAACGCAACTCAACAATATTGGCAATATTATTTTAAAGTCGTCTACTTTAAAATGTATAATGTATGTCTGAATTGTCAATATAGATGAGTCAGATAAAATTAAATTATTAGAAGAATTTTTCACTAAGTAACAAAAAAACAAAATTTGTTTAATTTACCAATGTTTGTATTTTGAGAACGATTTCCGAAGTGGAAATTAAAACGTCAATAAACGTACTTTAATCTTTAATTGTGGCTTATTCCCATTTAAATAGTAATTACTTTAAAATGCCACAAGAAAATAAATTCAGAACAATATTAAAAATTATTTGTGACCAAAAGCTTGAGGTATAATTAATCCAAAAGCATATAGAACTATGTTTTGAACAAAGATATATTTGTTTAGCTCATTTAAGTTCTAACTATGCAAAGTTGATTGTTTCACAATGCAAAGTGAATAAAACTAACCAAGAAGAAATGCCTTTTTTTATTCATTTTTTAAATAAATCTATATAAAAGTTTTGTATGTACCTATTGCATTTAAAATTATCGGTTGATGCTACAGCTGCGTCAAGACTGTTTGAACAAATATATATATATATATATATATATATATATATATATATATATATATCTAAATCTTAAAAAATAAAAGTTTTTTAGAAGTTGTATATTTATTAAAGACTTTTTTAGGTATTTGTTTATTTTTCATTAGAATAGGTACCAATGTATTGTAACTTCCGACTCGGAAATTTTTTTAACATAAAATTTTTGAAACCGATTTTCTACCGTTGAAAATTGCGTAATTATCCTTGCAGTTTATTCACAAAAAAAAAATATATTACTTAAAATGTACAAATAGTAGCTAGTACTTATTAAATTGTATCACATGTAATTAAATGCCTTTTAAATGTAAATTATTTTTAGAAAAAAATATTTACCAAGAATTTCCACAAAAAAACATTTATAACGATTTAGTTTATGACATGTTTATGCCTTTATTAAAACAAGTTAACTTGTGTGTTCAGTCTGTCCGTCTGTTAATTAGTGCAGCCAAAACCGCGACAAACACGAAAAAACTGTTGATGGTCCTGATTAAATATTAAAAGATATGTTAGACGAAATGATAAAACTTTTTACTTAAGATTCTAGGAAAACTAGAAAAACACATTTACTTGTAATCTATGACAGATACCCTTTATTCTGCTTTTAAGGTTTCTTTTGTGACTGAGCATTGAAGTCTGCAATATAATTTTGAATTCCACTGTTTTTCACATATGAAGATATTATAGAACTTAGCTTGTTTTGTTGAACAAATTCAAAAAAAAATTTCAACTTTTAAAAATGTGTATCTCGGTCAGATAGCCAAGCGGGCTAGGCGTGCGATTCTCATTCGCTTCACTGTCGGTAGGTTCAGTGGATGTGGGATCGAGCCCCAGCTCGGTGTACAGAAAAATAAAAAAGGCTAACGTAGCAGTTTAAAATTCTAGATAAATCTGCGGCTTAGACTAGAATATGCTGGTGTCTGATCGGCCTATGGTGGAGCAGTACGGCAAGGGATAAGGGCTTGCGGCTCAGTGATACTCCTCCATAGATCCCTACCGGAAGGGCGTGGCGCCAAAATACCGGTGTATATATATATATATATATATATATATATATATATATATATACAGGGTGAGTCATGAGGAACTTTACATATTTCTACCATATGTAGAGTCCCTCAGGGAGCATATCATGTGGCCACTAAAAAATGTCAACTCCTCTTCTTTATTAATTAACAGGGTGATTTGTGTAATTGACCATTTATTTCATTTTACTGTAGTGTTTATACGGCTCATTTGATTTTTTTAATTTTTGCATGATACAGTACACTACTATCAAGCATTCGACTGGTATTAGCTAAACTAAAAAATTCCAGGACTGGCTTTGGAAAAATTAATTTAGGGATTCGTATTAAATATTACACCCTGTATATATTTTTTTAAAAATTCAATAAGTGATTTTCAAACTACATAAATAGCCAATGAAAACGACATATGCGACAATGTTGTCGCACTTTTATTAAATTTTTAGTGAACGATCAAATCTTACCAAAAATAGAACAACCATAATGAAGTATCAAATTATAAGGTAATTAATTTAAACAAATGTTATAAATTTCAAACATTTTAATTAAAATGAGTTTCTACAACATAATCTAATACGTAGAAAATTAACATCTTTACTGTCACTTTGTATTATCTCTACGATAGAATCAATTGTTTTTCAATTTTAAATTTTTAATTTAATTACTATTTAACTGGGAATAAGCCACAATTAAAGGTTAAAATACGTTTATTGACGTTTCATATTATTATATTATGTAATCGAATGAACTATCTTATAAGTGAAGTCGTCCCAGGAACGCAACTCAACAATATTGGCAATATCATTTTAAAGTCGTCTACTTTAAAATGTATAATGTATGTCTGAATTGTCAATATAGATGAGTCAGATAAAATTAAATTATTAGAAGAATTTTTCACTAAGTAACAAAAACAAAATTTGTTTAATTTACTAATGTTTGTATTTTGAGAACGATTTCCGAAGTGGAAATTGAAACGTCAATAAACGTATTTTAACCTTTAATTGTGGCTTATTCCCAGTTAAATAGTAATTAATTTAAAATGCCACAAGAAAATAGCTTCAGAACAATTTTAAATTTTTACTCATAGATCGTATTGGGGCATTATTTTCGATAAATAATAAATTAAATTGATTAAAAATTCAAACCTCTTGTATGTGTTAGTTTTTGTTGATTGTAAATGATTAAAATTTTATGTCAAATAATAATACATTGCATCAACTGTACTAAATAAAAATAAATCTAAAAAAGTTTAAAATGAAGGTTGGCGTTGACCGTTTGACGTTTCTTGATATTTTATACCCATTGTCATTATTGTCATTATCAATTGTTATTTATGTGTACAAGAATACATATTTCTTCTGTCATATCTACGTTAAGTACATTGTGTTAGTTTTGGTACAGCTTTTGTTACTTTCGTTCAAAATGCCACATCAGTTTTCGACCACAGAATATGCAGACATAATATTTGTTTATGGATTCTGTAATGGGAATGGTAGGGCTGCTAGTAGAGAATATCGCAAGAGATTTCCTAATCGTCGAATTCCCAGTCATCCAACATTTGGGTCAGTTTTTAATTATTTGCGAGAAAATGGCACTTTTCCTAGTGGAACAACAGAGCGACATGTAGATGAAGCGCAGGAAGATGACATTATGGACGCCGTTACTATGAACCCTACAATAAGCACTAGACAAGTAAGTCGAGAACTCAATGTTACTCAATCAAAAGTAAGTAAAGTCTTACAAAAAAATAATCTATACTCATATCACATTCAAATGGTTCAGCGACTACATGCTGGAGATGAGATCGATAGGTTGGAATTTTGTAGATGGATTAATAATAATCGACCAACGCTATACAGGACACTATTTACAGATGAAGCCCAATTTACCAGAGACGGGATAAATAATTCACGAAATTCACATGTGTGGGCAGAAGAAAATCCCCATGCTATTCGAGAACGTCGTTCTCAGTTAAGGTTTTCGGTTAACGTGTGGATTGGTGTCATAAATAACCAATTAGTAGGTCCTCACTTTTTTGATGGTCCTTTAACAGGGCAGGTCTATTTGAACTTTCTACAAAATATTTTGCCGAATTTGCTTGCCAACGCGAACGTTGCTATCCGAGGGATGTATTTTTAGCATGATGGGGCACCCCCACACTTTTTACTGGCAGTGAGACAACATCTCAATAATGTTTATGGCAACAGGTGGATAGGACGTGCAGGTCCTATTTCGTGGCCTTCAAGATCCCCTAATTTCAATCCCGTTGATTACCATATTTGGGGACGATTGAAGCAACTAGTTTACGCAGTGAATATTAATAACCGACAACAATTAATTGATAGAATTATACATTGTTGTAATACTATTAGAAACGATCCCCAGAGTATCCGTAATTCAATACGTCAATTAACAATTCGGCAACAAAAATGTGTACAGGCTGCAGGGTTCCATTTCGAAAATCTATTTTGAATTATTTTTATTTTGTTACCATTATTGTATCTTTTCCAGTTCTAATTTGTGGGTTTATCATAACTATGTACATATTTTTAGTTTTTTTTTTTAAATTGTTCTTCGTTATTGTTAGTAGTCACTGTTTTTTGTTGTGCAGTGACTCAGTTTATCATTTCAATTAAAATGTTTGAAATTTATAACATTTGTTTAAATTAATTACCTTATAATTTGATACTTCATTATGGTTGTTCTATTTTTGGTAAGATTTGATCGTTCACTAAAAATTTAATAAAAGTGCGACAACATTGTCGCATATGTCGTTTTCATTGGCTATTTATGTAGTTTGAAAATCACTTATTGCATTTTTAAAAAAATATATACAGGGTGTAATATTTAATACGAATTCCTAAATTAATTTTTCCAAAGCCAGTCCTGGAATTTTTTAGTTTAGCTAATACCAGTCGAACGCTTGATAGTAGTGTACTGTATCATGCAAAAATTAAAAAAATCAAATGAGCCGTATAAACACTACAGTAAAATGAAATAAATGGTCAATTACACAAATCACCCTGTTAATTAATAAAGAAGAGGAGTTAACATTTTTTAGTGGCCACATGATATGCTCCCTGAGGGACTCTACATATGGTAGAAGTATGTAAAGTTCCTCATGACTCACCCTGTATAATGTGTATTATGACAAATATTTATTTGAAAATGAAGAATACATATTTCGATCCATAGACTTTTGTAAAAGCTAATATTGTTGCTTTAGTTTGAATTTTGTTTTCTGTTCGTTCTCTCTCTCTCTCTCTCTCTCTCTCTCTCTCTCTCTCTCTCTCTCTCTCTCTCTCTCTCTCTCTCTCTCTCTCTCTCTCTCTCTCTCTCTCTCTCTCTCTCTCTCTCTCTCTCTCTCTCTCTCTCTCTCTCTCTCTCTCTCTCTCTAGTTCCCCCTTGTAGAGTATTGGGCGCTTATGCGTTTCGTGACCAAAAGTGTAAGATTGCGCACTGGCCGGGTCAGCGCATCTTATTTCTTGTTCATTATCTGGGTAAACTCTTCTATTGCTTGCTTTGTCTTTAATACTTCGGTCCATCTTAGTCTAATTTTTCGTGTTTTCTCGTTATATATAGGTTTTAGTTTTTTTCCAGCTGTTGTCTTATCTTCCTCTCTTTCTTTTCCCCTCTGGTCTGGTAGAGTATGGCTAATCGATTTTCATTTTTTTTTCCTAAATTCAAGATCTTCTAACTCTTTGAATACGTTCCATCTGATTTAGGTTCGATCGTCATTTACTTTACCCACTATACAATCTATCATAATAAGGAAGAGGGTAGGAGGTAGTACACATTTCTGTTTAACTTCACTCTATTCCTATTTCTTCTGTTACTTCACCTGAGTATTCCAATTTGGCTTTATATCCTTCATAGAAAAGTTTAATAAAGTTAATGATTTCTAATGATATCCCATATAGTCTTAAGATTTTCTACATCTGCACCCTATTTATTCCGTCGAAGGCCTTCTCAATGTCAATAAAACTCATATCTATATCAATATTTTTTTCATTTGTTTGTTCCAAGATAATTATGAGGTTGGTCACCGGTGAAGTGTTTATCACGGAAGCCTACTTAGTTACTTCCAAATTTTTGTATCTAGTTCCGGCTTCAATCTTTCCAATATAATTTTGGTCAACACTTTGGACGTGGCACTTAGTACTGTTATTGCCTGCAAAATTATTGCATTTACTTATGTCTCCTTTTTTTGGGTATTTTTATTATCAATCCCTTCTTCCACACCTTTGGTAAATCTTCATCAGTCTATATCTTGTTAAAAATTTTCTGTAGGATTTCTATTGATTGCTTAGTATCTGCTTTGATTAGGTAAATGGGTATATTGTCTATTGCTTTGGGCATACCATTTTTTAGAAGGCTAAATGTTGCCTATTTCTTCCATTGTATTTATCCAATATTCACTTCTAGCTCTGGTGGTACTACCTCGTCTTCTATGAATTGTATTATTTCGTATTTAGCATATATTTCTTAGAAGTAGTCCTTCCATCTTTGTATTATTCCATTTTTATTTTTTATTCTGTTTCCTTTTTCTTCGTTTGAATGTGTATAAAAGACATGGCAAACAATGGAAAAAAATTTATCGATTAAAATCTTTATTAGCAACAAAATCTTAATTTTTTAATTAAAATTAGTACTTGATTAACAATATAGTGCAACTCATATGGAAATTAACATTGGAAGTCGTCAAGGTGCGTTCTGGTGATTACTGCCTCTTTTGAAGTCACGCTCGAACATGTCTTTATCAGGTCTCAAACAGATCATCTCCCGATATAGTTGCGCTTCCAGCTACAACATAGCTCTTTATAACTCATAGTCCTTTAACTGTAGTTTATTTTGGTTTATGGATTATACCCAAGTATTGTAAACATCACAAAGCATAAATTTTACTTTATACTATATTTATGCTTATATCAAATATACTATAAAAGTTTTAATTAGTGAATTTTGAAAATAATTAATATCCAGAAAGGTAATTAAAAGATATATTAAACTGGTTTTATTACTTTTTTACAGGTTTTTAATATCTATTATTTATAGAGTTTAAATTTTTTTTTAAGATTCTTTGTTGACGATAGAGTTTAAACATTTTATTAATGTATCAACTAAAATATCTACATCATTTATTTTATTTGTGTGGTCCGAAGTAGTTCTAAATGATAGTAATTTATTTAGTTAAATAACACCTACAGTAAAAGGCATTTTATCATTTAATTCTTTGATTACAGGTTTTGGATTTCTTAGAGAAAGCTAGATTAAAATCCGTCATAATAGGTTTAAATTAGTATATTGAAACAAATACTAAATACTAAAAAATATTTAAAATTGGTTAGTAAAAGCATTTATAATTAGTTAGGAAAATATAACGGAATGTAATGAAATTCAAACTTTTAAACTTAAAAAATATATGGAAACTGGAAGACTTCGACAACAATAGCCAAAACCAAGAAAATAGTAGAATGACTAAATCACGTAACATAGAATGTTAACCGACTTGATAACTACCAATATTTCAATTAACGATAATAATCATATTGTCATTATTCAAATGGGATCAAATAAGGCAGTTAATAAGGCAAATGGGATCAAAAGCATAATTGGATGTAGCAAGAATAAGAATGAGATATAGAGAACTGTTTTGCTAGATAAAATACTCGACCAAAGGCAAAATACAGAAGTTGTATTTCGTTATGTAAGGGTTAAATAAAAAGAGATGAGGCATCAAAATAAAGACCAAGTAAATGGATTCGTCCAAGAACAAGGTTTAATAATAACAAGCTCACGAAATTGATAGTGTTGCGTTCTGCACAAACGATGACCTCAATATAACAATTGGGGTTATCAGAAAAGGGAGAGAATATATTATGTTCAATCTAGAACTAGCTGGTTTAGCCTTTCGCATTGGGCATGTATATTTCTATAGAAAAATAATAAACGAGTAGACTATATAAACTTTATTTGACTATATAAAGTAAAATCAAACATACATGTACATCAACAAACATACAATTATAACTAAACATATCTGGATGCAGGATGTCGATGAATAGGTTTTCAAAACACATTAACAAAAAAGGAATTTGAGATTTCGATTGCTATGGTTGAGTATGATTAGAAATAACGCATAAAATTGATATTAGACGTTAAAGAGTAAAAAATATGCGCACATATATTAATATTATTATTCCGTGGTAAAATGAACATACGTTGTTGATAAAAGGTACACAAAATGCAATTAGACATAACATATATGAATTATATTGATCGTAATACAAATAATAATAAACTCGATTCAAAAGTATAATCGGTAATAAAAATACACATTAAATTAATAATGAAATTAATACAATTAGTAAACTTATCACGTAAACGCTGTGATATACATATAAAAAAAAGAATAATGAAATTATTACAATCTAATAAATATAAAAATCTACGATAAAGGTAATAACGTTTAACCAAACTTAAAATGTTCTCAAACGGTTAAAATATTCAACACGCGATATAATGTGAAATATAGTTTAGCACAAACAATTTCAACTTGCCAAATAATTGAATAATAATGTAACGATTCTACACAGTAAACGTACATGTTGTAATGCTTTATATAAGTTGTACTTTACCCCGTGAAACGGCTTCAGCCACGAATGGATTGCGAACCCTCTGGTTCGGTGAAATTCAGGAATCAAAATTAGTCCATTTCTACGATAGGAACTGTCTTTTTTACAAGACCGCAGCAAAGTCCCCTAGGAAGCGCTGCTATTAACCCACACACAAACATCTGTGTCGATTGGAAGATAATACTCGACTCCCCCACACGACCGAAGCGAAGTGTGTCAGGTACTCTTAACCGAAACCCACGTCTGTCTCATTTGGTATATGGAACTCGTCTCTTATCTCATTCTTATCTATCATATCTCAAATACACGTCTGTGTCATTTTTCAGATGGCTCATCTCGTAATATGTAGTTTTTAACACAGCTGTATTTTTGTACACGGAATCTTGGAATACGGAGAGAATCAAAACTACCACAAAGTCTGTTAATATTATATAAATGTTTATATATCGTTGCGAAACTGCAACAGATAAAATGCAAAATAATAATAGATAAATGCAAGAAGACGACAAACACGATTGCCAGAAAATTTGAAAAAGTTAAAAGTAAAAACTGGAAGAAGACTCGGAAGAAGAAGATCGGCGCTGAAAACTAGAAGTTTATTAATGATTTTATAGATAATTACTCTTTTCTCTAAATTATCAAACCACTTATCAATAGTACTTGAAACGCCACTTAAAGCAATTGACTTATTACATAAACATATGTTTCATAAATAAATTATTATTTGAGAATTAGAATCTTCCTAACCCATTTTATTTGGACAAAATCCATATAACATATTTTTAAATATAATCGTTTTCAATAATAATCGTGCTAAATCATTGTTTTTCTCGTGATTACTTGTTATAGCTTTTTTTTCTAATGTGCTGTGACACCTTGATTTACCTCCGTAGTAATTAAGTTTAAACTTATTAAGAAATTTATGACATTAGACAAATTAAAAATTGTATAAAAAACCTAGTAGAAATAGATAAATTATATAATTTTCATCTTTCATCTTTAAAAGTTGTTAATTATTATGTTAATTCATGGTTTTATTACAAAAATAAAAATAAAACATAAAAGTAGTACAACAAAATTTAAAAGTTATAAAAGTTTGAGTTTATTTTCCGCAGACTTCTTATATATGGGACGCCAAAATTAAATATATTTTAAGAACCTCCGAAAGTATTATCGTAACAGAAATTATACTAACCTACTGAAATGCTTGCAGAAATACATAGTCTACACTTTATAATTAAGTAAAAGACGATAACGGGTTTACATTGATTTCAAAATCTCTATTTAGATCACTTAAGCATACGAAACAATCAGCAATCCAGAAACGTATCTAAAACTAAAAACAGGTTCAACGAAAAAAATGAGAAGATTGTAAAATATTTGCAACAATTATATAACTTTTTATTATAATTGTCGCCTTTATTCCGAAAAAATTAAACTATCAATAAATTGAGATTTTTTAACTAAATACTTGGTGTTTTTTGCATATTTTTTTGTGATATATGTTTAACTATACATATACACGTGTTTGAGAGTCTTTTTGATGGCTCAACATACGATATGATATTGAGATTATTGCCTCTCTTTAGTAAAAGATGGTACCATCATAGAAGAAAAAGAGAAATGGAATGACAATAATTGGCATTATATTAAACATCAAGCATATTGTAATGGAAAGGATCAACTCTTTTGCTATTAACGCAAACTTATGGTGGAAACACAGCGATATCCTGTGAAAAACAGTACTCCAACAGCGGACAGAATACTGTCCGCTGATATATACAAGGTCATCTTATACACATAAAGATAAGGTGATCTAGAAATAGATCACTGGGCGTTAATAGGTTTTAAGCATTAGAAATACTATTTTCAGTTATAAATTTCAGGGAATATTTTATAATATAATATTTTTTGGCCATTATAAGCTTGAGGGTACCTCTCACTCTACCCCCAATATTGTGTCCCGCTTTGGGGACATCTAGAAAATGGTCACGGGAATTCTAACATGGTCTCTACCTTGAATATTACCGTCATATATTGGATGTAATTCCGTATATTTATTGACTCTCCTCTTTTACAAAGAAATGCATATTGGCTATGTAAGATTTAAGTAGTTGCTTCATAGTTTTGAACTCTATGGGGCTAGATAGTCTTGTGTTTAACCTGCAATCTCTGTTCCACAGTTTAGTAAAATGTGTGATATATCTACACAAGGCTGCAAAGTAATATCTTTTTCCATTCTTGGCCTTGTAAATCTGGTTTACTAATCTGTGTACATCAGTGCTTTGTTCGGAGTTTGTTCCGAAATCCAAATTCGGGATTTTAAATTAGTTGTTTTTTCCTTCGTTCATATTTTAACGTTTTTAGCCTATAGACTTTTGAAGACTTAGGAGAGCATTAGAAGTAGGCCTATTGTAATATAAGAGGAGAAACCCTCCCTTTTTTGGGTTTTGGGATCATGTTGATTTGTGCAACCTTCGAATTGATGAAAATGAAAAATGTATCAATTTGTAATATAAACAAGGATACTATCACTGTTACAAATTGTTCTATTTCGGTCTTTGTTATAACCGGCTTTATTAATATACATAGCAAGTGAAGAAGTACTTCTGATTACATAATGAAAGATTTAATTATCACAATGAAGTATTAAATATTTAGGATACTTATACATTTTACAACCTTTTTATGGAGGTATTTACTATTTTCACGTATGTTTTAATGATACAGGTGCAGTGATCAACGGGTAACGAAGAAGCATACAGAAGTATTTACCAATTATTTTTTTGTAATAACTTACGCTATAAATCCTTGCTTCTAACATTTAATAAACGTTAAAATTGTTTTGTATATCTTCTTTAGATGAACCAACCGTTAGATTTCAACGAAATACTTAAGATACTAGCCAATGTAATAAAGATTGTTTCTGATTATCTTAACAAAGGAAACTGTAAATAGGTATATTAGTCTTTGTGGGTGTATAGTACCTCAGGTTTTAATGGTAATCGGTGTATGTGTATGTTTTAACGCTCTCTGACATAAATATATATATATATATATATATATATATATATATATATATATATTATATGTATATTATATACTTATTGTAAATAATAATATTGTATATTTTTAGCATAATGCCCTGCTATACTTTTAAATATCGCTCATGGCTGTATCTCGAAGAGAATAACTCGAAAGAATTAGTTTTACTTATTACTTTAAATTATAAAAATAGTTATTTTTGGTTTGTTTTACTTTAAAAACTATATTTTATAATGGGCTTCGAATCTGAAGACTGGATAATTTACAGTTATTTTATGTAATTCTGTTTTATATAAATAATTAAAAAAAGGAAGATCTCAATATGAGCAACCCAACCGAAGACGAGTACACGATACACTTCACTGGCGGTCAGGCCATTCCAGTTAAAGACGAGAGTAATGTGCTTAGAAAACTAGAACAGTAATCACCAAGTAGGACCTCCCAACTAATATACATACAAAAATCCGAGTTCTTGATATATTCAATAAAGTGATTTTTGGACGATTCCACTGTGACCTGTTCAGATCTATTTTGGTCCTTTAATTAATTCTAGATATTTATTTATAGAAATGCATATATCATTATCTGCCAATCCTATCAGCTTCAACTGCTTATTCAATCTACAGTGGCCTGTTAACAGACCTTATGCTACTTTAAATGGTTAGTTATAGGAGAAAAATCAGAGAACCTACAAATCGTAATTAGAACTACAAATTCAACCGAAATCTTCAAATACTTGCGAGTCCAAATAACATCAAAAGCAGTGAGTAGCGAATAAATACATTTCAGGATTGGCCAAGCAAGATCAGCTACTAGACAGTTACACGGACTATTTTGAAATAATAAAAGAAAATTAAAATAGAGTTTATAGAAGAATCATAGAAAGTATTGGCTTATACAACGCCGTACTCTGGGAAATAATAAAAAAAAAACAAATAAAAAAAAACAAATAAAAAATTATGGCCATGCAATTAGAGATGATGTTGCCGGTTCATTAGACCTGATAGGATGAGTAACGAAGATATTTGGAGAGAAATAGAAATTGATCTAGATATAATAGACACAATTGAATACAAAAGACTAAACTGGTATGCCTGAAAATAGATGACCACAAAAGATGGATAGAAAATGGATAGTTTTGCCCATTAGAAGCAAACGAGGTACACCAAGATGGTCCTGGAGAGATGTCGAAGATGCAATGATCGCCAGAGATTTGAAAACTGAAGACTGCTTCAACAGAAAACACTGGAAATTAGAACGCAGTTGTAGAAGACTCGCCTATTATGTATTTAAAAAAAGAATATGCAACAGTGAAACAAGTTTAGAACGATATTCCAAATACTTTTAAATTGTGCTTTTTTTAATAATCGTACCTTTCAAAAGCTAATCGTTCATGAATATGTTACTTCAATATTTATATTTAGGTTAAAAAATCAGTGTCGAAAAGATTTTATTATTTTATATTTATTGCTGTCAAATTACTTATGTCTTAGAAATTATTTTCATTTAACAAAGTATCTATGTACACAATCCACATGTACACAATCCACACTAATGACCAACAATCTACAATTTCAATATTTTTAAGACCTGTTTCTAAACCTAGAAAATGTTTTAACCAAAATGCAATGCACACTCACAACAGCTTCTAATGAGACTTTTATTCTAATTATATTCGATAAAATTAATAATTCAGTCTTAACCAAAGCATGAAACAATCTAGTTCCAGTTAATGAAGTCATATTATAGATAACATTAAAGTAGATATAGTTGTTAAGTATAATTTAGGCAATAAACATTAACCTTTAATAATTTCATTCAATATGAGGTCGTTTAGTTAATTTTATAATTTCTCAATTTTAATCGCTTATAATGATAGAGTATTTGTGCTCTCCTATATCTTTTATCGAGATGTTTTTCTAGTCACAAATCTAAATAGTTCCCATGAAATGGCAGCTTCCTTAAGTATTGCTTAGATGTAATACTGATAAGAAATTTTTTGAACGTGCCAGAAAGTAATTACGATTAACATATTTCAACATGATTAGCTATAATTAAATAGTTAGATAAAACAAATATCGTGGAATTTTTTTATTGAAGCAAGAAGAGTATAAAATAAAACATAATTTACAACTAATTTAAATGTTTATCGGATAACGAAGTTTTCTAATCATCTTTAGTGATACTACTGAGTTTTGGCGTTTTTTGTCGCTAATTTGCCACATTTACACCATCTTTTCACGTTAATATTGGCCTGTAGTTTTCTAATCATCTTTAGTGATACTACTGAGCTTCGGCGTTTTTTGTCGCTAATTTGCCACATTTACACCATCTTTCCACGTTAATATTGGCCTGTCTAATATTGCCCATGGACATCGGTAATAGGGAAGATCAACTTTATTTGCTTTTGAAAAGTGTCGATCTTAGCATATCCTGGTTGGTACAACGTCATACACACATACACATATGACTTCAAAATTTTAAATTTCCTCGTTAAAGTTTTCGCAGAATTTCCGTTTTTAGTTTCCTATTTAGAGTAAATTTCACTGATTTGGTCTTATTGTTTTATCTTCGTGCATTGCGAGAATTATATTTTCTGCCGCAGGAAAGAAGTGAACGTTTTAAGTGTTGGTTGGTAGTAACAATAAGGTACTGATCATCAGCGTATGTTATAAATTTGAGTTCATTTATTAAAAATAGTTTCTCTACTGTATAATTCGATCTCGCTTGGAGAATTTTCCTGTATAATATTAAAAATAGAGTGTCCTACACAGTCTCATATGCTTATATAAAGTTTATTAAATAACAGGAAAGTATCAATATTGAATTCGTTGGTTTTTTTTAATATTTGACGTAGAAAAAAAATCTGATATATTGTAAACCTACCTTTCGATAAGCACCTTAGTTTTCACAAAGAAGTTCTTATACTTATTCAATTAAAAGAGTGTTTAGAGAGTTGTAAAATAACTTTTACACTGTATTCAAGAGATTTATGTCTCTATAATGTTTAGCCTAAATTAGATCTCCCTTTTTATGTAGTATGTAGATTATTTGAGTATATCAGTATTTTGACATTAGTTATTTGCTTCAGACTTTAAAAATTGTATTGTAAGTCAATATTTCGTACATTAAACAAGGATTTATTGAGGTTTAGTTTCTGAACACTAGTAGCATAGGGGCAACAAAAAATTGTAAGTTTACCTAATGACAATTTTAACTTTTATATAAATGTATATATACTTAATTGGTTTCACGTTTTTTGATGCCTAAGTTCCACCGCATTACCTTAGTTATTTCTTTTCTTCGGGATCTTTGAGATCTTTCTCATCTTCTGTGAAACAGAAACATATGTGGGGAAACCCATATCATAATCTTTTTTGGGAATTTTGCATTTTTCATCGTTTAGACATTTTCGTACCATAAGAGTTACTTTCTCTCTTCATCTGTCGTTACTAATCCTTTAGCTCTTATTCATCATCTTATTTTATCGTCGCAAATTCTGTCTCTGCGGGATACTCCAACTGTATTGGTCAGAGCGCATAATTATGTCATTATCTTTTAATGTGATGTTTGTTATTTTGGTTCCTATTCAGCCCCCACTTTCTATATTACTGTTATTGTGTCGTTGTCATTTATTCCAGATCGACTTTATCATTGCCTATGATGAACTGGTCATCAGCAAACTGCAAGGTATATAAAATGTCTCCATGATCTACACATGTAACTTTACAGTTGTGTTTTCATTGTTCCAAAGCCTTTGCAACATATATCTTAAACAAGGTTGGCGAAATATATCATCTTTAACGTAGACCCTAATTGACAAGGAATATCTGTGAAAATCTATTTCCATTTTGAATTTGCTATGTTGTTTCTTTGTATAAATTCCGTAACGCTCTGATTAAATTGAAGCTTATGCTAGTTTCTAGTAACTTTCCAGAGCTTGTTTGTAGGAACTGTATTATAAAAATTTAACAAACATAAGGTAGATTTCTTGATTTGTGCTTGACTTTTTTTTCTGTAAGTTATTTCCAGAACAATATATATTATCACTACAACCTTGTTTCTTTACGAAAACCGGCTTGTTGTTCTTCCTCTTGTTTTTCGTGCTTGTTTTAATGAGATCTCTTATTAATCTTCCGTAGAGATAGCTGAATGTACTTGTCACTGATATTTAATCATAGTTCACACACTTACGTTTATCTCCTTTTTTATAAATATATGATATAAAGGCGTTTTTTATTTGTTGGATACGGAAATGTTATTTAGATATTGATGTACGCACCAAGTGAGAATTAAAAAAAAATGTTGTTCCTATTTTATCAGTTCAGCAGGGATATCTCCTGGTGCTGGAGATCTACCGTTTTTCAGCTCTTTTTACCGACATAAAAAATATGTCAATATTTTCTACTTATTATACGCAGCAAGTTGGATTTGTTAAGCTTAAATATATTAAATATTTCCGGTTATCCATTATCATTTTTATGATATGCGACGTTTTAGTCTAGATTATGACCAATCCGAGGCCTGCGTGCCAGAACTTGGTACGACGAGACGGAGTTCTTACAGTGGCCCGGAAGAAGTCTTCTTATAACGAACACATGTTTTCAAGAATTTTCTTAAAATTCAGGTAAATCAGAAATACAATCCATTTACTCGGTTTAACTGGAAGTGATTAAAATTATTTAAAGTTTGTAAATTTTTACCATAAATTACTGTCTGAGATTTAAATGAGATGACTCATAGATGCAGTGTTCCTTTGGATCTCATATGTGTTAACTTTATATATTAAAAATTCTAAATGTCGATCAACGAGTCACAAACGTAACATGAATTATATACTGACTGGAATAAGAATATAAAGAGATTTATTTAATAAAATTTTTGGATTTTGGCGGAAAATTTCAAAAATCAGTTTCTAAATAAACTTTTTCCACCAAGTATAGTGCATAAACTTACTACTGACACTTTTTCCAAAAATTTTGACCATCTAGTCTGTGACTATCCTCTAGCTGTTTTGTATGATGTGCACCTCAATTAAATAAGTCTACAGTTCACCGTGTATCCAACGCTCTGGTCAATTGCTCTTTTCAGTTACATTTCAGCGACGTGATAACTTCGATCTTTTATCATTAAGTTCTTTGACCAATTTTTTCCTGTGTTATATAATTACATGTCTGCTAAATATTTTATAATAAAAATAAATACAGCAAGAACACTTCTTAATGTAACACTAGTTTAGTCAAGTCTTTTATTATATTTTGTCCTCTTTCTTCATATTTCTTTAAAAAAGAATTCAAATATTCTATAATATATTTTAACCATGTTAAGCGTATGCAATAAAATATTTAAACGAAAATAATATGTAATTTAGGAATCAGTAGCACACCATTACAATAAAGACTTCCCTTTTATCCAGTGACAATCGAGTTTCTCCGTCCTGTCGAGTAAGTTTATCACTTCTTCCTTTCACCTTGGTATCATTTTTCTTTCGTCCTTTTGAGATTTCGATGTATGTATTTACATACACTGCCTCGAATAAATAATCTTTGTAGCAAAGAAAATAAACGTTTCGTTGAACATGAGATTTAAGAATAAAAACTTCCCCGTATATGATCAAAATATAGATGCCATGAGCGAAATTTATATTTTCAAATACGTATGTGACTGGCTATATTATTATTGGTTTAAATATAAAAAAATGTACAAATATTTAATAAGTGCGAAATTTATTCTACAATAAATGAAAATCAAATTACCTTCTGAGTTTTCAGGGAAGGTTTCACAGTTCAATCGATTTTTTAACAGCACTAAAGAAGTATGCATACTCTGCACTTTTTTATTCGTTTGGTGTTATTAGATAATACTAGTAGTAATTAGAATAACAGACTGCTAATTTAATAACTTATTTTAGACTTAGACATCTACTTTATTTAACGCAATTTGAGCAGTACCTATCTAAGAAAGAAAAATGTACACATGGATTGAGAAATTTCTGCGTGGGTATCCCAATTAAGTCAGACACGAATTCGCTGGTAATATCGCTTCGAAATATTGATTGCCATCGGGAAATATGATTTCTGAAACAGAGATTCAGGATCAGGCTATTACTAATATTCGAACCAAAAATGACCTGGATATATTTGGCCGCAACATATCCCTTATTATTAATATACTACAACAGCATGCTTAAGAATGACAAAAATACTATACTGCGACCGCAGTATGCTCACAGACTAACCTGAGGCACATATTAGACCGGGTGGCATACTATTTGAATAAATAACTACTGGTGTTATTTTGAAAAACACCCTAGAGAACATAAAAAACTTCCAATATACTAGGTTATCCAGGAGTCAATAACCAATAAAACTCTAGGTCTGAAAATCTGAAACCTAGGTGTTTAAGATAAGCAAACTTTGACCCAGAGAAAGTAAGAGTCGTCTAGCTAAAATATTGAAAAAGAATAATAATCTAGATTTTAGTCGTGTATGAACGGAGTAATTCAGTCTTATAATAATTCTTATAAATTCGTATTTTTAAATATTGGAAAACGGTTTAAATTTTTATTTTGCTATTAAATACTTCTCCCATAGGTTACGAGCAGTGTCGCCTTTATGATATAGTAAGAAATTGAACAACAGATTGTCTTTGAATTACTAAGGTAAACTATTTAATCAACAAAGTTACCCAAGACTTCAAAGCAAGAAAAAAATTCATACATATATGCCTTATTTCTCTAATAATTAAGGAAAATAACAGTTGCAGTACTGTGGACATAGTCCAGGATAACCAATAAGATTCTCTGCATGGTAGTCTAATGACAGTAACAGCTAATAGGACGTTCATCTTATGAAGAAAATTTGTACATATCCTTCACAATGGTTGAATAATAAGTAAAAAAAATCCAACATTGCCTATCTTATTGAATTTGTTTTTCGTAGAGACCTAGAGCTTAGATGACGTTTATTGGCTTCTTCTACATCTTCCATTAACTATTATACTAGGCTCTTTAATAAGTTTTGCGGTTCGATAAGAGAGAGCGTTGATACTAGCCTAATTTTGTTTGTTATGTTGGTACACTCTTCATATGAACGTGTATGAAGATTCATTTTAATCATGTAACAGTATTTTTTCACACATTGGAAAAAATCAAGTATCCTGCAGTGTTTAAAAGTAAAGGAAATTCTAAACGAATGTTGAAAGTGTATAAGAGTCTTCATCTTTAATTAGTATAGTACAAAGATGGGTTGCTAAATTTAAACGTAGTCGTACAAGCCTTGAAGATAATTTACGTCAAGGATGTCTACAAACAGCAACAACATCAAAAATCCTAGAAAAAATACAGCGTGTCGTATTGGAAAATCGTCAAGTGATTGAAAGAGATTTAGTAGAGGTCCTAAGCAGCTCATTGGGTAGTGCAACTAATACTTTTACTGAAGTATTGTGTTTCAAAAACCTGTGTTCACAATTTGTGTCGCATGTGCTACCAATGAAACGAAAACATATTCGAATGAGACTTTCTCAGCAATATTTGAAGAGGTTTCAAAAGGATAAAGTAGATTTTGTGCGTTGATTTTTAGGGATAAGACTTAGATCTACCACCATTATCCTGAATTAAAACAAGCGGATAAAATGTGGTGTGATCCTGGTTTTTTAAACTAGTAAATCAGTAAACTCTGAATATTATTTAAATGTTTTAGACCAATTTAAGGGAAAAAATCCAGTTTGCACAAGATAAATTCCTTTTCATCAGGAATCATCCTATGAACATTTTGAGAATGGCTAAAATCCATGAATTAACGTTTAAATTGTTGAAGTGTCCACCATATTTACCAGATTTTGTCCCTAGTGACTTTCATCTGTTTCAATGTCTAAAATAATTCATAGATAAAAAGCGTTTTTCTTCAAGTGATGAAGTTATAACAGCTGTCGAAGCGTATTTTGCAGCTCTTCCAGATTATTACCTCAGGGATGAACCTCATCAATTGTAATCTCATGTGTTGATGTTCAGGGAGGCTATACTTAATAATAAAGTGTATTTTAAAAAATAAAATTTTGTTTTTCTTATTGAAACGCAAAACTTATTTAACAGCTTATTACAGTTCTCAGACTTACATAAACTCTACACGACTCTTATATCAAGGCATCATCGAACCTGCTCCCAGCAACAGTAAGTTCTGCATCAGTTGCCTTACTATGATAAAGGTTCGCCAGTAGAACCCTGAGTAAGTTCATTGGGACCCAGTTGAGGCAGAGTCCGCGATCATGGTCACCTCTCTGCGCGTTTTCTTTACATTTTTCTTTATGCATTCAGAAGAGTCATTCATTTGTGAGTTCTCTTTTGGACTATCTCATTTTTTGTTGTGTCCATTTTATTTCCATGAGTTGGGACAAAATATTGCCAGGCACGACTGTGCACACAAACCGTGCCAAGACTACAATCATCCAGAGATCGCCAGATCTCTGGGGCTTCACTTATACAACACTTTTTCCTCTATGCCATGCATTTTCTGGGAATGATGCTATTAAACCTCGGAATTACGAAGGGCAATAGTCACAGAACAGATCTCACCATAGAATGTGTCAATTAGAGTGCTGCTCTCGCTATTATGAATGATTTGTTGATTAAGCACGGTCTAGATGTGAATATGTGTATGAGAATTTTATGTGCGGATGTGTTTGCGTTTATGTATGTATTAGTGTATGTTATATTTATTCAAAAAATCTACAATTAATGGCTTAGTTGCGGAGCTGATATGCCATATTTTCCGTTGATATGCAGCTATTTCTTTAGTTATACGGTATATTCATTTGTTCTATGGTCCTGATATGCATAAAATGATCCTTATTAGCTATTGAGGCTAATAGGAATGATAATTTTTTCACTTGGAACGGTACGGATTATAGTTAGTTAATACCAGAGGTAACAGACTATTGTGCTTCGTTGCTTTTTATTATTGCTTAGTATGCTAATATATAATAGGCAATGATCCTTTTCGTTACTTGGTTTATTATATTCTCTAGTAGGCTATACTTCGGTTTGTTATCAATATAGTTTAATTAACTTAAAGGAAATATAAGATTATATCTTGCATTTGCTGCAGATGTTTATATCTTGCATTTGTTATTTTCAGCAGTGTATTTGTAATAACCTTAATACTGATAATTGCTATGAATTTTAAGTAACGAGTTATAACGATAACGATCGGTTGGTAACAGCTCAACAGATTTTCGTCATCATAAAGTATGCGTTTATGCGGAGCTATTCAAGCGGAACTCTTGAAGAATTTATATATCAAAAGTGATATAACCTTCGCTTATTGGAAAAATGTGAACTTTGAAATATATCAGGAAACGTATGCCGTATGCGTGCTTTCTGTTGATTATAAAAAAAGTGAATAAGTCTTAAAAACTAAAACTCTGTTCTACACATTTATTATCAAAAAACATAATATATAAGTGAAAGCTGTTTTACTTGATATTAGAAAATGCCTGTGTAGTAGTTTTCGTGTCACTATAATATTACATGAAATAGATAAACCTAGTAAAATAAAAATAACTGGTTATAAAATTTCAATTTTAAGATATTGGCTACGAAAAATGTGATAATTGCTACCGCAAAGAAACTAAAACAACACTATTCCAAAGACCAAAGACCTATTCCCAGAATGGAAAACTACATATGTCAAAAATATATACAAGAATAAATGTCCCAAAAAGAATTGTACGAATTACCAAGAACTTACTAAAACCAGCTCAGACTGTAGAGTATACGGGAAGATTAAAAGCAGAATTGAGATTTTTGGGAAGACGCTGAAAATCAGTGTATCTTTTGTACTGGCCATTCTTATATAGACAATTGGTTTACCAATTATTCTATCAAAAAGAGTATGTAGTAGTGAGAGTTGAATGAACGCACTTAGAACTGAGGCACATACAAATCAAAAATACTGACAACTATAAATAATTTATAAACATTACAAGGAATACAAAAGAAATATCAATATACTTTGGAATAACAATTTTACTGGTAACATAAAAATTAGGATATACAAGAGTATCATAGAATGTGTTGCTACATATAGTTCGGAACTTTTTGGATAATATATTAAAAAGACGCATCCAAAATAGAAACAATGGAAATAAGTTGTTGGTATAAATGTTGCCAACTCACTAGAAAAGATAGAATACAGAATATTTAAATCAGAGAGTGTACAGGCACAGATATCGTGGCAACTATAGAAACTATAGGATTCAAAAGGCTAATGAGCTAAGGCTAAAAACTAAAATTGGCCTGAATAAAACTAAAAAATGATGGCCAAAGCGACTGTTATAATAGATCCTCACCAACAATAGAAAAAGGGTAGATCACGAAGATCTTCGAGACAAGGAGCAATTGGTGCAATGGTAGATAGAGGTCTATAAGCAGCTGCAGTTGTTCATATATGTATATATATGTATGTATGTATATATAATACACGTATATATATATATATATATATATATATATATATATATATATACATTTACATAGTTGACTGTGATATGTAAATATGGATATAAATATTTACCGGTCAAAAAATCCGGTAACTTGCATTTTATATGTGTTTTTAAATAATGTAGGTGTAGTATCAAGTATTGCCTCCACTTCATTTACTAAGGATTTTAATACTTCTAGGCATACTTGCAATAAGTTGCTGTATGTGTTCTTGCAGTATATGTTCCTATTCTTTATTCAAAGCTATTTTCAGCTCTTGAATCGTTTCTAGCAATAGTTGCCTCTTTTTAATCTTTTTCCCTAAAAGGATCTATACATGTTGTAAAGGATTTATATCAGGACTACAAGCGGGTCCGTCCAAAATGGAAATTCCGACAGTATTTAGGTAGCCTATGACGATTCGCGCATAATATGGATGCACATTAGGCTGCATAAATAAAAAATTATCAACAATAAAAGAAGCGAAGGTGACAACATTGTCCTCCAGACACTGTCTGTATGTATCTGTCTGTAATCCTAACCTGTTACCTCGATGAGCGCTGTTAATTAAGTGTATGCTACTTGTGTATGAGAACGTTAACCAGTTTTATACAGGTTCAAGTTCTTCTTACAGTTTGTTTATTACGCTGATCTCTGCACCTTTTCCTGCCTGATCCTTGGTCTTTTAGTGTTTATCCAGTCTGAAGATACTTAGTTAGATCATCATTTATGGTATTTTTGGCAACATTCATATGCTTTGCATTATAACGTGTACTTCTACTTACTATCTTTATGTAATGTCACAACGTTTACATTATTTTCGGAACTCATACGAACACGATCTTAACTCTAATGAACAGCGATCTATGTTTATTAGAATCAACGTGAAAATAATCGCAAATGCAATGAAAAATGCAAAACATCTGTTGCTAGTAAACAAGATAATGTATCACTTTCTGCCGAAAGTCAAAATTTTGTTTCTATGATGACGTAATCAGTTAGAAACATTAAAAAATAATTTCCAATAATCGGATATGCATCTACTTAACAAATTCTAAACTCGTCGAACATATTTTAACAGAATCTCCTACGATTACAATCAACTCTGTAGAACTACCCGTAAGAAGACTGGTAACCCCAGCCAAAAGACTAATAATCTCCAACGTATGTCCAACAATCCCTCATGAAATTATAGAAAAACACCTTTAAGATCTAGGTCTTCAACTAGCTTCACCAGTGTCACATCTTAAAGCTGAAATCCCCGGTGATGGATTTACGCATATTATGAGCTTCAGAAGACAGGTATACGTTACTCCAACTCATCATTTATGGTATTTTTGGCAACATTTATATGCTTTGCATTATAACGTGTACTTCTACTTACTATCTTTATGTAATGCCACAACTTTTACATTATTTTCGGAACTTATACGAACACTATCTAAACTCTAATGAACAGCGATCTATGTTTACCAGAATCAAAGTGAGAATAATCGCAAATGCAATGAAAAATGCAAAACATCTGTTGCTAGTAAACAGGATAATGTATCACTTTCTGCCGAAAGTCAAAATTTTGTTTCTATGGTGACGTAATCATTTAGAAACATTAAAAAAGAATCGTTTTTATTGCTATAAATAAACGTTTTTTATTATTAGTGTTTACTTCCTCTCCATTACAACCAGTATACGCTAAAAAAAACATACAAAATGAAAGTGTCCCGAGGATTTTTTGACCAGGAGTACATATAAATTGTTGTTCCATAGTAAAATTCACGACATGATGGCATTAATGTCATCTTGAAAAAACACCATAATTTTATATGATATAACACGTTATAAAAATTGTAATAAATGATGAAATAAATTTATGATGGAATGAAAAAACAACAAACTAATTAACCTTTTAATAATATTGCTCAGAAAACATTAAATTTAATTATAGACAGTCTAGATAATATATTCTAGAATTACTTGCATCGAAATACTTCAGAAACGTAATGCTTTATTGAATAGGTAACTTTTTGTAACATATTTAAATAGTTTTCATATTATAAATATAATTACAATATATCTAGAACTAAAGGATAATAACTTGCATGTTTTTTACATAGTACCTTGTACCGTGTACATTTTTTAGGTAGCAACTAGCAAGTTACTAGCTTATTATGTATAGTATAACATTACATAAAAAATAATTTTAATTAAATGTGATAGAATACAATCACAATTAAAAAACAATTAAGGTCAAAATTTTAAATAGGTATTGATTTTAATTAAAAATTTAATCTGTTTGATCACTTGGTTTAAAAATTTTAGCCACCGCTTAAAATTGAACAGTCGCTCTGCGACGTAGTTTTGGTCTACATTTATCCATTCACAATATTTAGCGCTGTAACTTGCAATGTCTCCTTTGGCCAAAACAACTTACAGGTTTTTTTTTATTAAAGACCTTAACATTTTTTTCTGGAAGAATTGAAGAGCTGCGAGATTAAAGTTCAGCTAGAGGTTCTCCATAGCCATATTCAATAGTTAAAAAACGGTTTTGGGATCGTCTCACACATAATTACTTTGTTCTTTAATGATAATAGAAAGTTAGTAAGATAAGCTAGTAAATTTGTCTAAATTTGAAGCTGCGCACTGGCTCGTTGTTGTTTTATTGTTACTTCACTGTCTGAATGTATAATCAAGTGCTGTGTGTTTTATGTTTTATATTTCATGTGAGATTTGCATATGTTAAGTTTCCATTTATTTATATTTGCTAACATTTATAACTAAGTTTTTATTTTGTTTAGATTTTCTGCAAATTTCCCCATGTTTGTGTGGAACTAAAGTGCAGGAATATAATTGTGGAGGATGACGTATAGCGTTAGCTTTATAGTTATGAAATGATAGGTATAATAATAAAGCAATATATAAAAAAACTAAAAGATTTTTATATGAAATAAATAAATTGCTTTCTGATTACCGTGTAGAATAACCCATATGATCCATGAGATATATAGCTCTTTAAATTTTTATACGTTTTATTTGTTTCTGTAAAAAGACAATAAAAGCTTGAAGAGATAGTAATTTCTATCCTTTTAATTGACTTTGGGGAAACCGTTATAGCAATATTGTTTCTTTATAGTTTAACACTATAATATGTAAATTTAAATTTACTGCTTTTAAATATTTCCGGTCGATGAGTCGGTGACGAATGTTGTAATTATTGTACTTATTATTATAATTACAATCAAAACCTACGTTGGTTTTCTTCCCACGAAAATATAGGGATCAAATATGTTGATGCAATAAAATGATACATTTGCAATTCAAAACATTAATGTCAAATATTAGGATGAATAATTAGTAGAAAATGCAAAAGGTAGTTTTAAAATAATTTTAGTATACAGGATACATATTTTATGAATGTAACTTAAAAAGTATCATTATTGACGGTATTTATCGTCAGTAAGTATATTATTTATGTTTCTTTAGATTTTATCTTTTAGATTTTGCAGTTTTAGGAATAAAGTTTATCTTATTGCTTTAAACATGCTTATTTAATTCGAAATGCCTGTAAAACACATAAATTAATTAAAAACTTAAGTAATCGATTTATTTGATTGCTTTGATGATGCATAACATTTCTTGATGTTATATACTAGACATACAACAGCTTCAACACAAATTTAGCTGAAATATTGCCTGGGAGTGTTTCGTGAAATAGCCTTAATTTTGAATATTATTCTGTCTTAAAAAAAATTGGTCAATATTACATATTTACAAGTAATTGTATTTTAACTTTTTCATTTTTTTAAATTAAAACTTTTATTACGATTTAGATTATAGCACTGGAGACACTGGTATTCTTGATTTTGGGGACTAAATAAATCACTCTAGTCTATATCCAACTTAGTCTTTCAAAGAAACAGATAATATACATTATATTATTACTGTCAAACCAATATGTGACAGAGTTTATACATTAGGTGGTACAAAATTACGGTTACGTACAACGTAATGTAACCTATGTCAAAAACTCTTATCCTAAGTGCCTTTCCGATTGAGTTTGGCGGCCTCATATATCAATCTCATATATTACGTAGCCGTGACCTTCTGTTTTCCTGTACTTTCTTCGGTCTTACATTATTATTACTTCAATTTGTTCAACTTCATGATATCTTACAGTGTTGAATAGATGTAGAGAGATTTTATTGCGGTTTATTACCCTTTTGGTAATATTTTTGTTATTTTAACTTATTTTCAATATCCGTCAATACATCCACATTTCTAAATTGATTTATATTCCTAATCTGATTTGAATAAAAATTATGTTCATAATACCAGATCTTGCTATATTAATACGCAT
Source organism: Diabrotica undecimpunctata (assembly GCF_040954645.1). Taxonomy (NCBI): domain Eukaryota; kingdom Metazoa; phylum Arthropoda; class Insecta; order Coleoptera; family Chrysomelidae; genus Diabrotica; species Diabrotica undecimpunctata. The sequence goes on from NC_092808.1 coordinate 63,379,241, forward strand.
TCTTATTCTAAGGATGTTTTAATTAGCTATTTATCTCTCTGCCCAGATATATGTAACTCTTCACGTTCTGAGGTGTGAGCGTCGTCTATCTTTAAGTTGGTTATGATTTGTTTTTGATTTTATCGAATAACACAGTTTTCGTTTTAGAAGTACTGATTTCAAGCCAATCAAGTCATCATATGGCTTTCGTTTGACAGTATTTTCATCAAAGCTGTTAGTTACTCTTGTGATTCACTATCGTGTACTATCATCTGTATACCTTAATTTATTAATCATGATTTGAAAGGATTAACATTCTGATGATTTGTTCGGTAAAGACATTATATAATAAATAAAGACTAAATGAATCCCTTAACTCATCCTTTTACATTTATATGATTGATGTTATCTTTTTTTAAACATGCCCTTTGTCGTTCTGGTATTTATTGCTAACGACTGTTTATATCATATCGATTTAGTCCTACATATTTGAGTACTGCGATTAATTTTTTATCTTTAATTCCGTCGAAAGCGTTTTGTACCCGAAATGCGTGTACTATTTTATAAAACGAGAAATCCCTTTGTTGATAGAGTTAACCTGTTCCCTTTTAAAACCATACGGGAGAGACTACTAAAATAAAATATAAAAATATTATTTTTATAAAGCTCTTGGCAGTATTGCTGATCAGGGATATAGTTCGAAGGTCTTCACATTTTCTTGCTTTATTTTTTTTTGACAAATTAAATATACAGATGTGAGACTACCGTATACCTGCTAAATTTTTTTATTCATAATAACTATATGATATTAAAAATGTAGATTAGTTTTTGATAGCATCTTTATATAACTGAAGGTGCTATAGTCTTTTCCCGGTGTTGTGTCACTTTTAATTCTGCTATAGTTTGAGTCGTGTGAGTACAGTCATCATCATTTCTGGGTATTTTTTTGTTCTTTAATTATCAATTAGATCTTGAAAATATGGTTGCCGTATTTGCTTGTATTTTTTGGGAACTTTTCATATTCAAAGCCGTATAATATTAAAACTAGTAATGAAATTTGCTAGAAATGCAAAATATGACGCTTAAATAGTATAAATTAAAGTAACAGGTCACAAAAGACAGACACGTCCCAAACAAGTTATATAAATTTTTACTACGAAATGATAAATATCTTATACACATACATAGTATATTACTAAGAAGAGAATACCAATTATTCTGCTGAGTGAGTAATCTGATTATATTATAAATTAATTCAAAATTTTACTGTTAAACAATTGTCCAATACTGGATCTATTAGCTACTTATTTCTATTTTATACATACTACCGTTGATTTATGATCATTCAATTTATATTACGTAAACATAAAATCATATTAGATTAAATGCTTTAAATATCAAAATATATAAAGAAGTCACCCATCAATGGTGCTACAACCCTAGTTGAGCCTCGACCTTACCCAGTCTATTTCGCCAGTCATTTCTGTTTATCGTCAACAGTTGACAGTTTGCTGCGCCGATCTTCCTCGTATTCCCGTCCACACGATCTCTTCATCACAGTCTTGGTCTACCTCTACTCCTATATCCTACTCGTGCCGCTAATAGGGTTCGTATGGGTGGGTAATTTTCATTTGATCTCGACACATGTCCAGCCCATCTAAATCTACCTATTTTTCTGAAAGATATTACATCTCTACCATTAACTATTTCTTTATATTTCTCATATAATTCAAAATTATATCGCCTTCTCCAAATACTAATCTCACAGATTGCGCTCATTATTCTACGTAGTATCTTCCTTTCGAAGACCAGCAGACGATTTGCGTCTGTTTTGGTGATGATCCATGTTTCTGACACATGTCAGCACTGGCAGGATGAGTGTTCTATATATTATTAATTTGCTTTTTTTGATTAAATTTTTGTTTTTTAGCTGCTTATTTAGTCCAAAATAACATTATTTCTTTGTTCATGGTGATTAGTTGTTTTAAAAGTATTTAACAATAAACCGTCTCTTTCGCCAAAATTTAAAATTTAAAATTCTTTCACCAAATTTATGAAATAAATTTCATTACAAATTACAAGTCCACTCAAAATATATACACTATATGTATTTATATTTACCAATTAACCCGATTCAATAGGGTTGATTGTAGTGAGTCGGACCTCGGATTTTTTAAGAAATGTCTCCACAAAGTTACTTATAATTCGAATATATTTTCTCTTGATTCAAAGTGATACCGCAAAATATTCATCGTTAATATAGTTTTTCTTTATAAACATTTATATAAATTTTTCAAATTGCTATAAATTTTAATTTTCATTTTTGGGTACATGGTACAGCATTAAATCATGTGTATTACATAGGAAGTTGCATTTCCCTTATCGACAGGTAAGTTACGGCATCTTGTTTAAAAAGTTGAAATAATTGGTATTAGCTTGCATTTTGCTTTCAAGAAGTAGTATTTTTATTTATACTTTATAAAGGACTGACTGTATGCCTTTAGAGGTATTTTTCATTTTATTTAAACTTCCACGTGTCATTATTGTCTATTATGCGAGAAAGTGGGAGGAAGAGAAAAGAAAAGAGAGAGAGAGAGAAAGAGAGAGAGAGAGAGAGAGACAGAGAATAACCTATTATTTTTAATACTGAAGTAAATTTCAATTTACTTCAAGCACCAGCAAAAAGCGTTACTACCTGATTTGACAATGTCAATGCGATCTTGACGAAACGTCGTGAAAATTATGGTTTTTGTGAAAACCAAACTCATTCAAACGGAAATTTTAAGTGTAAAATGTATACCTAGTATGTATATATAGTATATATATATATATATATATATATATATATATATATATATATAATATATAAGAGTAAGAAAAAAGAAGTACTTGTGATTTGTTTGGAAAAAATATATAAATGTTTTGGATGGGTTGGAGTCAATAAAAGGGGCTATTGGTTAACTATTTATTATCTCGAGCTTTCAATTGTGTTTACAATTGAAAGAGCTTTATCAAGAGCTGCTAAAAAAGACAAAATATCTTACAAAGTTGAACTAGAAAGAAAATTTTTTTTGTTAACTCACCAAATAAAATTAGTTTGGTTAATAAAATTGCTGCTAAAACATTTCAAAAAGAATTACTACAAAAATGTCTTTATCCAATAAATGTTTCTCTGAAATTTTAATATAATTTTTAAAACATTTTCTGAACACAAAAACAAGTGAATTTATAAATAAATTAGAATAGTGACCAATTACAAATAAGCCTCAATGTCATAAATGCCAACTTAAAATTTTTATTTTTGACAATTATATTGCCAAAAATAAAATTTTGTTTAAAAATTCTTTTTTGTTTAGTAACAAAAAAGAAGAAGATTTATTCACCATTGATAGATGTCTGAAAAAATGTAACAGATATATGGAAAATTAAAACAAAATGTGATATTTTATAAGTTTCATATATAAATTATAAAGAAATAATATAATTATAAATTTAGCTTAGATTTTGAATTTCTGATCTTTTGTTTAAATTATTATCACTTTTGCTAATACAAACCATTTCCAAAAAAGTCCTTTTAAATTTATTACTTTTACTACATAAAATTTTAATGTTATCAAAATCCATAATATTGTCTTTATCGATTACATGCTCTGCCAAAGCACAAGATGGTTTTTTAATTCTGCAATCACTTTTGTGAGAAATAATGCGATTTGAAAGATTTCTTCCGGTCTCATCAACATACTCAGCTTCACACTGAGTACAACTAATGCTGTATACTACATTTGTTTTTTTCAAATTTGTCTATAGGATATTTAGTTTTGGAATATAAAGATGAAATAGTTTTGATGTTCTTTGTTGCTATTTTTATATTGTTAATAACCTTTATGATTGATTGATTGGCGGTCAGACTAGTTGGACGCGTGTAGTGTCGCTCCGAAATTATATTCCAATTTTGGGTGGTTTCGAGTGTAATCTGCATGCAAATTAGTGTAAAGTGTAGTTAAAAAGGACCTTTATTTTTAATTGCCCTACGGATAAAAGTGAAACTTCTGAGTGGTCGAAACGAGTTGAGCTTTTTACGCTAGACGGGTGATTAAGAACGATAAACAATAATAATTATCAACAAAAACAATAGGTCTGTTATTCAGGTTTTGGTAAAACTATACAGAATTATAAAGGCTGAATTTATTTGCTGTTTTTATATTAATTGTATTTTGTATTTACAAGTGGTAGAAGTCGAAACTGATTAGAATCGAGAATAATAGCTAAGATTTAACTGTAGAGGTAGGCGCGGCGCTTGTCGAGATTTGTAACCGTTACTTATAATATTTATATTTATAAATACTTTAATTATTTGAATAAGAAGAAAAATGGCGGATGGTAAGGTTGATGAAGATGGTAAAAGAAAAAGCAAAGAGGAGATAGATATATTTAGCAGGAGCAGAAAAGTGAGCCGAACGCCAGACAGGTCGAAACCAACAACGAATGAAACCAGCAGCCAGAACGAAATGATGGAACTAATGAGACAAATAGCAAGCGATAATAAAAAGAAAAACAATGACCTGGAAGAGATAAAAAATACAATGGGTAATATGATTGAGGAACTAAAAGAAATTAGGAAGGAAAATAGTGAATACAAATTGCAAATGAAAGAAATAATAAGAGAAAATGAAAATCTAAAGAAAGAAATGACAACTATGAAACAAAAAATAGATAAAATAGAAATAGCATTGGAAGCATGTCAGAAAGAAAAGAAGAAAAATAACCTAATTATGAGAGGCTTACCAATAGACACAATAGAAGCAGAGCCACTGGAGAACTTCATAGAAACAAAAATGGGAGTAAAATCAGAAATAAATAGGGTTCAAAAGATAAATGAAACAATGTGTGTCATCGAATGTAAAAAATTCGAAGATAAAATGAAAATACTGAAAGCCAAGGGTAAACTAAAAAACTATAAGCAACATAGAGTATATATAGAATGTGATCTAACATTAAAAGAGATAGAGATACAAAGAAATCTTAGGAAGATAGCAGCAGATGAAAAGACTAATGGGAAAAGGACAAAAATTGGATATGGTTTCATAGTTATTGAAGGCATTAAGTGGAAATGGAATCAAAAAACAAGCCAGATAGAAAAAATAACATACAATACAGAACCAACTAGTTCAAAAAACTAGCTGAAGAAAACACAATAACGGACCGAGAAACAAAACAGGCACAGAACAGGGACATGAGCAGATCTAAAGATAAAAACACAAACGGGAGTAAAAACAAATTGAAGTACAACTTAAACACAGAAAAGAACAAAACAATTTGGAAAATGGCATCATGGAATGTGAGAGGTATAAATGGGAAGGAAATAGAATTGGGGGAAGAAATTAGAGATAAGAACATTGAAATAGTAGCTATAACAGAGACAAAGAAAAAAGGAAAAGGATCAATAATATTAGAAAACGGAATGTTACTAATATACAGTGGAGTGGAAGAAACGAAGAGAGCTCAGGCAGGAGTAGCGTGCATGATAAAGAAGGAGAGTATCAACAAAATAAAAAATTGGATATATTACAACGAACGTATACTAAGAGTAGACATAGATATGGATACAGAGGAAACCAATACAAACCTAATAATATGTTATGGACCAGATGAAGACGCAACAAAAAACGAAAAGAATGAATTCTGGGACAAATTACAAGAAGTGATAAATGATTGTACAGAGAAAATTGTGATCACAGGAGACATGAACAGTAGAGTGGGGAAAGAAACAGAAAAATGGAACAATGTCATCGGACCTTATGGGGAGGACAAACTAAACAAAAATGGAAAATTACTACTCGAATTCTGTCTAGACAATAACCTGGTGATTATGAACACACACTTCCAACATAAAAGGATACACAAGATCACAAGAGAAGTCAAAGCAAGAGACGAACAATCAATTATAGACTATACTATAGTGCAAAAAACAGAGAAGAACTGGATAAGAGACGTAAGGGTAAAAAGGAGTTATGAAATTGGTAGTGACCACTATCTACTAGAAACCACATTCAAAAGCAAAAGAAAAGAAATAAAAAGAAATGAGAACATAAACAGAAAACACAAAGAAATAATAAAAATTTATAAACTAAGGGAAGAAACAACAAGAATAAGATACTCAGAAGGACTAGAGAAAGAGATGGATAATGAACATGAAATAACAGAAACAATAGAAGAAGAATGGGGAAAATTTAAAAATGCGATGATAAAAACAGCTAAATCAATATGTGGAACCACAAGAAATAACAACAGAGGGAAACGAACATCTTGGTGGAACGATGAAGTGAAAAGAGAAATAAAAGAAAAGAAGAAATTATGGAAAGAATACATCCAAAACAAAACACAACAAAAATATGAAAATTATAAGAGACAAAGAACAAAAGTTAAAGAAATAGTTAAGAAAGAGAAAAAGAAAAGTTGGGAAAAATTCGGGGAAAAAATGGAAGAAAACAGCACAGAAAACGTAAAATTATTTTACAGAACACTGAAAAACCTAAGAAGCAACAAAGAAACGAAACTGAAACAAATAATGAACAAGGAAGGAACAATAATAAACGACGATAAGACAATAATGGAAAGATGGAGGGAATATTTTCAGCTGATACTGAATGGAAATCAAGCGAATATAATGGAGAAGGAAAGCCACAACAGGAGAGTATCCATGAGAAACACGGAAAATCCAGAAACTATAGAAAAAGAAGAACTGGAAGAAGCAATAAGAAAGATAAAGATTGGAAAAGCAGCAGGAAGCGATGAAGTAGCACCAGAAATGATGAAATATATAGGAGTAAAAGCAAAAGAAAAATTGTTATACATATATAACCTAATATGGAAGAGAAAAGTAATACCCAGAGAATGGACAAATGCAGTAATTATACCTATATACAAGAAAGGAAACACAAGAGACTGTAGGAACTATAGAGGTATATTACTACTATGTGTAGCAGCAAAAGTATACGAAACCATAATAGAAAGGAAAATTAGAAAAGAAATAGAACATAAATTAGAGGATGTACAAAGTGGATTCAGGAAAGGACACAACACACAAGACCATATATTCACCATGCAACAAGTAATAGAAAAAGCCTTAAAGAAAAATAAAGAAATATATCTGAGCTTTATAGACATGGAAAAAGCATTCGACTCAGTCAAAAGAAAAGATATATGGGAAAGCCTAAAGAAGAAACAAGTAAGTGAAGAACTGATAGAAGCAACAAAGAGTATATACATGAAAACAACAAATACAGTAAGAATGTTAAATATACAGTCAGAACCATTCGAAACAACCCAAGGAGTTAGACAAGGTGGAAGCCTCAGCTCAGTACTATTCATAAATGTAATAGATGAGATAGTGAAAGAATGTAAGAAAACATTCAAGAAATACTGCATCGGTTGGAACAGAATGCAAATGATAAATGCTGAGATGTGTATATTTGCAGACGACATAGTATTAATTGCGGAAACTGCAGAAAAACTGAAATACAACTTAGAGAAATGGAACCTAGAAGCAAGCAAATACAACTTAAACGTAAACAAAGAGAAGACTCAAATAATGAAAATATCAAGGAAACAAGGGACGGAAGATCAAATAGAAGTAATGATAGACCAACAAAAAATAATACAGACAAATTCATACAAATACTTAGGAACAGTAATCAACAACAAAGGAGACATCGAGGATGATCTTAACAACAGATTGGAAAACACAGGAAAACTATTCCAAGCACTAAATAGAGGATTCCTTAATAACAAAGAAATATCAACAAAGACCAAGATGACAATATACAAAACAATATATAGACCTACAGTGACATATGGAGCAGAAAATTGGATATTAAACAAAAGACATCAGAGCAGAATTCAGGCAGCAGAGATGAAATACCTCAGAAGAACGATAGGAGTAAAAAGAACTGATAGAATCAGAAATGAAGAAATAAGAGAAAGACTCAAAATCAAACCAATACTCGAGTCAATCAAAGAGAAAAAATTGGCATGGTTCGGACATCTAACCCGGATGGACAATAATAGACAAGTTAAAAGAGTGTGGGACGCCAAACCAATAGGGAAGAACAGAAGAGGAAGACCCATTAAAGAATGGAATAGTGACATCTCGCAGATACTGCAGAGTAAGGGTAAGACTTGGCAGGAAGCAACACAGATGGCATCCAATAGGAAGGAATGGAGAAAGTTCGTTAAGAGCTAGGACACCTCAGAAGACTGTCAAATATTGAAATGTAATGAATTGTATTTTAAACGGCCCAACACCGAAAGGTACAAATGGGTCTACTGATTAAGTAAGTAAGTAATAACCTTTAGTGTTTGTATTAATTTAGGTGTTAATGATGGTATAAAAAGTAGTGAATGATAATAGATGTTCTGATTGTTAGATACAATGTTCTGAGATTTAGCAAAAAATGGTGTTATTAAAGTTATTTATATTAACAATATTAGAAAAAAAGCATCCTATGTAGCATATCTGGAAGATAAGAGTTTTCAATTAAAATATTTTTTAACAATTGAAGATCTTCTTGTAGATAATCTGGATGAGAAAGCTTTAAAACACGTTGTTTTAATCCTGTTATAAGGTTCATTTTCATCTTATTTGGATGATGAGAGTAATAGCTTATAAATATATTACTACATATGGGTTTTCTGAACCATCTGGTTTTCAACATATTGTCTGTATTTCTTACAATTCTCGTGTCAAGGAATGGTAGAGAATTATCTACCTCTTCCTCAACTGTAAATTGTATATGTTGATTATGATTGTTGAAAATGTTGACTGTTTCATGAATTTTGTGTTTAGGAAGTGCCAAAACTAAATCATCTATATATCTTTTAATAAAAGGAATGAAAAAAGAAATATATATATATATATATATATATATATATATATATATATATATATATATATATATATATTAACCAATATTATATTACTCAAGATAAACTGTTTATTTTTTTAACTGCAGATTTTCTTATGATTATATTAATTCTGTTATGATCATAAATCCCTTTTTCTCTCAGACAAAATTTATTAAATGAATTACAAACTGACAGTCTATTTATTTTGCATGGTATCAGATAAAAGACCGATCGAATAATAAACTACTATCTCTAATTAAATCAAATACTCAAAATCAGTCCCAACTAGGTCACTTATAAGAGATTATGCATTTTTCTCGTCGTCCCCGCATATCACTAACGTTGACAACTAGTAGTAGTTCGGTGTGTACAACAATCCATTAGCTGTTCGATATCATCAAATCCGATTTCTATTATTAATAATACTGACAAGGTTATTACTCCAAAAAAAGAAATCTGGATCGACAGTGTTCGAGTTCGGAAACAGCTTGTCCTTGAGACGCTTTCATCTCGAATGTTATTGATTTAATTGGATTTTATGTTAATTGCTCGATGTCCAGTAAGCTGTTCATTTTAAGGTTCCTTGGTACGATATTTTTAATTTTCCGTACCTATTTAAATAATTAAACCACGTGTATTGATTATTAAAGGCTATAATTTACAATTTACACATCTATGTATACATTTAACAATTTTTATTATAGAATATATTATTTTAATATAAAGAATTAATCTATTTTTCCTCTTTTTATCTTTCCTTTTATCTTCAACCCTCCTTTTTTTGGTTTCTTTTTTCTTTTATTTTAGCTTTATCTTTTTATTCTGTTTTACGTTTTTATATTTATGCTTCTTTTCTTTCGCTTCTCCTTTACTGTTTTTCTTATATTTTAAATTCAATATAAAGTTATACTTCAGTATTTATTTTGGGTTCTTCTTTGTGGTTCTATTTCTTACTATTTTGCGTTCTTCGTTTTGGTAATTCTTAGGCTTTTACTCAGGTTTTACATAATTAAGTACGTAAACAAAATAGGTAAGAACTACAGATGCGTTTTCAGAAGAGATTAATAAGGAGGTTGGTAATCATCACAGCTATTTTCACTTTTGAGATTGCAGCTCTGAACAAGTCGACGGAACTGCAATTATACCACTTTCTCAGATCGTTGAGCCAGGAAATGCGTCTTCTTCCAATACTTCGTTTTCCTTGTATTTTTTCTGTATTATGGTTTGTAGCAACACATATTTATTCCCTCTCATAACGTGGCCGAGATATTGTAACTTTTTTATCTTAATCGTATTCATGATTTCCATTTCCTTTGTCATCTTTCTGAGGACCTCAACATTTGTTATTCGGTCTACCCAACTTATTTTTAATATTCTTCGGTAGGTACACATCTCGAATGCTTCAAGTCGATCGCTCACCTCTTTCTTTAAGGTCCAGGCCTACACCCAATATAGCAGCACCGAAAACACATATGAACGTAATATTCATATTTTGAGTTGCAAACTAAGGTATTCTTATTTTAGGTATATATATTAAGTATTATATATTAAGGTATATTCTAAGAACTAGAGTATTCCTGTTTAAATGGGAATAAGCCACAATTAAAGGTGTCTTCTTCTTTGAGTACCGTGCCCAAGTTTTAGGCGTGGGTAGCTTCCATGACGATTTGCCGATATCGTTCTCGATCTTGCGCGGCATGTAATAATTCATCTGCTGATAATCCAGTCCATTGACGAAGGTTTCGGAGCCATGAGTATTTCTTCCTACCAATTTCTCTTTTTCCGTCGATCTTTCCGTTGAGTATCAACTGCATTATCCTGTATCTGCTTCTTCTCATTATATGCCCCAGATATTCGAGTTTTTTCTTTTTATCATCTTTATTAAGTCACCTTCACCTTGACCTACTCTGTTCAACCGATAGTTCTACCAATTAAAGGTTAAAGTAAGTTTATTGACGTTTCAATTTCCACTTCGGATTTTCCACTTCCAGTTTCCAGACTAGGAAAATATAGAATAGAAATATATACATTTCATAGATAATACCAAAGTATTTGACTCTGTCAAACGAATGAAGTCAGGCAAGGCTGTTGACTAAACCTTGTACAAAAATAAAGAAAATAAAAGTAAACCGGAATCGAAATCAACCAGTACACATCAATATATACGGGATACAGTTAACCAAAGTTATAATAACCCTAGATAAATCACCAGTTGTAGGAACCAGCACAGATCATCCTAGAAAGAGATGGAATGATAGTATACCAACGGCATTTGAAAAAACCTTAAAAAACAAACAATGTGCCTAAATAAAAAAAGGAGAACGTCACAAATTAAAAAAAGTAAGTTTAATGCTAAAATATTTTTTTCAATCCGTTTTGAAAATATTTGTTTCTCTCTCTATATATATATATATATATATATATATATATATATATATATATATATATATATATATATATACAAGGATTTCCACAGTTTTCACTGTATTCCTTCACTCAACCGTTTTCTCCAATTTTTCCTGTTTAGCCAGTCCCCTTCCTGGGGACTGGCTAAACAGGAATACATATATATATTCTCTCTATATATAGATTCTCTACATAATATGTAATATATATTATATATTTATTAAAATGCGCTTAGCTGTACTTCTCATCTTTAGATATACATTTTTAGAATTTTCAATATACCTACATTTTTAAAATCATTGTTCCTGCTTATTCTGTCATCAAAATAATTTTTTAAGAAATTGAATCGGTTCTCTGGTTGTGTGATGTTAAACCATTATTAGTAATACACATTTTGTAATTCCTCATCATCAAATTAATTAATAAACGTGTCTTCAAGAAAAATGATTTCTACCAATATCTATTTACTTAGCATTTTTATTTTGCTCATTATTCTTACTACAGAAGACTGTCTAGTTGACAATTGTTTAAACATAGAAAGCATTTGACTGCATTTTGTGTCTGAACAATTGTACCGAATTTTTCTGTTTTCCTGTATCTCTGGAAAACTCCAGTTTATGTCTAATGTGCATGCTAATGCAGTATTTAGTCAAATATAAGTATAACTTAATACTTCAACTCCTGTTTACTTTCTTTATTTACATTTTAATTTTTTAGTACACTTTTAAATATAAGAATGTAAAACATATCATCCTGGAATATGCGAAAATTGTATAATCCTCATTTCTCTATAACAAAATGAAATTAAAATAAAGACTATTTTTTAAAATATTCTTAAAATTGCAATCGTATTAGGCGTATTATATTTTTTCCAAATGTCTTCTTTGTAAAAACATAAAACCTTATTCAAATCATAAGATGCCAACGGTCCTTAATATTTTATCAAAATAAATAATGATGAAACCGTTTCGTCAAACAGGAACCATTTACTAATCGGACATTTAAAATGAATCTCATATAAAATATTGATTTCGATTCCGTTTTAATCACTTTTTTAATACGATCGAATGAATGATGAGGTAAAAGTAGAGAAATATGCTAATTGTGGAATTTGATGTGGTTTTGTTGTCGTTAAGTAAATTATGGCAATTTGATGAAACTTATTAACAAAGATGAGATTTAGATCATAAATCTTTAAAGCAGCTACCGATTTTTTTTTGAATACCAAGTAGGTTTTAGTTAATACCAGGTAAAAATATCGTTTTAAAAGGATAATGGATGCTGTTATACGTTTTGTTTTATTTTTAAAGTATAAAAATAGTTGAAATATATTACGTTATAAAAATAAAATTACATCCGTGAACTTAACAGAAAGGGTGGTAACAAAATTTACAGAGGAAATTATCCAGTAGCTGTAAGCAACCAGCAACATATATATACTGAAATATTATACTGCGGATGTATTCCGAAAGGATTCCGAGGTTAGTACAATTAAACCTAGGGCCATGATTAAATATATATATATATATATAATCAAAAAGATATGTAGCAGTCAATGATATTATATATGTAAAGAAGCTTACGACAATGGACATTATAAAATTATGTTGTATAAACAATTAATTGAAACTAAATACAGTTTACAAATTAACTCAAACTTAGCACAGCAAAGTATATATATATATATATATATATATATATATATATATATATATATATACATATATTTTTTTTAAATTATTTTTCGACCGTACTGTTTTAAATATTGATTTATAGTATCAGCAATCGGTCAGGAAATAAAACTCTGTTTGTTCAGTCTCAATATTTCGTCACGATTTTGTGACTTCTTCAAGAGAAAACTGTAAATTTATTAGAATAACTGATTATTATATGTAAACAAAGTGAATATTTTAATACTTACAACTATAAGAATAAAAATTTAAATTTTTTTACCATATCTAAATAAATGGCATATTTGTTTAATTTTATTTAGGAGTTATGGTAACCGCAATATTTTATAGAGTGAATTCCCATTGTACAACTTTTAGTGAGTCGGTTAAAATAAACAATTACTATGACACTATTATCCATGACACATATAATGGTTTAAAAACCTCACAGACTTAGAATTTCCTGTAGAAGTTAAAAAGTTGTTGGCTTTAGGTCCTAAGTTCGCTTTGCTTCCTAACAAAAAAGATTTTAAAGTTTTCTCTTTGTTGGCAGACATCGAAAACATTTTAAGACCAATTGAGAATGTCGATAAGGACATTCTAAGGTCCAAATGCACTAATATAATTACTAACTTTCTCAACAAAGATGAAAAAGACCATTTCTTAAATAAATATTATATCAAATGCAAAACTGTTTTGAAACATCACCCTGAGATTAAGATTGTCCAGAGCGACAAAGGCAATGTCACTGTAGCAATGTACACTAGGGACTATACACAAAAATGTGAAGAGTTACTCACCGACACTAAATATTATAAAAAGTTGAACAATAATCCCGTGTGTACTATGCAACAAAAGGCTAATAAACTAGTTTCTGATTTGGTAAAGGAGAATCAAATAGATCAATCAGTTGGTAAAACTTTGAAAATTTACAATGCAATTGCTCCTAGATTTTATGCTCTCCCAAAAATTCATAAACCTACTCTGTCTATGAGACCAATAGTGTCCTCAATAGGTACACCTAATGGCCCCATAGCAAGTTTTTGAACTAATATTCTCACATAAACATACAATAATAACAATGAGTTTTGCATTCAGGAATCTTTCAGTTTCAGTTCTTTTATTAATAACTTAAAATTACCCAATAACTATAAGCTCGTTAGTTTTGATGTAGTGTCTCTGTTCACTAATTTACCATTACACACAATATTGGTTAGCGTTGAGAAACAGTGGGATGACATATCAATGCACACAGCCCTTAACTTAGCTAATATCAATAAACTCATTTCTTTTGTTTTTGACTCTAATGTGTTTATTTTTAATGACTGTTACTACAAACAAGTCTTTGGTACTCCAATGGGTTCCACTATTTCACCAATACTGTGCAATTATGTCTTAGATGACTTGATTGAAGATTGTTTGCAACAAATCAATTTTGAAATACCGTTCATAAAGAGATATGTGGATGACTTAATCTTGGCACTACCTGCAGACTCCATACATTCTACGTTAAATGTGTTCAACCAACAAAACCCACACTTGCAATTCACGTGCGAGGAGGAGCGGGAGGGATCTTTGCCTTTCCTTGACATGAGATTGCATAGATGTGAGGATAATGTTGTGAAAACACAATGGTATAGAAAACCCATATGTAGCAATAAATTCATAAGCTACCACTCTCACCATCCTCCAAGGATGAAAACTAATTTAGTCCTAGCGATGAAAGAACGTGTCAAAAGGTTATCTCATCCGGATTATCTCCAACATGATCTCAACCTCTTACGTAATATTTTTGTTGGAAATTCATATTCTCTAAGACTGATTAATAAATTAATTTTTAATGTTCCCTTTGTTAATAGAAACAACAGACTTACTATGTCGCAATCAGTGCCCTCAGCACAAAATAATTCAGCTCCAACAAGTGTGAATTTTTATGCCCTTCCATATATTCCAAAACTAACCGTTGAACTCACTAAGATTTTTAAAGACTTTAAGAATATCCATATCCTAACAAGAACATCAAAACCATACGTCAGCTGTATAGCTAAATAAAACAAGCCCTAACCACTCTAGAGACTACAGATGTTGTTTATTGCATTCAATGTACTGAATGTCCATCCACGTACATTGGTGAAACTGGAAGGAATCTGTCTAGCCGTATTATTTCTCATAAGAGTGATTGTAGATTAAACAAACCTACTTGTGCTTTGGCAGAGCATGCTATCGATCTAGACCATAAGATAGATTTCAACAATGTAAAAATATTAGCCAGAGAGAAAAATAAATTTAAGAGAACTTTCTTAGAGATGGTACATATCAGCAAGAGTGATAATAACAATCTTAATAAGAGATCTGAGATCCAGAATCTTAGCAAAATTTAGAATTTTATATTGACTTTTGACTGAGCTATTTTGCATCTGAGTTTTCTTTGTTTCTTTTCTTTTTTTTAAATTTCAGTATTAATTGAATACTTGTGATCAAACTTCAGTTACTAATTTTATAATTGAATTTCAGAGTTATTTCGTTCTTCTAATGATACATGATCTTTGTATTTTTCAAAATACCATTTATACTTGCAGCTTTGACAGAACATCCCTTTATTTCTCTATCTACAGTCATTTTGGACAGTATCGTGTCCCAACTCGTTTAAAAGTTTATTTAAGTCTCTATGTGATATAAACATAATTATTTATACAGGTTGACCAAAAATATTATGAAAATAAAATGAATTTACGCAATAAGAAGTATCCATCTACGTAATGTATTTAATATAAAATATATTTTACTGCTGTTAAAAGTAAAATATTTATTTGACAAATAAAAATCGTTTTTCGCTTAAATTAAATGTTTAATTTACCACCCAGCTTCCTCCTGGCAATAATTGAACCGACAGCAACAATCCTCTTAAAAAGTTTTGAGTTATTTTACGAATTCTTAAAGTTAATTCTATTTTTTAAATCTTGTAAATTTTGCGGCCATCAAAATTGTTTTTAAACACTTAAAGATGTTTATAAATAAATGTTTAGTACTACTGTTGTCTCTACTAGTATGAAAAAACAAAAATTAATTTTCATATTAGACACATAAATAATGAAAACTAAAAAGAACTATAGCAAAAAGTGTAGTTTTTAAAAAGAGTTGGCTTAGGTTAAATTTCGCCTATTCTCGAAAACATGAATTTATTTCAAAATTTTGCTCCTCGCTATATATATGGTATGCAGATAATTACTTGTTCTCTATTTAAATCATTTTCAAAAAATTAATGCACTTACAGAACAAAAACCTTTCATTAACGGACTTGAATCAAGTAAAATTTAAAGAAAAATTCATGTTGAATACCTCTAGATATATTATAGTTTTATTTCAATAATCAAACAATTTGGGTCAATGATTGTGTTACTTTCATACTAACAATAATAAATAAATTATAACCTACAAGCAGCCAAAACAAGATCTATAACATCTTGCACAGTCATTTCTTAATTATTATATACTATTTGTGTAAAATAGAGCCCAGCTACATTCACATAAATCAATGAGTAAATAGAAGAAAAATTTGCAGGTGTTTTAATTTGGAAATTTGACTCATGCTATGGAATTCTATCAGAATGTTATTAACATATATATTCATTAGTGTTTTATAATTGGCAATTTAAATAAAATGACTTACATAAGTTATTTCGTTACTAAGGTCACATTACATATTTTTATGAAATAAAGCATATTTGAAATGACAATTTATAATATTATATAGTAATACATAAGTTGTGTTCTAACAATGTTAATTAAAAAAAATGTAAGTCAAACAGTAATCCCTCGATTAAGAAAATTTGAAAAATCAGTCAGTGAATATTATAGTTTAAAACAAATAAATATGAATTAAAGTTAGATATAGTCGTGGGGATTAATCGATATATTATATTACTAAAACTATGAATGATCCCAATGGATGATGTCTAAAGAATGATCCTTCCAAATTATTTATACTCTTAGCAAATTTAAGGAAACATAATTATTATTGGTATGTCATTTGTAATTTAATTATTTGCTGTTTTTGATATATGGCTTGTAAACTAATATAAATGTTAATAATGATAAATGATTTTTTTAATCTTTAAATGATCATATCCTGGAGATTCAGCTTGATAACTATATAATGAGAAAACTAAATATAAAACTTTATGATATGGGTAAAGTGTGAAAAGAAATTTAAATAACTGTATAAACATGTAATATTAGGATTATAAATTACAAGCAAAGCTATTAGATCTTCGTCAGTTGTTGAAGTATAAGATGTTTTATGTAAACTGTACAAAGTTTAGCAAATGACTTTTTCATAATTCATTTTTAAATATGTATCACAATTAGGCTCTTTATTTGAATTCCTGATAGTTTTTTCATATTGGATTTTAAAAATGTTCTGTTTCATTACAAACAGAGACATAGACGAGAACGTTGAATATGATAGGGATGTAGAAAACTTTAAAAATTACGCAAACTCTACATTGGTAATATGACAAGCAATAAAAATAACCAACAATATTTTTAATAACCAAAAATTATTTATTACTTTTATTGGGAAAAAGCCACAATTTAACTTTCAAATAAGTTTATTTGACGTTTCAAATTAATATTAAAAATTATT
Organism: Diabrotica undecimpunctata; assembly: GCF_040954645.1. Lineage (NCBI taxonomy): Eukaryota > Metazoa > Arthropoda > Insecta > Coleoptera > Chrysomelidae > Diabrotica > Diabrotica undecimpunctata. The sequence continues at coordinate 63,396,845 of NC_092808.1, forward strand.
TGAAATTAGGCATAAAAGGAAAGCTTGGTAAATTCCAAAAAGTTTCGTTATTAATTTTTATTTATGGACCCAACGGTTTAACGGACGTACGGATTGACTTTGATGTCGGTATTTTAATGGGTTCGTACTCTTGGCCGCAATTATTCAGATTATTTTTTTCTCTATAGTAAAATGTTGAGGCGAGCATCACGGAAGCAGTGATACGAAACACGAAATAGCGATTTGTGGCTCGCAGTCATAGTAAACATTTGGAAGACTCCATTTACGCGACGGGAGTGTCCGTTATAAAACGTATAATTTTTTTTAATTATTTATTAAAACTGTAAAAAAATAATAAATAAATAATAAAACTACTTTATTCCAATTTAAAAATTATTATTTAAACTTTAAAAATACAGAAAATATAGTATGGAGCTTCGTACTAGTCTACAGTACCGCGTATTGTACCACTTTTTTTCCTTATATTTTTTGACATTTTCATTTGATTGTCATAAACGCACAAATTGTCTACTTCTATAAATTATGTAATAATGAAAATGAGAACAATTTAAACTGTAAAATATTAAATGTATATCAATGGCAGCCAATTTAACAGTTTACTTATTTGGCTTCCATCTTGTAGGCAACTAACCATGTTTTGAGTTGAAATTTTGGGGGTGATTTTGTACCTCCGGATTGATATTAAATTTTAATCTTTAATATTTAATATCTAAAATGTAAAAATAAAAAATAATGTATAATTATTATACTGTCGAGCACTTTAAGTTGAAGAGAAGAATATAAAGAAGAATAATTTGTGTTGTTTAATTGCAACATATTTAAGTTTAACTATAATTTAATTATAACGGATAATGAAATTGTTTATGAGGACAAAAGTCAACTTAAATTATTAATCTCAATTTACATACCTATTTACAGGCGTTCTTGAAACTACTCGTATTAATGAAAAATGCTTAAATATTTTCAATAACATCGAACAAATTAACAAGAAATTGTGGACCGCATACATTAATCCATATTTTTTTTTAAGTAACACTTTAATATAAACAAGTATTAAACTAAATGTAATTAAAGCGAAGGTAATATTTGACATCTTAATATTCATGCTCACCTACGTCCCACGATTGCCTCTTATTTCGTATTTATGGTTTCTTAATGAGAACGTATTTAAATTAATTATTCAATTATAATTAGTAATGTAAATTTAATAATTAACAAGTCTTATATAGATTTTTGTCACTGGACATTACTACGCCACATATAAACCTAAGGCTCAAGTTTGTTTTTATAATAATGTTATTTTTGAGAATTGAATATAAAAATCAGTTAACTGACCACGAAAGCGTGAAAGGGTACGACATTTGTTCTGCATGTGGCTTTAGGAAGGGTGCGACAAAGGATAATAAATATCATCAGATACGCAGATGACACTATAGTTCTTGTAAATCATCTGGACGATTTACAAACATAAATTAATTACATGACTAAAGTTAGCAGTACATACGAGCAAGACCTTAAAACAAAAATAACCAAATTTATGACAATTAGTGAACATGCAATTTTAAACGCCCAACTAGTGATTAAGTAATAGAAAATCTAAACAGTCAAGCATTATACACATCTCGACACCAATCTAATTAGCCAATGGGATAATTCAATAGAAATTAAACAACTAATAATAAAAGCAAAAATGGCAAAAATAGGACCTATTTTCTGCAACAAAGACATATCATATATACACATATGTCCAAAAGTTTGGAATATTGGAATATTTCATCTTTTTATCAATTTTTATATATAAACTCTTCTGAATAGTTAAACATCATTTTGTTTTAATTCTCAGCAATACTAAATAAATCTTAAAACAAGATAAACGATAAGCAAAAAAATTATTTATTCTTTTGGAGTGAAAAACTTACAATGTACAACTTACATTTAAAAATAAATTATTATAGAAAAAAAAATTTTTAATAAAACTAATAATTAGTATTTCCTCCATTGGCCTGTATTCATACCTGTAGGCGATTTGGCATGCTGCCGATTAACTGGTCGAGCTGGGCTTGCGGAATTCTCTCCCATTCTTCCCGAGCAGTATCTTTTAGTTCTCGAAGTGTAATAGGGAGATTGTTTCGCTTCTTAATGCGTGTTTTGAGAATGTCTCAAGCATGTTCAATAACTTTCATGTCGGGGGAATTCGAGGGCCACTGTAATGTAGATATTCCTTCTTCTTCCAGAAAATTTTGTACTGCTGCTGTTCGATGTGATGGTGCGTTGTCATGCATAAACACAAATTCATCTCCTACTGCCCCTCGGAATAGACGTACAACAGGATTTATAACTTCCTCGATGTACACAGCACCAGTGGCTTTTCTCTCCAAAACCAGCAGTGGCGTCCGTGTACCACTTATAATACCACCCTAAACCATAATACTGCCACCTTCAAATGGGACACGCGGATGTGCTGTTTCTAGTCGGGCTTGTCTTTCTGGGGCCCTCCAAACCAGTGTTCTTCGCGAATCAGATAGCAAGCCAACTTTTGACCCATCAGAGAACATCACGCTATTCCAGTTAGGACCATGATACACCATTTCTCTAGCTCATTGCAACCTTACTATTTTGTGTTGGTAGGTTAGTTTAGGAACACGTAGCGGTCTTCTACGATACAAATTTACCGCAGTTAGTCTGCGTGTTATTGTTTACCGTGAAATATTCAGTCTTTGAAGCCGAGAAAGTTCTCTTGATATGCCACTTGTAGATTCCAGACGATTTCTGCGAGCTATCAATGTTATTGGCCCGTCTTGAGATGATGTTGTACATCGCCTTCTACCACTTCTGGGACGATCCTTGGCGTCATTTGTATCTTAGAAATTTTTTTTAATTTTCGATACAGCACTCTGAGTAACATCAACAATATTCGCGATATAATTTTGACTTAAGCCCTGTTGTAACAAAGCAATTACTCTAGATCTGTCAAAATGAGATATCACGTTTCTAGGCATTTTTAAACGGCTCAATTCAAATTTAAACAAAGACTGCAATATTGCGTAAATACGCTAATCAGTTAAATGTAACCAAATTCATACAAAAGCGATTCAAATTTTTTATCATTTTCATTTAAAAACGCTCTAGAATGAATATCAACAACAGTTTTAAAACCACCATAGGCGTAGATACATTATTTGTATGTATTCCAAACTTTTGGACATGTGTGTACATACATATATCATACTCTTCCATTTTTTCATGTGACAGTAGTTTTATGGCCATGTAGTTTGTGCATTGTAGAACATCTTTGGTTTTGTATAGAGGTAATAAATAATTTACTTTATGTGTTAGAGTGGGCGTTAGTCCCACTCCCATTCTATTAAATAAAGCAACTTGTTCTCATCTTTTCTAATACACACTTTCTCAGGAATATCATCTAGTCCAACTTCTTTAACTTTCCTTTTCTTTTTTTATCCTTTTCTTTTCCATTTTTTTTTAAGTTCTTGTGCAACTTCCTCCTTTGTTATTTTAATGACCATTGGTGTTACTTTCTTCTTTAGTTTGCATAGATTTCTGTTAAATTCTGCAATTAATAACCTGTAAATTATTTTTTCCATTACTTTTTGATATCCTTTGGGTGAACTAGCGTTTTATTGTTCTCATCTCAGGTACATCTTATGTGTGACTAAAATCTATGGCTTCTTTTGCTCTATATTGTATATATTTTCTTTTTATCTTCTAACTCTAATTAACCTCTTTCCTCATTTGTTAACCGTCCACTCTTTGATGTTATTGTTCGATCTTTTTGTTTTGTTTTAATACCAACTTCAATATACAGCACCAGCAACTTATAAAGTTGGTTTTTAGTCTCACCGAATATTAGCTTGAAGTCCTTATGTTCACATTCATATATATATATATATATATATATATATATATATATATATATATATATATATTTCTTGTCATGAAATAATATATTTAAGAATGATTTTGTGCACTGTTATATATGTATAATAAGTTGACTTTTACTCTTTCGAAAGAACATGTTAACAATTGTCATGTCTAGTGCACTTTCTTATTATTCCAATATATCATCCCCAGTTGCTTTTTTAGTTCCAAAATCATTGTCATCCATGTATTGCGTCATATCGTATCTTTGATTGATCTACATGTGCATTAAAGCTATCTTCTATTACAACTGTCTCCTCTGGTAGAATATCTGTAAGTATAAGCATAAGCATATAGAGCTTTTGTTTTATTTTTGCCGACTTCGCTAATGAAGTTTGACTAAAACCATTGCTAATTCGTCTCAATCTTCTGCTTTTCTTAGAAGCGTATGTATGTTCAACCCGGTCCTATCGCGAATGAGGATTTTACCCTTCATAATCAGCTGCAACAACTCGTACTTCTCATTTCTAAGTACGTGCCCCATATATGATATCTTTCTTCTTTTAATGATGGTCAAAAGTCCTCTGTTTCTCCCCATTCTGTACTTCCCAATACTATTTCGTTCGTAATAAAGTCGGTCCATGGTATTTTCAAAATTCTTCTAAAAAGCCACATCGTAAAAGTTTCTAGCTTTCTCATCAAGTAAACATTAACAGTCCAAACTTTGGTAAAATAAAAAAGAATAGAGTAGATGTAACTTAGGTATTTCACCATAACATTTTACCATACAATATCGGATTTGCATATTGAGACTTTGCTTACTTAGAAATTTTCTCATCTTCAAAAAGAAGATGCTCTATGCTAAATTGAATTTCTGAATTTATATTTAGATCTTCAGTAATCCAGACTTCTAAGTACTTTATTTTGTCTACTTGTTCAATATCTTCGTTTTTTATTTGGATCCTTGTTATGATTTTATCTCTTTTACTGATTACCATGGTTTTTATCTTCTTTATGTTTATAGTTAAACCAAACTGTTCGCCAGTAACCCTTCTTTGGCAATTACAAATTTAACTGACATTATTCGATCACTTGTACTTAAATCTGCTACGTTCTCTTTAATTTTTCTATCGTTCGTCCTTCTGCGCCACCGAGGAGTTATATCAAAAATAAATATTGTACTGTGGTTATCTTGAAACACGTGGATAAAGAACTCAAACTTTATTAAAAATGTAGAAAATACTGAACTAACCAACCGACGTTGAAAAATTAATCAATTTGACAAAACACACCTAGTCCTCTCGTACATTTTATAAAAAGTCATTTCATGACACTTTTGGTTTAAGGGTGATTGCCAAATACCAACAGCTGGCACTCGAATATCAGTCCCATTATCATCATTAAAATTGCCCCTTCTTTTAGAATGGTGACCCTGCCAGTTCACTGTTTCCTCGATACGGGTCCAACCGATGCAGATGTACGATGTTTATTTTTGTTCTTGGTCATTGGATTCAGTAGACAACATCATTTTTTCGGGCTACCACGAGACATCGCCCCTTATAACGTACTGATCTTAAATCCACTAGAGTTAACTCGTCTGTCATATGGAGCTTTCATCCTATCTCTCTCCGTTCTCAAATGCTCTCGAACCTTCACATTAACATTGTCAATTCTTTTATATAAGTTTCGGGTGTAGTCGTCGTTATATTCTTCACAGGGTTCAGGAGTTCCAAGTAATAGATCAACAGGGAGCCGCCTCTTTCTCTTTCATAAACAACTTTCGCTGGCTCTTTCGCTTTTTGATTCATGAATGGAACTTTGATATGCAAGAAGGAAGAGCTGGATATATTTGACCCAGTTATCTTGATGTTTATTAACAACAATTCAAAAATGTTAAAGTGAAGTTCGGTTGAATCTTCCACCATTCCATCTGACTAAGGTCGCAAAGGTGTGGTTCTGGTCTTCACAATTCACAGCATCTGACACATTTTCTCGATTATCAGTCGTAATAATATTTATCAGAAACTGGTTTTACGCTACACTTTACTTTACTGTTTTAACAGTATACATATGGCTATTGTTAGTTTTTTACTGTAGTTTCATCATTATCATTTTGGCTTTACAATCCTGCGTGGGTCCTAGCCTCCTCAAGAATTTCTCTCCAGTCGTCCCTTTCCATTGCCTTTCGCCGTCAAGCACGTATTTACATATTTCTCGTGTCTCAATCGATGTTATCAAGGAACCTTGTTTTGGATCTTCCTCTTCTTCTCTGACCAATGGGTCTATCAAGGAGCGTTTTTCTAGCTGGGTCATTTTGTTCCATCCGCATTAAATGTCCTATCCACCTCAGGCATCCTATCCTTATATGTTTTACGATATCAGGTTCCTGGTATATTCTATAAAGTTCGAACTGGTATCGTCTTCTCCACACTCCATTGTCATTCACTGCTTCATATATTCGCCTTAGTACTTTTCTTTTGAAACATCCGAACATGTTTTCATTATTTTTTGTTAGAGTCCAGGTCTCTGAACCATATGTTAGGACTGGGCGTATTATTGTTTTGTAGAGTTTTATTTTTGTATTTCTTGATATAATTTTGGATTTAAGGAGGAGATTGAGCCCAAAATATCATCTGTTGGCCGTGCAAATTCTGCGGTTTATCTCTGCTGTAGTATTATTTTCGGTATTAAGGAGCGCTCCCAGGTGTACAAATTCGTTCACTGCTTCGATTACGTCGTTTTCTATAACGAGTGGCTGTAGGATTTGTGGTTGCGTGTTTATTATTATATACTTCGTTTTGTTGGTGTTTATTATTAAACCCATTTTTGTAGCTGATGCTTTTAATGCTACGTACGCCTCTCGTATAGCGTTTTCCGTTCTCCCAACAATATTGATATCATTAGCATAGGCCAGTATTTGCACTGATTTATTATGTATTGAACCAGTGGTTATGATTTGTGACATACGTATTACTTTTTCCAGAGCCAGATTGAACAGTATACAGGAGAGAGGGTCTTCCTGGCACAGCCCATTATTTGTTTTAAAAGGTTCAGACAGTTTCTTCTGAATTCGTACTCTACATTTAACTTTTTCAAGAGTTAGTTTTGTTGAATTTACCAACTGATTTGGTATTCTTAACTCTCTCATTGCTTTGAACGTTTCTCTTCTATTTACAAAGTCGTAGGCTGCTTTGTAGTCTATAAATATGTGATGAGTATCAATGCCATATTCCAGGGTTTTTTCCAATGCAATCTGATGAATTGTATTTTCCTACTATCCGTTCTGCATATGGTGCCATACGGTGGCATAGTCTTGTGGAAAATATTTTATACGCTGCATTTAGAAGCGTAATTTCTCTGTAGTTAGAGCATTCAAAGATATCTCTTTTTTTGTGTACGGTACAAAGTATTCCAATATTCCAATCATTGGGGAGGGATTTCTGTGTCATAATGGTATATAATGCATATTAATGCCATAATAGTAACATGGCCACCTTCTTTATATAGTTCAGCTGGGAGATTATCTATTCCGGGTAATTTGTTTCTGCCTAGTTTTTTAACTGCATCTTTGGCTCCCTGCTCCCCTTACCGCATCTCTTTCATCTTTCAGGTTTTCTTCTTCTTCCTCCATATTAAGTGCCTGGTTAAAGTATTCCACCCATCTACTCAATACATCTTTCCTTGTTGTTAATAGGTCGCCATTCTGACTTCTGCACAAATTTCTATTCATATTTCATCTTTCGCTGCTGCTTTAATGTCTTCCTTTATTCTGATCCAGTAGAAGTCTATATCTGTCTGGCCTTCTTCATTTACATTTTGATTTCTTAGCCTGCTAGTGATGTTTTCCGAGTATCGTTCTGCAATTGACGCATTTCTCAGCTTTTGCACATGTAATTTTTTGTATCTATTTTATTTTCTTTACTGGTGTTTGAAATTGTAGCCCTCGATGTTGAGATCACTTTGCAATGATTTTTTTGCGCGTCTATGTTTGCGCCTTTATAACTTCTGCAGTTTATTACGTCTGTTTCATGCCTTGAATCTATTAAGATGTGATCAATCTTACTCGTTGTTCTTCCATCAGGAGAGGTACAGGTTACCTTGTTTATGTTCTTGTGTTCGAAATAGATGCTAGCTACTGTCATATTGAGTGCTGCTACTAAGTATATCAGTCGTAATCCATTATCGCTACTGATGTTGTGCAGGCTATGCTTTCTTATCGTGGGCATGAAAACTAGCTCTCGTCCTATTCTTGCATTCATGTCACCTAATACAGTCTTAATGCCATTTCTGGGACATCTCCTGTAGGCTTGCCCCTAGGTCTTCGAAGAACTGTTCTTTTATTTCCTTTATTTCCTCTGGTTTATCATTATGTGCATTGATCAAACTGTAATTAAAGAATTTCCCTTTCAAGTACAAATAGCACATTCTTTGACTGTAGGCTTTAAAGTCAATAATTAGGGCCTTTTGTTCTTCGGTTTACAATAAATCCCACCCATCTATGTGTTGACTTTCATTGCAGCTATAATATTATGGAATGGGTTCTCTTGTCAAGAGTGCCAGTTCCCGTCCACCACATTTCCTGCAGTGCTAAAACACTGCAGGAAAGTTACTGTAGTTTTTTTAAATTTTGAATAAACAGTTCACTCAGTGATCTGCTGAGTTTAAAGTAATTGTTAAAGCACGTGATTTAACTTTTAATGTCTAAAATTAGTAGTTAGTATGATTTCTTGTGTAATTATTTAACTGTTACTATAAAGTAAGATTCTGCAACGATTTTGTTATCAGAACTTACTTTTTAATGGGAATAGATAGAAAGTCTATCATAATTTGAGAATTTAACCTTTTCGATGTAGGAAAACCTAACCTTTATCACATATCCTGAGATTAAAACGCCAACAACTAAAAGAAGAACCTTCTTTTTGAATAAAAAGAAGTTTTTGAAATTCCTTTTGAATATTTTCCAGAAAAATTCGTCATTAGTTTGATTCGTACATTTAGTATCCCTATTTTTTTCTTGTTCACTTCGTATTTTGATATACATATTGGTTTGGCAGTTTATGGTCTATTTACCTTTTTTATTCTTCTTAATTTTTTAAAACCGTTTTGCTAAATAGGCAGACCGACACGCTTATAATAAATTTATTTGGAAAATCGTATATTATACATTGTTTTTTTTTTAATACACTTCTTAACACTTAATTTTAGTTCGTCCAATTCCAATCCGTTTCAGAATTTCTCTCACGGTTAATTAATGGTTATCTACAAAAATGTCACCTTCCTACGATATATTTATCCTAAAAATTTAAACACTTGTTTACAACGCTCCGTTCTTTTTATCTGTCTTTTATGGTTATACCTAATTACATGCTAAAAACTTTCACATAGCAATACCATAAATAAAGGTACGAGAATACAATTAGTGAACTGTTATTTGCGTCAGCGGATAGCGCAGCTAAAAATAGATATCTTAAAGTTAATATTTTTAGATAATATTAATTACGGTCCATAAATTAATATATTTTATTCAAAAATTACGACACGTGGTAAATATCCAAACATGACCTCGTTTACCTTCTGAAAATTGTCAAAACCATTAGGATTAAAATAAAAACGAAGGCTAGATTTAATGCATGATTTAATGACTAATTGCGAGCAACAATTATTAAATAAATTTGGCAAAATTATAAGTAGGTGGTGAAGAAGTAAACCAAAGGAATAATTAGTCATAAAACTAAATAATGTAAACCATGAATAAGAGCCCAACCACTTGAAAAAATTGTAGTCCAATAAATGAACCTGAAATACGGCGATACCCTGTAATTTTCTGTGTCACCACCGAACTGCATGAAAATTTGGATTCATGTTCTACTTAACCTCCACTTCACTTATGGACTTGTGCAGTTAATTGCTATTTACTTTTTTAGGGGTGAAAGCTACCCCTATTAGAAACAATCGAATAATTGTAAATTAATGCAGGTAAGTAATTGATTGAAATCATATTTTAATGTAAATGAATGTCAATTAATATTAAACAATAGTATTTAAGATTTTATCACAGTTTAACCCCTAAATCTCACCCCTTGCGTTTGATCATATTGATGTAAGATGACAATATTTTAAATGTCTATATTTTTATTTTATGGTTAAGTTATGTATAAACAAGAAATTTGACCTAATACTACTACTAAACAATAAATATTACTTTATAAACAATCAATTATATTGTTTAAAAAGCAAAAAAATTAATAAAATGTTGACGAACAATCGCAAAACCAAAATTCATTTTGGTTTTCTAAATGTCTTGGTATCTCACCAATATTGTTTGTACAGGTACAATTAGACATCACGTTCCCAGTATTTTCAAAAAATCTTAAAATCCTTTAAATGGTTGAATGACTTCCAATTGATCTATTGGAATATCTTACGCTAAATAAAGAACTGACACTTTGCGCACTATTGGTTGAAAAAAACATTTTTATTATTGTTACTTTTTTTCCAACTCTTTTTAATCAACTATATTGTTTTATAAACAATAAATCACAAAGTAAATATTTTGGCAATTTAAATATTGTCAAATATCAAAAACATCAATATGACCAAACGCAACACGTCATACATATTTTTGCACTGTATGTGGCCTGACTGTTAGGAATGGCCTGAAAAATGTACTATATTTTTACAAAATTTTGAAATAAGTTTAATTCGCAAAATTATTTTAACATTTGTTTTCAATACAGATTTTGGTCCCTAGTTTTCCATGACTTTTGGTGTAAAATAATTAGGGAAGCAGGAATTCAACAATTTAAAATGTCCCATTGAGTTTCCTATGGCCCGTTTGACTATTCACCACCCTGTATATGTATAAATAGAAAAGGTTGAACATTATTATATATACACATATATATATATATATATATATATATATATATATATATATATATATATATATATATGTATATATATATATATATATATATATATATATATGTATATATATATATATATACATATATATATACATATATATATATATATATATATATATATATATGTATATATATATATATACATATATATACAGTAAAACCTCCCTTAACCGAAACGGCTGACAGTTTCAATAATTTCGTCAATAATACGTAAATTTTTATCGCAAAACGTAACAATTCCATTAATTTCCCTCACCGATTGCTGCCTATGTGTGTTGGGAAATCAAAAAAAAACAAGAGCTCTAAAAGATATTTCCGAAAAAGCACTTCTAGTTTTTTATAGAAGCAGAAAAAGGTCATGGATGTCGACCACTTTATTTTCAGAATGGTTCGAAAATGAATTCGTCCCAAGTGTAAAATCCTTTTTTAAATCAAAAAACCTTCACGTCAACGAATTGTTGCTGGTTGACAATGCGCCAACTCACCCCCAAAATATACAAAATAGTAACAGTTGTCAGATTTTTGCCACCTAATGTCACGAGCTTAATTCAGCCGTTAGACCAGGGAGTAATAGAGATATTCAAGAGACATTACAGAGGATCCTTCTTAAGAGATCTGTTATTACAGGAGACGAATGAATCCAAAAGTGTTCCCAAAATTCTCAAATCTTTAACAATGAAACATGTTGTTTATTTATTGGTGTGCTGTGTAGTGGGCCAAGATCAAATCTTCAACTTTGGAAAAATGCTGGAACAAACCTTTTGATTGGATTTTTATTGACGATCCTGAAGAAATAAATGATAAGATACGACAGAAGAAATTAAACCTTTAATAAAAAATTTGCCGGGATGTGACGAAATTAAACTAGAAGAGATACGTGAGTGATTAGCAGCCGATGACTCAGAAAGTGAATTCATCGACCAGGACATCATTAATATGGTTCTTGTGGTAAGAATTTTATACAGTAGGCCTAATTAGTTAGAGACACGACTAGGTTCTTAATTTTTGTTGTCATTGCATAAAGTTGTGTCCTTTTCAGATTGCATTACGTTTCGTCGAACAATCGAATGAGGCAAACTCATGACGTTCTGCAAATGAACGATGGAGAGATTTAATATAGCTGCAAAACATCGTTGTCAAACGAAAACGCAAAAGAAAATAAAAAATTTCTTTAAAGAAGCATGTTAAACTTGTTCATTTTCCTTAATTTTATTACTTTATTCTGTATTTACTTATCAGAAAACATTACGAAATCACCTCATAGTATTTTTTTAATACCAATACTTTGACCAAGAATACTGTAACACACAATGTTATTTTTAACCGAAATTCTTGTTATCCGAAACGGCCTCCCCCGCAATTATTTCGGTTAGCAGAGGTTTTACTGTATACATATATATATATATATATATATATATATATATATATATATATATATATATATATATACATACACATATATATACATATATATATATATATACATATATATATATATATATATACATATATTTATACATATGTATACATATATATATATATATATATATATATATATATATACATATATATATATATATATACATATATAAGGGTCCCTAATTATACGTACGTGTTTCTCATGCTAATAATCTTAATTACGTTTTTGCCATTTACAAAGTGATTAGGGGATATCCCCCATAAAAGAGACAATATTATTATTGATGCAATCTTGATTTTAATTGATTTTGTTGACTTGATCCGTTTTCTCTTACACCTAATATGTAATAAATAGAGAAAGTGAAATTTATACCGTCATTAATACAATACATTTACATACGTTTTCAGTTTATTTAAAACTTTTAAACTGGAAGAGTTTCGAAAATGGTCTATCAAATTAATATTTGTTTTTAAATTATTTATAGCGATAGTATGTCGTGTGAAAAATGCAAATATTGCTATCTGATATCTATTTTGATAGATTGAATTTAAGTCTCACACTGACTCACTTCCTGGAAGTAAAATTTGAAAGTAGCAATATTCTTTACTGAAAAATAAGAGATAAGTAGAATATAGTTTATATTTATATTGATAGTTATGTATTATAGTTAATGATTTAAAATGTATTTTGTTAACCTATTCCGATATGGTGGTAAATAAGTAACCGAGGTTTTTCTGTTTTACAGAGTGTGTACTTTTAATGTAGAAATGCAGAACAAAGCAATCCAAGAGCTACCAACAATCTGAAAATTTAAAAACCTAAAATAATGATATTTATTATAGCAATTGTTGAGTAGTAAATGTATATTTAATAGAATACAAGTAAAAAACCAACATTTGCTTAATTTTAATATTGATATAAAAGTATTACACAAAAAAAAATGATCAAATTTATTCATTTTAGGTTCATCCCTTCCTTTGGTGGTGAGGTAGACTCGGGTACTACACTATAAGACATGAAAACTGGTTGTCCTTTCTGTCTCATCGTCATCATCATCATCCAGCCTTCATTTATCACGTCCACTGTTGGACATATGCCTCCCTTAAACTCCTCCATTCTTTGCAATTTTGTACTCTTTGTTGCCAATTTTTCGTGATACGCCTGATGTCGTCAGCCCAACGTGTAGGTGGTCTTCCTCTACTAGCAGAGGAAGACCACCTACACGCCTACACCTAGACCTATGTCCAGCAGTGGACGCATACAGGTTGATGATGATGATATATAACCAAATCCGTATTAACTCAATGACTTGTAACTCAGGGTGTACCAGATCAACCTATGGATCAGTAGTAACGAAGGGAAATAATCTCTTGCTTTGGCGGGTATATAAATTTGTGCATGATATATCATGTTACTAACTTCGATATATGTGCGAGACGATTTAAGGGAGATTGGACTAAGGGGATGGAAAGGACAGACACTCGACAGGAAAGAATGGAAGGATTTTTTGATGCAAGCCAGGTCTCACGAAGGGCTGTAGCGCCAACTGATGATGATGATATCATGTTAATACTTTTCCAGTACTCTCTACATTTACACTCCATTGGAAGGGTGCTTAATAATTGTACTATCGAAGGGATTAAGCTAATGAGGTATAAATTAAAAATATCTGAAAGTAAAATTTTTTGTATATTTCAGAAGTAATGAGCTTTCATTAATTTAATTAAAATTATTTCCAATTTTTTTATAACATATTTGTTATTTATTGTAAGCCAATTTGCAGAAATCGAAGTTACAATAAATGAAAAACAAAAATACACCTCTTACAAACTTTACTTGAATTTAATTAAAATTAAATTAACTAAATTTAGTGAAGGTTTGATAGTAAATCAGTTAATAAAGGTTTAATATTCACTTAACCAAATATGACGACTGACTGTCAAATATGGCTTGAGAAATTTAACAAAGTTGCTCTTTTTCTAACGTTTTCTTTTGCCAATTCTAATCCTAATTTTTTTTGTATATTGTATTTGTATATATGTATATTTGGGACAACTATTAAATAAAGAAAATCAGACCGGAGAAATAAAGAGAAGGATACGGTTGGCTTGGGTATCCTTCGGAAAACTTTCCTATATACTGAAAAATAGAAAATACCCCCAATATTTAAAAACAAGAGTCTTCAACCAATGTATACTTCCTGTTCTCATCTACGGTTCTCAAACTTGGACGTTTACAAAGGAAAACATGGAAAAAATAGCAAAGACCCAAAGAGCCATGGAAAGGCAAATGCTGAACATCAGGCTATCAGACAAGAAAAGAAATACTTGGATCCGCAACAAAACAAAAGTGACCGATGTATTAACGCAGATAGCAAAACTTAAGTGGAAGTTCGCTGGACATACCATAAGACAGAAAGACGACAGATGGAATAAGATGATTATACACTGGAGACCATATAGTTACAAACGCAAAAGAGGAAGGCCACAAATGAGAAGGTCAGATGACTTAAAGAAACACGCAGGCCAGAAGTGGATACAAACTGCCTACAATAGAGAGACGTGGAAGAAGGAAGAGGAGGCCTATGTCCAAAATTGGACAGCAAGGGCTGTATAGATAGAGATAGAATCTTAATTTTAATCTAACGTTGATGAGGTTTCCTCGCAGTCGATAATAGCCCATTCTCATATTCCCTTTTATGTGTTTATCACTATGTGTGATAGAGAGAGCTTCAGTAGAACCTCCATTGCTATTATTGATATGCCCCTCCTGATATGCCTTGATTGCAAGGCAGGCAAGTGTTTACACCTTACTTAATTCACTACACCTTGCTAAACTTCTCAGTTTGAGCACTTTGAGGGTTACACTTTTTTGCTGCACGTTTGGTCATTATACCACTGACGCATGTGTAATTGTTGTTTTTATTATAATCCCAAAATACTTAATTTTACTCACAAGAGTTAGATGTGTACCATTTACGTTTGGAGGAGCTAATTACTTCTGATAAATTTTATAAATTTGGCCTTCTGGAGGCTTATGTAAGACCCTGCATTTAAAGTTCATTCTGTAACTACAATTAGAGTCTGTTGCATTCTATCTCTGACTGATCAGGTCATCCGGATAGCCCAGGACATTATGCCTGTCGTTGCTGGGTCTAGCTATCAGCCTATTCATGACCATATTCCACAAGAGGGAAGATTCCTCCTGTAGACAGACTCTAAATACTTGTGCTGACTTCTGTACTGTATTTCTCAGTAACGTTGCGTGGATCGTATGGTTTCTCTGCATGCAGTCTATCCATCTGCATCTTGTTTTTGCTTCCTTTTTTATCCTCTTCGGCTCAGCTTTAGAGAGGCATTTTTGATAAGTTTTACAGTAGTAGTTTTTTACACCTTTTGGGTCAGTATTTCTTCCTGTTGTGTTTATATTTGTAGGTTTAAAAGAGTTATTCATTTCTAAGTCGTTTTCTGAGCGATCTTCTTCTGCTAGTCTTGCTGGCTATATCTATATTCCTACGAGTTGGGACGAAATACCTATTTTTTCTTGCATAATATTCTGTAGCAGACTATATTTGGAACCTCTCATTACATGTCTGAAGTACTTAAGTTTTCTTTTCTTGATACTTTTTATAATCTCAGTAGTCTTGCTAAGACGTTGTAGTAGTGTTGAGTTCTAAATCTTCTCCACCCAACAAACTTTTAATATTCTTTTATAGCACCACATTTTGAGAGCCTCAAGGCGATTTAGATCATTTTTATTCACAGACCAAGACTTGATGCCATAAAGTAAAACCGAGAACACGTAGCAGCGAAGTAGGCGGATCTGCAATGTCTTTATTTAGTTCGTTGATCCACGGGTCTTTATTTAGGTAAACTTTGTTCACACTTATTCTATTTATACATCGGACGCTCCATATCAATCATGCGCTCCGTTAAACCATCTTATAAAGTACCTCCAAGTAATTAAAAAATACACGAAAGTCTAATTTCTGAAAATCCTTTAGATTTTTTATTGACAGACTAACTAAAAGACTTGTAATTAATAGGTTGTAAAAAATTAATATAGTTTGTAGATTCAACGCTGTATGCTGTAAGACTAACTCGTTTAGATACGCAAATCAGTAAACTAAAAACACAGATAAGTAATTTACCTTCATAAAATCTATTCTGAAAGAAGAGTAGTTAAATGGAACTATAATAGTTAAAGTCGTTAAAATAGTTTGACAAACGTGAGCATCCAAACAATCGCTGCCCAGAGTATGTTAAAATTTTATGAAAATATAAAAAAATTAAAATAGTTAGTTGTTTTATTGGCATAGTAAATGCTTTCGGCTTATAGTGTTTGAATCACTCTATTCGAAACATAGAATCTGAGGTTTAATGTTTCATAACGGGAAATTTGATGTGTTTGGAATATGTTTTTACAACTAATTCTTTAACAAAACATATGCAAAGACAATGGTATCCTGCGTGACGAGTTTTTTTAATTTTACAATGGAAATTTCTTCGGGTCGAGGTCAAGTTTAATCATAAAACTTTATTGGTTGTGTAGTTATTTAGTTATTGTGACTGTCCAGTAATTTGTTGATTTACAACATTGTCATAGGTTTAAAACAGATTTGTAGTTTAAGAATATAGGCGCCAATTTTTTAATATTTAGTTGTCTACATTGTTAAATAAGCAAAACTTTATCCGATATTTAATTAATAATATATAATAATAATTCTAATAATACAGTAAATAGAAGAGAACGGTAAACAACAAAGCAACCGAGAGAAAAATCTAAATAAGTTGAGTTACTTTTTGATCAGTTATGCGTTATATTTCATAAAATAAATAAACAACAATTAGACAGCGTTATGTAATAGCGGATTAAGTGCAAAATTTAATTTTGAGACAAATGGGTTTAAAGTGTTCAAATTAATTTTTGGTGCTTTTTCTAAAATATAGTACTGACTTATTTCATATTTAATAGAATAATATAAATACAGAAAGACTCTTACACGTTTTTTAAATTTTTTAAAAATAATTTATACTTGAAAAATTATTAATAAAATGTCGCTTACTTTGTCAATAATTATTTAAGATATGTATGGTTTAGAATCAAAATACAGGATTTTTTTTTTAATTAAATTAACGTGCATGTGACATCTATGGTCATTAGCACGAGTTACGATTTACATGGTAATATCATATTAATTACAAAATAATGTAGTTAACATTTAACATAAAGAGAAAATAATAAAAACTTATAATATAACATTTATATTTTGTTGAGCAGTTGACTTTTCTCGAGGAATTTCATAACCTTGTTGATTTGGTCTGTGCTGTTTAGGACCTCTTTGAAGTTAGTACTGATATCGAGCTGTTGGCGTATTTTGGCATAAAAAGGGCATTCGATAAGTATATGCCTGATTCGGAGAGTCGTATTGCAGTGCTGACATTTTGGTTGTGGAGATGATGTCATCAAGTAGCCATGAGTTAGATGGGTATGTCCTATACGCCATATCCGTATGATTGCCATATTTTTTCGAGATAAACTGGGATAGGTAAGAAGGGTCACTGAGGGTTTAATTTCATGCAGCGCTGAAGTAGCATTATTCCAGTGAATCTGTCAGGTGGATCGATTCAGCTTCTTCAGTCTAGCTTTGAGATCGTTGCAAATTTGTAGATTCATAATGGTGTCCGTGGATGATGCGGCCTTTTTAGCAAGGCAATCAGCTATTTCGTTACCACTAATACCAACGTGGGATGGTTCCCATATCAGAGTGATAGTTGTATTTTGGTTTATAAAAATCTGATATGTGTCATGAATATCTTGGACGATAGGATGGTTGGTGGATATAGCGTTAATGAAGTGTATAGAGGAAAGTGAATCAGAACATATGGCTATGTGTATATTTGGATATTGTTGGGCATATTTGAAAGCATGTGAGATAGCTAGTAGTTCACCAGTGTGGATGCTACACCAAGGAGAAATTTTAGATAGTTCGATAGGCTGTTGTACAGTGGTTACAGAATATCCAACACCACTTTCAGTCTTTGACGCGTCAGTGTAAAGAACTATGTTATATTTATTTTTGTTTATAAGTTCTAGCAAGAGAATTCTTAATGTACTAATACTGGTATTTTTCTTGTTAAACTTGGTAAGGGAAATATCATGATGTGGGAGTATGTTGGTCCAATAGGGATTATTGGAGAATGGTAGAGTTCTGGTTTCAGACAAATTTATATCTTTTAGTAATAGTTGTAGAAGACTAGGAATAGGATTTATAATTAAGTTACATGAAGGGTTGTTATGGGGATGATGTGATGATGTAATTAAATGATATACTGTATTGGACAGATTGAAATAAATTGCAGCAGCATAGGAGAGAAAAAGGTTTTCTCGCCTAAGCCATAGAGGAGGTTCATTAGCTTCACAGTAAAGACTTTCTGCCGAACTAGAACGAAGTGCTCCAAGACATAGACGAATAGCTGTGTTGTGTACTGTATGTAGTAAATTTAAGATTGATTTAGTACCAGACATATAGACAAAACATCCATAGTCGAGCTTGGAGCGGATAAGTGATCTGTAAACTTTCAGTAACGTAGTTTCTTCCGCGCCCTAATGATAATGTGAGAGTATTTTGATTATATTTAACCTTTTTAGGCAAACTCCTTTAAGTTCCTGTATATGTTGTTTCCAGGTTAATTTTGAATTAAATATCAGCCCTAATATTTTGCAATTATCAACAACCGGTAATTTGAAGTTGTTGATAATGATTTCAGGATCAAAAGAACTCATTCTTCTGCTAAATTTAATTTAAAATACAGGATTATAAGACGTATTTGACACTTAATCTAATGTGTGAAACTAAAAATCTGTGTTATAATAATGCTTTATTAAATTTTTAGATTTAATACACATAAATAGTTACATCCGTTACATAGAAAATACATCTTCAATTTAATGATGTATTAAAGCAATCAGATGTATTAATATCATCTTGAACGCCTTCATCCTCTATATTTATATTTTTATAGAATCTTTTAGAATCTACTGCATTGAAATAATGACCTTATGTGATAAGTTTCGTGATAGAGACATATTTCTATTAGGCCTTAAAATATTAAGTTTGGAGCAATATAAAGTTTGGAGTTCTTATACTTACTCTTTTACTTACGTCTATTTCTTAAGAAATTTCCCCAGTGATTTGTGCTTAAATAGATTTTGAAGCCAGTTAATCGAATTTCCATTTATATCTTTTTTACAATATTTTTTAACATGTCGCAAACTCCTATAAACTCTTTTTGTCGCATTTGAATCGTTAATTTGTTTTGTTTTTTGATAACGTTTATATAATCGTCCTGAGTATAGAACCGATTTTGGAGCTGTCATACTGACCCCATTTATGTCCCAAATTGGGAGTCATTTGGCATATAACTATTTCCCAATAAGGGAAACCGAATCTTAATTTTTTTAAGAAGCCATAAACTCTAGCGGTAATTTTAAAAGAGTCTAAATTTTAATATTGCGATTTTATCCTCCTATTAATTTAGTTACTTTAGGTATAAGTTTCTCTTGCAAATATTACATTAAAACTGAGCCTACTTAATGTGCTCCTGTTCCAGTTCTGCCTTTAACCCAAACATAGCAATGACCTGGCTCAGTTTTTCCTGAATGTACACTGCAGTTATAAAGCCACGGCTTTCTTTTGTAAAATACAATGTTCATTGGAATGCGTGACAGATTAAGTACTCTTAGCTTTTTGGAGAACTGAGTTTATTAGGTTTCTAGCCGCTTTTGCTTTATTTTGGTGACTATCTTTCTTTGACTCTCAAATTCTTTTTTTCTTGCTCAGTTCTAGAACTTTGAATTTTACCAGAACTGAAAAGTTATCACAGTTATTGTATGTGTCCTTTTAAAGTTTTTTCTTTGCAAATTAAAATTTTCAGAAACTATGCATTTATAGGAAGAAAAAGAAACAGTATCCTGATATTTTTCGCTATATAATACGTTAAGCAATATGTTTAAGGTTACATCACTGTTTAAGAAAAGTCGTTCACTTTGGTTTCTGCAATAATATGACCTATAATTTGGAAATTTGCTTATGTAGTCAATAGTCCTTTGTTTTTGGGCTTCTGACATTTTTAGATGGGTAGCTGTGTTTTCTTCTCTATGAGCTTTAATGACTTCTTTTGAACTTGTTTGAACTTTTTTGTAAATATCGGTTAATTCTTGCCGACGACATTCTCAAAATTTGAATTAACATTTGAACATCTGCTTAACTAACTAGGTGGTATATTCTTGTGTTGGTCCCTTTAGTGGATGATTTAGCTCTTTTTCTTTTTATAGGCACAACCGTGACTGAAAATGATACATAAAGGTATTTAACTTGATATTCTTCGAATTTGCTTTTCTGGTCTACACATGTCTCATTAGTGTCACAGAAAATTTTACGAGAATGCCGAGATTGATTGTTGACTCGTTTCGTGCTACCCTTTTTTGGCCTTCCTTTTCTGAATTTCTCCACGTTTTCTATTTCTAGTCTATTAGCATGTTCATTATATTAATTTTGTTTTAAAATAACCAATTACATGACAAAGGATGTCGCTTAACTCGATCTCGTGAACCTATAAAATATTTTTTTTTTTTAAGTACAGAATTAAGCGACTTTCCTTGCCGGTTAATTCGTCATTACGCTTAAAATATGCGGATTTTTGTTTTTGCCAATGTATTATGCACTATATTGACACTTAATTGAATATTACAATTTTTGTTGTAAAGAGTTTTAATTATTAAAAATTAACTTGACTCTTAATTCGATATAATAAGCTTAACGTTAGATTTTTCTTACTAAAATATCAAATTCCGCTTAATACAGGTATTTAAAAACAGCTAATTTTATACTTTTTTTACAGAAATCATATTTTTATACATAGTTTGAACCCTATCTACTAGTTGGAATTATGATCGGGAATTTTAATTATTGGAGCTTAATTTGTTATTACATATGGCGGTCAAATTGAAGGGTTCGGTGCAAAAACTAGTCAACTTCATTTTTTACAATATGTGGAAAATTAATAAAAACTTTCTAAACTTGTTATTTGTAGAAATTTTTTGTCAAAAAAAATACCAATTAAGTATTGGTATTGGAAAATAATTTAATAACAAAATATTATTTTGAGACCTCGGCAAAAAAAATGAAAGTCTTGGAGTTGACTGTTTTTTGCACCGAACCTCCAAAAAGTACACAAATAAAGTAACATTATTTCGTTCAGCATTTATTTATCATAAAGACATAACTTTATTTTTTAACTTAAAGCAACTCTAAAAAACAAGAAAAGTATTAGAGACCACAGGAAAAATAACAAATAATGTGATAAAAAACAACTTTTCCCAATCCTGAATATTACTATTGAAAGCATTCATGAATGTATGAAAGAACTGCACTATGGTGTTATTTTTGTTTTGGGCAAAACAGTTATCCGAAAATAAATAGAGGGTCGGAACAGTTTCCGGGACAAAGTTTCTTAAATAATGATGTAAAAAACTCACCACTTTTTTGGCAGTGAGCTCTGAAACTCTCAAACATTTTATCTAACTTTCGACTACAGAGTTGATTGACGGTTAGTGTTTTTAGAACAAAAAAATCTTTTAGTTTTTGGTAAACTATTAAAAAAGTACAGTTCCTTTTTGCTATATAAATAGAAGCTTGATGAATTTTTCGATCTTTGAACAATAGAGATTTAATGTCTTCGTAAACTTATGAGTGCACCTTCTTGAAGATGGTAAGCTGATATGAAAATTTGGAACTTAATATTAAAATAATTTAAAAGACATTAATATCGAGTTGAAATAGTAAAAAAAATGTCAAAATCTATGACAAACATAATTTTCCAAATAACTACCATTTTTCTAATAAAACCGGTAATGTTTACTGCTTAGTTATGATATGAATTGATGATCAGTTACGGTATTTAAAAATACTTTATTTATTTGCCAATAACATATTTACTACTTCAAGGAATTCTAAAATTATCGTTGAGATTACGGAAGGTTTGCGAATTCTAAAAATTTCGTATCTTATATAAGCAAAAGATAAAGTATAGAATATTAAATATATGTATATACAAACATATCAGTAGATCTTTGGCAATGTTTAATTTGTAATAATTTTATTTTAGGTCACTTAAACAATTATTCATTAATAACTGTGTTATTGTCCAAATATGACAGAAACTTCCTTTTATGTTACACGATTTCAAAACCTAATCTTTTCTATACCCAATCGTATCTGTATTAATACCTTAGTTATTAATATAATAATAATAAATGCCTACCTTTTTGTTGATAGCACGCTGGTAATCGTAAGTCAAGAGCATGTTTTGTTGCAGTCTTACATTGTTTGTCTTTTTCTTTGTACTTACCTAGGTTGTCAAACGTTATTTTAGTCATACCGATACGAACTTTAACCTCATTTTTACAAATTAAATTTGTTATTAATATTAAATCATAATTATTTAAACATCCGTTATTTATCTGATTTAATTAATAGCAACCACAGACTATTACCATCACTTTTGTTTTATTTATATGTATTTGTAATCTATACTGTTGTTCAATCACGTATAATACTCAACAGATATTGCAGACAAAATTCTCAATAATGGTCGTACCGTAGACATAATTAAGATAATTGCATTTAAAGGAATTCAGTATTACTTCCTATATACGTAATTTTTAGACGCCGTCCTTTACCAGTAGGTGGTTTTCAGCCAATTTTAAAAACCGATTTTTGAATACTTAATGTTTATTTATTACATTTAACCCCTGTTGAACTTTTTCTTGTAATATTTTTTTTTTAAATCTAGGTTTTTTTCTACTCGACCACTCGACTCTACGTATTAGAATAGTCCTTATATATATTTCTTAATCACAAATGATTATAGAGCTTTGGCATAGACGGTTTCATTATAAGGTAGAAGTAAATCTGTGCGTTATAGAAACGTGTTTCTGGTTTCTGTATTGAGTTCACATTTTTATACAGTATACATAAACGCAAAGACAAATAATCAAATCGTTTTTACTTAATTTCAGTCTGTAATTGAGAAGGGCTCAGACTACTTTCATAAAGCAGTACCTAAGCAAGAATGTGCTTTAAACAATAAGTTATCTATGCGATGGCATTTACAATAATTGAAAATATTTAAAATTATTACTATTGATATTTTGAATCGGAAAAGCTTCAATCTTAACTATGGCTTCCGCAGGACGGTCCTGTGCAGACCAAATACTCACACCATGAATGGCGGTTATGAATGAAACGTGTTTACTCGGAGATAACAGAAGATGAAACAGGAAATAAAAGCGAGTGGAATCTCGTCAGACTGGTCGCCGTTGTCCAGTCCTGTTGACTAGTCCTCCAGATATATCGAGACATCGTCTTCGAATCTTGAAAATAGCCTATAGCGGCGATGTTGCTCCCAATCCTTGGGATTTTTTATATAAGTGGAAAAACGATAGAAGAATGAGAAACGTGATATGCATAGTTTTTGTGCATAAAATAATTTTTTAATTAATTTAACGTAGGTACAATTTTAGTATTAATTATATTTATTTTAAACCAAGAAATCAAGGGTATTCGTTACTACTCTTACAAAACGGAAAATATAATTACTTTATATTAATTGCCTATATCTGGTTACGATGTAATACTCCACATAAATGAGTCACATATTTGAACTGTTATTTACAATCATTTACCGCAGAGTATACTGCAATATATATATATATATATATATATATATATATATATATATATATATATATATATATATATATATATATATATATATATATAAGTATTGTAGGTACTATTGTTGCCGAGAGGGGGCATTTGGGCCTGTAGGACCCATCGCCGGCTCTTCGGACTTTTTCCTGTCTCCGGAATTGGAACGGGTGTTTACCATCTTCGTTTGTCGCTAGTGAAATGGGTCAGTACTGTTGCCGTTACAGAATAACCGTTACAGCGACAAGTATCTGTTACAGGTAACGGTTCCAAGGAACAGTTACAAAATAACAGATCAAAAATGGAAAACAGAACAGGTAAAATAATCTAAGTATTCCTTGACTTACGGAAGGAATAACTTGGTAAACAATAAAATAAAATGGTATGATAAATGTAGTGCAAAGAATATGTTTCTAAGTGTTTCTTGACTTACGGAAGAAACAACTTAGAATGAAAAGTAAAAATGTACAAGATCAAAGAATAGAAAAATGCAGAAATATGAGTAAAAATACACAAGGTAAAAGAATGCAGAAATGTTCTTAAGTGTTTCTTGACTTACGGAAGAAACAACTTAAGAGAGGAATATAAACAAATGAAATAAGTAAATATAAAACAATATGTGAAAATATGTCTAAGTGTTTCTTGACTTACGGAAGAAACAACTTAGAACAGAAAAAACAACAAGAGAATCAAATATGCAATAGAAGAATATAAATATTTACAAGTGTTTCTTGACTTACGGAAGAAACGACTTGTAATATAGAATAGAAAAAAATAAAATGCAAAAATAAGAATACAAATATTTACAAGTGTTTCTTGACTTACAGAAGAAACAACTTGTAATAGAAAATAAGAAAATAAAATGCGGAAAAGATATAGAAATATAGCTAAGTGTTTCTTGACTTACGGAAAAGAACGACTTAGACACACAATGAAACACAAGTGAAATATCAGAAAAATATTTCTAAGAGTTCTTTAACTTACCGGAAAGAACTGCTTAGACACAAATACAAGAAATATAAACAATCAAAAATAATCAAATAAAATAGTAAATAAATCAATACATGAACAATAGTAATATTCTAACCTGAAAAGGTCTGAATATACGACAAATGCTAAAATAAAAAGGTACACAGGAAATCAGAAATAAAACAATAGCTCAAGTTGATACAATAAAGCACCGACTAGGTCTACAGTAAGAAGAGGCAAGCTCGACTGACCGATGAGAGAAAATCTACCTGCTTTTATGTAAAACAAATCCTTTGTTTTACGTAGCGAAAGTGGAATTTCCCTGCATCGAATCAATTAGAAATTTGGATTTGGCCAACCTTGGAATTCCCAAGTATTTTAACCGATATCCAAATTCCTTGATGCGTCGAGGACACTATTGAAGTATATGCCGTAGGAGCGCGATTTGTAAATCTTTGTAAGATGTAAATTTCAAGGTTGTTAGCTTTCATCAGGCATGCATAGACGTATACGAACCCAAACCCAAACACCAATAAGACGTATCTACTTATTTTCCCACCTAAGTGGAAGCGGTAGAATGGTGCCATCTGCTCTGATGACTATAAACGAACAGTTTCGTAATTATCGTTGTTGGTCCTTTGTGTTAGATGAAATGTGCAAAATGTATCTTTCAGAGAAGGTTCCGATAGTTTAGATCTATTTAAAGCAGTGTCTGCTGTAGGAGCACGATTTGTCAGTATTTGTGTTTCAATTGATAAATACCAGCAAACTATTATAGATTATTATATATTATATTTTAAAATAGTTTCTTATCATCAGACGTATTATAGGTGTATACGAACTTAAATCCAAAGTCCAACAAGACGTCTCTACATATTTTCTCTCCTAAGTTGCAGTGGTACAAAGGTGCCGTCTATAGTCCTCAGAGTAGATCCCACCGTAAAAAGGCTAATTTCTGCAACATGAAAAGATTTAGAAATGAATGCAGTCTCTGTCCATTATAATTTAATGTTTATATATAAATCTTGTCAAAAAATAGGCATGTCCATCCATCAATGATGCCCATCTATTTACCTTGAGTTTTGCAGAGGATTAATCAGTGGTATGTAGCCCAAGATGCATTTGATATAGAGTTTATGTTGAGAATGATACATAATAAATATATAAACTGAATATTTAGTTATAAAATCTAACTCAATGTTCGGGGTTATGAACGACTGTAAAAAAAAATAAGTGAAATTTTTAAAAATACTAAATTTAAATCAAGTATATAAATATTCTATTTTAAGCACATAAATATCAGACACATTTTTCAGACCGTGTTACTAATATACATACATACAATATTAGTAATGTTTCTCATTATTTTTAAATTTAGTCAAAATAGTTAATGATACTAATTCGCTATAAAAACTTTGGCATTCCCGTCAAGCATCAAATTCCCGTGAAAAGTAAACATACAAAACTGTTGTAACACTTCTTAAAGCGGCCAAACCCGACTAAAGAAACAAAATAATAGGCGATTACGTATCCTCAGGCACGTCCGTAGTTAACAGAAGTTTGTCGGGACGTGACTGAATGTTTTTCCTACTAATGTTCTTTGTGGTTGCGTATGCGAATGTCTAATGTCATCGGTTTATTACCAACATACCGGCCGGTATAGATAAAACCTCTTAAAACCATTAGGCCAGTTGTTAGAACTGATATGTCAATATGTGAAATTGATTTTTAAAATGAGCCTAATACCATATTTGTTTCTGGTAAATTGCGAGTCACGGCAGCTCGTTCATTAATAATATGGGTAGTAGCTGGTAGCTAAATTCATTATTCTTGTAAAAAGTTCCAATAACCTCTTCTGATCTCCTTAAATAGTAGTGATTTGTAATATCGTAGTTTCTCAATATAAACGTAAAAAGATACAAATATATTTGTGTAGTGTACGTATATGATTATACACACACACACATATTCATATATATATATATATATATATATATATATATATATATATATATATATATATATATATATATATATATATATAAATCGTATAACTAAGATTAATATTATTATAAGAATTAATATTAAACTCACCAAATTTCCGGGTTGAACCGCGTTGATTATCACTACGCCGAGCTTTCGACATCCGACCTATTATGTAGACCTTATATTCTTTCTTTTGAAAAATAAGTTTTACGCGTTTTGAATTGGTAGTAAGTTTGAATAGAAATAAAAAATGTCACTAATAAAATTTCAAATTCACTAGTTTGCTTTTGATGACAAAAACATTCGAAACTTTTTATGTTTTAAGTCGACAACTCTGCACGCTTTCTTGGCTTTTGTTTTTACCTGTTTTCAATCTTTGTAGGAAGATATTCGTTTTAAAACGATAGTTTTGTTAAATAGTTATAGTATTTTGTCTTTTGGTCAGCGATGTGTTTCTATATAGAAACTTTTCAAATATTTTTCATATACAAATTAATTTTTAACATCTTTTCACATCATAATTTTAGAATCTAATTTGATTTCCTTTAACATGTACTTCAGCCGTCTGCCATGCACTTAAATTTTGTGTGAATTAACCAATATATAGGTATTGTTCTGAAGCTATTTTCTTGTGGCATTTTAAAGTAATTACTATTTAAATGGGAATAAGCCACAATTAAAGGTTAAAGTACGTTTATTGACGTTTCAATTTCCACTTTGGAAATCGTTCTCAAAATACAAACATTAGTGATTTATTATTATTATTTACTAATGTTTGTATTTTGAGAACGATTTCCGAAGTGGAAATTGAAACGTCAATAAACGTACTTTAACATTTAATTGTGGCTTATTCCCATTTAAATAGTAATTACAATATATAGGTATTTTTAATCAAAGTTTTTACAAAGACTCATTACATTTGTACATATTTTATTTGTTTTTTTTTTATTGCTTTTTATTTTCTTTAAGAAATTCTTGAAAACAGAAATAAAATTTTCTGAAAGCTTAACTCTTCAAATCCTAGTGTACTTCGTAATATACTGATTTATTTCGTGAAAAAGAATATTTTGGAACAGTTCGGTTCTCTATTAAAATAGGTCTTTAACTGCATTAATTTTTATAAAAAGCAAGTGTCATATAAAGCAGAAATATTACGGTTATGTGATGACTAGACTGCAGATCAGTTAAAACGCTAGATATTCTAGGAAAACCAAGATTTATTAAGAGTTAATGACAACACTTTATATGCATTTGTTGCATTTTCTTCATTACTAACTGGCCTAGTATAGATAAAACTTCGCCGTATGCATTTTTTCGCCATAATCGAAATGGCACATCGATTCAGCTCTGTGCAAAACGGAATCACGTACTCCGTGAGAAACTGACGCGTCGGCCTTATCTGTAGTGTTAATGACGGTTCTTTTTTCTTTCCTTTAGTTAATTTTCACGCTTGGTTATTACATCTGATAAAGTATTTCTCTATTATAATATATTTATTGTATCTGATAGTGTAGTTTATTATTTCATGACTTTCGTGCACAGCGGTTAAATAGATATGGGAGCACGGAAAAGCATGATGTGTGAAGAAAAATCTATATCAGTATATTTTGTTAAAATTGTGTATAATATGTATATATATATATATATATATATATATATATATATATACATGTATATAAATATATATATATATATATATATATATATATATATATATATATATATATATATATATATATATATGCAAAAATTGGCAATGAGCAATTTTTCCAGCCAACTATAGGACGTGAAATTACCTGAAGGGTCAAACGATTAACTGGTTGAGACTATTAAACTCTGCAAGTTCCAAAAACATGATAGTAGAAGGACCAAGATTACCTCATAAAATGGTATACAAAGGAATATGGAAATCTCCTAACAACGAAACCGTTAACCAGATAGATCACATCCTGATAGATGCAAAGCATTTTTATTACCTTATGGGCGTCAGAAGCTACCGAGGTCCAAACGTAGATAGTGACCAATTTCTTGTAATACCAAAAATTAGAGATAGAATATCAAACCTAAAGAAGGATAAAAATATAAAACAAGACAAAATAAATGAGAATAGGGAACAGGGATTATAGAGCCTGGAAGCGGGGAAAATATTTGGGCATCGTAAATATTGAAAAAACAAATTTTTTGAAAAGGAGTGCTAAGAAGCACCACATAACAAAAATAGAGTATACCTAAAGACAAATCAAGCAGGATGTACAAGAAGAGCGAAGGAGGATCCTAAGAAGAGAAGAAAAATGATAACATAGAAGAAAAATAAAAGCAATTTAAGAAAAAGACAGCCAGAAAGTATATAAAGGCTACGAGAGATTATTATCATGCTTAATAAATTTCACTTAGAGTTAGCTTATTACAAAAATATAAAACATACTGTATCTCAATATCGACAAGACTTGTCACACGCATTTTTGGAAGTCTTAAAATAAAATGTCAAATCGCCACAAACAATATATCAGATTGCTTTGAAAACACTAAATATGTGCAAACTTACTTCTATAAATCTTGGCTGGTTCTGCATACATCAACTCTGTTGATCTGCAGCGTTTCTGTGTATTTTTAATGGCTTTTTAAAGCAACAAGTATAACAATCAAAATCAGAACTGATTTGTTGACATCATGGACTACCAAAAATATGCAACTGTTAATACAAGAAATACTATAGGGAACTGAAAGAACACGGAAAATTTCTTGAAAAATATAGAATATTCCTGCAAGAAATATGAGGATAAAATTGTTAAACTTAAGAGATACTCGCACAATTAACCTCAAAGATAAGACACAATAGATCTCAAGTATAATTTCATTAATACGTCGATGTTTTAAAGCTTCTCCTTTTTATGTTTCAAGTTTAAGGTGTTTCGATTAATTTACTCGCTAATAAGGTTTATCAAAATATAAATAGAACAAGCAAGTAGTCTAATTATTGTATTTTTCCATTATTCTAGACGTGAACGTTGACATTTAAAAAGATTAAAACGTGCTGCTTCTTATTGCATTCTAATTCAATGCAATTATTTCCTATAAATATTACTGCATTATACATGAAGTATGTAAGATATTATAAATGTATATTTAACTATTTCTCAATTAGTTTGTAATTAAAGTCGTTCCATTGCACATGGCTTGATCAGCTGATCCGCTGTATAAAACAAATCTACTGCTTGGTAATATGCTGTTTGAAGGAAAAAACCAATCACGAGATTGAACTTTTTTAATTCAACTGAAAATAATATGTCTTAGAGGTTACCTATTATATCTGACTTTGGACAGATGAGGAAAATAATGGGTTAATTAAAATAATATAATGTCATTTATATTATGTTTTAGTAAGAATATATTTTTTTGTTCTTGTTTCATTTGCAACAAGAAGATGGTCAACATTACAATGTTGTCAAAAAGAAAGCGAAAAGGGCATAGCAAAAACTAAAGTGGGTATAGCAAAAACTAAACTAATTGTGTAAAAATATCCACGATAACTTGATACTAGTGAGGAAAATATACGCTGTGTGTCAGCCAGATGGAATAAATTAGATAATAAATAAATGAGGAAGTGTTCAAAAAAACGGTCAAACACGTCTCGATTGGTATTTATAGTTGTGCATTTTTTTCCATAAAAACTTTTTATCAGATAACGGTGGCCAATACCAACTTGCTTATTTTAAATAGAACACCCTGTATATTAATTAAATTTTAGATTCCTCAGACCATTTTAGACATTTTTTGAATACAATGTCCTATACCTATCTTTGACTGTTTCGCAAATATTAAAATGTCAATGTAGGAGATGTTCAAAATGCTCCCCACGAACGTCTTGGCAACACCCTAACCGTGAATAGGAATTTCTTCTAACGTTACTCAACATCTCAGATATGATCGATCTAATCGCAAGCGTTATTCGTCTTCGTAAGTCAGCTAAGTCAGTGGGTTTAGTTTTGTATACAATACCTTTCACATATCCCCATAAGAAAAAGTCTAATGGCGTCAAATCGGGAAATCGTGGTGGCCATTCCATCGATCCTCGCCTCCCTATCCACCAATCCTTGCCTCCCATCCACCGATTTGGAAATATTTGTTTGAGGTACTGACGGACATGGATTTGGTAGTGGGGTGGTGCTCCATCTTGGTAAAACCATATCATATTCGCTGGAACTTGTGGGTTTCCTTGATCAGGATACAAGTTAACCAACGTTGGCACTACATTATTTTTTAGTAATGCTAAATAATTGTCGCCATTCAAATTGAAATCTATGAAAAAGGGACCTATATTCTGATCTTCAATAATTCCTGCCCACACGTTAACCTTCTCAGGGTATTGAGTATTGCCTTCTCTCATCCTGTGAGGATTTTCCCTAGACTAATCGCGGCAATTCTGCTGATTAGCATGACCGTGAAGAGTAAAGGTACACTCATCAGAAAACAAAATATGTTCTAATTGGATCACATTGCTGTCTTACATTGCCATCATTTGTTCATAAAAATACGTTCTCCTGTCAAAATCATCTTCCATGAGCTCCTAAGTGTATATAATTTTATGGGGATGCATTTTGTTTTCTTGTAATATTCGAATAACCGATTAATAGCTAATATCGAGTACTAGGGCTGCTTTTCGAACAGATGTATGTGGGTGTTCCTCAAACTCAAGCATAACAGCCAATTTGGTATCCTCACTTATTGCATTGGCAGCTTCTTTTTTACCTTCCTAACATGGCCCAGCTTGTGGAATTGCTTCTCTATTTTATTAATTGTCCTTTGAGATATGTGCGGCAAATCAGGAAATGCTTCGTGAAATATACGAGCTACTTCCATTTGCGTCCGTGTCTTATCTCCATAGCCAATCGTCTGTATAATTGTAATTTTGTGCATTTCTGTTAACCATTTTTCTGAACCATTTTTCTGACTTGCGGTTAATGAAATTCAAACGACTATAGCACTGACAACTACTTCTGTCATGGAACAATAAAACATTGGCGTTTTAAACCAAAGTAAACAATTTTTTGTTTTTTTACATATCAATTAAAAGGAATGCTTAAATAGTTTTAGCTTACTTTATCATTACCAAGACCTAAATGGGCAAGAAGTATTAAGACAGGGGTAGCTACTTTCTACAAATAAATAATTTTCTTTTCTAAATGTGAATTTTTGCATTTTACTTAATATTTCCGAAACAGTCAAAGATGTGTATAGGACATTGTATTCAAAAAATGTCTAAAATGACCTAAATAATCTAAAAATTAATTAATATACAGAGTGTTCTATTTAAAATAAGCAAGTTGGTATTGGCCACAGTTATCTGATACACTCCGTATAAAAAGTTTTTATGAAAAAAATGCGCAACTATAATATAAATACTAACCTACGTGTTCGACCGTTTTTTTGAATGATGTTTCGAACAAACATCAACTCTCTGTTGAGACAAATCTCTTGGGGGTTAAAAGTGACTAATAGTTGTTTTATTTTTTTATGTTATATGAGTAACACTTTTTTCCTTCTTAAAATTAATTGCCAGACATAACAAAACAACACCGCTAAAGAATAGGTAAAGTACGACATCAAAGTAGAAAGTAGATATATGGTGGGATTCGGTTAGACTAAAAATGTAATAAATATAATTATAAATAAATCTATCACATTCGTTATCTTTACATAGTTCTCTTTTTCATTATATTTATTTGATTGGAAATCGAAAAAGAGTCGATTAAAAGTTGATGTATATTATATTATGTGAAAAGACATATAAGTGATGGATTCGACCATTACTTGATGGAAATTCATTCATTTTATTTTAAATTATTATCACTACACCCGTTTCGGGCAGAGTGCCTTTCTCAAGTGATATATTTTTGGAATGTTTAAGAGTGTTTACACTTTGAGTCTTTAATTGGATAAGTTGAGGGGAGAACTGTTTGTCTCAAGTTGGTTATTCAGAATTATGTCTGTTATTTTTAATTTGTTGATTTCCATAGATTCTAATAAAGAAAGCTTAAGGCCTTTATTTTGTTTGTGAATAATTTGGAATTCGTCATTAAAAGAATGGTTATCGTCTAGAAGGTGAAGTACGTACGTAGAATCTGTTTTTGTATTATTGAAAGCCCTTTTATATTCTGCCATACGTTTGAAAAAAGTTCTACCAGTTTGACCTATGTAATTTTTTGCTATTCTGGTGCTATTCCTTTCTTTTTTATATAATTGGCTATTTTGGTTAATATCTCGCCTATATATGTAATTAAGCAGAAGATACTTGGTTTTTTCTCTGGTGGTGGAAATATTCATTGCAAGCTTTCTTATTATTTCTTCTTAATATCTTAAAGATGTTTTTGACGTGGGAATTTCTATTAATCTATGTAACATGCTCTAATAGGCTACCAATTTTGTTGTGTAGGATATAATGATGAATTGTGTATAGTCGTGTCAGTATGGTTACATTTATGAAATAGGGAGAACTCATGTTTGTTTTTAAGTCTGATAATTTTTAAAACTAGAAAATTTATGGATTAATTCTATTATGTTTCTATTGTGAATTCAATATAACTATGAAGTGAATTAATAGGTATACGATAAGACTTGGTCAAGTTGTTTGTTAGTTCCCGTAAAACATACAAGTACATCGTCGACGTATCTCCACCAATACAAAAACTGTTTTAATACGATATATTTTGAAACCTTGGTTTCTAGATGACACATAAAAATATCCGATAGCAATGAGCTTAGAGGATTGCACATTATAAGTCTTGCACTGTTATTTGTATATTTGATTATTAAATTCAAGATAGTCTATTGCAGAAAATTGAAAGAACCAATCAAGATAAGAGGCATTAAATGGAAGAATATTGCTTGATAGCTTTAATGTTGATAATAAATAGTTTGATTGTATGAAGTGCACAGACTGATAAATAACAGCAAGGAGTATAATAATAAAAATTTGTATATTTGAAAATGTGATTGTTCAATCCTTTTTTTAGTGCTAGCCAAACATACAAATTTAAAGCATCTCATCAAGTCATATACATGTGAATAAGCTTTTAGTTTATTAGCACATGTAAATATTTTTAATTTAAAATTTCATTATAACAGAAGCGCGAAGTGTCAGAGAAATCCCATCGGGGGTTAGTAAAACAAAAACACACCCCTTATTTATATAGGACAATATTGTTTGACTTTAGGGCGTGTTCGGGTTCGTAGCTTGTTAACTAGTTGGATAAATTCGGTATGGGAAGCATATTAGCAGCGTGTTTTAGTAGATGTGTATAAAATGTAAAAATAAATATGACTTTAATGGCGTAGGTAGAAGGGAGGGGTTATTTTCAATTTTGATTTTGTTATTATTTATACAAGGACTGGAAAATCTATTTGTCCTAAAATTATTTTTTTATATCACTTTAGCTGCTATTATTTATAACTTTTTAATAATTTGTTATTATTTTATTATTTGGCACTCATACAGATGTAGATTAAAAGTCTTATATAAAATTTTCCATTTTATCAATATTAACATAATATTAGTGTTTAAATGTTCGCGTCATGATTTTCTTTTCCATTATACATCGGCTTTCATAATGACACTTCTTTTTTCTCCTCGTTCTCTGATCAGCAACTGAACACTTAGCAATTCTTCCTGAGTATCCTAAACGAATCCTTCATAATTTTGACATCCACCGGCACCACACCTAGATATCTCCGAAGTATTCCAGTGCTTCCAATTTCTGTTTACAAAAACGATTCTTTCATTTTATTTAATATTACGTCACTTATCTACCCACGTACAACAAAAAATATATTTCCGTTATTGGGAAATTAACTTTTTGCGTGGTTTAAAAGTATATTAATTGAAAAAGAAAGACAGCATTCTGGTCTGCTACCAATAATTTCTTTCTTATTTTTGTGAGTAAGTAGTTGAGCTCAACGTATTGTCGATAAAGTAACATAAAAATATTAAATTTTTAAGTAAATTAAAAATCCTTGCATACGTGTGGCAAACAAGATTTTTTGTAATGCTTTTAAAAAATTGAATATCGTAGTTAATAAATTATTTTTAAATCATTTATTTTGAAATGTTCTATCGCAACAACACTATCAATAGCTACATAACCATGCTGTCTCTTTCTAAGGAGGATGCGTTTTGTATAAAGATCGTTTCAGTACCTACTAATTCAGCTAGCACTCTCGGACTACAAAGCTTTTTAAAACGGTGGAAACGATAATTTTCAAGATATTTAGAACAAGATTATAATAAATTAACAGCGTTATTTAAATTCTTATAGTTAGCCTATAAGACTGTACTGATAAATCAGGCCACCAGACCCAGAGTGGCCCAAGTGATAGAAATCAAAACTAGAGATATGGGCCAAAATAGTTTAGTGAAACTTTCGAGTTACTCACCTTTTACGTTACATGCAGTGCCTTCCGCGCCTTCGTCCTCACTTCCATTCATGTTTTTATTGATTTTCTAATTAAAACACTGTTATACAATGAGAAAACCGCAAATAACCTCTCAATAATAATCACAATGACAGTTAAGCGTTGCCAATGCCAGAGTGGCCCAAGTCACCTGGGTCACTATGATTTTTAAAATGGAGTATAAAATTACAATGCCAAAACAATACTAGTGTCGCCATGTGTTATTCTCGGAGAAAACTAATCTTGGGCCACTGTGGATTTGAAAATATTATTATTTCACATCGTTTTTTGTGATAAAGTCTAAATATGAAAAAATGTCACTTGGGCCACTCTGGTTCTGGTGGCCTCAAATACTGTTTAGATGGGTCAACATATCGTACCAAATAAATATTAATACTAGAAATAAATATTCACATATTTGTTCTGGTAACGTAAATGCTTCATGTGGTGCACCAGCATCTTTAGAATTTTCGTGTACTTGCAAAGTACATAGTCTATTTCAGTTACTTGTAATCTTAAAGGTTTGATACAATCAATTCAACTTTCCCAGCGAGTTTCGCATAAAGGTTTTAAAAATTTAAAAACACATTGTTATTTAAAATATTTTACGTTACAGATACGTTTCAAAAGATCATCACTATCATTAGATGCCAATAATGTAATTATCGCATTTTGTATTATTTTACTGTATTAAGTAATTGTTGTTTTATTTGATATTATTTGACGAATATGTTCATGTAAAGTTGTAAAGTAACATTATATTTACTAACAAGTTCAACCAACATTAAGGAGTTTTCATTATTTTTAGTGAAAATTAATCGGATGAACCACGAAAGGCCAAATTGTGTTTTGCTAAATATAACATAATATTCGTTAGTCATTTTAATACATTGCTCTCGTTCTTTAGCAATAGCTGATATTTTTATCAATTATTACTGTACAAGTTCGAAATCTTTTCAGTTCCTCAGACCATGCTGTTTTAAATACTAGTTAAAATGATATGCTGTTGCTAAGGGCGACTGGACTTTATGTAAAATAATTTACGGCAAATGCAGAATACCTTATTTTCACTTCTTGAATAGGATAACCAACCATAAACATAGAAGAAGTTCTCCATTTGAAGTTGTCCTATAATACATTGTTTTATTAAAATTACGAGTATCTGAATCTCGTGGTTACGTGGAATGAGAATCAATTTCTTTTGTTATCCAAGGATTAAATGCAAGGATATCTAAACCTCTGCATGAAGAATTTAGTTCGTTTCCAAGTACCCTGATCACTATATTAAAAATTTGTATTAAAATTTTGTTTGCTAACGGTAGTTAAGCAAGAGTGGTAACGGTGGTAAGTTCCAGATTAGTTTTAGGTTGATGATTGTTTAAATTTGAGATTCAGGGTATTTCTTCGAAACCAGTTGCAGAATTCTCTCCGGAATCCAGACTCAATTGTTTTTGGGGATTGTTTTTAGTTATAACTAGATTTCGGTTTCTTCTGATTTAAAGAACCCAATTATGTTCTTTTGGCTTTTTTTGGCTCTTCTTCTCGATCTTATTTTATTATGATTTCTTACCATCAATTTAATTATTAATTTATATTATTTATTACGTGAATACCTAGTTACTAAAATTTGTGTAACGTAAAATTATTAAAAATAATTAGTTCAACAATGAATACATAGCAAAACTATTTTTATATTTCACATTAAAGCACGCACTTGAAGTGTTGTTAAATGTTAGTACAAGTGTATGTTTACAGAAATTAAGACGTATGAAAAGCGCCAGTATCTAGCATCACTGAGTATTCATAATTTGATTCATATTAGTAATTTAGAATTTTGATCTTTATGTTTTAAGTAGATTGTTGTGATACGTGATACTGCTTACAAATTATTTTTAAAAAAAATATTATCGAAAATTAACTTTGTAGAGATTAAAAAGAATTTGTGTGCATCAATATTATGTAGAAGCCATAAAAATTCTTAGGTTTCAATCTTTTTATTAGTAAAATTTTGTTTTTGTCTATTAATCTCTTTTTGGTTATGAATTTTCGCTATACAAATAGTTATCTTAGAAATAGTTTTACAATGATTCAATCAATGAATGAAAAAAGATCAGCTTTAATTTAAAATCTAATAAATAATGAGTGTAAAAATATTTGATTTTCATATTGGCGCAACTCAAAATTTGACGGCCCGGGTAGTCGCCCGGCTTCCTCTAAACTGATCTAAAAGTTAGAAAGAAAATTTGGGTTTAGAAATAGAAGTTCATTTGAGAAAATGAAATCATGACTAGTATTTCTTGTAGCAATTAATTTCCAAAATAGTTTTTACAACATATTCTTTGTTTTCTTTACTGTGTAATATTGTACAGTCCGTTATTTCCAACCTGACGAATTATATTTAAACAAGCACTAACCTTATCCAGTAACATGGAACTAAAGAAGCAACAATATTAACGATAATAAAACATTAAATGTCCCATCTGAGAAGCTGAGTTTAAAATTTATCTTCTGCTTATTTTACTCTCAATAAACACCAAACTTTGATTTCTGAATTCTTTTGAATCCTCGATATCTTACTGACTTACTAATAGTGGTATTTTTCTTTTATTGACTTCCTCTTTTAATATGGGTAACCAAATACTACTGCATTCTGCCTACGAATTTGCGATGCAATTTCATTGGGCATAATTAGAGCCGCTTCTTTGATTTTTCTCTTTTTACTATCTGTTTCTTTTAAGGCTATACTTGAATAGTTTCATTAAAACCTATGTTCATTTTCCCATGCGTGTTTACGTATTTGAGATCTATCAAATTCTCTATTTTTAATATAAGATTGATGTTTTGACTGATTTCGCGTTTTTCTTATAATGTTTAAGCTATTTAATTAAAAAGAAGCGCAGTATCTATAAATTTTCGGTGTGTCGTAAAATCGACATGTTTCGGAAAAATTTGAGAAAAACGTCCCAGAACCAAAAAAAGTCGCAGACGGAAACCATGTCAGACTCAGTCTAACAAAGGGATACTCAAAATTTGGAGAGAGTATCTATCATAAACTTTTTTGCCGACGGGCAGTCTATTCGCAGTGCCTTACATTAATATTTCAGATAAAAAGACTGAATATATTGACTTTATATCTTTAGTAAATCTTCATAAACTTTTAATAATTAAAACCTCTTATGCTATTAATTTTTATTACAAAATTTATTAGATTTTAATCTAGAATAAATAAACAAACGAGGTTCGCTAACTAGTCGAACCAATCCAATTAGGAAAACATTTACAATCTTTAAAAACCCGGAAGAAATTTCCAACTCAATAATACTGATTGACGTTTATGATTTTTATCTACTTTTTAACGATGTTTCTTAGTTTTTTCATTGTGCTTTTAACATTTTCTCTTTTATTAATATGAGACTTACACGCAACGCAGGTCAGGTTCTCATAACAAATCAAATTTTACTGTCCGGTTTAACAGTGTAAAAAAATATGAAAAGAAAAGCATCAAACTAAGACGGTCGTAAATTTTTCAGCTGGAAGTCAATGCGCATAAATATTGAATTTTCGTTCTATTTATGTATTCCGTTCCGGTCATAGAAAAGATATGTTTTAACAATGCTACAACGGTACTTTGTCGGAATGTTTTTGTTTTTAGTCATATGAAATATTATTTATATCTTGTATGTCAATAATTTATGTATGTTTAAGACGAGTGATTAGTTGTGAATAGTAACCCGTTTTATATATATATATATATATATATATATATATATATATATATATATATATATATATATATATATATGTTGTCTAACAGTTTGTTACATATATTATTTTTTTTTTTTTGTTTTTACATTATATTTTCCTAAGGACCCTTTATTTTTCAATAAAGACCCTTTATTTTTCAATTTTGTCATAATTTTAAAATCTTAAAATTATGTGTAAAGTGGCATCAAGTGATGCCCAGAATAAATGCCAAGGTTAAGGAAAATAGGAAATAAGTTGAGATAGTTAGGACATGTCCAACGTAGAGATTTTAATCACTAAATAGAAATAATTTCTGTTTTGCAAGTCCCTGTGAGGAGTGAAGAAGAATACCTAAGATGTCCTGGGAGGAAACGCTTAGACAGGGTGCTAGGTAGACGAGATAGGAATATTCCTGTACGTATATTGGCACACAACGTTACGTATATATGCACATCATTTTATATTTCGTTAAAAGTAGAAAGTTAAGAATTAATTTTACATGATGGAAGTTTGTAAAAGAACATAGATTAAGAATTGATACCTCTTGCTAATACAAAATTAATTATTGTCGGCAGAGCAAGAACAAAACAGGATGGGTAATCGAAATATTACCAGATATGATGTTGTCGATAATTTGAGACTACATCTAAGAAGTGCAGTCAATAACAAATGGTATTGTAAATAGAAAAATCGACGACGTATTCAGATAAACCGGATAACTTGACCCAATTAAAATCCGAAAGGGGAGGAATTTAGCAAAAAATATTCTGATATTTTCCAATAGACCTACAAGGTGGTCTATTGGACAGCCTATTGGAGAATAATTTGCAAATTTAAGATGAGGTGTTAGAACTTCGAATGCATTGGACAACAAGAAGGACAAACACATCAATTTTTGAAGAGGTTTACAACTCACGGCATCTTTAGCTTCGTATTTACAAGTATATTAGACTCCGTTGGTGATACACTAGTACACACAATAAGGAGAATCTAATGGTCCAAGGAAGATCATTAGTCAAGAATAATTATTAGATTCCAAACTGAAGGATAAATGTGTTAAGATTAAGTGGAGAAATTGCTGAATACAAACTTCGTATATGTATAGAACCTACAGAATAGGGAAAGATGAGAAACCTATGTCAACACTGATATTGCTTTTTAAAAATAAAAGTGTCCACTTTATAAAATTATAGGATTTCTCTTTATAATATATATTTTGGAACAGACTTCGTCATTTAAAGTTTTATGTTGGATAATCGCTTCCCAATTTACACCTAACCTATAGGTTTAATATTTTTTTCATGCTTGCTATTTTCAAATATTTGATTTAGGAGATGATTCACCAAAATCTCAAACTAGAAACTGAAATAACAAGATTTAAGGAAATGTATTTATGTTTTTAAAATATTTCTAAAAATATTTTCCTGTTTTTATGAAGTTGAAGAAATAAGGCAATAAAAGAAGAAGGTTTCATATACAATAATTGTATAATTTAACAAACTTTGGTTATACGTAAGGTGTTTTAGTAATGATCACATAGCTGTGTACCATTGAAAGTAAATTATTTATAGTTGCTGTTGGACATATATTCACAAATATATAGTGGCATTTTCTAGCCATTTAAATTACGAGATAAAAGTGGAATGCGACCACTCTCCGTTCTCAATACCTATCAATAAAACAAAAAAGTCGATTTCACAATGCCATCTCTGCAAAGAATGAAGATAAAAACAATAAAAACCGCACACCACTCACTCCAAAATAATAATTTAACAGATACAATCTGTAAAAAAACAATAACGCGACCAAATAGGTAAAGATATCACATGAAATAATAAAAGAATCTCGTAGAGTGAGGAGAAAAAAGTGTTCGATCCATAATGATAGCGGTAAGACCTCATCTGTAACGATTTCTCTTACCTATATGTCGATATCAGCCTATAATAGTAAATATTGGTGCGGTGTCCATTGATCGTTACGGTTGCACTCTCGCAATTGGGTCAAGATTCTTGACAAGAATCAGTGCCGGGATCGTAAAAGTTAATGCTTGCATATAATTCTTTAAATAATGGATGGATTGGTTTTGTTGTGTCGCGCATTTAAAGCTATCACGTAATAACATATTGTTTTATACATTTTTGTGAATTTGAGTCGATGTTTAAAGTTGCTTAAATGCAGTACTGTCTCTGTAAGCTTCCTTGTACACCTAAAGGGTTCGGAATAGTATCATATCCTTCTATAGCTACCAAACTTTGGTATAGTACAAGAAATATATTTTTTATTTTATTTTTTAAATTAATTAAAATTATTACAGCTGTATATGTTCAAGAATATTACAGTTTAGTAATTGTATGTCAGTACTTCACACTAATCATAGATGTATATAGACGTTTTTTTATATTTAACAGGAAGTCAACTGCAAGAAATTAGGTTCATTTGCTTATTCAACTACTGTTCTTCTTTTTCTTAGTTTTTAGGACCTGCTTTAAGATATTTCTGCAGTTACTTTCTCATTATGTCATTCAGATCTTAGCATTATTGGTTATCATCACTGGCATTTCCATTTCTTTCCTGAAAGAGATTTTTTGCTACATTAAAGTTCCCTACAAACATCGTTTCGTTTTAATGAACGCTTCATTTTTTTCGTCTTTTAGGTTTACAACAACCATATCTATATTTTTGTTACTGGGTTTTTCTTTTCCAATAGATGTTCTAGTATGTAAACGTGATTTAAACATAATTTTTGTTTTCTTTAAGTGCCGTCTTCGAATCGGAGGTTGGATATCATCATCACTATCTTCACTCTATCTACCGTTGCTCGGAAAAGTTCCACTTGACTACATTAATACCAATTTCCTAATTTTTCCAACTATGACACTTCTGCCAATATTCCTTATGTTTGCTTTCTTTTGCATCCATGCTCTTCTAAGCATACTTCGAATATACATTTTAAATGACTGCAATTGTATTCTTTCAAGTGTCTAAATTTAATTCTATATTGTTGCATCGAAAACATTTAACATATCAGAACTAAGGTCGCATCTAAGGTATTTATTGCAGAGAATTGTTTTCATTTATACAAATTCATTCGTTGCTATTTCAATCCTGGATCATTTCTGTTGTTTGATTATTGTTCTTTGAAATTTAGGTTTCCAGTTGTTTGTATGTGTTTATATTTTCTGTCATATATTTAGTCTTTTTTATATTCATATTTAATCAACATCAAGTCTTCCCTATTAACTACATTATGTTAATACATAATATTTTTTACCAATTTTTCTTTAAAAAAAAAACTAATTTATATTTAAAAACAAATAATTTAAAATTTAAAATAAATTATAAAAGTCCTAGGTTCTATTGTTAAACATTTTATTCTATGATAGTTTGTATGGAATTACAAAAACCGAAAATATCCCTCTGTATAGGTCAGTGAAAACAAAATTGTTCTAACTTGTTTATATTTCTAGAGTTGTCGGAAAATATAATAACCAAGTAATAATTCTTTATATACTAATGAATAATCAGTGAATAGAAAAAATTTAA
Source organism: Diabrotica undecimpunctata (assembly GCF_040954645.1). Classification (NCBI taxonomy): domain Eukaryota; kingdom Metazoa; phylum Arthropoda; class Insecta; order Coleoptera; family Chrysomelidae; genus Diabrotica; species Diabrotica undecimpunctata. Next base: position 63,439,530 of record NC_092808.1, read on the forward strand.
TTTAAGAATAAAATCGCTGCCAATATACACCCTATTAATTCAATAAAAATGAATGTTGGGATATTGCAGCAGCTTCTTAATATGTCTAAATCATCTAGTTTTTGTTGTTTACGTAATCTTGGCTCCATAGTATCATAAATGGTTTGGTTAAGGTTAAGGTGCCCTGGGTTTTCTTTTATAACTTGACAAATAAAACCGCCGATTACAGTGTTTTCTAAACTTCCATCGTAAACTTGGTCAAGACAGTAACTGTAATAAAATAAATTTGTTAAAATATGTTTTTATGTTACCAAAAAATATTCTAGCTTACCACTTCGGCTATCGTGGAAACCCCTCAACAACGTATCGAGTATACACAATAGTTAATGAAATTGGTATGTATCTGATATAAGATAAGCTAACGACATAACGGTGTTAACAGATAGCGCAGAAGATCTCTCTAACTTCTACAAAACAAGCTAACCAGAGGAGGCGAAGATCTCGGCCTGAAAATTAACTCGACTACAGCTAAAATCATTGTCCATTGTCTAAACCACAAAATACTTACTTTAATAATTACTTCACAAAAACTAAGTTTTTAGAAGAATGGGCCAAAAGCAGATAACTGCTAACATTAATCAAGATGAGAAATATAACAATCCTAGGATATATGTCTCGACACAAGAGATATAAGCTCCTAAATCTAATAATAGTAGAAAAAATAGAGGGCCTTGGAGGACCTGACTGTTAGCAGTATTCCTGGTTGAAGTACATCGGTGATTGGACGTGATTCAATTCATATACACTTCTAAGAACACCACAAAACCGCATGGAGTTTAAGAAAATTGTGGCCAATATTCACTAATGAAAAAGGTACTCTTGAAGAAGAATGAAATTGCAAAAAGTCTTAAAGAAAAGGAATATCGTAATTCGACATCTCCCAGGCTAAATAGTAAATTACTTCTGCACATAATTATATTGAAATTAATTTGGGTATACTAAATCAGAGCAATTAGTAAAACACTATAGTGTTAAAGCAAACTAACGATCCGTAATGACTTTACTGAATTGAACATAGTTAACATGTAACCATAATAACAAAGGAATTAATAAATGTCTCCAATAATAGACCAGCTCACTGTTATTCCCATACATAAAAAAGGTTCACCCACAGATTACAACAAAGTACTCCTCATCATTATTAATGAAAGACCAAAATCAATTATTTTAGCCCAGATTTCCCAAGAACAATGCGGATTCGTCTTAGGTAGGGAAACAAGAGGACATATTTTGAATAATAGCCAAATTATCGAAAAATCCCGTGAGTTTAATATAGTAAACATATTTGTGCTTTTTTGACTTCTCCAAGGCCTTCGATAACGTAAAATGGGATATACTTAGGGAAATGAGTACGCAAAACATCTAATGTATTTATTACAAGAACTGCATGTAAATAATATCGCTAATGTAAGAGTTAACAACGTCGTTTCGAAAAACTTCAAGTTGAAATCTGGAGTTCGGAAGATATCTTTAATATCCCTCATTCTATTCAATATATATATAGTGAACATATAATGCCTTAAGTTTTTGAGGAATGGCAAGGTGAAGCAACTATAGGCAGAAGAAAAATCAAGAATATACGAAATGCTGATGACGGAATATGGTTTGAAAATAAATATACAAAAAATTAAAGTAATGATTGTCGATAGAAACAGAAATAACCAAACAAAAATAACATGGCAGGGTACGAACTGGTACAATTTAATTTAGGCTCCGTCATTACTAACAGTAGAGGTTGCAAAGACGAGGTCCGTCGACGCATCACAATAGCCAGATCGGCAACAGTCAAACTCACAAGAATGTGAAAGAACACTGAAATTACAAAATACACCATGTTCAAGCATTAATACTTTCTAACGCTACCTACGCTTCAGAAACATTGACCATCAAAAAAGACGATTCGAAGCGTATAAGTTGGTATTAATTTTTGAATCAGATACTATTAGTATCTGTTTTATTTGAGAGATATTAATTTTGCATTGTATATTAAGTTAAAAAGGTTAACATTAGTACACACTAGTACTGAGTAATATTGAGCCGCAATCATCTATTGCTTAAATCATCGATTCACTAGACTAGATCATTCACAATAAAGTTATTCCGTTTTGTGTGCGTGGCCCGCCAGGCTATCTGACTAACTTTTTTTTTCTTTTAGTAAAGGATTTATCTTCAATTACAATCAATAGTGTTTAAATTAGTTGAGGAGATATGAATAATAACTTACTCAGTGATATTATAAGAGTCTTCTTGTATTGCACCCTGAAAAGTCATAAGTGACCCATCTTCCTGTATATATATTGAACCTTCCAATCGTTCCATTTGCATTTTTTGCATGAAATCATTATCAGAGCATGTAAAATTCTTGTTTAAAACATAATATTGTGGTTGTTTTTCAATTTTCTGATTCTTTACGTAAAATGTTGGTTTAAAATTGGTAAATGCGGGATCAACAACGCATAATTTATCAGGTATGTTATAATAAAATCCTTTAGGACAACATTTTTGTATGCATATTTTTTCTGTACAGGGATTAACAAAAGTGACCAAATGTCTAAAAAGAAAAATATATTAGTTTGCAAAACATTGATTTTAAAATATTTAAAATCTTAATACAAATGAGTTCGAAAATATACTCATCTATAGTATAAAAGTATCAAATTAGTAGAATGTCAGATCTGCAGGTTTTGACAGTTCCGCATTAAGCTATAGTGCGGCGGATGTTTTTTTCTGGTAAATAAATATCTAATTAAAAATATTTATTTTGTAATTAGGTATATTTGACCATTTTTTATTTACATTTAACTCTACAGGGACTATCTCTCACTGCATGCTTGCATTGACAACTGATGTAGAATAGCTTTTGCAATTACTCTTGTTATTGTTAGAATTATTGTTAGTATAAGAACTTTAAAAAAACATTGTTAACTCTAAAATTAACGTAAGTATACAGTTCAAAATTTTTAAAACTCAGCAAAAAACGCAAGCATGTCCCTGCTCTTTTTTTACTAAATTATCACTTAAAATACTGATACACTTAATTCATTTTCTCCTTCTTCCGTATTTTCTGCGTCACTATCATCATTCAATTCTTTAATAAATTTATTTCCGCCATTAATCTGGAAGTGCCCAATCTTCTTATAGTATTCTTTAACTTTGATCACTTTGGCGATTCTTTTCTGCATGTCTTCTTTGGTCATATTAGATATTTCTGTTTTAAATATATCAATTACCTTTGTATCAAATTTAGGACATGTATTTGCACGCCTTATACTTGGTTTTAATCGTCCACAAATTAACTCTATATAATTAAAACCACAAAAATAGGGGGAAGTCTGAATATAGTGTGTCAATGCTTTTCGCCAATACTCTCTAGAGCGTATAATTTGGTTAAATTGCTTCATGTATAGATCTTCAATAAGTTGTTATTTTGTATAGAAACCTTCGAATACAAATCATGTTTCATTAAAAAGCTTTGCAGTTCAGCTTTCTTTCAATATGTATTTGGTATCTTAGTGAGCTGTCCGGAAAGATAGAAAGTGTTGATATTACACTGTTTAGCTAAAAGCTTGAGATCGGTGAGTTTTCAAACCAATCATAAAAAATATCAGCTTCCATACCCTTGTGTTAGTCAACGTTACAAACCTCTATTTTATTTCCACATAATTTTAAAGCATTCGGAACCCATCCCTTACTTTTTCCGCAATGTACAATAATTAGCCGTGATCCTTTATTTGCGGGCATTTTTGATAGGCACATGTTTGAACCACCTGTCCATCCTTTCTTAACTATTTTCTTGCCTATATTTAGTAATTTGTTCTAGGTATATATTGCATCTATCAGCTATTTTTTGGCTTGTCATAACTGCTTGATGTTTATTGATTGTTTTAAATTTAAAGCCCATTTTCATTATCCAATTTTGAAGAGTTTTCTCACAGCAGTTGTTTCCAATCTCCTTATTATTATTTGTATTGTAGGTATTTTATTGCTTCAATAATATTGCTTAAAATTTCAATTAAAAATTTTACTGCTCAAAATAACTAAATTTTAGCGCATACACCTACACTCTCATAATAACTACTCCCCAACTAAAAATGCTTCGCACAGACCGATTCAGTCTGTAGTCTGTGCGAACTGGCCGTTGTAAACAGAGAATGGATTAAACATTCCGCTCTTAAGGCATTCTACTATTCTACTATATTTCTTACTTTTACTATACTCGTAATATAAAAAGCCTAAAACAGAACACAGATTGGGAGATGCGAAAAACTGAAAAGATAAAGATTGTCAGAAGATTTATTCAGTTTATTCGGGAAGGGTTCATTAAGTATTAAACTTAATTTAATAACACATTTCAATTATATGGAAAAAGAAATATTTTATAAAAATCAGTGTGTGATAGAATTAAAAAAGAGAAAGTACGTCGAAGATTCTAAATTTACGACATCATCCAACGAATTGCCGAACTAAAGTGGAACTTGACTATGTGGGAAGAAGGACTGATGGATAAAGATCAGCATCTCTTTTGTCAGCAAAATAATAATTTTCCTAATTTTCGATGTTTGGGACATTAAAGGTTAATATGGGTAATAAAAATATAGAAAATATAGCATTTCAAATTAACATTTAGGTTGTACATTTACAATTACTAACTTAAAAATATCTGAATGTAAGATTTTTTTATACTATATTTCTGGTTACTTACTTTCCCGGTGAAATTATATCTACACAATAGGATTGTGGAGAAACAGAGGTCACCAATCGCGTGTTGTTAATATGGATGAACTCGTTTAAAAAGAGTTCTTTTCGATTAAAGGCATAACGGTGACTTCTATTTGAGGAGGGCCAAATCAGGGCTAAAACGATTTAAGAAGATTAAACATTGCAAAAATCAACATCACTTCTAGCATAAGATATATTTTATTCTGTAAAATATGTTTCATTTGTAACTAAAAAATCCTAAAAAAAATTTTTTTACTTTTCTGTGGACGTTAATTTACAGTCATATATTTTATAAATCTGACAAGGAGCTGACATACATACTTCTGATGATCTTTCTGAAACATGGTTGTTTTTAATTCATAGGTTGTTTTATTATTCTATTCGGCGTCATAAGAACCATTCATTTTAAATGAATAATGTTAATAGTCAACTCAAAGTTTCATTCTTGATCAATCTGAACTAATTTTTTGATTATTTTTCTATTCTCATGTTCTTCCTGTGATTCCTATCTACTATGTGTATTTTCGATCATTATAACTATTTTTACTTTATTTACTTACTAAGCTTAAAAGGGATCAAAAATCACCAAATGTAACCATGTAAATATAGCGGTCTGTAGGCTGGCGTGGTCGTATATTCAGATGACGGATCAACAAAGAACAAGCATAGTTCAACAAGACTTGTAATATATATCCATGAAATGAACATAAATGTTACTATCCTGCATAGATTAGTCACTTCCGCTAATTATATTGATAGATAAGTTTACTGCCGTATTGTTATGAATATTAGAGAGAAAAAATTTGGTGTTAACAATAATTGATCGCTACTACGGTACGTGTCATGTGTACTTGCATGCAACCCAAAGTATTTAATCCCTTTAATTTGTCAAACATTTACTTAATACTGTTGTGAAGATATTTTCTTGTGACATCTTGTGACATCAATGGTTTCTTAGGTCGATCCTTCAACTACCTAACTTATTATCGGTTCGACAATACCTTTCTTTCATCTTCACAAGTTAATAAACAAATGACCCTCTTATGTTTTTCAGCATGACTCGTGTTATCGATCTCGTAATATATATCCGTAATCTTCAATCGTGAGTTTTTCTAAATTTTGTGCTTTTTCATTAAAATGGCCAAAAATTTTGTTGTCGATAAATGATGTGTACAAAAAATAATGTGTAAAAATAAAAATGATAGGAATATATGCAGTGCTACAATCTTGTTGACACACCAGTGGCTCATAGACGGGGGGAAAGAAATGGGGAAACTCCCCCACCCAACAAGGTCCAAAATCAAATAAAAAAATTGGTGAAAATAAAAATATATTGGCTGACACGAAACTTAAACCACAGGCAGACAAAAGATATTATTTATGCCTTTTATGTAGTTTGGTAATGATTTTTATGTATTTTGATTGGTGTTTCATTGGAAGTTCACCAGATCACCAACCCCCCTCCCCCAGGTAAGTCTAGATTTGCCACTTCGGGCTCGGTTCAAATGGTGAATTCGGAGGAATGGTGTTACCGATATAAAAGATCTATCTGACAGTTCCATTTGAGAACATAACATTTAGTATCCTATTAAATCTCATTTTCTCATGGCGCCGTCTTCTTTCGAAGGCTGGCGATCCAAATGGCAATTGTAGTTTTGGAAACTGCTGCGCGAAAGATATAGCTTATTATAGTAACAGACGATATTATTAAAAGAAGCACAGTATATAGTGTAAGTATGTGATTTTTTTTTCTTACCAAATGCGTCTTCATTTCGCAAATGCAAAATATAATTATATTTCAGATTTACTAAATTCGGATTTATGTAATTTTGTTCCATTGATACATTTTCAAAATAATTAGAAATCTTGTTTAGAAGTTCTCCTGATGAAATATGTTCGTCTCCATCTTGACACTCATAGTTCTCGTTCAAATACTCTTTATCTGCACAGCATTTATTTAAAGTAACCATATTTGTTGTTGGTGTTGTATTTGGAATATTAGGTTTAGTTATACCATTACTGTAATCAATGTTGTTTATTGTATTCCGATTTGTCGTCAATAGTTCATCCTTTAACTGATAATCGTTAGATGCGATTCTTTTCACTCGTATTTTATTTTCTCTTGATATTGTGTTTTTCGATAAGTGAGGTAGTGATGTAATATATGTATATGTGGAAAGCGATATAACGTAAAAACTTACAAATAGCAATAAAAATATTGCAGATGTACGCGTAAAAGTACTCATTTTATAAATGTCAAATATTACTATTCTGACAAGTTGAAAATAAAATACATAGATATCTGTCAGTAATAAAAAATTAAATCAACCTTAGCAGGTGTCAATATTTCCAATGAATTTTGATTTACGTAAACAAAAAATTAAAAATTTTGCCGAAACCCGGGATCGAACCAGGGACCTTTAGATCTTCAGTCTAACGCTCTCCCAACTGAGCTATTTCGGCTGACATGACAGTTAATCTGTACATATATGTAGTGTGTAGGACGATTCTTGAATCTATTTTCTGGTAGATTTCCGGGCATTTTTTTTAGTGTTAGTGGTAATATTGTGACGGGTAGCTCTATAAGACACCAGTCTCAATAAAATACAAGTTTAATCTAAATAAAAATATATTCAAGTAAATAGTAAAAATGAAATTAACTTCTATATATTATGTACAATAACATAAAAATACGAATCCTAGTAAATAAAATCGACGGAGCTGCGGTTTGCTGTTGATACCTGCGGAAAATAAATATTGGTTATATTTGGATGGATGAGGATAATTGGTGAATAGGTATGTATCCCAAAAACCAGGAAAGACTAATCAATACTTGGTCTAGGTTAGAGGGGGCCCATCGATCATTGCTCTATAAGGAGCAGAAGCGATCGATCAATACTGGATTGCAGATGGAATAGGCGGTTGAACCTTTGATCAACACTTAAAGACCAGGGGTAGGAGCTCTTACCAGATCAGTTCTCCGGATTAACCTCGGTTTGTTGTCGTTATAAAACGGCGTTTTATACCTTTGCCGGTGTTTCATCCCCAGCGCTCATCGATGATAGTGATATGGTATGGTGATATTATGTTGTCGGTGGGAATGCGTGGATATAGAAAGATGGCAAGCCGGCAACGAGCGCTGGCATGGCATCGTTACGCCTCCTTCTCTTTGCAAAACAAAAATGTAACATACATTTTTTTATGGTGTGAAGATTTTAACGGTATGATCTTTATCGGTTGAGCGATAACACATTTCGTAAAAGGTATTGGATGACTGTCTAGAAAATGTTCCCTTTTGTAGATCTTGCGAATGGCCCCAATAAATCAAGTCGAACAGTGTTCCAACGCTTTTCTACAGTAGATGGTTGCATTTTTCATGTTGGTTGTATCTGCGACGATTTATACTCAAGGTACTGCCTACAGTTTCTATCATAGTGGGCCATTTGTTTAAGCATCTTAGGCCAGTAGTAGTATTTTTGCGATATTCAGCAAACGGTTTTTGTCATTCCCAAATGGACTGCTGCTATGCGGTTCCTATTCGATTTTTATTCGGTTTCTATTCGGATTCGGTTGATATTCGGTTCTTATTTGGTTTCTATTTGGGCGAGGTTCCTATTCGGATACTATTCTGTTTCTATATGTTTGGTTCTTATTCCATTTCCGGTTCTTTTCATTGCTCCGAGATCTTTGAAAAATCATGGCACGCCAATACTGGGGCTGATGTAATTCATCCTTGGACAGGTAATATACCCACGATGTATTTGTCGTGGTACCGGTTACTGGTCTGTGTCTGTCGTTGACCAACCCTGTTTAGTTGAACATATTATCAGCCAAAATAGCTCAGTTGGGATAACGTTAGACTAAAGATCTAAAGGTCCCTGGTTCGATCGCTGGTTTCGGCATACCTTTTAGTTATGATCTCGATACAATTTCCAGTATTTATACAACTAAAAAGAAAATCCAGAAAATGTGTCTTATCCTCATTAAATGTTCGGCCTAAAAATAATGTAGACAGTAACATAATGATGAACCGTTTCATTAAGTTGGGTTTTTTTACAGGGAAAAAGCTAAAATATGATTTTAAAATTATATATAAAACTAAACGCAATAACTAAAACAAAATCATCAACAAATTAATATTAAAGATTATAGGACCAATATTCAATACTACTAACAAAAAAGATCAACTAAAAATAGTTGTAAGTGTGGTTTTAATACTTAAAAAGCACTAAAATGCATAATACATTAATCGTTTGAGAATTAACATTAACAAATGTAATTAATAAACTTAAGATATCGTTTGTCAAACACTTTCTTACATAATCCCTAAAATTATGTAGTTTTTCAAAGGCCGTCCCTGTTTAGTTGGACATATTATTATCAGCCGAAATAGCTCAGTTGGGAGAGCGTTAGACTGAAGATCTAAAGGTCCCTGGTTCGATCCCTGGTTTCGGCAAATCTTTTAGTTATAATATCTATACTGTTTACAGTATTTATACAACTTAACTCAAAAGAAAATTCAGAAAATGTGTCTAATCTACATTAAATTCTCAGCCTATAGCTATAGATAATGTAGACAGTAATGTAATGATGGACCGTTTCATTTTGTTCTTTTTTTGTATATATATATATATTGTTATGATATGTAAAATCGAGAAAAATATTGGTTTGTTTAAAAATATTTCAAAATTCAATAACATTAAAATAATTCAGATAAGTAGGATAATATCCAACAAACATTTCGAAGAAGGAGAGTTATTAATTTCTTGAATTACCTGTACCAAACAAAAAGTAAGCTTTGCATAAATTATTTCTTTGTTATACTTGAGTGACCCGCATAATTTTAAGTGAAAACAAAAAGACAATTGAACGGGGTTTTCCAAAATACATTAATGCAGTGATTAGGGACAAATAGAAGAGATTTTAGATAGAGGTTTTTGTTAGTTTTTAAGAATTATAGAAAATATTATTTGTAAATAAGTTTTAGGAAATTTTATAATTATAGGTAAAAATTTGTTTGTTATCGAAATGAAAAAATGGGGGAATTGTGACGAGTTTTGATTGGCGGAGATTGAAAAAGGTGGGATAAGTATGTAGGAAAAAGTTTAGCGAGATTGAGGAGGAGAGAGAAAAAGATCAGTTGGTTTTCAAAATCTGTAAGAGGAACAAGGATTGTTCTCTGGCGGTTCCTGAGAAGTAGCAAGCAGTAGTGTTGAATGTTAGTGAGTTTTTGTGGAGTTAGTGTATCTGACAGAAGCTGGAGCAGCAAAATATTGTAAGTCATATTTTCCTACTTATATTCCAAGAGTCACTGTTCAGGCCAACGAGAGATTCAGTTTATCGTAAAGAGAAGATATTCCAAGAGTCATTTTTCACTCGGGCCAACGAGAGATTCAGTTTATCGAGAGGAGAAAGGCTATCATAATTTGAATGATTTGTGCTTTTGAAGGAGATCATTAAGGACGATATACTTGCAACAATCTGTTGTACGATTGCTGATTACATAGGGAGCGGTTGAGAGGAGATAATATAGTCTACAAGGAACAAGGATTTGGACCACTCATCATCAGAGAGAGATATTTTGTTTCTGCAGTTTTTTTTTTCTTTTATTGATAACACAATTTTTACACGTAATTTGGAAAGGATATAAATATTTTGATTAGGAGAGTTAGAATAGTTTGGGATTTTGAGATTTCAATTAATATTGTTTGTACCATTAATTTTGATTGTTCACGTACGGAGAACAAAATTTTGAGAATCCTTATATGAGATTTGTTTATTGAAAACTTTTGAGTGTGAATTATTTCATTATTTTTATTTCAATATATAGTGTTAGATCATATGTGTTTTTTATTATTCCGGTATTCTCTGGACCTTACCTTTCACATGTAATAGCATAGATATTGAAGCACGAATTTAACCCTGAGATAAAAGAATTAAAATTGTGATAGAGTAATAATCATATCATTTAAATAATTTTAATTAATCAAAAAAATTAATTAGCTAATTATTGCTTGGCGCACCAAGACTTTAAATATCACAATAACTGGCGCCCAACGTGGGGCTTGAAAATATCGCAGCTTTACATTTGAAGGAAGGGAAAGAGATCTGGAATAAGTACAGGTGATCCAGAGATAAAAACATATAACATTGAGGGAATTTGAATTTGAAAGTATTTTGACAATTTTTCCAGGGAATATAAATTTGATTTATTGATTGATCGTAGTTAGTGGATATTTACTGCTATTGAATTATTTGATTTTATTTTCTTTACCAATCGTACATTTGATATTTATTTTGAATTATTTGAATTTTACTGATTGCATATTTGATATTTGTCGTGAAAATTTAATACATTTGGGGAGAAATATTGTCGTGTTCTGAAACATATAGAGTGTTGTAAAATTTCACATTTGGCGGGGACAAAAACATTAACAAAAAGAAACAACATGTCGACCACAAGGAGTCAAAGCAAAATGCAAGAAAGGAAGGAGGATAACAGAGAAGAGGAAACAATTGTTGAAGAAGGATCGGATAATGAAGGAAATGTTACAATAGTTGAGGAGAAAAAAGAATTATCAGGAATAGAGAAAATATTACAACTAATGCAAATACAGACACAAACAATAGAGAAAAACCAAAATGAAACATCAAAGAAAATGGATAAAATGGATAGAAATCAACAAGAAAACCAACGGGAAACAAAACAAACAATGAGAAATATAGAGCAGCGTCTGGAAAACTATGAACAGGAAATTAAAGGATGTGTTGAGGGGATAAAGAAAGAACTGATACAACAAATAGAAGAGATTAATGAAATTAAAAATAATATGAAAGAACAAGAAATGAGAATTAAAGATAATTTGGAGGGATTAGAAATAAAATTTGAAAATGCGCTACAAGAAGACAGGAAGGAAGTAGAAAGAAGATTAAAGCAAAATGAAAAACAAATGGCAGAAATTGAACTAAGAGGGGTAGAGAGAAAAGAAGTTATCATCCATGGAACAAGCGAGGCGAAAATACAATTTGGCGGGGATATTCGGAAAACACACCCAGTACCGTTTGTCAAAAATTTGAAAACCAAATTACAACATATTAGATATTTTGACGATTGCAAAGAAACAATTAGAAACCATTTGAAAGAAGGAGCAGCGTTATGGTATGAAAGCAAGGAAGATGAGTTTGAAAATTGGACAGATTTTGAAAATAAATTTCTCAACTATTTCTGGGGGAAAAATAAACAGAGAGAAATCAACCAAGAGCTACAGAATGGAAAATATCACGAAAAAATGGGAATATCTGAAGAAAGATATGCTTTGCAGATATATAACAATTCAAAATATCTAGAATACAAATATTCTACCGAACAGCTGGTAGAAATGATCAGCAGACATTTTGAGGAAACGTTGGAAGATCACGTGATTTTGAAAAACTATCAAGATATTGATAGTTTGTGCCAATTCCTTCAATTAAAAGAAGCGAAAAGAAAAGAAGTGAGAAATAGAAGACAACATGACCAATATAATGGACCGGAAAGAAGGTATTCATCAAATTATGACCAGAGAAACCGACATACCAGATCAACAAACGAATATAGGCCGAGAAATTACAATAATTACAATAGACAACAAAATTACGATAACCGGAATGATACACAAAATAGAACAAATGAAAATCACAACAGGAATAGAGATGCACAAAATCCTCCGAATAGGAATACGAACGAACAAAGGGACGATAGAAATAATCAGAGATTCCAACGACAAAACAGAAGAGAGATGAATCATGTGGCAATAGAAAAGGAGGAAGAAGAAGTATTCAATGAATCCAGACAAGATTTTCAATAAGGCATCCACTAAACAAAAGTAAAAAACTCTCCGGTATATTTTGTCACCCGAGAGAGTTTATACAGTTGGCGGGAAACGAAAAACAAAATTCTAATTCCAATCTAATATTTTTAGATGCATTTATAAAACATAAAGCGATTAAAATTCTGATTGATTCTGGATCGGAAATTTCGTTAATCAATAAAAAACTAGTAAAAGAATTAAATATGGACAGATTTGTGTATAAGATTCCGAGGGTTGCTTTAGTGGGTGCAAATAATAAAAAATTGACGACAGTAAACGAAGGTTTAGGAGTACGGATCAGAGTGGGAGACAAATTCTATATTATGCAATGTGTGGTGATCGAAGATCTAAATCATGATATGATAGCGGGAATTGATGAATTGAGTGAAAAACATATCACCATCAATTTTTCGGAAAATCAACTGGAAATCAGAGCAGAACCAGACAACATAGAAGAAGAAAAGGAGACAGATAGGAGAAAATTTTCTGAAAGGATAAATGGACAAGAAAAACATAAAGAAATCAATATGACGGTAGAGGATAAATCGAAAGCTCAAGAAAAAAATCAATCCGAAGAGGAAAAGAGAATAAAAAAAAGAAGAAGAGTTCGAAAAGAAAGCAGGAAAAAAAGGAAGTTATAAGCAGAAAAATGGAAGGAGCCGAAACATGGTGCTCGGAATACCAGATAGAAATTAAAGATAAAGAAAAAATAACAGAAGAAATAACGGAAGAGGACAGAGAAGAAATGGCAATTATGGACGAGAATCCAGAATTTTGTGAAGAAGTAATACGGACAGTGAACACATGTGAACAAACTGAGGATGAAAGAAAAATAATATGTGGAGAAAACATGGAGAAGGAAATAGAGAAGATTTTAGAAAATTATGGAGATCTTATTAATGAAGAAAGCCGAGTGGCTAAAAATTATGAACATTCTTTTAAAGTTAAAAACTTAGAAAATTTTAAATCGAAAACATATCCAATCCCGTATAAATACCGGCAAAGCGTCGGACAGGAAATTGAAAATATGATCAAAGACAAGGTGATCGAAAGATGTGACTCTCCATATATCAACCCGATAGTATGCGTAAAAAAATCAAGTGGTGATTTGCGATTATGTTTAGATGCAAGAAACATTAATTCGCACACAATCGCGCAATACGAAGCGCCTTTGAACATAGAAGCCATTTTTGGACGAATCACAGGATCACACATTTTCTCCAAAATCGATTTGAAACACAGTTTTTGGTTAATACCTTTGGCAGAAAAGTGTCGAAATTATACCGCTTTTTCTATCGACGGAGTGGTGTACCGATTTAGGGTAGTACCATTTGGACTACAAAGTGCATGCGCTGCTTTGGTTCGCGCATTACACACAATTTTAAATAGGCATGGAGAATTTGTTGTACATTACATAGATGATTTATTTATTTTCTCACCGGATATAACAAGCCATCTACGACATATTCATACTGTTCTCGAAGAACTTGATCAAGCCGGATTAAAATTAAATATTCAAAAGTGTCAGTTTTTCCAAAAAGAGGTATTGTATTTAGGATTCAAATTAGACACAAAAGGGATTTGTCTTGCAGAAGATAGAATTGAAGTCATAAACAACTACCCTAGGCCAACCAATTTAAAAACTTTGCGGGGATTTTTAGGAATGGTAAACTATTTCAAAAAGTTAATACCAGACCTCAGTACAAAAGAAATACCGCTAATAGCATTACTTAAGAAAAATGTCAGATGGAAATGGGGAACGGAACAAGAAATCGCTTTCAAAAATTTAAAAGGAGCGTTTTCCACAGCTGTAAGAGTGCACCACCCAAGATATGAGCAACCTTTCATTCTCAGGACCGATGCTTCCATAAAAAAATTTGCAGGGGTGTTATCACAGATACAAGACGATATAGAGGTGCCAATATGTTTTGTTTCCCGTGTAACCAAAACGTATGAGAGAAAATACAGCGTTACTGAATTAGAGTTTGCCAGTGTGTTATTTTGTGTAAACAAATTACGTTTTTACCTACTTGGGGCAAGATTCACCATTGAAACGGACCACGCAGCGTTGATACACATAATGAAAAATAGGTTGGTAAATAATAGAATTCATAGGGGCATTCTTTTACTCCAAGAATATGATTTTGAATTTAAATATATCAAAGGAACGGACAATATTTTGGCTGATGCGTTGACGAGAGATGAACAATTCCGCAAAGAGGATCACAAAACTCTCCACGTAGGCATGAACATAATGAGAGAAGAAGCAGGCTTATTTTCGTTGGCCAAAATCAGGGAAAATCAGGAAGAATTGAATGAAAGAGAAAAGCAAAGGGCTGAACAAGAAAATAACCTATATTTTAAGAGGGTCGATGGTAAAGAACTCTATGTAATCACGGAGCAAATGGCAAAAGAAGTTTTTTTAAAGTTACACTGTGACAACGGACATATTGGAAGTAGAAAGGTGTGGCTTATGTTCAGGGAGAACTACATTTGTCGACAGGACTATACAATAGCCAAAGAGGTGACTCGAAATTGTGTGACATGCCAAAAGTGTAAAAGTAGGAACTTTAAAAATGAAAACGTCACAAAAAACGTCGTAGCTCGGAAGAAACTGGATATTGTTGCTATTGATATGTTGAGCGATTTGATACCAACAACTCAAAGGAATAAACACATATTAGTTATGGTGGATCTTTTCTCAAAATATGTTAAATTGTACGCATGCAGAACCACAAAAGGAATTGAAATACTTAGGAAGATAGACAATTTTATAGAAACGGTGGAAAGACCAGACAATATTTTATTGGACAATGCGACATATTTTAGGAACGAACGTTTTAAAAGGGAATTAAGAGAGAGGGGCATCGATACAAAATTTATAAGCATCCGTCATCCACAGAGCAACCCATCGGAGCGTTTTATACAAGAAGTCACAAAATTTCTACGAATTGCCGCGGAAGAACATCATCGACATTGGGACAGAAAAGTGTTTGAGATCGAGACCTATTTGAATTGTGCTCCAAATACGGTTACCAAAGAGACGCCTTTATATATAATGAAAGGAACAATGCCTACAAGACCGTGGGAAGACACCGCCCCCAGACAATACGAAGAAGTGATCGAGTTGGTTCAAAGAAGATTGAGACGAAGTGGAGAGAAATATCTCCAAAGACAAGAGAGAACCCGAAGAAGAAGGCCGATCAAATTCCAGAAAGGAGATAAAGTCTTAGTGAAGGCACTGAGGGTGTCGAATTTACAAAATGGTATTTGTGCTAAATTGATGCCGATATTTGAAGGTCCATATAGGGTCAATACGGAAAATGGGGTAAATAGTTATGAATTAGCGCACATAGAGACAGGAAATATACGGGGTATTTTTAACATTCACGACATCTATCAATATCATGAATAGATTTTAATAACATAGTGAAATAATTTGATCCTAGAAAACTTTTGTCATTTTTAAAATTTAACAAAGAGTTTTCGGCAGATCAAATGGCGGGGATTTGTTATGATATGTAAAATCGAGAAAAATATTGGTTTGTTTAAAAATATTTCAAAATTCAATAACATTAAAATAATTCAGATAAGTAGGATAATATCCAACAAACATTTCGAAGAAGGAGAGTTATTAATTTCTTGAATTACCTGTACCAAACAAAAAGTAAGCTTTGCATAAATTATTTCTTTGTTATACTTGAGTGACCCGCATAATTTTAAGTGAAAACAAAAAGACAATTGAACGGGGTTTTCCAAAATACATTAATGCAGTGATTAGGGACAAATAGAAGAGATTTTAAATAGAGGTTTTTGTTAGTTTTTAAGAATTATAGAAAATATTATTTGTAAATAAGTTTTAGGAAATTTTATAATTATAGGTAAAAATTTGTTTGTTATCGAAATGAAAAAATGGGGGAATTGTGACGAGTTTTGATTGGCGGAGATTGAAAAAGGTGGGATAAGTATGTAGGAAAAAGTTTAGCGAGATTGAGGAGGAGAGAGAAAAAGATCAGTTGGTTTTCAAAATCTGTAAGAGGAACAAGGATTGTTCTCTGGCGGTTCCTGAGAAGTAGCAAGCAGTAGTGTTGAATGTTAGTGAGTTTTTGTGGAGTTAGTGTATCTGACAGAAGCTGGAGCAGCAAAATATTGTAAGTCATATTTTCCTACTTATATTCCAAGAGTCACTGTTCAGGCCAACGAGAGATTCAGTTTATCGTAAAGAGAAGATATTCCAAGAGTCATTTTTCACTCGGGCCAACGAGAGATTCAGTTTATCGAGAGGAGAAAGGCTATCATAATTTGAATGATTTGTGCTTTTGAAGGAGATCATTAAGGACGATATACTTGCAACAATCTGTTGTACGATTGCTGATTACATAGGGAGCGGTTGAGAGGAGATAATATAGTCTACAAGGAACAAGGATTTGGACCACTCATCATCAGAGAGAGATATTTTGTTTCTGTAGTTTTTTTTTCTTTTATTGATAACACAATTTTTACACGTAATTTGGAAAGGATATAAATATTTTGATTAGGAGAGTTAGAATAGTTTGGGATTTTGAGATTTCAATTAATATTGTTTGTACCATTAATTTTGATTGTTCACGTACGGAGAACAAAATTTTGAGAATCCTTATATGAGATTTGTTTATTGAAAACTTTTGAGTGTGAATTATTTCATTATTTTTATTTCAATATATAGTGTTAGATCATATGTGTTTTTTATTATTCCGGTATTCTCTGGACCTTACCTTTCACATGTAATAGCATAGATATTGAAGCACGAATTTAACCCTGAGATAAAAGAATTAAAATTGTGATAGAGTAATAATCATATCATTTAAATAATTTTAATTAATCAAAAAAATTAATTAGCTAATTATTGCTTGGCGCACCAAGACTTTAAATATCACAATAATATATATATATATATATATATATATATATATATATATATATATATATATATATATATATATATAAAACTAAACGAATTAACTAAAATAACAGCGTCAACAAATTTATATTAAATATTATAGGATTAATGTTTAATACTAATAGCAAAACAGATTTACTAAAAACAGTTGTAAGTATGGTTGAAATACTTAACAAGCACCAATATAAGAATTAACTTTATACAATGTTATTAATAAGATTAAGATATAGTTCAATAAACTTTTACTTACATGATCCCAAAAATTTTATGTTTCTTCAAAAGCCGACCCTGTTTAGTTGGACATATTATTATCAGCCGAAATAGCTCAGTTGGGAGAGCGTTAGACTGAAGATCTAAAGGTCCCTGGTTCGATCCCTGGTTTCGGCAAATCTTTTAGTTATGATCTCTATATACTGTTTCCAGTATTTATACAACTTAACTCAACAGAAAATTCAGAAAATGTATCTAATCTTCATTAAATTCTCTTCTTAAAGATAATGTAGACAGTAATGTAATGATTGACCGTTTTATTTAGTTCCTTTTTTGACAGGTAAAATAAGATCTTGGCGTTATATATGTATAAAACTCAACGAATTAACTAAAATAAATGCACCAACAAATTTATATTAAATATTATAGGATCAATGTTCAATACTAGTAGCAAAACAGATGCACTAAAATCAGTTGTAAGTATGGTTTTAATACTTAAAAAGCACTAATATAAGAACTAACATTAACCAATGTAATTAATAAGATTTAGATATATTTCAACAAACTTTTACTTACATGCTCCCTAAAATTTTATATTTCTTCCAAAGCCGACCCTGTTTAGTTAGACATATTATTATCAGCCGAAATAGCTCAGTTGGGAGAGCGTTAGACTGAAGATCTAAAGGTCCCTGGTTCGATCCCTGGTTTCGGCAAACCTTTTAGTTATGATCTCTATACTGTTTCCAGTATTTATACAACTTAATTCGAAATAAAATTCAGAAAATGTATGTAATCTTCATTAAATCCTCAGTCTAAAGATAATGTCGACAGTAATCTAATGATAGACCGTTTCATTTAGTTCTTTTTTGGACAGGTAAAATAAGATCCTGGCATTATATATAAAACTCAACGAATTAACTAAAATAAAACCATCAACAAATTTATATTAAATATTATAGGATCAATATTCAATACTAATAGCAAAACAGATGCACTAAAATCAGTTGTAAGTATGGTAATAATACTTAAAAAGCACTAATATAAGAATTAACATTAACCAATGTAATTAATAAGATTTAGATATATTTCAACAAAGTTTTACTTACATACTCCCTAAAATTTTGGTTTAGTTGGACATATTATTATCAGCCGAAATAGTTCAGTTGGGAGAGCGTTAGCGTGCGTTCATAACGAGGCGCCGACCCTCGCTCGGGCCATGGGATAGTATCATTTAATCGATTTTCGGTAAAATAAATGCATTACTTTAAATGCGAGCGTTCGCCGTCAGTGCTACGCTCTAGGCGAGGAGACGATGCGATGGTCTCCGTTATGAACGCACCCTAAGTCTAAGGTCTAAGGATCATCGCACCGTCTCCTCGCCTAGAGTGTAGCACTGACGGCGAACGCTCGCATTTAAAGTAATGCCATAACGGAGACCATCGCACCGTCTCCTCACCTTGAGCGTAGCACTGACGGCGAACGCTCGCATTTAATGTAATGCATTTATTTTACCGAAAATCGATTAAATGATACCATCCCATGGCCCGAGCGAGGGTCGGTGCCTCGTTATGAACGCACGCTGAAGGTCCCTGGTTCGATCCCTGGTTTCGGCAAATCTTTTAGTTATGATCTCTATACTGCTTTCAGTATTTATACAACTTAATTCGAAATAAAATTCAGAAAATGTGTCAAGTGCTCATTAAATTTTCAGCCTAAAAATAATGTAAACAGTAGTGTAATGATGGAACGTTTCATTTAGTTATTTTTTGACAGACGAGAAGCTAAAATATGATCTTAAAATAATATATAAAACTAAACGAATTAACTAAAATAAAAGCGTCAAGAAATTTATATTAAATATTACAGGATCAATATTCAATACTAATAGCAAAACAGATCCACTTAAAACAGTTGTAAGTATGGTTTTAATACTTCACTTCACTGATATGAGAATTAACATTAACAATTATAATTAATAAGATTAAGATATAGTTTATGAAACTTTTACTTAGGTACATGATCCCTAAAATTTTATATTTCTTCGAAGACCGAGCCCGTTTAGTTGTACATATTATCAGCCGAAATAGCTCAGTTGGGAGAGCGTTAGACTGAAGATCTAAAGGTCCCTGGTTCGATCCCTGGTTTCGGCAATTCTTTTAGTTATGATCTCGTTACTGTTTCCAGTAAACGTGAAACGACATATATAATCTACATATAAAAACAGTTCCTACCCGTTACCCGTTACCCCTTTAAATTCTTGAAGATAGTCCTATCAGGGAAAATGAATCAATCCCTGCCCTCCGCAGATTCCGGGGGTTTCCTGACCCGGGAAACTAGTACCTGTTTATGGTCCCCTGTCCAGGGTTACGGATAAAGTCCACATCGGCAGCCACGGCGGAAAAGCGGAGCTTCAGTATGGAGGAAGTGGCAACCCTCGATTATAGGGTTAATATAGAATCAAAACAGTAGCGTCTGATCCAGAATGGACGTGTAGCCAGCGTGGTGTTTTTAGGCTACTCATCCTTCCAACTATAAAGACATGGCGAATACTAAAACGAACGGAAACAGTCCCCAGGTGGGTGGAGTATGTTATGCCAAATCCCGCACTCAGAAAAGGGTCTGCCTCGTTGAATCTGGGGGAGGCAAGAATTCGCTTAGTACACACAGAATGCACATCGGAACATATAACATCAGAACGATGAGGACAGAAGATAATCTAGAAGGGTTGCAAGAAGAACTTAAGACCATAAAATGGGACATAGTAGGATTATGCGAGACAAGGCTTAAAGGCGAAGAAACGACTCTAAAATCAGGGCACATTTTGTACCATTACATTTCAGGAAATAACCAAGGTATAGGTGGCGTAAGCTTTTTGGTACATAAGAGAATTGAAAACTTGGTAACTAAATTTTACGTGATTTCTATTAGAGTTATCTATCTGGTAATAAAACTAAATCGTAGATACAGCATTAATCCACTGTTTTGCACCAACTTCTTCTGCAGATGATGAAGAGGTAGAACAACTTTATGAAGGCCTTACAAGAGCCAGAAACTTAGAGAAAACATATTACGTAATAATTACGGGAGATTTCAAGGCTAAAATAGGAAAGAACGAAAATAACAACGACAACGAATATATTGGAAATTTTGGACTGAGAAGTAAAAATCGCAGGAGAGATATGCTCGCAAATTTCCTCAGCAAAGAAAAACTATTCTAATTAAACACATTCTACAAGAAAAAGGTGCAGAGAAACTGGACGTGCACAGCCCAGACGGCTAATAAAAACGTAGTAAAACCTAGTAAAACGTGAAATTGACTTTATACCTCTAACTTCAAAAACATTGCTAAAGATGTTACTGTATTAAATTCTGTTAACACTGGTAGTGATCATCGATTAGTTAGGGTATGAATAGAAGTAAATACGAAATTCGATAGAAGAAAATTATTAACACAGGATAAATTACCAAACAGAAGCTCTCGAAATGAATCAAGAGGAATATCAAGGTGAACTAAAAAAGAGACTAGGACCTCTACCAATATTCAACACGAAAGATATAACTGAAATAATACAAAAATCAACAAATGACATAACATCAACTGCAAAAAAGATCTGTGGTAAAAATAAAAATCCGAGAAAAACGAAATTGAAACAAACAACACTGGATTTAATGGAAGAAAGAAGAAGAACATCGAAAGAATCACCAGAGTATAAAGCTATCAACAATAAAGTTAAAAAGAGCATAAGGTCAGACTTGCGAGCCTATCAAACAAAACAAATATTGCAAACCATCGAAAACAATAGAAACATGAGAGTAATTGAAATCAAATTTAACTAAAGGAAAATCAAAGATAACTAAAATCAAAAACCAGCAGGGAAATACGGTGACGGAAAAACTCAAATAATCAAGGAAATACAAACGTTCTGTGAGAATCTGTATACATCTACTATACAGAACCCTGGAACAGACCATAGAACAATTCTAAATGTCGGCTAGTAAACTCTCCCAAAAATAACTTTTTCGGAAATTAGACATGCCTTACAGCAAATGAAAAATAAAAAAACTCCTGGTGAGGACCTTATAAGGTCTGAAATGTTAAAAATGGGCGGCAACATCGTTGTAGAGATTGTGGAAGTTTTGTTGAATAAGTGTCTAACAGAAAAAAGAATAGCCAGTCTGTGGGAAAACGCCGAAATAATACTTTTACACAAGAAAGGAGACACTACTAATATTGAAAACTACAGACCTATAAGTTTGTTGTTACACTTATACAAATTGCTAACAAGAATAATAACCAACCGCATAACCGGTTGAACAGGATGGATTTAGAAATGGGTTTGGTACTAACGATCACTTACAAACCATCAGAACACTGGTAGAAAAAACCACAGAATACAACGTACCTCTACATATGGCATTTATTGACTTTCGATAGTATTGAAACTTGGTCCTTTTTATCAGCCCTGAGGGATGCTCCAATAGACTCACTGTATACTACACTTATTAAAAACATTTATGAACAGGCCATATTCCACATCAAAATCAATGAAGACGAAAAAACTGAAAAAAATGCGTCTTAGTAAAGGTATTAGACAAGGTGATACTATTTCACCAAAGCTTTTTACCTTAGCATTGGAAAATATATTTAAACAGCTCGACTGGGAGCAAAAAGGTCTAAACATTGATGGTGTACGTTTGAGTCATTTGAGGTTTGCGGACGACATAATATTATTTAGTACAGATATCAAGGAACTGGAGCAAATGCTCAAGGACTTAAATCAGCAGTCAAGTAAAATAGGTCTTAAAATGAACCTTCAAAAAACAAAAATAATGAGTAATTTACAAACTAATATTGTTATTGACAACGTCAATCTTGAAAATGTAGATCACTATATATATCTTGGACATACCATTAAAATCGGCAAAGAAAACCAGATAGCCGAAATAAAAAGCCGCATACAATTGTCTTGGGTAGCTTTCGGCAAGTTAAGCTTTATCTTGAAGAATAAAGATATACCAATGTGTCTAAAACGTAGAGATTATGACAAATGTATCTTGCCTGTAACTACATATGGACTGGAGACCATGGCCTTTACAAAGAAAACTTTAGAGTAGCTCAGTACAACCCAAAGAGCGATGGAGAGGGCCATGCTAGGGATTAGTTTGAGAGACAGGATTCGAAATATCGACATTCGAGAAAGAACAAAGATTACTGATGTCGCAGAGCGTATAGCAAGGCTCAAGTGGCAATGGGTCGAACATGTTGCCCGAGATAATCCCGAAAAATGGACACAGAGATTAACAAACTGGAAGCCAAGAGAGAACAGGCGAGGACTACGCAGACCACAGAAGAGGTGGGCAGATGCTATCAAACAAGTCGCGGGCAAGCAGTGGATGAGAATTACCAAGAGTAGAAATCAATCGAAGCAAATGGAAGAGGCCTATGTCCAGCAGTGGACGAATACAGACTGAAGAAGAAGAAGACATATAAAACTAAACAAAATAACTAAACAAAAAGCATCCAATGTAATTAATTAAATATAGGATCAATATTCAAAACTACTAGCAAAATAGATCAACTAAAAATAGCTGTAAGTTGGTTTTGATATTTAAAAATATATTAATATGCATGTTACATTAATTATCCAAGAATGAATTAATAAGATATAGTTTATTAAACTTTTACTTACATGAAGAGTACCTTTTAGTACCAGAATACTTGAAAAAATAATAATCTAGTATTGTGAATGCTTAACGGTTAAAGATAAAAAATATAGAATCGATTTAACTCTGGAGGACAAATAATCGTCCCAGTTTTCGTTTTTCTAAATAGAAGTATTTTGGAGATATTTAAAAAACTAATTACAAGGCCATCTTCACAGAACTCTAGCTTCCTTAGGAAGAATTTTCCTTTAGGATGAATCTGCGAATAGGCTGGCCTAGATATTAACCTCGCGAAAACAGAGTACCTATCTACAAGTGAAGAAGACATAGAAGATCTACAGATTGATGTCAACGTAACAATCAAAGGAAAGGATAAATTCAAATACCTGGGGTTCATAATCACGAAAAAGGCAACAACAGAGGAAGAAATTACACAAAGATTAGGACAAACAAGAACAGCAATCCGACAACTTAACTCAGTATGGTGGGATACCTAAGTATGGTTTAGACACCTAAATATGAAGACAAAAACGCAGATTTATAAAACATTAGTGCGAAGTATTATGACATATGGGGCCGAAAATTGGATCATAAACAAGAAAAACAGCAGTAAGATAATAGCAACAGAGATGGAATGCCTGCGAAGATGCTGCAGAGTAACAAGAATGGATAGGAGAAGTAATGACGAAATAAAGCAAAGAACATCAATAGAAACAGACATACTAACATATATAGAACAAAAAAGACTAAAGTGGTATGGACATGTAAGAAGAGCTAGCGACAGCAGATGGATAAAAAGAATAACCGAATGGAGCCCCATAGGAAGGAGGAAAAGAGGACGACCCCGAAAATCCTGGAGGAACGAAGTAGACGACGCCATGAGTAAGAGAGGACTAAACGATGGAGAATGGAACAACAGAGAGAGATGGAAACGGTTGAGCGAGGGAAGGCAGTGAATACTGTAGAATCCCTAAATATATATATATATATATATATATATATATATATATATATATATATATATATATATATATATATATATATGAATCTGCGTTCTTCGTTTATCGGGAGAGTTTCTGGACACCCCGCGTATATGGTATATATCATATCATATGATATGAGATCATATCATTATCAGCTAAAATAGCTCAGTTGGGAGAGCGTTAAACTGAAGATCTAAAGGTCCCTGTTTGGATCCCTGGTTTAGGCAACTGTTTTAATAGTATATAATAAATGTATTATTGAAATGTATTACTACACACCCAAGTATTTAATCCCATTTTAAACTTTGTCCAAATAAGTGGTTTATATTTAACCATTGTATTCCATAACGTTGTCACAAGGTATAACAAACTCAGGAAAATTTAAATATATGATCTGTAACAGATCATTTTATACTAAAATTTAATAATAATTTAAAAAATACAAAGTTTTTTTTTGGCTAGTTAAAAACCTAATAGGAAATCATCATATGTTATACATAATACGAGTATAACGTTAATGAAATACTGCAAAATACTACAAACTGCATCTGGATTACATTCTTGATAAAAAAACGAAGACCAGAATTGATATTTATTTTCTTTCATGTTTAAAATTTATATAAAATTATTATTTAGTCTTACAAGTAAACAGATTTTACGCTTTTCATATTTATGTAATATTCACTGATTTCTAATCTTCAGTTTTATTACATACTGATGTAAATATTTCAAAATATAGAAAATAAGCCTTAGGCCGCTCCTGTTTTAATCACCGACACGATAACATGAGATCATCCCACTATCAGCCGAAATAGCTCAGTTGGGAGAGCGTTAGACTGAAGATCTAAAGGTCCCTGGTTCGATCCCTGGTTTCGGCATTCTTTTTGTTTTTAAAAGGCAAAAATGGACAAATTTATTGTTGAGTATTATACTACACTGTAAATTAAATTCACGTCATGACAATGAAAGTTTTTACATAGAGTTACAGTACTGTTGGTATTAATAGATAATTAGGGTTGTATTAAATTTATTAATAAAGGTCTTTCATTTATTACATTTCAAAATAAACGAATATATGATTATAATACAAAAAATAGTAATGTACAGTCCAATATTAAATAGCGAAACAATAGTTTTGTTTTTCGACTTTTGAGCGGCATCGTAGCCACTTAGTACGAGGTGAATGAAACTCATAATTTCCTTATTCACAGAATTTAAGGTTTGTTTATATAGATCCACTAAAAAAAGTGGTAATTTAAGAAAGCAATGGAATTACTTATTTCTACGGACCGGTAACAGCATAGTCATCACGCTGGATGACGTAACATTAATTGTTTGACATTGTCAATACAAAGTTTGGTTAAGCCTATATTTTCAACAAACTTTTATATCCACAAGTTTTATCACATTGTTAACATTGTCTAAATAAGTGGTCTATATGTAACCATCTTATTCTATAAAGTTGTCCCAAAGTATAACAAACTCAGTTAAATTTATAAATATGATCTGTAGTAGGTCATTTTATACCACAATTTAATAATTTAAAAAATACGAAAATTTTTTTTAAAACCTTTGGAAGGTACTAGTTGAAAAAGTGATAGGAAATCATCACTTTATTTATTTTATTTTATTAACATCAATTATTGATGTTAATAAAATAAACAAACTGTATTTCGATTACATTCTCAAAAAAAAAAACTAAGATTAGAATAGAAAGTTTCATTTTATCTCATATTTAAAAAAATATATCCTTAACTGTAATTATTTTCAGTATTACAACTAAGCTCATTTTACAACACTTTTCGTATTTAAATAATATTTACTAATTTTTGATTCAATTTTACTACATACTGATCTTAGATATTTTATAATATAAAAAATTAGCCTTAGCCCGCTCCTGTTTAAATCAACGACACGATAATATGAGATCGTCGTATTATAAGCCGAAATAGCTCAGTTGGGAGAGCGTTAGACTGAAGATCTAAAGGTCCCTGGTTCGATCCCTGGTTTCGGCATTCTTTTTATTTTCAAAAGAGATTGGACATTGTTAATAAATTATACATTATGTCTTGTATATAAAAGTTAAATTCCCATCAATCAATTTTGACCATATTTTTGACATAGCTTTTTACTT
Source organism: Diabrotica undecimpunctata (assembly GCF_040954645.1). NCBI lineage: Eukaryota > Metazoa > Arthropoda > Insecta > Coleoptera > Chrysomelidae > Diabrotica > Diabrotica undecimpunctata. Next base: position 63,466,068 of record NC_092808.1, read on the forward strand.
ATAGCACGGGATCCGAGGCTCATTTTCACCATTTATTACTAATAAGCTAATTTTCCGTAGGACCACGATAATGTACCGCGCAACTTGCAGGCCAATGTGTTTGGTAAATTATATAAATATTAACTGAGCAACAGAAAAGCAAGAGAAAAAAAAATCAGGTGGTTAGTAATTATTTTTTATGACCTGTTTAATGATACATATTGGCTACAGGGGACTCTTTGATAAAAATTCAGTAATAATCAGACTTAATTTTATTTACTCACATAGGAATAAGGCGCTAAAAAAAGTGTTCACTTCTGCCGGCACTCTTCAAGAGCGTTTTTCTTTTTAATTTAATGAGTGACTGTAGATGGCAATTGATTGTATCTCCCTTCTCATGTGATGCAACGAACAAAATCACTATAATATGCAATATCACTATTATAGTTAGAAATATTCACAAATAACTACGTGAAATCAGCAAAATAAAATGTCGCATCGGTGGTTCAGTGGTAGAATGCTCGCCTGCCACGCGGGCGGCCCGGGTTCGATTCCCGGCCGATGCACTTCTTTTTTTATTTCAATTTGTTTTTAAATCCAAATTTATTATATTATTTGATTTTTACATTTCTAGAAATTATGATGAATAATAATATTTTTTTATCACATTGAATAATTCCTAAGACTAATATTGAAATAGAATACTTTTGGAAAATTTTGGAATAAATTGCAGTGATGTAGCTCTACTAAAAAAAACAGAACTAGCTAGCCGAATTTTAAATGTTTCTGCTCCTCATTTTAGTTTTTTGTCTTTAATATTTTAAAGTTGTACGCACCAAAGGCAATAAAAAATTAACTATTAAATTTAAAGAAAAACGCTCCGACATGCATAGGTTTTTATATCTAGATTTGTATTGGATTAAACTTAATTTATGCATTTTATAGGACGTGTCTCGCTCCTTACGCATTTATCACCTGTTCGTGAGTGAAACTTAATTTAGGAAGTCACGTGCGTGAACAGGCGTGAGTGAAGTTAAGTAACCGTGAACGGGATTGAAAAACCATTATTAAACAAATTATTATTTTTTTACTTCGCCATTTCTATATCATATGTTTCTGACTATTTATTATTATTTCTTTCTACTCAATCAATAATTACAATACATTAATATAAATTCAATAGTTTACTGATAATTTAAAAGTGATATTTTTGACCAACATTAACAGGAGACTAGTGACATTACATGAGAATGTTTATGTTTAGAATTTAATATATTGTTGTTTTCAAACTTCAACCTCCCGCAGTTTTTCAACCATAATGCTGTGTCATTTTTGCCGATGCTTCATTTGTTTTTTATAAATAGAAATTCTCTAGTCCACCTGTCATAATTGATAGTCTTACCATTGTTCATTTATTTTCGGGGGTGTTAACACGAAATATGTGTCAAGATTAAAGGAAATTAAAATTTAAATCAGTCGTGCGGTATGATGAATTGACTGCGTTTTGAGAAATGGTTTATGATTGAGTTCGGGTATACCAGTTTGGTGTATTTACCATAGTAGAAATCATCTAATCGTTGCCAGTATCGACAAAAAATCAAAATAATAGATATATGAATATATTTCACTTATAGAATAAAAGCTTCGATAAAATAAAAGTGATGAAGACAAACGCATTTGAGTACAAATAAAAGAAAAAGAAAAGAATAATTTTTTTGGCAAAAAATAGGATACGTGATGTGTGGAATGTGTGCATACGTGTGTGTGTGCGTGCGTGCGTGAGCGCGTGCGTGAGTGTTATGTGTGTATATGTGTGTATTACTAGTTTTACTGGGATTAAATCACAATTTGAGTGTAAAATTAGTTTATTTTGACATTTCGATTTTCGAAGTGGAAGTCGAAAACTCGATATAAACTTATTTTAAACTAAAATTGTGGTTTATTTACAGTAAAAATAGTAAATTAAACTTAATTATAATACCGAATATATATTTGCCTGAATAAGATAACAGATTGTTGAAGTTAACTGGTAGAATAATGTTCAGATCGATTAAGTCTAGTTATAGGTTCCGAGTTTAATCTCTATGATTGGTACCTTCACATGATTGAGACATCCAAAGTGTTCTTGAATCCAGAGTTAAGTGACTGTTTTTTTGTGTGTTTTAGATTATGTAATAATTTATATATAATCAAGAATAATGTAGCATTTGAAATTATCTAATAGATGTCCACAAATATTCTGCAATACTACCTGAGATTCTGACACTATCACATTATTCTCACAAGAATTAGTGACACATCAAGTTAGTGCTTTCTGTATAACAAATTTTACTGTAAAAATAGACCAACCATCAGTAATTCGATTTTTCAGCATAGCTATTGTATGTTTGAAACAAAAAATGCAAAACCAGCACTTACTTTAAGTATTGATTTATCTTTGAAATTATTTTTAAGTGTACCTCTAATTGGCTTATTGTGGAATTGAAATAGAATTTAGTGATAAATATAATGTTTCAAAAAACGAACAACTTTGCACTCATTCGAAATGCTTTGTTTATTTTCTTCAAATTTCTTTGAAGTTGTTTAAAGGTTTTGTGTTAGCAGTTAGGAGCGTAAATGAATTGTTTGTAGTAAAATAAACATTTAACATAAAATTTAGTTTATCATTAGCTTTAGTCAATTTTATTAATTATTAATTTAATTTAGGAGTCCATGTGTGTATCCATTATCTAATGTTGCATTTAGTTAACATAAAACGATTGCCAAAAGATTAGATAAATACAATTAATTTTAAAAAACCGAAGGGCGCCTATGCTAGTTTTGCAAGCGGGCACCTGATACACTAGCACCGGCACTGAAGTAGGCAATATGATGGTTAGTTTCTCTACCAGAAATTCAAAATCTTGATCGCAAAAAGGTAGCTATAAAATATAAGACTCGTATGAATTTGTGTCAATAAAAAAATTGGACCAAGGTTTAATCCTCCAGTAAGAATTTGTTAAATTTTCTGTCAAAAGTAACCCTATTTTGAGAACCATAACTGTATTTTATAAAAAGTTTAATGGCTAATATTTTAATTGCAGTATGCCATCAAGTAGACTCAGTTCTCTATTGCAATATAATGCTTTCATTTTGAAGAACGCACTTCTCGCTAATGCGATTCTAATGTTGACTTCGACTTCAGGATCTCATTTATCGTTTATCCAGCATCCTAAGTATTTTGTGCACTGTTGTATAGTGCAAATTATTGCATATTTTAAATAATCCTCCAAAAAGAAAGTATCAGCTATGCGTACAATGCCTTTTCATTTTTATTTATTAATTTATGAATAATTATTGTATTTGTCATAGAATAAGTTTTAAAAATATAAAAATGCCCTATTAATACCAACTGTTTTATATCGACTACATCATTTTTTAAAAATTGATGATTTAATAAATACTCTACCTTATTAAAGTATTTTACAACAACGAATTCTGTCTTTTTGAATGTCGTTTCGAAACTGCATAACAAAGAAAAATTTTAATTCTGAAATGACCGGCACGGAATAGGCAGTACAAAAAAAATTGGAAAGAAAATTTTTCTTCGCTCAAATGAACAATCGCTTTGGTTTTCTTCCTACGTAAAAAACAGTCGATTTTAACCATTTAAAAAATAAATTCCAAATAATTTGTAGTATTTTATCTCATTGGTATAAACGCCAATGACCTCAAATCAGCATGTCTTGATGTAATTTATTACTAAAAATGTTTTTAATGAATCCGCAGACTTAAAAAATATAAACCTTAAAAGTACATAAATTAAAACAAACTTTTCCGATTATGGAAGATGCTGCAAAATAACATGACTTCCTCTAATGTTCATAGATCCTATTGGAAAGCATTCTGGAATAAAAATTTAATTATTACACAAATAACTAAAGGATCATGTGAAAAGCTGAAAAGAATTACTGCTATACTTACTTCTTCTCTTTTTCTTTTGCTTACTTGCTTGATACTTAAGTTCAATACCTATCGTCCGAAGATCGTTTAAAGAGTTTCTAAACATCGTTAAACAGCGAAACAGAACTTAAATTTTTCTGTAAATCCATAATTCATACGTTAATATAATGAATCAAAAATAAAACTAAAAATATTTTTTATTGCAGACCAGCGACCTGGACACGTTCCTGTGTAAGCAGGACTGGGAGCGACCGCTGGATGAAGAGCTGGAGAAGCCACGACGGGATTCTGTACCTCAAATCGATGATTTCTTCGAAGCCACACACCACAATAATAACAACAATACTCCAAATAACAACACTAGGCATCAGGCGATGAGTTACGTGTCCATGAGGTCACTTCCAGGTAAAATGACACAATAATATTCAGTAAATTTATTTTTATGTTTATTTTAATTTTCTTAATGTATAGGTAGATCAAAATTTCATTCAGTTGGGTATTATTGCTTTCAATTTTATATACTATTTTCTTCGATTGATTTTGTGTATTCTCACAATATAATAAAATAGTTAAAAATTGCGACCGTCATCAACGTTATCAAAAGAATATGGAGGACAAAGACGAATGAACTTTCTACCCAATTTCGAGCTTTGCTGCCATTTGTAAGTCGATGTTTATATTAAATTTATGTGAATTTTCCACTTATTCAGAGTTGGCCGAAACGAGAAATCTACGGGAATGCTCTTTTGTTAAACCCGGCAACAAAACTTGGTGAAAATAAAAAGTAAAAAATATAAAGGAATAGAAAATTTTGTGAAAAGTAATAGTTTTGTATACCTAGGATCGGTAGTACAGAGTAATGGAGAAATAGATGAAGATGCATGCAGTAGAATTAGGGAGGAATAGATGAAGGAGGAATGAAGCGAATAGTCTGTTTTGAAGATTTATATATGTTAGGAAGATTTCAATGAAACCATCGAAGTGAACTGAACTGTAATAGTGACATCAGTTGATTCCAAAATAAGAGAGCATAGATTAATTTGGTTATTTTATCCAATACGAAGTAGGTTCCTGGGAGAACTAGAAGTAGAAGACCAAAGAATACTTTGGGAAAAAAAATTAAGCAGGAAATGTCGGTAAATGGGGGTTGATACTGGCATAACCCAAGATAAAAACTTTTGGAGAAATGTAATTAGGGAAGCCGACTCCGTATAGAGATAAAGGCAAAGACAATGATAATATATATATATATATATATATATATATATATATCATTCTGTGATTGAGTCATTATCTTCTCGACGTTGAACATGACCCAACCATCTTAACCTATGCTCTATCATTTTAGCATCAATTGGTGCCAACCGTAGAATTTTGAATATATTCTTTCTTAATATTTTACTTTTGTCACTCCACTGATCCATGTAAGCATGCTCATTTCCGTAACATACATTCGTTGTTACTCTTTCTTTTTAAGTGCCCGTATATCATTATGGCTGTTTTATAGAATTTTCTCTTCAGCCTCATTGGAATTTTTATCTCACATAATACACCACCCGCTTTATTCCACTTCATCCATCCAATCGTAATTCTAGTAAAGTCTTTTTAGCCTATGATGACCGATATGCAATTAAGATATGATCAGTGGGCCTCAAACAGTGGGTCGTTAATATTTAATTCCAATCGCTTGAAAAGTAAAAATATTTAATTTCTGGTATTTTATGTTCAGTAATAATATTGGGTTTTACTGTATCAAAAAGCAAATAAAATAAATATAATATGTATATACAGGCCGTGTTAGAAAAAGTCTGACGGAATATTTCAAATACGCGACATTATTTGTCGACATCAAATTTTGATCAAGGTCTCTATAAGTCTCTATTTTGCGTAGAGTGAAAATTATACGAATGGATTTGCATGCATTAAATTGGAAAATACTTGCCAAGTTGCTGGTATGTCCAAATTTAAATAAAATAAATCCAAGACTTTACTTTCTGCAGACACTGTGTTAAATATATCCTTGAAACAAATTTGCACTAAATCACTTCCGAGTTTTCAGCAAAACAAAAGGTTTAAACACGTGTAGTCCAGTAATTAATACCAAAGCTATTGAGAGTATGCAGTCCAGTAATTAGACCAAAGGTACTTTATCGTTTAACTAAAACACACCACAAAGTCCGAATTGAATTCCCGAAACACTTTTTTGTTACTTCTTTTTAGCAAACAATTTGTCCTATTCACTGTCTGATATTTCACTATCAGAGTAGTCACTATCTGAATTATCTATCCGAATAATTAGAGGCCGGATCTCATCTATAACTCGCTCGGTTTGAAAAAAGTAAACGATTATGTCTTCTGTATGTCCAATACAATTTTGCCATTGTTCCACCTTTATTTGTTCTAGCGATTCTTTCCATAAACTAAGATCGCTAGCGTCATCTGTTGTTTTGGATGCATATTTATCATAAAAATTTTTGGCTATACCCCAAACTACCTCAATTGCATTATAGTGGCAATGGTAGGGCGGAAGTCGAAGAACTTTATGGCCATATTTAAGAGTCATTTGGTCAGTAACAAATTTCCTTTTGAATTTTGTGCTCACCACACCTTTTAAAAATATGTCACTGTGATAAACTTTCTTTTCTGTCAACCACAACTTTATTTCTTCTTTTGTCCAGCTGCTTGAAGGAAATCTCTCTTCTACTCTTGAGTGGTAGGCTGCTTTATTCAACACTATTATGGATGGTCGCTCCATTTTTTTAACAAATTTTCTACAAACCATTCTTCAAAAATATTTGCATCCATATTTCCATTTTAATCACCTGTATTCTTTGGGAACAAAAAAATTAAACTAGCATCAGGAATAAAACCCTCATCATTTCCAGCATGAAGTATAATGTAGCGTTTACCATTACCGGAACGAAACAACATTAGAGAGTTCACACAATACTTGTCTATTATTTGTCTTTTTATATCGAAAACCTAAATGTTTCAGCACTCTCCACAAAATTGTTAAACTAATATCACACAGTTCCTTGTCTTTTATTTTTTGTAACAGCACTAATTGTTACAGTTCTTTAGCTTTAAACATATTATGTGTAATATTTTTAATTGTAAGTTTAATTGACTGGTGCAAATCTAAAGTTTTTGGATGTCGACGATGTCTTTTGCCTACTTTATTTATTTCATCCTCACTCATGTTATTAATTCTTCGGAATGTCATCTCTGAGATACTGTAAGCATCGCATGTGCGTTTCTGAACTGCCATAACAGATGTCAATGGACCCATATTTTTTTTCCAAATTGAAATAACTTTCGACTTTCAGAACTAAACGCCGTTCTTTTGGAGATAACACTCTACATTTCGACTGTATTTCATTTTCTTCCAAATTACTCATTTTACTTTAAAGTACCGCTTCACTACACTACAATAAAAAATAGGTACTTATATACAACTACTACACCCTAAAAAGGACGAGGGTTGTACAACAGACGAAACAATCGAACACAAATTATTTAACAGCCAATGCTAAACAAGCATAAATACTACATTAATTGTGATTGCAAAAACCGTTCGCATGTTTTAAATGAGATTTTTGCTGATTATGTATTTTGCTAAATTATTAAATAACACTAATATAACCCACGACCATCAATTAATTTTTAACGATAAAGAGAAGTGTAATATGAAGACAAGTTTGAATTTGATTAGATTTAAGAAATGTATTACTAAACAAATTTTTAAAGTGTGTATAATGGAGATTACAATTATTATGACGCATGTTACTCCTTATTTTTCAAATAATATGTTCTTGTAAAGGCATAACTTTGATTATTGGAACCTACATTATACGATACGTCAGAAGAAATTAAAAAAAAATAGCATGTAATAAATTCACTGTTTAAATAAATATTCCTTACTCGTACTATTGCAATAAAATATTAAAACCAATAAACGATAACTTGTTGAGCAGTGCTGATTGAAACAACAGAGCAGTAAAATGTTATTCATAAAGTTAGTCTAAAATATATCGCCGCTTATCTGGTCCGCGAGTAATAAAGTTACCAGCATTTAATTGCAAAGCGGTCTTCTTAGGTGGAAAATACTTTATGTGTATCTATCTATTTCCCCATTACTGTGTAATACCGATCCTAGGTACTTAAAACTATTACTTTTCACAATCATTTTACCAGTCAAAGATATCATTTTATTTGCACTAACTCCATCTTTAAATATATATATATATATATATATATATAATAACGGATTTATTACGGCTGTCGCCGCTTCTCCGCCCCCAATTTCCATCTTTTTCTGTCATATGCAGTTGCCTCTTCTAAGTCTCTTGCCGCCATTGCTTCATCAATATCGTTGCGCCAACTTCTCCGTGGTCGTCCTCTCTTTCTTCTTTCAGGAGGGATCCATTCCAGTACTCTCCTAGGCCATCTGTACTCTGGCATTCTTTTAACATGTCCGAACCAGATTAATTGTTTTCTTTCTATGTCATCATTGATATTTCTCTCCATTTTCATTTCGTTTCTTATTTGTTCGTTTCTAACTCTCTCCAGTTTCGATCTACCGCAGCTTCGTCTCAGATAATCCATTTCTGTCGTCAAAAGTTTGTTTCTATTAGCTTTGGTGACGTCCCATACTTCCGAACCGTAAAGTGTAATACTTTGGACTATACTACTGTAAATGTGTTTTTTGGTTTCTCGTCGAATTGTTTTTTGCCAGAGAAGAGAGTTTAAGGCACGGGTCGCTGCTCTGCCCTTGTTTATTCTTTCCCTGATTTCGTCTGCGCTATTTCCCTTCTTGTTGAAAATGACCCCCAAATATTTGCAGGATTGCACGCCTTTGATTTTGTCGTCTTCCAAGACTAGGTCACATATTTCATCTGTTCCCACTGAGAGATATTCACATTTTGTCATATTCATGTTTAGACCTGCCACCTCGTATTCTTCTTGCAGTTTTCTTACCATATAGCTAAGATCGTAGCTGTCTTCGGCAATTACTACCTGGTCATCCGCAAAGAAAAGTGTATATAGCTTGTTTTCTTCCACCGTTATTCCCATGTTTCTACATTTTTTTACCCATTTCACTAAGGATCTGTCCAAATAGATTTTAAATAAGGTGGGTGACAGACAGCAGCCTTGTCTTAGTCCTTTTGTTGTTTGAAAAGGAGAGGTGATTTCTTGTCCCATTTTAATTCTTGCAAAGTTTTGTTCGTAATATTTTTGAGTGGCGTTAATAAGAATTGGGTTTATTTTCAAGTTACCCATTTCTATCCATAGTTGGGAGATCGGTACACTGTCATATGCTTTTTCCAAATCTATTAAAGCTATATGAGTTTCTCTATTTCTCTGCACTCGTTTTTCCATTGCAATTTTTAATGTGAAGATATTATCCATAGTGGAGCGTCCGGCCCTAAATCCCGCTTGTTCTTCGGGTTGTTTGTCTTTGATATCATTTTCTATCAGGTTTCGTAGTACTTTGAGTATAGTCGGCCTATAGTAGCAATCACTGCGATCCCTCTATAGTTTTTAGGATCCATCTTTGTGCCTTTCTTGTGTATTGGAGAGATATACGATTGTCTCCATTCTTCTGGAACTTCTTCTCCGTTTAAGCATCTTTCGAATAATTTTCGGATCATCTCAAACAGTTTTGATGATCCATACCTAATCAACTCTGGATGTATTCCGCCTGGGCCTGGAGATTTTTTTAATTTCATTCCCTTAACTGCTTCATTCACTTGTTCTATTGATATTTCGATTCTTCCTTCTACTTCCACTTGTTCATTTGTCTGTTTAAACCTTTCTCTTCTCTCTGTTAATAAGTTCTCAAAATGCTCTACCCATGTGTTCTCTGGTATTCTATTTATTATGACTTGGTTTTTTGTCGTTGTTCTCATCGTTTTTATAGTTCTCCAGGCTTCAGAGCTCTTTGTCCCTCCTATATGGTTGTCTAGGTATTGGCATTTTTGTTCCCATGTTTTGTTCCCATCTTTAAATAAACATTTCAAATATCTACTCTTTTTTAGTCTTACTAAGTTTTAAACCTTTTTTCTCAAGAGCTTGTCTCAACTGTTCCAGTTTTTGTTCTAAATCTCCTTTCTGTTGAGTGCCCACCACAGAATCTGTCAAGGAACAAGAATCATGATTTTTCAAGATCAATTAATACCATGTAAGTATTGGCTTCTTTATTCCTGTATTTTTCCGTCAACTGCCTTATAATGGTAATTGTGTCCTTTGTCGAATTACCTTGCATAAAGCCAATTGATAATCGAATGTTTCAGTTTCTGCACGTGTCGATCTCTCAATTATTACTCCCTCCCATATTTTCATCGTGTGACGAAATAGTTTTACGACCCTGTAGATTGAACATTGTGTATATCTTCATTGTTTTTGTAAACAGCTACTAATCTCAGATACCATCTAATCTGATTAAAATATTTTGCTATAGTTGCCCTGTTTTTGGCTATTTTATATATCTTTGTTTCTCCTTCCCTGATCATCCATGATGATCTCTATTCCCTGTCAAGTTGATCGTATCGATTTTATATGCTTTCGCTTAAGCTTTTGCTATTGGTATTTTTTCTTGAATCTATTTTAACTTCTTTTATTTTTTCTTGAACTTCGTTTGACCACGACCAGTTCTCCTTATTTTCAAATTTCTTTTCAGACGTTTTCTTACGTATTTCAATAGCAGTATCTCTAATAATACTGACCATTTCATCCAAATTATATTAGGACTTCCTTTCATGTTCCAACGCGTAAGAACATGTGTACTGTAAGATCTGTAAATGAAAGCAAGAGGAAAGAAATAAAGGTAATAATGAATAATACAAATGAATTAAAAACTAACATAGATAAAATCTTAAAATATGGAAAGATTATTACGTAGAGAAATTTAATTAAACCAGACTAAACTTAACAAACACAATAACTAAAGAAACAAAGAACGAAGAGGACAAGAATGTGAAGAAATAAATATGGAAGAAGTAGGAAATGTGCTAAAATGAATTGAAACAGGAAAGACCTCCGGTGCTGAAGAAATAGAATAAGAAACGTTAAAATGGCTGAGAGAAAATGTAAAAAAAAACATGGCTGACAGAATTATATCGTAAGGTATGCCAACCACAAGACAGATTCCAGTGGAATGAGAAAATAACCTGTATAGCTCGTAAATAAAAAGTGAAAAGAGTTTCAATGTCATAATTTACAAAGTTATATGTTTATCTGCAGTGGCATTTAAAGTTTACACAAGAATAGTGGAACAAAGACTTAGGCAGATGATACAAAATAAAATAGGAGAGTAACAAGCTGCTTTTATAAATGGAAAACAAACAATATTAATAATAATTAACTAAAAGCATTATAGAAAGCCAACTAGAAATGGGAGAAGAGCTATACATAATTTTTATAGAGTTAAGAGCTACTTTCGATACAGTAGACAGAAGAATTACATATACATGCGTAATAAACTAAGGTCCGTATATAAAAGAGTAACAGCAGAAGTTCAAATGAACGGAAAAAGATTTGAAAAGTTTGTAAATGCAAAAAGGTATAAAGTAAAGAGTTAACTTAAGTCCACTAATGTTTATAACAACAATGGAGAGGATAATAAAGAACACAAGAAGACGAACAAAAAATTCACAAACAACCATAGGATATATATAAGATTGAAACTAATACAAGTAGAAGCACTAATGCACGAATACAACCTAGTTCTTTTAGTAGAAAGTTACGAACAATAATAAATAATAGAACAAACTCCAAAATGAAACAATCACAATACAAAAAAGAAGACAATTAACATATACTATGCATTCAATAAAACAATATAGTTACACAGAGTTTTTAACGCAATCGTTATTCCATTTATTACACATGCGAGTAAGGCATGGACATTACAGGCAAAACATGAAATAAGAATAACAGCTATATGATGAAATATCTTAAAAGGATTACTGAAAAGACCTAAATAAATAGATACAGTAATGAAACAATTAGACAACTTTACTGGAATAAATTAAGATGAATCAGTTTGGCTCGTACGGACATCTAATAAGGAAAAATCAAAATCATTTAACTAAAAAGCTAATACCTAGAAACAAACTGAACAAAGAAAAGAAACAAAGGCAGACCAAGTAAAAAATGGATAGATAGAATAAACGAAATTAAACAAGAAAGGAAAAATGATTGAAAAAATGAAAACAATGGATGTAGACTAAAAATCCTAAAGACATGGATAAGCAACAAAATAAACAATCCGAGACTGAAAAGTATAAGGATTTCACGCGAAGAAAAGAAGAATACAATAATTTGTTCGATGTTCGCATAAGAAAACTTGATAATTTTTATTTATTTGTGAAAATACGTGGTAAATTCTTGTGTTTAATATTGAATGTTTTTATTAATTTTTTTATTAATACTCAATGCATGATTCAAATTTACAAGCAAATTTAATTATTTAAACTTCCTTCGAAAAGTAACAAAAACTTTCAAGTATACCAATAAGTAAACAACCAAAAAGAAAAACAAAGTGTTTTGTTTTTCAACAAAGATTTTCTTTTTCTAATGAAATCAATCTTTTATTGTTCGACAATTAAATATATTACTTTGTATATACTGTCTTCACGTTCTGTCATTTACAAATGTGTTATCTTCATCATTGGTGCTACAGCCCTATAAAAGAGCCTCGGCCTTCCCAAGTCTATTACTTTAGTCAGTACTATCCATTGCCAACTGTTGCCAGTTTGCAGCGCCTATTTTTCTACCATCCTTATCTACACCATCCCTCCATCTGAGTTTTGGCCTACCCCTACTTCGACTTCTCACAGGTTGTGACATAAGGATTCTTCTAGGAGGGTTGTTCTGTTGTGATCTTGCCAGATGTGCTGCCCATCTTAGTCTTCCTATTTTTATAAGAGATACTACGTCTTTACCACCAAATATATGTTTATATCTGTGATATATACGCTGCAACATATTCTCCACATTGCTGTATGGTATGGAGAGCTGGACGCTTACAGAGACATTAATGAAAACATTAGAGGCCTTTGAGGTGTGGATTTATCGACGACTATTGCGAATAAGTTGCTTTGATCGAATAAGAAATGAAATAGTTTTACATCGAATGAAAAAGAGCACAGAAATAACAAAAACGATAAAAATTCGAAAGCTACAATATTTCGGTCATGTAATGAGACATCCAGAGAGGTATAACCTTCTAAACCTCATAATACAGGCTAAGATCGACGGAAGGAGAGGCCCAGGCCGGCGAAGAACATCCTGGCTCTGAAATCTCCGAGAATGGTATCAAGAGACCACCGCTAAATGTGTTATTTAGTAGAATATTTTTATTTTATAATGATATAGTCATTATAATCCTAATTGCGAACGTTATATTATATCGTAGTAATGTATTATATATGATATAATGTCACATAATATATATATATACTACATTTTTAGGGGCAGACGATGACGCTTTTTTACGACCGCCAGCGCTCTGGGAGGACATCGCTAGTAGCATACAAAACATCGACCCAGAAAATGCTAACATGTTGGGAGTTAGTCCAGGACATGTCAAGTTAGAAGCGGTCGATGATTTGACAGTAAGTTGCGGCGCCACCGCGCCGAGTCCGCTTCTGTCTCCTTTAGAAATTAAAACAGAAAAGGTAAGTGTATTTAATGCAGTTTCATAAAATATATTTCTTAATAAATTATATTTTACGTAAATCGACGTATTTCATTAAGTATGACTACATAAATTTAAAATGGCTCCTAAGAATGATTTTCTGTATTGTCTTATTACTAAGAATATTTTCTCTACTATCTCTTCCAAAAGCTCCATTTTCCTGTAGCAAAACCCGTGCAGTTAGTTAGGTAGTTAATTCATAGATCATGGATTTCCTTTTTTTTTTTAGCTTACTGACCATTTGGTCTCACTCTATTCCTCTATTAATCGCTTGCAACCGAAAAAAGGTAAATATGGATCCCGTGAATTTTGCTTATCTTTCATGATTTTTCTGAATCACCTTAAAGTTTACCACAAGGCTTCCTTACTAATCTTCTTGTTTGTCACATACAACTGCAGTAAGCTTTTCTGTTGACGTCATTTTTATTTCTTTACTATGTATTTCTCCCGACTGGTTGGTCAAACCAATTGTCTATATAAGTCTATATAGACAATTAGTCTAATTGTCTATATAATTGACTAATGGTCAATTATGTAACATATATGTTACGTTTTTGACAAACAAACTTCTGATTTTTATCCAGAAAAAGCTCCAGTTTAGATTAAAAAACTGAGTATACTATTTAAGGTTTATTTCACAACAGAAAAACTATGCACTCTTTACTAATGAAGCCTAGGTGGCGATTTTGTATGGCAAAGTATAGTATATAGTAAAAAAATAATAAAATTACTAAGTATATATATATATATATATATCTTAACTTTAATAATCAGAATTAAGAATTAACCAAAATTTCGGGTTAAAATACGTTAATTTTGACGTTTCGATTTCCACTTAGGAAATCGTTCTCACAATACAATTTTTTTTGTTTTGTTAATTCCCATTAAAAATAATTAATATTAAAATGCCAGAACAAAATAGCCTTAGAACAATATTAAAATTAGTGTGAAATGTACAGAGTAAATTTATGCAGCCGTAATTTAAACCAATTTACAATTTTTTTAATACAAATTTTGTATACCTTATACAGGGTGATTTTTTAGAAGTTCCAATTAGACGTTTTAAAGAAACTTGACATAATTAATATCAAAAAATTTAGGATGAGGGGTTTTTAGATATGCGCAATTAATCTAAAGATTGAGAGTCTACTACCACTTCCGGTTATACCGGAAGTTGACTATTTTAAATACAATGCCCCGTATATTATTATACATTTCGATAGAACAGCTCTTAAGAATTCCCTCAATATAAGGACAAGGTTATACTACTTTACATCGAGGGTTTTATGAGATATGGCCAATTTTATTATGAACCAGTGTCCGATTTGTCACCCTGTATCTTTATAAATACTAAAATGGCGAACATTTTGCTTTCTACGATTTTTAAGTTGCGTGTATTTTGATGAAACTTTTGAAACATTTTGTAGATAAAATATTATTTAATATATAAAGTAATTCAAAACGCTTAATTGAAACTTTCTCAACTATCTTAAATGGATAACCATATAATATTTTATAACGTTATTCGAAAGAACTAACTATTCTAAAGTTTTGTTAACTACCTACTTCCTACTAGACCTAAATCTGGCAGTTATTGGGTTATTTAGCTTGTAATGTAGATATATATATATATATATATATATATATATATATATACATATATAATATATATTAAATGTTTGTATTTTGACAGTTTTCAGTTCGTCAAATTATAGACAGATAAACATGTTTATTTTTCACTTGCTATTATTTGTTTATTTTAGCTTGAATACGGTTACCATAAATAGGGGAGAGTGTTCCACAGCGAAACATGTTCCACACTGAAACAAAGAGATTTTAAAATTCAAATACCGCGCCAAATCAACGCAACCTTCGCTTCAGAGAAGTTCCCGCCGTCCTCTACTTGTTATCTTAACCTCAGTGTGTGTAAATCCGCCGTT
This sequence comes from Diabrotica undecimpunctata, assembly GCF_040954645.1. Lineage (NCBI taxonomy): Eukaryota > Metazoa > Arthropoda > Insecta > Coleoptera > Chrysomelidae > Diabrotica > Diabrotica undecimpunctata. Next base: position 63,481,629 of record NC_092808.1, read on the forward strand.
CTGTTGCGACGAAAAAAATATTGTTTTTCTGGTTCCAAGTAAATTTTAAGTGATATATTTTCAACCCGGTAAGTCTCCAATTATTTAATTTAATATGTGCTAAGAACGTTGCGGGGTAAGGTACATAATTGATTGATGATTTCTGAAATTTGCGGCATTTTGAATGTTTTAGGTTAGGTTGTTAAGTTAATTGTTGGGAAAAGTGCTTAATGGTCCAGATTGAAACAAGTCCCTGTGGGGCACAGTGAAACATGTTTCACTGTACCCCATGACACATGCAACAATGTTTTAATTATTTATTTTTTAGTTGTCATCCAAGTTTAAGATGGCTCGTAACCGTAAGTGCAAAACAAACATTGGCACTTTCAGTCAAGAGCAGATGAAAGCAGCTGTGCGTCTCGTTGTTCAAGAAAATCTGCCTATAAGACGAGCAGCCGAATTACAAGGTGTTGCCTATGTTACTTTGTTTAGGTAAGAAATCAGATGCATTTAAGTAACTTTTTCTGTTGTATGATGCACTATTTTTCATTTCTAAAAATAGTTTTTCTTTTATTTTAGGTATGTACGCAAAGTTAAAGCGAATCCCGATTCAGACACTGTTTTTCGTCCCAAATATGATGTGAGGTTAATTTTTACACATGATGAAGAGAAAACCTTAGTTGACTATATTTTGACCTCTGCAAAGATGTGCTATGGACTAATGCCGCAAGCTTGCGTTTGAGTCAGCAATAAAAAACAATAAGGAAATCCCTAATAATTGGAAAGAACAAAAAATGGCAGGTAGAGAGTGGTATTTTGGCTTCAGGAAAAGGCATCCAGAATTAAGTTGTCGAAAACCAGAAGCTTGTAGTTTATCTCGTTCTACTGCGTTTAACAGGCACAATGTTTCAACTTTTTTCAAAAATCTTGAAACAGTTCTTAAGCGTGAGTCTCGTTTTAGTGATGGCAGTAGAGTCTTTAATTTAGACGAAACTGGAACCACAGTTCATGCTCCTCCTAAAATTCTTGCCAAAAAAGGTATGAAACAGGTCTCTCAATGTACTAGTGGGGATAGAGGGGTTCTTGTAACGACCTGCAGTATCATTTGTGCTGGTGGTTATGCCTTACCTCCGGCCATGGTATTTCCCAGAGTTCATTTCAAGGAAATGATGATACAAGATGCTCCAGCTGGTACGTTGGGATTGGCTGCTTCTTCTGGATGGATGAACAGAGAATTATTTCCGCAAGTAATGGAACATTTTATAAAATATTCTTCGAGTTCTTGTAACAACCCCAGCCTTCTCATCATGGATAATCACGAGAGCCATTTGTCAATGGAAACCTTGGATCTTGCAAAGTCGAATGGGGTCACAATATTGACACTACCTCCACACTGCTCAAACAAAATGCAGCCCTTAGATGTAGCAGTATTTTCATCGTTCAAGGCGTATTATAACAATGCCATGCAAGGTTGGCTTCTTAATCACCCTGGTATTCCAGTAAATATTTTTAATGTCGGAAGTTTTGTTAAAGTTGCGCATGAAAGATCAATGACACCTACGAACATCAGTTCAGGATTTAAGAAAACTGGCATCTTCCCTTATGATCCAGAAATATTTTCAGATTACGATTTCCTCATGTCGACTGTAACAGACAGACCAGAAAATCATTCTGAACCAACAGTTATTTAACAGCCTGAGCAAGAAACAGAAAAACAGCAAGGCATCGAGGGAACTGATCAAACGCCAGCAGAAAATAAAACCAATAATAAATCTTCTTTTGTTTCTCCACAAATCTTTCGAGGATTTCCAAAGGCACAAAAAAGAAAGATTCAGAAATCTAGAAGGCAAGGAAAAACAATTATTGCGACTGACACTCCTGAAAAGGACGAACTAGCTAAAAGGGAATTGAGTAGAAAAAAAGTAAACCAAACAGCTGTTAAAAAGGTGACAAGAAAAATTACAGATGATGATGATGACGAAGAACAAGAATGGCAGGAATCATCAAGTTAAAGCGATTGGACACCGGAAAGATCCAATTCCAGATCTTACTGAGGAATTAACCAGACCTCCAACTAAAAATAACTTCGTTTTGATCGACCACGATCAAGAATTTGATTTACTTTGTTTGGAAAATATTGAACGTTTTGGAAAAAGATGAATTTGAAATTTCCTTTATGAGGAAAAGCGCAAAAGTAACTGGCAAATTCTTCTTTCCTACAAATCCAGATATTTCAGTTGTTCGGTTAGAAGATATTAAAATGCTTTTACCTCAACCGATTCTTTCTGGCTCAACGTCAAGACAAAATGCCTACATGAGTTTTGAAATAAATTTTAACAATCATGACGTTCGGTAAAATATATCTAAGTTCATTTAGGTCCTAGTGAGTAAAACTTGTATGACACTACATATTTTACATTAAACATATTTTTGTTTAGAAAGTGTTTCATTGTACCCCACCGATAGTTTCAGTGTGCCCCATATTTGGGGCTCACTGAAACAAATGACATGGTAATAAAAAAATAATAAAAGATAGTTAATATTATTAGGTAATTCAAACCAATCGCTGCTATAATGACAAGTAATGTCTAATATTTGCGATATTACAAACAAATTATACAAAAATCTAATTTTTCTAAAAAAAATGTCATTTGAAAAAAAAAATGATCCACTGTGGAACACTCTCCCCTACACTTGTTATATCCTAGGACATTATAAACGGGCGTTACGGCCTTTAACGCCCTGTTGTATAGGAAAAAAAAGCAAATATGTATAGAACGAGTTTTTTTATTTTAAATAATTTTGAAATCAGTATATATTATAGAACTAACATTTTTTAATAACCTTTATAAATATTAAAAGTACAATTTTTTTAATAATTGAATATAAATAAATGACATAAATCCATAACTGAATATAAATCCAACTGTCAACTACATAATATAATCAAAAAACGTCAAAATATCAACAACTGTCATAGACCACTTCAAATAAGCAAAAACATCTCAATTTTAGTTGTGTGGAGTGACAAACAAAATCTTGTATGTACCACTTATGTTACAGGACTGTCTGGATGTCTGACTGGATTATATTGCTCTCCAGGCATATTCATTTTAATAACACCCTCGCTGCATAAATAACTATTACATTTTTAACAACTTAGAACTGTCAACTATAATGTCCATGACACACTATACAATAATATTGAAAATTTAAATAGAAACATTTATTCTATACATTTAAAACTAAATATCTCAATAACTGTGAAATTAAGATTTAGAAAGTATTTAACAAAACTTAAGGACCAGTAAAGTTTTTTCTAACATCATAACATATAGGGTGATCCATTTATAAAACTTAAGAAATTTTTAATCACGCATGTTAAATCTCCTAAAAAAATTGTACCAAACAAAATGTTTGCAATTTTAATATTTATAATGATACAGGTGTTAATTATTTTAATCTAGATCTCTAGAACTGTTGTTCTTCCTGAGATATCAAAGTTACAAAAAAAGTTTAGTTGTTTAAAACAGATACATCATACAGGTCAAGCTTAAATGTAAGCGACCATTTTATAAATAAAAATAATAAAGCGTCAAAACAATGATTGCAACACAATTAAAATGACTGCATAGATATTAAAAATGTAGTAAAAATCAACTTCAATATCGTTCATACACCCATGAATTAAATTATAAAGGAAAATAAAATCTCTGATATCTGAAAAGAATTCATAACTATTTTTTACATATAACGAATAAGTTTACTGTACAGTTTAAAATCAATACTAAATGTCTCGGTTCATAATTTTTTAACCTCCAATTTTGATTATAGGTTCTCCAACAGTCATGCCCGACGTTACATCTACTCGGAACCCCCACCAGTCCGTACACGCAACCCCAACCGACTAGCCCCCAACATCATCCTCCCCACTATCACCCCCAACAAGCGATGCACCACCCCCATAATAACAACAACCAATACAAATACAACAATGTGACAGGGGCGCAAGCAGGGCCTGCTCCAGGCAACGCACTCTATCCCATGCCCTCTAGACTTATGTATGTGTCCCCCTTGACGCCGCCAAGTTCAGAGCCCGGTTCACCAGGGGGGGCGTTGCCTCGCAGGACGCCTCCGCCCCCCTATCCCGCCCCCGGATGTCCGCAACAGACACCGGCTGCCGCAGTGCCGCGGATAAGTGGCGTCAAGTACAATAGGAGAAATAATCCAGAATTGGAGAAGAGAAGGATACACCATTGTGATTTTATAGGTAAGAAAAAATTAACTGAATACTGAACTACATCATAAAAAATAATTGAAACCTTTCTGAATTCAAATATTTAAATTCATGCAAGGAATTAAATTTCATTTATTAAACTTAGTATTAAAAAATATAAAATATGCTCGTTTCTTATAAAATGAGGATTTTTAATTATTTCTTCTTACATATAACCTCGAATGTAACAAGCAAAAAGAAAATAATATTAAATAAACTCCGTCTTTTAAACTTCGCTCTCAGTATTTCATGTATTCTGCATTGCTATATTTATATAAAGTATGATCAGAAATGCAAAGACATTAAAATCGCTTAAGATTTTTTGCTGACAGAGTTTTTATTACGAGATTGCACAAAAAGGATTAGAAAAATATTGTTGGTATGATATTATAATGTTTGACTTTTTTTAGTCCTAAAACTGCATCAACACAACACAAAATCCGAATAAGATTGAAAAAGTATTTACAGTGGTACCCAAAGAGGAGAAAAGTGTAAAACACCAAATATACAATAATATATTTAGTAATTTAAGTTAAAGAAGAATTGATAATTGGACAACTGTGACCAGATTTCAGTGGTATCCGCAGGCCCGGTGATAAAGAGCCTGCAAATGATGCACTGCAGGTGGGCGCTCCTGTTTGGGGGTCACCAAAATGAGTTTTTTTTCTGCTAGTGTTATACAAAATAGTAAAAAAAAAATTTTTTTTAATTTCAATTCCAGTCATATTTTGCTAATCTGTGTTTGCTATTTTTGCATCCCACACACGTAAAATATACAAACATATACACCGAATAGAATTCTTACCGTATATAAATTTATTGGTACCACAATTGGAATTTATTGGTAAATATATTATGTTTTAAAAAACAAACAGCTTTGCACTTATTTGAAATGCTTTGTTTATTTTCTTCAAATTTCTTTGAAATTGTTTAAAGCTTTTGTCTCAGCAGTTAGGAGCGTAAATGAATGATTTGTAGTAAAATAAACATTTTCCATAAAATTTAGTTTACCAGTAGCTTTGACAACTTAGTATTATATGTATTTAGTAATACAGAATACTTTGTCATCTTACTGTGCAATTAAAAGAACCTTATCTAATGTTGTATTTAATTAACATAAAACGATAGCCAAAAGATTAAATAAATACAATTAAGTAAATTTAAAAAAAAACGAAGAGCGCCTATGCTAGTTTTACATCTTATACCCTAACCGAGACTGGGTAATAAGCACAGCTTATGTGTAATATAAAAATATACAATAGTGGAACTAAACCTTCTAAGAACGATTTCAGGGAAGCAAATAGTTCGTAAGAAAAATAATATCTACAGTTTGACCGATCGGTATGAATCAGCAGAATATGTGTTATTTTATAATAATTAATCCAATATAATCTACATATTGATCAATAAAAAACATCTACATATGATATTATTAATATTGCAATATACTCTCAAGTGCATATTTATTGCTCTCAAGTACATGCAAGTAATGAAGCTGATTTCAATTACTAATGTTGTTAGTCATTTATATAGATTATATCCGTACTACATATACCTGTATATTACAATAAATATTTCTGTATATATGCAGATATATAGAAATTCAAATGCAATTACATGTATTGATAATTAGGATGGGCTTTCTCACAAAAGAAGAATAATTAGCGTTTTGCATAAATAAAATATAAATGTTATTTGAATTAGCATGTACCGTTCGAATTGCACGACGCGAATATATGTACTTTGATAGAGAAGTTTGTCACAAATGGAGGTCAAACAGGTAAAAATTCCAAGAGCAAAATTTGTTTAAATTGCATAAATAGAAATATGTTTGCAATTTTTTCTTCCAATATAAACCTAATACACTTATATTAAGTAACTTAATAGATAACTCATCAAACCGATACCAGAGCAGAATAGGGTCCTACAGAGGTAACTTTATCGTACACTCGCCACCAAATTATTGTAAAATTTATAGTCTCCATGTCATTATGAAGTCGTATGTATTTAATGGAATTACTAACAAAAGCAAGTAGTAGTAGCATTGTGTTCATCTGTGACTGAACTGTGACTTTGTTTATGGTAGATACGTCTCGAAACTTAACGACACCACTCAAATACAAATGAATTTGGAATAAGCTTATGAAAAGGTTTTCTGCAATAATTTATAATACAAGTATAGTTGACAACTATACTTGTATGTAATAGTCATCATCGCATGTCCCAGACGTGTTTAATGAGTGAAAGATTATTATTTGTGGTCAGGACAAAAAAATGAGCCAACTTAGTTCTGGCTGTATGCGGTCGCACATTATTTTATTGGAAAAGTGGGTTAAGAAGCATCCCTATATAAAGCAAAATATAAGGATCGACCACTTCCTGTCCCAATCCAGTCGATCACTTCGGTGTCAATGAGTAAGATGTAGGGCGAACTGAGAACGCTATGAAATGTGCCCAAAATTTTTGATCTGGGGATCAGAATAGTTTGCATTCTAATAAGCCTTCCATGCACTTCAAAACACTAGTCTGCATTTGACTTTGTGGACGTGAAGGCTCACTAAGGCGAAGATCTTGGTGCTTGACCGTTCTTCTGACGCCCTGTACGAGCCTTCTCACACACACGGTTTCCATATAAACAGTTCCGTGACAGTTCTAGTAATATATGTATTTGAACGAAAGCTTTCAGACGTCGCTGTGACCGCGTCGTTATCCTAGAGCGGCGCAGTCACGGTGGTATTGGTTTTGCCTTAGTTCATTCACATACACACGACATGGTCGTACCTCTCGACAGTGGCGTGTTTCGACGTAGTACGTATTTAAATACAAATGGTAAAAGGCATAGATACCGAGTTATTAATTGATTCAATCGAATTATTAACAGGTTAAGAAGCACAAGAATTATTAACAGGACTCTTATCTTCTCAGGAGGAATGCTTCATAAAAAGCATTACAACGTAATAGTATGCTTGGCGGACCAAATACAGGGTAATTTTTACAGGCGGGTAGGCTGCAAAGTTGTAAATCTGTAAAACGTCTCCTGTATTATGTCCGCCATGTATATATCGTCGCGGTTTAATGCTTTTATGAAGCATTGCTCAGAAAATTAGACTGCTGTTGATAACTAAATTAATGTTCATTAAATTTACATACTACAGTTGTCTGTTCTGTTTAATATCCGAACATATTTGTCCGTCCAAATGTGCCTTGACTTTGTCACTTATAATTTTTGAATCAGGCATAACCATAATAATGTTATTAAAACTTAAGAAGTTGTTCGTTACATTTTTAAGTAAAGCACGAAGTTACATCTTGCTGTTCTTTTTTGACTATTTAGTATGATGGTCAGGTCAACATATGCTTTATAATCACCTATTATTGCTCCCTTCTCTATTGGAATATCTCTGAGTATGTCTTCAAATTGATAGCAGAAAGCTTTTATTTCAGCATCATCAATTTTGACTTGGCATACGTATACTATATACACTATATTAAATACGAATTTTGGACAGTATCCTTTACTTGATATTACAACTTCTACCAAGTTTTCTTTTATGAGGAATTATACCAACTCCATTTCTACTATTATTTTTCCAACATACCACTATATGCTACTATACACCATATAAGTTGAGTACCAAATGTACGTATTATTATTTATATAAAAGAATTAGTTCCAGTAAAAAAATCCATATATAAAAATATGCTACTTTTATAATTTCTTTTATCCTTTAGACTTTAGATAATTAATAATACATTTGTAGTACGCAACTTACTTAATATACAATCAAATTTGTTTACAAAATTAAACAATCAGTTCAAGTAAACAAAAATAAGTAAAAAAAATTTGATATTTTTAGAAATTTGTAGCAATGATAAAAGAAATTAATTACTCAAAATATTATTTCTAATATCTAATTGACGTAAATTTGTCAATTCTGTTTTAAGAAGCTCCTGGAAGCAAAATGAATTGTGAATGTTACCCATATATAGAGTGTTTTGTATTTACATATAGCATGTCTTTTACATGTTCGATAGGATTGAGGGTTGGAAATTGTACTGACCGTGACAATACATCAATACCCATCAGATCAGTTTGATCCAATACAGCTGATCAAGAATAGATTTCAGAATGGTATAAAGGTTCTACAGTTATCAGGAACCTCTCCATAGTATTATTGTACCAACTTTGTATGTGTAGACTTCCTCGACATATCTTAAACGATCTACATTTCCCGATCCTCTACATATTCTTATTCCACGCGAATCTGTATGAAATCCAAATCTGGATTCATTGGTAGATATTGTAGCCCAGTTATTTTCACCCCAGTTATTTTCACCCCAGTGTTGATATTCTCGACACCACTCTAATCCTGTTGCAGCGTGGTTACCTCTGGAAAGAGTTGGCCACCTGAGGTTATAATCGACTTTAGGTTTGTTCCAACACAACAAAAAACCGTCACGTAACGGTTACGCTCCAGCGCACTAAACAAAATACGTTCCAACAAAAATATGATCGTTCATCTCATCGTCCTTCCGACCGTTCCAACAAAAATTATGATCACCCAGTGACGGTTTCGTGACGATAATTTCAGTAATCTGGCAAATGTATGTAGGGGAGAGTAACATAAGATGGGACACTTTTTTTGTTCCAACGAATTTTAAACAATCATTAAGGCAAATGAAAAAACAAAATATGGAAACAGAAACTTTATAACATTGACAAGAAACATTTTCATAGATAATATGTAAAAAAACAAAACTTTTTTTTCTAATTTAAAATGCAAAAAACTTTGCAAATGTCCCATTTTAGGCAACCTATATCCTAAAATGGGACATGGGGTTACTCAAAAAGGGACACTAAGTACAACAGTTGATACATGTGAAATAAAGTTCATCTAAAATTCCACAAGTTTCATTTGCCCAAAGGCAACAGTTTTTGCACTGATACCAGTCCTCTTTGCTAGATGCGTAAATACATTTACACACTGCACACAACTCCTTTTCTTCGCGCTCTTTTTTTTGTTCTGAGTCTAGCTTTCTTTTGCCTTTTCCACTTTTATTTTTTGTATTTTCATTCGCTTCAAGTTCATTTTTATACGGAGACTCAGTAAGAATGGTTGATGGTAGGGACCTATTAGAATTCATTTTCTTTTTTCTGCTCCGGGCTACTGGAACAGGACTTATCTGCAATATGCTGATATGCTTTTTCTGAGATTTTTCACTTTCGTCCTGGATTTTTGATGTTGAAGGTTGTGGATTATTTAAGATTCCGGCGTTTTCCTTTGATTTTTTCTTATTCGGGATATTTAGTGACTGATCTTTACCCAGAATGGACACTTCATTGGTGTTACTTTCAATAACTAGAGGGGGAGGGGCTTCAGTTCTGTCGTTTTCTTCCAAAGGTAATTCTGTCGTTTTACTTGGGGCAAATTCGTATTCCTGAAATATGTCGGGGTTGTATGGCCATATGCCAGCTGCTCTAAAACCATTCATAGCAGTTTTAACAGAGGCTGCCTGTGAAAAAGCATCAGTTACCGCTGCAGCAACCTGATATATGCCAAAAGTACGTCCAGGGTGGTTTTTCATCCATCTATTTAGCCCAGCGTCGTAGAATGTCATAAAAGGTTTAAAAAATGACACATCTAATGGCTGCATTTTGTGCGTGCAATGAGGAGGCAAGCTTAAAAGGATAAGATGGTTTTCTCTTGCAAAATTGATTACGTCTAAGCTTTTGGTGTGCGAGACATGACCGTCTAATATTAATAGGACTGGTTTTTCGGCAGTAGGTCTTACATTATCCACAAAATATTTCAAATATTTCAAAAAAACGTCGCGGTCCATCCAGCCCTTATCTTGAGCAAATGCTACACTTCCATTGGGAGCATTATCCATAAGCTCAGGTTTTATCCTCTTACGAGCAAAAATAAATGCTGGTGCTAGAAAATTTCCCGTCGCACTCATTGCACAGACGAGTGTGGTGTTCACTCCTCGTTCGGCACTTGTTAGCCCTCCTACCTGTCGTTTACCTTTCTGAGCTAGTACTTTAGACAGCTTTTGTACTGTTGTTACTCCTGTCTCATCCACATTCCATATTCGATCAGGAGACAAATCATACTTGGCAAAGATGGCTTCTAAATTTTTGAAAAATGTCGAGACAGCATTTTTGTTGAAGCCCGTCGCCCTTGCGTAGGACGTTGCTTCTGGTTTTCTAAGAGAAATGTTCGAATGACGGGACAGGAAACAATAGAGCCATTTTTTGGAAGCCATTCTTGTCACTTGGTTGAAGTTGTTGGGGATGCCGTTAATTGCAGCGAAATCGAAGGCTAATCGACGAAGTTCTTTATAGGAAACTCCAAAGAATCTTGATTCCATTTCCAAAACGTATGCTATAATTTCCTGTTCTTGCTGTTCATTGAAAACGCTACGAAATCTGCCCAGATGTTTTTCGCTGTTCTGTACCGTTTTATTTTTATTTCCCGTTCTTCTTGCGAGGGTACTTTTTGGCACATTGTAACGTTCTGCCGCGTCTCTGATGGAAAGCTCTCCTTTATGGACCTTGACAATCGCCTGCGACATATCTGTTTGAGACCACTTGCCGCGATTGGTTTTTCTAACATATTTGTATTTTTCTAAGTTGGGCATCTAGAAACAAGAAAAAATGCTGTTTACTATTCACATAGTAACTCTTTAAATAACCCTACTAACCGATAACACTTTATAAAAATATGTTTTATTTTTATTGTAATGCATACCAAATATAAGAGAAGAAAATAGAATAAGTTACCTAAGATGGGACGTCTCGACTTAGGAAACTTCTTTCTGTCCCATCTTAGGAATAATGAATATACAAAAAAATTTCATAACCCTACTTATCAGCAGTCGAAAATAAAATCATGCAACCATAGCAATATGTACAGTATAAAGTACCTAATGTTATGCCAAATAAAGAAATAAAACGCACTTACATTTTCCGAGTAAAAACACGCCTCGAATAAACCAGAATATTTTAACGAATGGCACGATAACAAGCAACGGCTTCTCACAGGACACTGCGAGATCGATGATGGCCGATATTCGTAAAACTTGTTCATACTGAAGGAAGGTTTCCGCACGGGACGGTAGATGTCAGTAGCCTCACAGAATAGACGGGCAAATTACGTGTCTCATCTTAGGTTACCGTCCCGTTTTAGGTTACTCTCCCCTACTGGTTGGGATGACTTGCGCACTAGGATTTTATTCTACTTCTTTAAATTTGTTCAGAAAAAAGAAGTTAGGTTAATGATTTTATCACATGCTTATGATAGACTTATGATTTATTTATATATAATTTGTTTCTCGTTATTTATAACTTTATAAATATGACTGACGATGAAGGAATTAGTGATTTTTCTGATTATTATAGTAGTGAGGATGATTTGGAACTATTAGCCGAACCTAGGGTGAAAAACCAGAATTATTTAGGTAGATTGTACTTTATTTTAAATTTGTGCAAACTACTGATTAATAATTAAATAAATAAAATAGAAAAATAAATTGTCACCAAATTATTTCAGTTGTCAGAAAATCGTTCCAACATCAGTTTACAAATTACCGTCATCAGACGATACAAATGATGAACATGCGCATTAAAAACGGTACAAGTAGTTTCGTGACGGTTTTCGGACCGTACAAAAATTGCGTGTTGGAACAAACCTTTTAAAGACTCCCATGTGCTTAGCTACATCAGTTTGCAGCTTGCCAGATTAAATAAGGCCTACAGCCTAAAGTCATATTCATTTCGTCCAAAATTAAATGATATCGTTTCTTGAAAAAAAAGTAATTTTAACGCACCTACTAAACAAAAACTATATAACGTAAATCTAAACGAAACTAAAAAATATTTATTAAGTATAAAAATTCTGTTTTTTCTCTATCCTGTAAATATATTGATAAAACTTTTTTACCAATGCTGCTTTTTTGTTAACCTATAAAATTATACGGAATAAATATTTGTAACAATAAATATACTGAATTTAGACATACGCAAAATTTCATTTTTGTTAATTTTATGATTTTATAACAATATCGCTAGATTTATATAAATGATGCGTCTTTAGTTTACTAGTCCTCGTATAATCATAATCTAGCACATAACTAAGATAACATTCTTATTTCGTTCGCTTTGCGTCAACGTATTCGAACCCTAACCACTGCGTTAGTGGAGCAAGAGATTATTACAATCAGCATCAACCTACAGTACAATAAAACATTGGAAGGTGCAATTTGTAAAAGAAACAAATGAATGCAAATGCGTGTCATTTATATGCAGAAGAATTCAAAACACATATTTTACAATAACTGAACCCATATTTAACGAAATGCATGCGAGAGTTGGATCTAATCTGACCCCGAGAATATGTGCACATTCTTGTCCTTTCTCTTAAATAAATATTTCAATACATTTGTAAGAATTTATTGAAACGGATCGCTCGTCTTCTTAAAATGGACAACGTAGAAGGAAGTCAGTCAAAGAAAATAGTTTACCTTTTCTGTAGAAATCTAGAATACAGCGCGTGCCGGATGGCATGATTTTCTTTGTACAGAAAATGTTAATGATTAGAATCAATTATTTATTTTAAATACAAAACAAGTAATTAAAAAAAAATAGTGAAGGTTAAAATAAATAAAATTAAATATAAATTATATAAATATGACTGCCACACATGACGATTGTCCATTGAATACACACAAAATTGTATTGCTGTCTGTTCACTTTTTTAAATTCATTATTAAATAAATCCATCAAACATTAAGTAGCAAACGTTTCGTTCCGAAATCTTGTATAACACGTAGACCGTCATTCAATACCAAAGATGAAGACAGTTAAATGTATGGACCTAAAGGAAATAATGGATTTCAAAGAAAGCAAAAAGGAAAAACCATGTAGTGATCAACTAATAGAGTCGTTATTTTGAGATGCGACAGGAAAACTTTGTATTGTTTAGTATTCTACAAAAATTAAAATGAATCTATTTAAAAGCGTAATGCTTTAAATTTTTTGGTTTTTTTGTGTTAGAACAGGTACTGTTCTATATCCGTGCCGGTCTGGGAGTGTGCTTGGGGAGAGTTCTGGGAAGGGAACTTTGTGTCTCCAACACGGCGCCTAACAATGGCTAAAAAGAAACGTGCCTGTGGATATATTATGGGACAGAGAACAGGTGTGAATAATTTATAATCACATAAACACCTACGGATCATCTGAGGATACAACAGAGGCTACAGATATGTAATTAACTGTAGATTTGTTGATTCAACCTGACACTCCCACATACACATACGCACACATTTATGCACACTTACACTATGCGCAATCGGCAAATTACCAACCAGTCGCATCACAACCAGCTCTTCATACGATAAAATACGATATGTAACATCGACGTGATCGTGATGAGACCCACTATCGTGCATCGCCTGCGACATATAATTCAGTGGAAAAAGTGTTGCCTAATCGAAGTCTCAGAGAGCTGGCGTACTGTGGGAGATTATAGCGTCAGAAAAGAACTCAGAAATAAGCGATTCCTTTAACTCTACAAATAAAAAAGGGAACAAGCAGAGTGGCGACCTATCTGGTCTGTCTGTCCCAAATAGGTCTTAAATGACCCCAATCAGGATCTCAGAAGTGAACCTTTACCTCAGTTAGGTAGCTTCTCGGCCTTTACCTCAGTCTCGAGTACTTTTATAATGGTTATTAGCAAATGTACATTAAGCCAATTGACTGCAGTATGACCTGTGTAGAACAGACAGCAGAACAAAGAAAAAACAGAATTATATATTATAACTTCTTATCAATCTCAAATATATTTTTCTGTTACAGGTTGTACGAAGGTTTATACAAAAAGCTCACATCTAAAAGCGCATCAGAGAATACATACAGGTAAGAACAATACATTTACTTAAGTTTTAGACCTTAAATTTGACATATTTTGGCCACAAACGTAATCTTAGTACTCCTCGTATTAATTTATTTATAGATCGAAATGAGATTATGTGCTTATAAGTTACAATACATCGTGGCACTACGATTATAGTGGAACCTGAATTTAGACAAGCATATACTTCCACTAGTCTAAATATAAGGAACAAATACATGTCGAACATCAAACTGGATCAGATCTTGCTACACGTCGCCCAGTAATTAATTAGGGCTGGAGTCAGAAGGTTGGCCTAAATGTTAGAGAAACACTCTTTTGACTTTTTGTCGAGCTTTCGGAATGGTTTTATCTCAATAATCTCAACGACTAGTAAGTTGCACTGACAAATTGTGATATTTTGTTAATATTTACACATTTTTTATATATATTAGGGTGTCTTGAAAAAGGAATAAAACCATTCCGAAAGCCCTAAGAAACTGGTGATTTTGTCGATGATGATTATATCGACAGTCACTAATATTCTGTATTATAGTGTATATATATATATATATATATATATATATATATATATATATATATAATATTTCTGCGGTTAGTACAATTAAACCTAGAGCTAAGAATAATACTATTACAAGAATTATTATAACAGTCTTCCGGGTTGACGGAAAGTATACATACTAATCCACAGTGGAGTAGCAAAAGAAAACAGGGCCATAGAAGGTGTAGCCTTACTAATACACCAAAGGTACCAAAATCACATCAGGGAGTGTCAATACATATCAGAAAGAATAGTAACAGCAAAGAATGGAGAAGGAAGACCTGAACATCATCGGAGTATACAAGCCTCAAACAACATGGGAAGCGTTTTATGACCAATTACAACAAGTAGTAGATCAAGTCAGTGGGAAGATAATAATTTTGGGGGATTTTAATGCTCGAATAGACAATCAAGTAATACCCGGCATTAAACAAAAACATAACATGAATGTTAAAATCGAAAATTGAGAACCGATGATCAACTTTTGCATGAATAACGAACTAAGAATAAACAACACATTTTTTGACCACAAAGATAAACACAAATATACATTTAATAACACCCGTGGACAAAGATCTATGATAGATTATGTTATAACCAACAGAGATATACATCCATCGAAAATAATCGACGTAAGATGCCTCAACTCAGAAGGTGTAGGTAGCGACCATAGCCTAGTATTCTAAATATAGTAACTCCTAAAGTACGGAGGACCAGATCTGACCAAACAACTATTAAAACTAATCCAAAAATTAATAGAACAAAACCGAGAAGACAACATTCCTCAAGAATGGAGATTAAGTATCCTAATACCTCTCTTCAAAAAGGGAGACAAATCGGACCCGGAAAATTACAGAGCAATTAATTTATTAAACACAACACTAAAATTAACAACCAAAGTGATAACAAATAAACTGAATGAAATTATAACACTAGCAGAAGAACCAAAGGTTTTAGGTCGCGAAGATCATGTACCGACGCTACATTTATAATGAGGCAAGTGCAAGAGAAATCATAAGAATACAACAAACCGGCATATCTATGATTCGTGGTCCTGACGTAGGCATTTGACCGGGTCAAATTAAAAAACGTTATCCACTTACTGTATGCAAGAGAGATGCCTCTAGAAATAATCAAAACGATCAAAAATATCTACCAAAACAACACAATAAAAGTAAAAGTAGAAGAAGAACTAACCGACCCCGTTGAAGCTGGCAATGGGATAAGATCGGGAGATTTCCTTAGTCCTCTATTGTTTAACCTGATTATGGATGAAATAATAGAAAAAGTAAGATCTAAAAAAGGATACCAAATGGGAGAAAAACAAATTAAAATAATCTTCTATGCAGACGACGCAGTACTACTCTCTCAAAGTGAAGATGATTTACAACGTATGCTGTACCAATTTAATATAACCGATAGAAAATTTAACATGTTAATTTCCCCAAAAAACACAAAATGCATGGTTACAACAGCAAATTTACTATGATCTAAATTGGAGCTGGAAGGTCAGATAATAGAACAAGCGATGCAGTTTAAATATCTAGGTATCTAAATGAAACAATATGGAGAAATAAAAATATCGGGAAAGAAACGAAAGAAGAATTTACAAAACAGTCATTAGACTAATAATGACATACGTGGCAGAAACAAGACCTGACACAGAGAGGATAAAAAGGATGTTAGAAACAGCAGAGATGAAAACACTTGATGAAGAAAAATTGATGGTAAGACACTATGGAACGGAGCTAGAAGTACAGATATACGACGTATATGGAAGGTAAAGAACATCACAATTTTGGAACTGGGTAAGAAATAGAAAAGTAGAATGGAACGATCATATAAGCCGAATGACAACAAATATAGTAGTAAAGATGGCAAAAGACGGTTCCCCAATAGGAAGACGATCAGAAGGAAGACCACGAAAACGATGGAACGACAACTTACTGGAGGAACATTGAAAAACAAAGTCATGTCTATATAAAAAGAAGAAGAAAACATAGAATGGAGAAATTTATCTCTAACCATATTCTCATTTGGATGACCTATTTTGTAGACAACTAATGCATTTATGACCATTACATTCAATATATTGAAAAAAATTAGCAGAAGCCATTATCTGCTGTTTCGTGCTCATTGCATACATTTGAATTACTATATCGGAGCCATAATGAATGCGTTTTTAATAATACTTAAATAATGTTTTAACTAGCTGCTAATTTATCGGTTTCACGTTTTAATTGTTTATCAGTTATATTATCAAATCACAAGCAACACAACAGAAATCGGAAACGAGTCTATGACATTGTACAATATATAACTTCTATGTCCCTACCATCAGTGTTCCAGAGATGTAATATATTTTGCCTGTCAGATTTACATATTCTAGTAAGATAAAGTATACATATTTTTGACTGTATATAAATATTGATAATATCTGTCATTATTTCAATAATTTCTGCAGTAAAAAAAACATTGCAAACACTATAATATTGTTGTATTATTTTTTCTTACACGTTTCAGTTCACTTTTCTTGTCAATAATGAAAAATCTAGTTTTTTTTTAAAGGCAGTTTTCTCTACCTTGCTAGTTTATCTTTTCCTATGCAATATGGAATATCATCTTCGAAAGCATCAAGTGACTTTTAAACTATTGCTTCGGCTTGCTATGCTGGTTGAGAATAATTTTTTCTCTATCAACTACAGCACCCTTGTTTTCATTTTCGTCAAACTAACCCAACACCTCACCTATCTTCTGTATGAGGAGTATTTTTGTATCCCACTGCAAATATTTACTTCGAGTTTCGTCAGAAAATATTAAATACAGTATAATTCTTATGTAGTGTTTATAACGAACTGCCAACGAGTAATAGCTTAAGTCTTATGATGCAACCATACACAGAAGCGACGCTAGCACAGTTTGATAATTTTTAAGATAGGAATATACCCCTAGCGAGTATTGGAAAGGTAACTAAAGTTGTTTGCAGTTAAAACTATATTATTGGTGTATGAAGATTTGTTAGTTTCGTTCCTTTAAGTTACTGGTTTCTATCCAGAACAATTATTTTACCTTATCCAGCTGGTTACATACTATGTTATTTTAATCGCAATTCTTTAACGTGGAATCACCCTGCACTGCTTCAAGTGTTGAAATTTTCGAACTCGCTAATTATTAGTTTCTGGTTTCAGTAGTTGGTGTTTGTTACCTACAATATCTTATATCCTCATGCGTATCATCAGCATGAGCACAGGACCTACTGCCTGTACTCTGTACCATACTATATAACAACAACATACAATAACTTGTCTGTTCTCGCTTGCTCTTTTGCTCCTTCTCCATGTATGTGTGTAAAAGCACAGTGAAGCATAAAGGTTTTTTTTTCGATTATCTCGGGAACAGCTCACTAGCAAAATTGGAGGATGCTGTCAAATTGACCCTAGATAAGGGCTCCCATTTGACAAATACCTTAAACTTAAGTAGCGACTATACCATTATACTATTAAGTATAGTATAATACATATTTTTGTTGCTGAACCAAATGTATTTAACTTAATCCGTTTTTTTATTTTTCAGGAGAAAAGCCTTATCAATGCCAGTGGCCCGAATGCGAATGGCGATTCGCACGATCAGATGAGTTGACCCGTCATTATCGCAAGCACACGGGCGCCAAACCGTTCAAATGCGGTGTCTGTGAAAGGTCGTTTGCTCGAAGCGATCATCTAGCACTACATATGAAACGCCACCTACCGAAAACGGCCAAATGAACAAATTTCTGCCACTTTTAACGATTATTTTTTTATATATTTTATTTATGTCACATCACACGAGCACATTCCTTTATTTATGATTCGATTAGAAACTCAAGATGGGCTTTGGAGAACCCAAAAAGGACGCAGACTGTATCAACAAGATTATATAAATCAAGTTTCTTATGAGACGATAATTAACTCTTGACGTTGATTTTTTGTTTGATATTCTTAGAACATTTAAGTCGGCTGGGTTTACAGAAATAATTTTTACCAAGTTCGAAAAAAGATATTTTAAATGGAAATTATCAATGTTGAAACTTTCACTAAACAACTAACATGGCAACAGAAAACATTTTTCACGAACCAGCTTCTGTGATTGAAGAATATATAAAAATCAGTTTTTAAACCAATTAGGAAAACTTACTAATATTATCGAACACTCAAACATTACCTAGATCCTTATTTATATTTATTTTGTATATTTCCTCTTGGCAGGGACTACATATATTTCGGAAATTTGGTTGTCCTCGATTTGAAGAGCATTATAATGTATAATATTTTGTCTTTGAGGGATATTGCACAAAATTTATGTTGTAGTTCCATTGCGATAAAAGCTTTAATCAAATATCTCGTTGCGAATAAACCAGAAATTATAACATACACAGTTTATTCCAGATTCTTGTTTCAAAATAGAAAACCGCTTTCAAAATAAAAAAATTTAATTACATATATAGGTACACTCAAATTTGTAGAGCGTACTAAATTTGAAGTAACTGTTCACTTGCCACACTGAGGGGAGCTATCACTTGTGATTAAAAATTAAATCGACCAACTATATAAGCAGATATTTAAAGAGGTCTCAGCGGATTTATTTTTCACTTCTGAAAGGTATTTGTATTTGAGTAACTGTATATGAATCTTTCAATGGCTTTTGCTTGCCGTCTGTGAATATTTAAGTACATAAAAGGCCCTGAGCAACGGCCTAGCTAAGTCTTACACTCTTGAAGAATTACATGTAAGTGTAGAGAAATGTTGGGAACATAAAACTCATAAATGGTTCAATCAAGGAAATAACCTAAATTTGAAACTTTGTAAATTTGATTATGGCCATGGAAGTCGGAAACTTAATGTTTTCCAAATTGAGTATGATTTGCGTGGAAATTAAGCGTTGGAAATTTATTATGCATTTTATTAGATTTTATTTTAAAATCGTTTGTTTGCTCAAATTTATAAAATAATTTAATAAAAATAATAAGGGGGGAAAACGTACTTACACTGAATACTTATTTCTGAGATAAATTCTTCTTACCTACTGGTATAACCTACAATAATACCTGCCCAATCCATTCAACAAATGATTCAGATTTAAGTAAGAACTGTCAGTTAATTAAAAATCTATAATTTCTTAATCTGAATAATGTCCTTGGGTCTCTAGAGCGTTATTGAGTAAGAACGATCTCAACGTTTTAAAAACGTTATAATTTTTAATAACATTTGTTAAAGAAAAGTTGTACCTCATATCAATCTCGCTATTTGCCTTTTTAACAACTTGTGGCCTTTTCCAGTGTACTTAGAAAGATGTTTTATCAATATTAAAGTATTTATAACTTAGTAGAACTGTCTAACAACGAAAAATTATCGTTTTAAAAAAGTTTCTATCGAAACATGGCTTTACTAACAGTATGCTTTGTAAAATAAAAGTTATTTATATTTAGGTAGATGAAGTCTTATAGAAGACCTTAAACTTATCGCTGAAAATAAGTAATTAGCTGAAAATAAGTAACATTTTTGTGTATATTTTGTTATGTCAAAACGAGAGCACTCATCAATTATTCGTTATTCACGGTACATATTTCATTCAATTTTTTACGAAGAGAGATTTAAAATTGCCTGTTAATATAATAAAATACTTGGTAAAAAGGTCAAGGAGACAATTAACCAGTTTTGTTTTTTTTTGTATAAATATTTTCAATGACTCAATAACTTTCTGAACGTGGTACTTGACAATAGTTATTATATACTTTTATAAA
This sequence comes from Diabrotica undecimpunctata, assembly GCF_040954645.1. Classification (NCBI taxonomy): domain Eukaryota; kingdom Metazoa; phylum Arthropoda; class Insecta; order Coleoptera; family Chrysomelidae; genus Diabrotica; species Diabrotica undecimpunctata. Next base: position 63,502,115 of record NC_092808.1, read on the forward strand.
ACCCATTCCAAACAGTCTTTTAAAGAATTTTAAAATTTGTTATTTCAAGTATTTTTAATTTATGGCGTATCTATAGATATTTTTAATTTACTTTTATCGTGTATGTTCGTAAATCGTTATATCTTTTTTTATAAATTTTTGCAGTATTCCAATTATTCAAGTTGGCCTATTTTTACCTTATTAAACAGTATGTTCTCTTTATTCTGTGATGTATTTTCCAGTGACAAAAATATTCCCTATGGCGAAAGGATTGTAAAACTATATATCTAAAACTGTAAATAAAAAATATTTACTCAAAACGTAGTAGACTCAAAACAATTTTACTTACATTTTTGCGCTCTCCGTTATAAAAAAAAAGGTTAAAACAGTACTTTAACAGTTTCTTTAACAGATAGCACGTCATAGTAACTGGATAATAAAAATTTGCAGTATCCTTCGTTACGCTCTCTATTTATTTTCAATTATACCTATCGCTTTAATAAAAATGTGTTCATTGTTTTTGAGCTTAATTTATCCATAGGTGCTATCTAACTAGATATAAAATGTAAATGATACCCTCAGTATGGCCCTTCATCTAACAATCCGTCCATTTGTAGTTCTATAATTGATTTAAAGTTGGTTGATAGTACAAAGGGGACGATATATGTATACATATCCCAACAATTTTGTTGTTGGACAGTTTCTTAATATAAGAATATGTGATTTTCTTCGAGATATTCCATATTTACAGTGTGATATTTTATTCTGTAGCAGCTTTAAAAGAAAATACACAAATATCAGACTGTAAATTCAGACATTTTTATTTAGAAATATACAGTGTTCAAAATAGTTAATGGAACATTTTGAAATCTATTTTAAAATTCAAATTCAGTGAGTAGTATATCTAGCAAAATGCAGAAACAATACTAATTTTGCTATACGTATAAAATTAAAGGTATCGATATTGATAAAAAAGATGTATTGATTTTGATGCAAGTCAACATATTGTTTTAGAAAACTAGAGATTTAGATATTCTTTAAATGCATTTTTTATTTAACGCAAAAGTTAAAAATCTGTAAAAATTCGTAAAATATGCACACTTACCGACGTTGCACAAAAACACAAGTGCAGAACAGGTAAAAAAATTATTAACTATTAAATCTAAAATGCTATATAAGTATATGTAAAGTAAATCAATGACTTAACTAAAATAAAAACTTGATTTACTTTTTGTCATTAACAATTTTTCGTTCCTTTTTTTGTCATTAATTATTGGTGTTTATGTAAATAACTACAGTACAGTGTGTGGTGCCGGTATTTCAAGCCAGCATTTAAGCACTATCAAACTTATTACAGAATTCTCAATCAAGCGGAATATCAGCACATAGTATCAAGTAAAAACGCTTAAATGAATGTTTGCTGAAACTCTTTGCAACCAACATGAACTAAAACTTAAATTTGTTAGATTTATGTAAAATTTAAAAAAAGATAGGCATAATTTTGGTAATAATGGTCTAACATTATGATGTGTACAATTTCATCAAAATTGTCAAAGGTAGAAAGACGTCAAAGAACGGATTTTTAGATGGATAGAAGAACATCGTTGATTAAATATCAATGACAGTGGTGCATACAAACAAATAAATCTCTTTACGAGCCGAAGTCAATCAAGTGAGGACCGTCAATATGATAGTATAAAACTCCGCTATGAGGATACAGCAATCCAAGACTGGATTTAAACTGCAACACTACAAGACAGCCCTTTATTTTTTATTTGAGTAGGTATATAAGTTACTCATATTGCGTTGCAATAATTAAGTTAGTATTGGTCTGATAGTAAAATGCCATTTGTGGTTAATGTTATTATGTGGTTATCAAACATGTTCCTTTAATTATTTTAACTAATGTAGTTATGGTTTTTACTTTTGTAAAAAGAGAAAGAATTAATGATTTTGGTTGTGAAATATTTGTTATTGGTGCCCGTTTCATTTGAAAGGTATGCACCTTTGTAATTATTTTTATTCGTGCTATGTACATTATTCATTTATGTATGTATTTCTTTTACATTGCCATCGGTTTACCCACATATGTGATTTTTTAGATGTTACTTTTGACATAGATACTAGGTAAGCCATTTAAGGGTTATAAACGTTTTTGGTTAGATATATGTACTTGTATAGCGGGAAAGTTGTGTATTTTCAGTGACAGTTTTGATATTTATTATGTATTATTATATATAAGATAAACTTGTTTACATCATTCCTCTTTATAGACAATTGTTTATATTTTAGTCTTGGCGGGATGACACCATTATATAATTTTTTCGATACAAAACTAATGTAGCCAATAAGGTTAAATACTAGTGACGTTATAAATAAGAGTTCGCATTTAAATTCTAAAACCAAACAATAAACATCCAAGAAGTATAAAATAGTTGAAAAAAAAATAACATTAATTAATTGATATAAACACTTCTCTAGAAAAAATAATTTTGATTTAAAACTTAAGCGGCTTACCATGTATTAAACTGGCATACATTTTGGCTTCAATTGTTGTCTCTTTTACCCAAAAAATGAGAGCCAAATTGATGTCGTTCATTCCTTGGTTAACTTATAAGTAAACTGTACATGTATTTTTTGCAAATTGTTATAAATAGACAGGGAGTAATTAAAGAAGATATTGCATTTGAAAACTGACTGCATTAATTTAATCGTTAGACGTTGATATTTTGGAAAGAAAATATGGTTTTTATATACATAGTTCATGTTTGTATGTTTCTATCGATTTTTAAATCCAAGTTTTATTTAAATACAAATATAATTTAGGTTGTTTTCCTTATTCTGAAATTTTGGAGTGAGTAATTTTCTATCTATAAGCCTTCTTTAACTTTTCAATTTAATATATAAATATGGCATATCCATTGTTCCATGGTCAATATAGGCTATATTTTCACATAAAACTTATATTTAAGTTCAGTCTTTCTTTGAAAACTCATTTAGAATATGATCGAATCGAAATATTCTAGATTATCCTCTCGTAATATTCGATTTTGTTCGAATTCATCACTCGAAATTCATCATTATCATAAGTGGCTCGACAATCCGTTGTGGATCTTGGCCTGCTCACAAAGAAGTCGCCACTCCTGTCGATTCCTGGTAACTTCCTTCCATTTTCTGACCCTTAGAATCTGGTTTTTAAAATGTTAATCTCTTTATCACTCGAAAGTATTGTTGTTTATGCTGCTGGTAGGTATATAGAGGCAAATAAATGTCTCTTCTTTTCTTTCTTATCTAAGAGCCCTAAAAACAACTATATAATTGAAAAAACATAATACACGCAAAATCCAGATAGTTGACAGTTTTTAGTACACAGTAATATTTTTTAAACATATTTTTTAATGTATTACTATGTAATTGGTTAATTACTATTAATATATATATATATATATATATATATATATATATATATATATATATATATTCAATCAACAACACAATACAAAATATACTTGCTCTAGCAAAATTAATTAATAATAAAGAATGTTTATTTTGTTGGCAACTAAATATTGGGACATAGAATAAATATAGTTTTTACAACGGAGAACATCGCCCTTAGACTTTATGGCTGCTCGAATTCGGTTGGGAATTTACTCGACTAAGGATCTGCACTATTCAGAGGTAAATTCATTGCAAATCTGTTCTATTTTGAAGAAAAGATATGAAAATACAAGACAAGAAAAGACATTTATATTGTGGTTTTCAAAACAGTTGTTTGTGGTTCTGACCGTATGACAGGTCGCTTCTTCATGCTGAAAAATATAATTTCCCTCAGCATTTAATTTTACAATACTTGGTAGGATCCTATTTTGAGGTATTTGTTGATATTTCACAGCATTTACGGTACCCTCAATAAATTAAAAACATCCTAAACATGAAACTGTCATAAAACCCCAAATCGTCAATCATTTAGGAAATATTACGATCCTTTTCAAACAGTCTTTGTGAAAAGCCTAATGCTTAATGCGAATAGCTTGTTTGCGTTAATTATCAATACCTACGTCGAATTTTGATTCTTTACTTAAAATTACTCGAGGCGAATCGTCTACCGACCAAGAAAAATTAGATGTTGCTCAAATAAGCCTTACTTGCTTTTGTTTTGCTGTTAACAGTGTTTTTTTCTTTGCCTAGTAGAAAATATGTTAAAATATATAAAACTACGAGTACACTTTTAAGATGTTACCTGTACCTAATTCAAACTTATAACATTTTAACCCGGATTTATGTTTCTACTTGCGACAGCATTCCCTTGGCATATTTAATCCAGTTTCATAACTCAATTCAGCTGTATCTGGCCTAAGAGTATTTCGTCATCCTTTTTTTGTAAACTTTTACTAATCTTCTTCTGTTCATATCAGAAACTAGATTTGAACGACTCAGGCTTATACCTTTTTTACCTACTTCATGTTTCCTCATAATACTTAATTTTCTTCCAAGCTCTAGTTTTAGAAATATTAACTTAATCCTCCACTTCAAGGATTGTTTTATTGCGGCAATAATTTTTTAATCACCAACTCAGGAATGTTTGAATTTGTACCGTGAAGATACCTCCCACCATTTTATTGAAATAATACAGCGATTCACTTAATTTGACAAGAAATTACTGGTAGAATATAGTTTGACGTTTGTTAGAGTGTTTAATTGTCGTATCTTGTATGGTTTTTAAAAATTACTTCTCGTACTGTCCCATTATTTAGTTGTCACTAATTTTTACATATTTTGATGATCCTTATGACATTAATAGGTTATATGGGTTGTATAAAACAATATTAATTACATTTTGTGATTATATATTATTTAAAATATTGCTTATTTAGCATTATTAGAACTTAAAAAAAAATAATACATTAACATTTAAACACCTGATTTTGTTATATATTTTAATTTGTCCCATTATATAATTGTTAGGGCTCCTAGTATTATTTCTTTAATATTGGTATTCTACATTTCTATTTCTGAGCAAAAGAACGAAAGTTATTCTGAAGAATTTTATGTTAAACCTTTTTTGGAAATATTGTTTATACGTTTACTTAATTATTCTACTTCTTAATTGTCAACCTGATGCACACACCGTAATAACATCCAGTAACGTTTTCGTGGTCCCTATGTTATTTCTGTTTTTTGCCTATCTTATATAATATGTGTGTAGTGCATCTGATTGCAACCGATGTCTCGACAGCTCTTCCCTTCAAGTTATTACTGGTTTTAGTAGATATGCATGGACGGTAATGAATAATTAATGTGGGTAACGCCATCACTTGATTACGTCATTAAATGCAATTTTTAATACTTGCATATTGCTTCTGCGTTATTTAGTTGTTAGTGTAACGTTTTACAGCTTGGTAGGTACACCCTATACGGAAAATAATTGCCATTTTACAAGGACATTCGTCTGTACCTATTTTCAGATTTTTTTATATTATTAACTTAAATAATGGGGATTGAGACAAGCTTTTCTGTGCATCCTTCTAGTAAAGGGTAACCATGAATAAGCACTATTTTTCATTTCGATTTTCCAAAATATCAAAATCGCACCAAATCATACATTTAAAACAACTTACTTGTTACTGTAACCTGCCAGTTTTTAAAGTGTACAAGCCCATACCAATAATTCTTGTACTCTTATCATATACGAAGTATTCGGTATATGAAAGTTACCAAATATGTACACTGAATTTTAACTTTTTGTACATAAAAACAAAAAACTGACTAGATCCTAGTCCAGTAATTCTGATATTTGTAATTACGTGTAAGTTTAAAACTGCTATGCATATCTAGTGTATTTATATTCTTTATCATAAGTATTATATATAGAAAACTACCAACTTTCGGAAGAGATTTATGCAGTTTATTCACATTGGGACATAGCACAACAGAGATAAATATGTATCTGCTTTATGTTTTTTTTATAGCAAGATAAACCCTTTATCCTGTGTTCATTGACAATAGTCACTATACAAATGTGTGTTCGTTAAATAAGGCAAGAAATTATCTTTTAACTTTTTATATTTCATAAAATGTAATTGGATTATAAGATAATGTCTTAAAGTTAAACAAAACTGCATAAGACATTTCCTAATAGTTGTAGAGAGCGGACGTAAATTTTCTATTAACATTAATTTGAACTTTATTTTCTATTTAAATGAATATAGAGCAAGCTAGAGTACACATAAATGTAGTTAAACATTGTTTTTATTTTTTAATTTTGTATAATTTTCTTTTTAATACAAGTTTATTTTTACCAACGTGTTGTTTTTGTTCATAGCCCCGAAAAATGTATTTTATCAGTTTTTGCAGAAAATACTATTAAGCTTAGAGAGCAAACCAAAATATGGGAAAAAGGTAGGTAAGTGGAAATATAGAAAACAATAGAACTTGTGCAAATAATAAGAAAATATCCGAATTGCAGGTAAACTTCACGTTGTTCCAAATTATGTCTTTACCGCATAACTGCATAACTTTAAGATAACCGCATTGGATGGTTGAATCTTGAGTCTTCTTGAATCCAAACTTTGACTGTAGACTTTTGCCCCACCTCTTGGTGGGGTAAAAGTAATCACCCTATTGGACAACGATATAACTTTTGAAAATTAAGCCAAATGTCAATTCGGTTTTTTGACATTTGTGAAGAATTCATAGTATAGTTGTATAAGATGATTGAAACAATTTAGTTTTATAAAGAATTAGATTTTGAGGTCCAAATTATCTGACCTACACATAAGAGATCACAGAACTGTCCTGCGCTTATTAGTTGATACAATTGAAATGAGTTGAAATGAGTCTAATTTATTAACTTTATTTATTATAAAATTATTCTAACACTTAGTTTATTTAAAGTCTTTATTTAATTTATATATACAATATTCTTACACTTATAATTTATTTACAATATTTATTTCCACGTTACAATTAGAAACTCGACGCGATATTATTTTCAGACTGCCTAACACCATAAGAATCCCTCTATTTATATTAAACAGCCGTTAGCCTGGAATCTCTCGAAGCAGGCGGATGTTGACCCTTGGATTGTCTCGAATGAACGAGAACCCAGACTAGTTTTATAGCGGCTCGCAGCTGTGTTGACTTTTCCCAGACAGGTTTCTAGCGGGTCGGAGAATATACTAGAACAGAAGTGAGAATAAACAAAATATTTACAGGTTTTTAATATGACTCATATTTTATCGTAACACAATACTTCATACAACTAGTTGCAGCTTATCATTTGTCTCCTCTCTTCTTCTTCTTATTGCCAAATGGTAATTGTAGCTTTGGAAATTGCTGCACGAAAAATTTCTGCGGATGAGTGGTCAAACCATCTCCTCAGGACTTTCAGCCACGAAGTTCTGGCGTTTTGACCTGTACTTTATCTTCCAATATGATTTGGAAAACTAATATCTTTCAACACATGACCCAATTATTGTATTTTCCTCTCTTTGATCATGCTTAGTAATTCTTTTTGTTAATTCATGCGCCGAAGTACCTCATCGTTGGTAACTTTTTGTAACATCGTAACAAATATTTTTGTAAAATCGTAACAAATCTTTTTGTAACATCGTTGGTAACCCATGGAATTCTCAGCATACGTCTATATGTACATCTCAAAGGCATCTACTCTTTTTTTCTGTTTCAGAGTCCATTGCCCAACTTCCACAGCCATACAGCAAAACAGAGAAAACGTAACATCTGATCATTCGGATTCTGAGCTCTACACTTAGATCTCACAAAGTCTGATCTTGTAAAAAATGTTTTCATGTTCATAAATGTTTTGGCAAAAATGACATGATTTTTTTGGGTTACACTGGCTGTTGATATTTGCTCCCAAATATCTTATTAAGGTTACTTGTTTTATTTGTTCCTTGCTATACAAATGTACCTCATCGTGTCATCGTTGGTAAAACAAGCCAAGTTATTTGAAAAAGAAGAAGTTAGACCAATGCATGTTTCCAGTCATGACTTACGGCGGCGAAGCACTTTACTTAACCCAGGCTACAACCAAACTCAGAGTAGCTCAAAGAAGAATGGAACGCTCGCTACTTGGACTGACTGAGAGACAGTGTTAGAAACGAAGAAATAAAGACAGGCGTCACAAATGTCATAGAGTATAGCATGGCTAAAGTGGAACTGGCCGGGCCCTGTGGCCAGAATGAACGACGGGCGGTGGACCCAAAAAATTACAGTATGGAGACCACCAGCAGATAGAAGAAGCAGAGGTAGACTACCTACACGATGGACAGAAGATGTTGAAATAATCGCTGAGAATTGGCTGTAGGAAGGTTAAGACCGACAGAAAAATATTGGGGGAGGTCTATGTTCAACTTTGGACACATAAGGCTAGATAATGATACAAATGTACATTTATTGAGATTTTTGAAAATACTAGAATTTTAGTTTTGGAAAATTTAGATTTAAACCGAACATTTCGCTATAACGACAACCGCATTTATTATATTGTAGTTCTTGTGAGTTGCTTGCTATTAGGAAGGCATCATCAGCCTACCTCATGTTGTATATGCTCTGAAGTTATCTCCTCTCTTTCACTCTTAAATTTTCGACACCATTCCTTGACATGCACTGCCTTCAAACCTTCAGAACACAAAAATTGAATGACCCACGCTAATTATGTTTGGAAGAATTGTTAACAGCAAACTCCATTTTTAAGTCACATTACTTAAAATCGGTATCGCAGCCGAGTACAACTGATAGGAACTAATCAGTGTGACGTTTACAAACATAACTAACATTGCAGAACGTTAGTTCAGTGATTTAACTTGTTTCCCAGGCTACAACCTGAGCAAAGATGTGTTTCAATTGAACAAGCGTATACATATTTAGTTTTAAAAATTTTTCTCCGTTATTTGTTTCGTTTAAGCGAACGCTTCACTCAGCACATCTTTAAACCGCACTTTTACATTTGTATGAAATCACTTTCATTTGTAATAGATGAGCAGAAACTTTCATTCCCGCAAATTGTTCATCTATGAGATTCTTCTCATGGATGCGCAATTTCCTGGATTTATTTTTGCAGAACTAATTGAAGCATTTGATATATTTCGATGGTTTCTATTAATTCCGTATTCTTACGTATTCTTCACATGACTTCGCTGTTTATTACATGATCAATCCATGATATTTTCAGGATTCTGCTATATACCCACGATCCAAATGCTTCCAGTTTCTTAATTATCGCCACGTTCAGAGTCCACGCCTCCATTTCAAGTAGTAGTATCAAGAAAATATAACACTTTGCCAACATACTCTTAAATCTAACTTCGGAAATCTTCATAAATTTTGTTTTCTTGATATTTATTGAAAAGCCATATTTTTTACATGATCAACTATCTTGTTCATCAGTCTCTGCAAATCTTCTAGATTTTCTTCGTCGAAACTTTGCAGTTTCTCCCTCAAGAGTCCTTCTCAAAATTTCGCATTGTGCGCATTGAAGAGAAGTTTTGACAGCGGACAGCCCTGCCTCACCTCTCTTTAAATTTCAATTTCCTTCGATGTGTTTTTATTAATGTTGTTATAATATAGATTTTTTATGATCTGAAGGTCACTGTAGTCTATTTGTTTTTCTTTTGTATATTTGTAGTCTTTATAAGACTTCCATAAGCTGTTGGTGACGGACTTTATCAAACGCCTTATTATAATTTATGAAATAAACGTATATATCTTGGTTAACATCCAAACATCTCTGGATTATTACAGAATCCATACTGCGTTTTCTTTATATCCATGTTGAGTTTCTGATATATACGTTTGTGTATGATCTTTAGGAACATTTTTCGCATATGAGCCATCAGAGACTAATGGTACGGTGATCGCAGCATTCTATAGCGTTTGTCTTTTTAGAGAGGCAAATAAAGATCGAAGTCAACCATCTCCTGATTGATATATTACATTGAAAAACTTTAGGGGAAAGGGTCTTTTGTTCCGTTTCTATTATTTTAAGAATATCAATAATTCATCTGGGCTAAGACTTTTACCATTTTCAGAGCCCTTTAGCGCATATAGTACTTCTTTGTAATTTCTGTAGCTTTCTTTCTTCGAACGATATGTGCTCTTATACATGATATACAAGTTTATTAAATATATTCAACGGGTAAAGAAAATTAAAGAAAAGCTGTCAGAAACTAGCTTTGTCGCTCCAATTTTAGACGAGACATCTGATGTTTTTATGAAAGAACAACTGTCACAACAGTCCGGAACGTGGCTAAAAATTGCGTTTTTAAATAAATGTATTTTGCACTGCACAAATGTTTGCCGTGGCAGAAAACAAGATTCTCGTTTACAACACACTTAAATAATACATTTATAAAATGAGTAACAAACAACTTTACTGTTTTTAATAAAACAATAAAAGGGCTATTGGTTAACTATTTTTTATCTCGAGCTTTCAATTGTGTTTACAATTATTATCAAGAGCTGCTAAAAAAGACAAAATATCTTACAAAGTTGAACTAGAAAGAAAAAACAATAAAATCAATCCTAATCTAAGAAATGCTTCTCTGAAATTTTTAGTATAATTTTGAAAACATTTTTTTAATACAAAAACAATTGAATTTATAAATAAGTTAAAACAGCAACCAATTACAAATAAGCCTCAATGTCATAAATGCCAACTTAAAATTTTTATTTTTGACAATTATATTGCCAAAAATAAAATTTTGTTTAAACATTATTTTTTGTTTAGTAACAAAAAAGAAGAAGATTTATTCACCATTGATAGATGTCTGAAAAAAATGTAACAGATATATGGAAAATTAAATCAAAATGTGACATTTTACAAGTTTTATACATAAATTATAAAGAAAGAATATAATTATAAATTTTGCTTAGATTTTGAATTTCTGATCTTTTGTTTAAATTATTATCACTTTTGCTAATACAAACCATTTCCAAAAAAGTCCTTTTGAATTTAATACTTTCACTACATAAAATTTTAATGTTATCAAAATCCATAATATGGTCTTTATCGATTACATGCTCTGCCAAAGCACAAGATGGTTTTTTAATTCTGCAATTACTTTTGTGAGAAATAATGCGATTTGAAAGATTTCTTCCGGTCTCACCAACATATTCAGCCTCACACTGAGTACAACTAATGCTGTATACTAAATTCGTTTTTTCAAATTTGTCTATAGGATATTTAGTTTTGGGATATAAAGATCAAATAGTTTTAATGTTCTTGGTTGTTATTTTTATATTGTCAATAACCTTTAGTGTTTGTATTAATTTAGGTGTTAATGATGGTATAAAAGGTAGTGAATGATAATAGATGTTCTGATTGTTAGATACAATGTTTTGAGATTTAGCAAAAAATGATGTTAAGTTATTTATATTAACAATATTAGAAAAAAGCATCCTATGTAGCATATCTGGAGGATAAGAGTTTTCAATTAGAATATTTTTTAACAATTGAAGAGTTTCTTGTAGATAATCTGGATGAGAAAGTTTTAAAACACGTTCTTTTAATCCTGTTATATGGTTCATTTTCATCTTATTTGGATGATGAGAGTAATAGCTTATAAATCTATTACTACATATGGGTTTTCTGAACCATCTCGTTTTCAACATATTGTCTGTATTTCTTACAAGTCTCATGTCAAGGAATGGTAGAGAATTTAGACTACCAAAAATTTGTTTATTTTTGACAAATTTGTTTATAAAGACACCATTAAATATAAAAATATTAGAATCAAAAACAAAGTTGACAAGTGTTTTGAAATGTAATAAGTCAATATTAGTGTGTATTATGTGACAGGTTTGGAAGAAATATTATTAATTTAGAGATTAACATCGCTTTTGCTAATATTAACTTTTTTGAAAGAAAATTACATAAGTTATCTTTTTTCTTATATATATATATATATATATATATATATATATATATATATATATATATATATATATATATATATAGATATATATATAGATATATTGTTATATTCCTATTTGACATAAGAAATAAAAAACTATGTTCCTATTTAAAATTTCAATTAAAATAAAAAATTTCATGTTTCTCAATCACAGCATATAAATTTTTAACGCCCTGTATATGACAAATTTGTAAAAAGAATTATAGCTAGTTTTAAGAAAGTGTTTCGCAGAATTGTTTACTAGCCCATGAACAATGTATTTCAAGTAGACAATTAAAGACAATTAAGTTTTCGAGATATGCGGGTAGGAAACTCATTAGCCCGTACGGTACATAGTAGATAGTTTAAATCTACCTTTGTATTAAGATTCTCAAAAATAGATAAGAATTTGATTATTTGTATAAAATAGAATAAGGATACGGAATTGTATTTCTTTCTTGGAATACCATAAATACAAAAAGATACGTAAATTTGAAAATTTGTTTAGATTAAGGAGAGACGTAGTTTTGGGTAAATAATGCAACATGATTGAAAGTTGGTTTTGATTGGATGGAAAATTAATTGTGAGGGAACGATTTGGAAGTCGAAGAATGAATGGTGAGAGTGTGTCAGTGTGTTTTGTTCGATCCGGAGGAGAAGTCCAGTTTGGAGTGCAGTGTACTAAAAAAGGAAAAGGTCGGTTTGTGTTTGAAAAGTTACAAGCATCATCAAACAAATCGTGGAACGAGTAATAGGCCAAGTCGAGAGATGATAGAAATCCTTGAGTCTAAAGTATCCATTATTGTGTTAAGTGCTTCAAAAAGTTGAAAGATTGCATCAGAAGAAAGCCGGAACGAGTACGGTACGAAGCAGTAAAAGGAAAGGAGAACAAAATTTAGCAGAGGAGCAGAGACATTCTGGGAAAACGTGGACGAGTTTGCCTTTGATCGCAACACCAGCAAGTAAGGAAACGTGTTAGGGGTGAAGACATGGTAGAATCATCAGCAAAGGTTAGTCGTTTTCTGTTATGATATGGATGTATTGTTGTTCGTGTTAAATACCACATTTTATATATCAAGAAAATTGAACATCGAGAACATTCTGTAAAGCAGAAGTAGAGAGATTCACAGTTATTGATTTAAAAAATTCTGGAGACAAAGAGAAATAAGATTCTTTCTTTTTTTGTAAATGTTTATATGAAATAATAAAGATAGGAGAATAAATAAAATTTGTAATGTTGAATATCGATTTCCGTTTTGATAAAATAAACGATTTTTATAATTTCTAATTGAAATCCATCTGTGTATTATTTTGATTCTCTTTTATCTATATATATATATATATATATATATATATATATATATATATATATATATATATATATATATATATATATATATATATATTCCTATAAGGAAACCACTGAGAAATATTTAAAGCCACAAAAGTAAGTAGTGATAGGATCATTCATCCCTGAGATTTATATTTTGTTTATGTTTTGATTTAATTAATTAATGAATTAATTAATTGATTACTTAATTGAAGTAGAGTACATCTATAAACATCAATAGAGTCAAAGTAGATCGTAATAATATATATCGTAATAATTATATATATATATATATATATATATATATATATATATATATATATATATTATATATATATTATATATATATATATATATATATATTATATATATATATATATATATATATATTATATGTATATATATATATATATATATATATATATATTATACATATATATATATATATATATACAGTGTAGGTAAAAGTTTATGGTCGGTATGGTAAAATTTAACAGGATATCTAACACAGATATAAAATCATATTTTCAGCGAATAGACAAAGATAACAATCATATTTCCCCTTGGTCCCCTCCATATTTCAGACTGACGCCCATTGCCCATTAGTGAGACGATTAGTTCCGATCAGAGATATTTTTACATATCTCTGGTTCTGATCCTAAGAAACTAGAGGTGGGTCGTTAACATTTTTATCGGAACCGTTTTTCGTAAACTGTATTCTAACTAGTTGATTGTTTACCAGTAGTTTCAAATAAGCGAGTACACAAACAAGCTATTATATTGAAAGAAACTAACGAAGGATATATTTATTATAACTTGAAAAATAAATTAAACAATACAAATAGTACTTACATTTACATTACACATTATTAAATTGCGAATCATCTACATTGACATTTAAAAACATAAGTTTTTCCACTTTTCTTGTTAGCCGTGTTCTTCTTTTATTTAAAATTAAACCAGATTTTGAACATGTGTTCACAAGGAACAGATTTTGTTACAACACTACAATATTTTATGAACATATTGGTTAAGTTAGGATATACATGGCGATGGTTTTTTGTGGGTAATATCGTCAGACAAATACATGTCGACTTCTTTTATATCTCTGGATACAGGTGTATGTTTAGATGAGTCATGTCCAATTAATTTATCAAAAATACACCATGGACTTAAGTCATCTTTATCAGTTTCTTTTTCTTGTAATGGTTGATTTTCACTAGTACAATCTTCTTTTTCTTTTTTTATAGAAGTAACCAAGTTCTTAACTCTTTCTTTTGTTTTTTATAACTAGGTATTCTGATTACTGAATGAGTTTCGATTTACGATTGATCTGCATGTTCGATTTCAAATCTTTATTGATAGTTCGTCAAAGGATTTATTTATTGTAAATATTCAATTAAGAATTATTTTTCTTAGTCAAAATTATTGACCTAGTATAAGAATAATAATTTTATTTTCAAAAAATGCACATTTGTAGAAGATGCAGCTTTTATGGCCCGCTTTCTGAATATTGCAATGATTGAAACTTCTCCTGACGCATTTCTGTCCGTTTCGACTACTTCTACTACAAGTACTGATATACTGCCACCGCCACCCAAGCGTCAAAAGGTGATGGATACTTCCATTAATAAAAAAATTAGTTTAGAACAAAAGAAACAAAGAGATATGGATTTACTAAACCTATGCAAAGACTCGTTTCATCCGTTTTCCATAGTTGAAGAAAGAGCTTTTAAAAAGTTTGCAGGGTGGATTCCTGGATATAAACCGCCAACAAGAAAAACTTGTTCATTACTTCAGCAATGTTATATCAAAACTGAGCAAATAATTAGATCACAAGTTGTTAAAGAAGTAGAAAATATCTGTATTACTACTGACCTCTGGACATATGGAGTAACTGAGAGTTACATCGCATTAACAGGACAATATTTAACCGAAAATTTAGAATTTAAAACGGTTTTATTAGGCTGCTGCCATTTTTCTGGAAACCATAATTCAGAAAACATCGCTTTTGAAATTAGTGAAATTATTAATCAGTGGGGTCTAAAACGAAAAGTAAATTTTGCAGTAACTGATAATGCCTCAAATATGGTCAAAGCTATTAAAGATGTTTTGGAATGAAAACATTTAAATTGTTTTGCTCATACGTTAAATTTATTGGTGGAGGACGCACTTAAATGCTGTCGTGTAGAAATAGATAAAATAAAAAGTCTTTTTTTCGACAATTCGGCAAAACACGCACAAAACACAAAAAAACTACCTTATCTTCAGAAAGGCTTTTAAAGTATCAATTACAACATAACAAAGTTCCCAAACGGCCAATCCAAGACGTGGAAACTAGGTAGAACTTCACCTATTACATGTTAAAAAGAATGACCGAGTTAGAAGAGGCAATCCGTTCTACATTGGTATTAGTTAATACAGACTTAGACCACATCTAAATAATGAAGACTGGATTATTTGTTCTCAACTTTCCCAAATTTTACGGCCTTTTAAAGAAATAACAAGTACAATGAGTGGCCAAAAATACTTAAAGGGTAGTTCAGTGATTGTTATGGTACACTGCCTGCAAGAATCTTGCAATAAAATTTTAGCAAACGGTAACCTTACATCCATAGTATCCGACATAGTACAATTACTAATATCGGGTTGTATTGTTTAGTTTATTTTTCAAGTTATAATAAATATATTCTTCATTAGTTTCTTTCACTTCAATAAATATTGTGTATAAACGATAATAGCCATTATGTTTGTTTATGTCGGTACTCTCTTACTTGAAACTACTGTTAAACAATCATAGTAACTTGTTTACGAAAAAAACTTTAAAGACCCACCTCTACTCGTTACCTCTGTCCTTACTTTGATTCGGTGCTTTGAGGAATCGAGAGATCGGAAAACTAGACGTTGCCAAATAATTTTGTATGAAGAATATTTTATTGTGGCATCATATCGATGGCCTAGAATGAAAAAGTCGTAAGTAGGTTTTTACAAATTATAAAATTATACAGGAGGAACAAAAAACTGGTTATTTTGACCAATAATGGTTTTAATGAAAAACTTTTTGGTACCATATTAGTTTTTAGACTAATACAATGAAATTGATATTAAAAAAATCTTAATGAGTAGGCATTATGGAGAAAACCAAATTTTTTTGGACTTACGACTTTTTCAGATAACAAAATTCTAGAAATTACCTGACTTACGATATTTTCAGATATCAAAATTAAAGAAGCCAGCCTCAACGTCACATTAAATACATTTATTAAGAAATTATTACAAAGTTTCAGTACAAAATAAAACTAATAAAATATAATGATTATGTTCTATAGCTTTAGAAAAGAATTTATTTTACTCGTGTGGTAATGAATCATAGAAATTGTGCACCTCTTTTGGAAGGACACGTTTCATTTCTTGCACGTGTCTAAATTTTATAGCTGTAATCTTCGGTTTGTTTTGATATAAAGGTGTGATTCGTTCCAAGTCTTCTACAAGAGGCATTTTAATTCTGCGTGGAATATTAGAATACTCATCTTCATAACTTGTCTTTACCTTTAGCTCCCCATTTGGGCAATATTGAATACATTTTATGTCTGTCACTACAGGATCGCCTGCTTTGTTACCCGGTCTCAGAGACGAGACATAGTTTAAACTACTAAATTTCTTGAAAAAAGTATACTCAAGCCATTCAACATTATATGGTTTCGGTTTAATTCTGGCAGTTCTACATATTTCTATGTAACTACTTGGAGAATAAATTTCTCGGTTCTGCAATTTTCTCTCAATAGTGGCATCCATAGCATCACATTCCATTTGTGTATGGCCCTTCTCTAAAATTTTTTGAGTAATTTTTATTCCTGTTTTGACAGACGCAAGCAAGAATGTATTTGCCAAAATTGAATTCCTATTCTGGTAATTACAACCGTCACTAAAAATTATTATTTCGTTCACGGGTGGTGACAAATCAAGTTTTGTACAGATTAAATGAAATATTATAGAACAGAATTCGTCAGCATTTACTCCTCCTTCACTTTCATCCCACAAAAAACAATATCCTTCAGACGATTTTATATCGAATATTGTAAAATTGTGGACTTTTAGCTTGGTTCTGTAATAGAGTGCTGATGCCTTTAATACGGGACATAAAAGTACTGCTTGTAAGTCCATTGTTAATACAATTTTACTGTTGTCAGAGAATTTATCTGCATTTTTTTCATTCCTTGCTAGTGTCTTGTTATTTTGGTGTATCATATAATTTTCTTCACTTTCATTTCCTAATTTGTAAGCGGTGCAAAGATCACATTGATCTTTTCGAGGACTAAACAATGATAAATTTTTGCTCTCAAAAACATCATCAAAAGTGAAAGATGAAGCCGGTTTTTGATTCATTGCATTGCAGTATGTTATATATTCACGATAAAGAGCTGCCTTTGAAGACCACATTGGTTCCAAATATAACTTTTTTGTTGATTTTCGACAATAATGCGACTCTACTTTGGGAAGAGCATCCAAAAAATTATTAATACACTTTCTAGAATCCTCAGCTTTATTTGAGCCAGCTTTAGGTTGAGCCTGCACATTTTTTTCTTCATTGGCTTGTGAAGAATCCAAAGCAGAAGCTTCTTCCTCTTCAATTTCGGACTCCCTTGTACTATTCAAAGAGTTTTTGTACTTTCCTACCCAGTCAAATACACATCTCTCTCCAATTGCCAATGTATTTAAAAAAAGTTTCTTACAAACTGTAGTCTGTCTTCTGAATTTTTTCTTGTTTTTATATTTTCTTTCCTTGACGCTAACAATATTGACAGATTGAGCAACAAACATTTTTTTTTCATCCCAATTCATATCCCAAAACTGAGCAAATATTTTTTGTCTTTTGGATTCATCAAACAAAGCACATTTGAGTTTCTTTCCAAGTTTACCTTTTTTGCAACCACAATGTACTTTTAATTTTCTTGCTTCTCGCCCAATAGTAAACGAATTTCCTTCTCTTCCCAAGTAATTTTGTCCTCTCATTCTCTTATCTTTGTTTGACTTTTGGATCCACTCTCCCTTTCTCGGTTTACCTTTTCGTGCTCGTTTTCTTATATTTTCTGAAGAAATTTCCATGGAACTATCAGAATTGATAGGCTCATCTGTACCAATGTTTTCCAAGATTTGTTCACTTGAATTGGAAGCATCATTCACGTCATCATTTTCTGCAGAAATTACAATCGAACTACTAGCATTGGTCGGATCATGATGTATAGTTGCGAGATTTGCATCAGTGTTGGTTCTTTCATTTAAATCTGTATTGATGTTTTCCAAAATTGGTTTACTTGAATCTGAAGTACAACTTTTGTCACCAACAAGTCCAGGGGTATTCATTTCCAATTGCAAAGAACCATCTTCTTGGACTAAGAAATTTAGAGAACTTTCAACTACAGGAAAACTATTCATTGTAAATATTATACTCGTATCATTAGATACACTTAGCTCTAGAGGTGAAACTGGTAGATTTGAGGTAGTTTCGTGTAGGTTTTCGTCTGCATTGATAATATCTTGCTTGATATTTACACTACATTGGATCGGTTCTGTATGTAGCTTTTGATCCACAGGAGATTCTGTCTCGATATTCTTGCAATGAGACTTTGGTTGCAGAACGGATTTTACCATTCTAGCTCCTCGAGATTGATTGGTTTGTGATAGTATACGATCTGTAACAAAATAAATTCAAATAAATAAAGCAAGCGTCTTTGTGCTGGTGAGATGTGAGTATGATAATGTCTAAAAATATCACCATTGATTCTAAAGAAAAATTCTGTTGCCATATGTGTCCATTTTATAATGAAAACCGCCGTAAGTCTGACCTAAACAACTGGGACTTGGGAGTAAACAAATAAGGCACGATCTAAAAACTCCAGTGAAAAAGTCGTAAGTGAAGACATATGACATTTTCACTGAAGTATAATAAGCATTCTCTCGACTTACAACGTTTTCATTGAAATTTTAATCATTTTATTCCTTTTTTAAACGCAATAAACACTAAATATTAAGCCAAATAATTAAGGAAAAACAATAGCAAATAGGAAATAAAGAGTACAAAAATGTAATAAACTTACCCATTTTCCAAATAAATTGAGTTCTTTGCACAAATCAAAATATTATTTTTTTATCGGCACGTTTCACTCGAGATACGACAACTTCACTGGTGAATATACAATTCAAGACTGACAACATTTTCATTTTTCGCCAGGTGGCAGCAGGAGATTATTTTTCTCTCTCTCTCTCAATTGTAATGTGTGAGGCCTGTTACACACAATACATCGGTATAAAAATCTCAATATCGAAAAATATCGACTTATGACTTTTTCATTCTAGGCCATCGATATGCAGTTTATTATTTTTAATGGGAATAAGGCACAATGTGACTTTAAAATAAGCTTATTTTGATGTTTAGATTTTTAATTCGGAAATCGTACTTAAAATACGAAACATTAATAAATTTTATTTATATAAAACGATTTCCGAAGTGGAAATCAAAATGTTATATTACACTTATTGTAAAGTAAAATTGTGGCATATTCCCAATAAAAAACAGTAACCTGCCATTTAAATCCATTTCACCCAAATTTGATTATCTTAGAACATTGGTCAAATGCTAAAAAGACAACAGGTCAAATAAAACCAATAAGTTTGGCAACGTTGAATTTCCCCTTTTTTATTATTTCAACTCATTCATTTTCGGCGATATAAAGGGCTGACCTAATATACCTCTCTTTTTAAACAGGTGTTTCTCACTCCATCTCACGTAAGGTCCATACCGACCATAAACTTTTACCTATACTGTATATTTGTGTGTGTGTGTGTGTGTGTGTGTGTGTGTGTGTGTGTGTGTGTGTGTGTGTGTCTATCAGAGAGAGGGAGAACGAAACTGAAATTTTTGTGTACAAAAGAAATTATAGTTTATAGTTTAATTATATATTATAATTAAAAAATATAAATATAAATTCTACTGAGAGCAACTTTCTTCTTTGAGTTATGTGATGAGTAGACTTAGGAAAATATTCAAAATAAAAAGTGAAAAATATGCATTTATTTTAGAACTTATACATTTTTTTTGAAAATATGCATACTATCAATGGAAACATATATTTAATAATGGTATATTAATTAATTTTTATGTTAATAATTAAAAAACAATCTAAATAAACTAAGTAGGTAATTGTAATGTACTAATTAATTAAAATATATAAAGTAGTAAAAAAGTAAAATATTATTCCGTAGAATTATGTAAATGACCAAAAGCCTTTCAAAATTTTCCAATAAACACTTATAGCTTGTATGTATCTGTGTACATATTTTTGTAAATTGAGTAATTTGTAAAGTTCTTTCCACACCAACGGACGTAATGGGAGTATATTTTAAATTCACAAAAATATTTGGTTCTAAATTATTTACTTCTTGGCAAAAATTAATAACACGAACGTCAGCTACCTCCGAAATTTCTTTTTTCATGCAACCTATAATAGATTTTTTAATATAAATAACTACAGTTAGAACCGATTTATTTTTAATCATAATCATAACTAAAGGCATCCATAGAAGAAATTCCATTCAAGTAACTGCACGATTATTGCATGGCAGTCACTGATATTTCAGCAATAGTTAAAATATTTATTTTATAATAAAATATACATAAATAGGTATTGGTATTATATTAAAATTTATTTATATTATTCCCGTTTCATTAACGCTAATTTATGCAATCTTTAAAATATTTTAAAACATATCAAATATAGAATAGTAATAAATATTTAATACTTACAATTTTGCCAAAAACGGAACAACAAACTTCATCAATATCCATAGATAGATCTTTGTAAGGTTCAATGCAAGCAGCGATATTAGTTATTTTCAGCATTTTAAAATCAAAATAGGTAACAAATTAAACAACCTCGACTGGCGATACTTAAGTTTTCACTTTTACTTTTGAGAACAAAATGATTTGCAAAAGGACAATTCTATTCATACCCCACGCAATAAACCTTTGAAATATTCTTTTATTGAGGGATTATAATCGGTTACCTGCTACGATAATACCAAGAATATTAGGTAGTATCTATACAGTACATTCAACCAACTTACATCTCTAAACGATTAACGGAATTAGCAGAAAACCTTTTGTTGTAGTAAAAGGCATGGTCAACTGCACTGGTGTTCTCCATAATGTTTAACACTTTGCTAAATTTTAGGTATAAAATAAATATATGTGTCATTAACCCGTTTTCCATGGTTTTGCATATTTTGGTACTTTTTTTTAATAAATAGTATTCTTGCTGTTATTTAAAGTAAATTTCATTCACCTACTTGTTTAATCATTTTTTTCTGAAACAAATGCTACCGTGCTAAGGATATTCAAAGTAGATATACAAAGTACTAAAATATCACTTTTAATTTTTTTTTTAAAATACTTCGGAGTAAACTAGAACATTTTGTCAATTTAAATAGTGGTGGTTAGATTGACCATTATGTCTTTTATAATGTACCGTTTTTGAGACGTCTGCAATTACGGGTTAAATTTAGAGTTTTGGTAAATATTTTCAACTTTTTATTTTTAAATCAAAATACTTGTACTAAAAATAAAATAATTGTGGAAAACATTTGAATTTATTGATGTACGGTTTCCAACCATTTCTTCATTTTTATCAAACATAATTAACTTATAATTGGCATTCCTAATGATCATTAGGCTAATTTGCTTAATGTGTTTAGGATCTTTGTAAGCGGTTATATTATATTTTACCTCTCAAGCACAACGGTTAGAAAGTTTCAGTCATATTGATCTGAACTCGGTATATTGAAATTCAAACATGTAGTTTCAAGTGACCATCATGCCTAGACGTAAGTTTTATATATTTATGAATTAATTGCAAATGTGCATAAATACTTGACGATGGAAAGAGACAATAGTGGACCTTTAAAGTCATTATGTGTATATATCAACGCCTTTGTGACGCACTCAGGATAAGTGAAAGTAAGCTAAAAACTGTAATGAAGACTGTCAGAGATTCTCAAGAAGATCTTACTGTGACTGAGTATCACGAAGACAAGAAAACAACTCGTAAACATTCTAGGAGCATTGACTTACCTGATGGAGAAAAAATTGAAATTCGCAATATTTTGTATCGAATGCCTGAAAACAATCAACATGTCAGTTTAGATACTTTACTGGCCAAAATAAGAGAAAGACAAGTTTCTGAAATTAAGAGGACTAGCCTTTGGAAAGTGTTGAGAGATTTAGGATTTAAATTTAAAAAAGAAAGTATTAGGTTACTTTTATGCGAAAGGAGTAGTGTGATTCACAAAAGAATTAAATTTTTGAGAGAATATACTAGACTTAAATCTGAAAATGCAACATTCGTATACTTAGATGAGACATGGATATTTGCAAAGGGTGGAATTGAAAGAATCTGGCAAGACGACAGCATAAAATCAATAAAACACACAGATAACGAAGGTAAAAGACACATCATTCTTCGTGCAAGAGCGAAAGAAGGCTTTATAGAAAACGCAGATTTGATTTTTTCTTCAAAATCAAAATCTGCTGATTACCATGAAAACATGAATGCAGAATGTTTGTTAAATGGCTTGAGAAGAAACTGTTACCTAGTCTGAGTGAACCATCAATTATAGTTTTAGATAATGCACTTTACCATTCGGATATTTTGGAGAAACAACCAAAACAGTCGTGGAACGTACCGATCATAAAAAATTGGTTAGTTAAAAATAATATCAATTTTCCAGAATACACCTTCAAATCAGAGTTACTGGAAATTTCGAAAGTAATGAAAAACCAACAGTTTATATAGTTGACCAAATTGTATCAAGTTATGGACATCAAGTACTACGGTTACCGCCGTATCACTGCCACTTTAATCCCATCGAACACATCTGGGATATATGTAAAACGTATTATGATAATCATGTTGGATGCAGTGGATACAGTGACAATGCAGTTAGGGAAACGTAGCAAGAAGCTCTTAAAACCGCAATTCCAGAAATATGGACCAAAACTGTAAATAAATGCGAAAAATTAATAGAAGAGTGGTGGATCCGGGAAATTAAAATTAGTGAAATTAATCCAATGATTATAGATTTACATAATGATAGCGGTAGTGAATTAAGTGACGATGATGATTATTTATAAATATAAATAATTAGTAAGTACACTATTATAATGTTATTTACAAAATAATTGTACGGCAGGAGGTTAACAATTATATTTATACATTCATTATTAGCCACATAAACAATAATATTTAAAATTCCATTTGAATTTTTGCTCAACATTTTATACAAATTAACTCAATTAAGTGATAATACAGGCAAAAATATTCTAAACAAAGCAAGTAGGTGAAAAGATTATGGAGTACTCCAGTGCAGTTTACCGTGCCTTTTACTACAACGAAAGGTTTTCTGCGAATTCCAATAATCGTTTAGAGGTGTAAGTTGGTTGAATGTACTGTGGGTACTATCGATAATATTGAAGACTGAAATATTGAAATAAAATGAACTTTCAAAATTTCAGGTACTTAGTTATATCATTATATACGGTTAGATAAATATTTGAAATCCGCAATTGACGTTTATGCGTTTTCTGCAAATTTTTGTATAAATTTGCAAAATCCGCAGATATTTGCCAAGAATATGCAAAATATGCATTTTGAATATTTGTCGAAGTCTAGAGATGAGACTGTTCGGATGAGGAAACAGAAGTGATTTTTGTGAAGAAATGAAAGTGATTTTTTGAGGAACCGGAAGTTGTCTGAATGCCAAGGAGGTGTGGCCTTTGACAATATAAGATATTCGGACATTTGGGAATTTGCAGGGTGGGTAGCGATTTCATTTAAAATAATACAATTTTATAAAATTGTAGTTGGTTTTTCAACAAAGTTCTTATAAAAGGTTAATGCTAGTGTTTGATTTAATTTTTAGATGATATTTTATGAGTTTTATAAAAAACACTTTTTATTGGTACACTCGGTAAACAGATTTTTGTTCTGGTTATTATAAAAAAAATCTGACCTAAATTAAATTCTGACTAAAAAAATTTGACCGTCGTTGCCTGATCATTGACAACGCAATTTCTTGTGCGTTTTTTAAAAGAAACTTTTTCTTATGCCACTTAGCATACTTTTTTCGACAAACACAAATGCTTAAAATAATTAGATCAGTCAACAAACTCAGTTTGTATATTTTGAGTTGCATTATATGGATAAATATAAAACATGTATAATACACTAGACTACATTTAAATATTATATCACAATAAATAAATAAAAAGACAAACACAATACATAAATACTACAGACTAAGTACTTTTGCTGTCCACGTCGTCCTTCGAAACAATGTAATAGAGATCTGCAAATATTTTGGCTGAATCTACAAGATTAAGAATATCTAATGAATTGGATTCCTCTTTATTTTTATTAATTTTATTTAAATAACTATCTATAGCCGAAAGACCGCAACAGATTTGTTTTTGAATATTGCTAATAACTTCGTGTTGCTGAAGCTCCAGTGAATATTTTGTAATGAAATCACCCGTAGCATGTTTTTGTATGAGATCTTGCTTTTCTGTTTCCTTTAATCCTGTTTGGAGACATGACGACCAGGAAATATCTTAAAAATACATAGTATAATAATTAGGTGTTAGTAAATAACTTAAGCAAGTAATTAAAAACAAGTTTGTTAAAATTTTCTGTAATTTTATCATAAAGTTCCCCGTTTGTAATGAAAAATGAAGTTCCATTATTACCTTAAATTTATTAATTAATTTAATAAAAGCGTTCTATTATGATCAATCTATAATATCGTATAACTCTGAATATATACTTATTTATCTTATCCTCAACTAATATAGCGTACCTACAAAGTACTTTAAATTGATTAACTGGTTGAGCATTGAAATTTCAAAAATAAAGTAGTGACTGAGATCTGTCGGATTACGTGAATACCTATGTCAAATATGAAATACACACATTTTACTCAATATTCTACGAACATAAGATGGAAAAGCTCTAAGAACCCACGTTAAATAATATAAGATCAAAATAAACACTTCAAAAACCTAAGGTGACAAACTGATCATCGCACGGATTAAAAACGCAAAGGCTCTGTGATAAAGACATCTAATTAGTAAGGTATTGAAAATAGTATGTAGTGCAACCAAATGCTTAACTAATAATGCATTCTTGTTCTTCTTCGCGTGTCTCATCCTTTAAGGACGATCATCACTGCCCATTTTACCCTGTCTGTAGCAGTTCTAAAGAGTTCTATTGTTTCCAATGCTTTAAAATTTTCAACCAGGATGAGCGTCGTCTCCCCGATCCTCTTTATCCTTCTACTTTTCCTTGTATAACCAATCACATCAACTCATATTTTTCATTTCTTAGTATGTAACCAAAGTGGCTCATTTTTCTTTCCTTCATAGTGTTAATTATTTCCTTTTTCATCTTAATGTTTTCGTAACACCACATCTCAAAACTGGCAAGTATTTTTTCAGTTGCGTTCGACATTGTCCAGACTTCAGCTCTATATAAAAGAGCAGATAATACGTAGAATCTCAATACTTTGTTTCTAATTTCTATTCCCAGTCTTCCATTGCATAATATTGCTTTCATCTTGAAAAGCAGCTTGAAAGCTCTTGTGGCCACTTCAATGCATTTTAAGGCTGCGGTCCCATTGTTCATTTAAGTCACATCCCAAGCAATTGTATCTGGATACTTCCTCTAAAGCTTTTCTTTAACGTAGATTTGTTCATCTTCAATCTTTTTCTTAACGACAACCATGATTTTTTATTTTTTTGTGTCCACAGACATTCCAGAACTCTTGCAGTACTGCGTAAATGATCAATCACAATTTGCAGCCTTTCTCTGCTGTCCACAAGGAGTATTGTATCGTTTACATATCTCAGATTATTCACTAGTGAATACTTCATAAAATACAAAAATAACTAATAGATTATAAAAAAAATGACACCAAGAATAAAGGCAAAGATTGACGCAAAATTTGTCTGCAGATAAATATCCTGTTTTATTTTTTCTATTTCAATTTCCTAATTTCCTCCTACTAATTTAATTCAATACTCCCTTTACTTTTCGTATAACCTTGTATACATGGTGTCTTTTTAACCAATGCACAGTGGAATAGAATTCCCAAAAAGTGGCAGAAAATCCGTCTAAAGTTAATTTTGTTTATATTTGTAAAATTATGTACTAATATAATAAAGTTTTGGAGTCGCAGATTCCGAATCTGGTATTACAATTTAAAAATTCAAAATGGCGGATAAAATATGGCAACATAAAATAATAATTATAAA
Organism: Diabrotica undecimpunctata; assembly: GCF_040954645.1. Taxonomy (NCBI): domain Eukaryota; kingdom Metazoa; phylum Arthropoda; class Insecta; order Coleoptera; family Chrysomelidae; genus Diabrotica; species Diabrotica undecimpunctata. Next base: position 63,528,696 of record NC_092808.1, read on the forward strand.
CGAACAACCTCTACGACCTTACTGAAAATTCCTGTAAAATACCTTACACAGATCAGACTGTTATTATAATATTAAAAATAGAATTTAAATTTATTATATTAAATTAATTAATTTCTATTAAATTAATTATATGAGAATAAATAAAAATTATTTTAATTTTTTTTTTATTTTAATTTTTTTTTAATTGGTAATATTTTATGAAAATATGTTTTATTCCTCAACTTCTTCCTCCGATAACACAACTTCGTCCAGTTGCAATGATGAGAATATTTCGGGAATTTCAGTCATGTCTTCTTCTTCATCTTCGTCATGATCCGCCTTTAAACTTGCATTTATTTCAGGTACAATAAGTAGATCTTGGACTTCTGTGGGAAGTTGTAATTTTTTATTCGCAGATGAAGACTAGAAGAAGATAAAATAGGATCTGATGTATTCATTAATCTATAAAGCATGTTATGTAAATTTGCTGTACGATCGTGTTTTCTACAATGCTCATTTCTATATGAATTGTAATGCTTATTTCGGGCTTCAGAAGCTTCTTCACCAAACATTTTCCCACTGGCAATATCCTATTTTCAATTATCTGAGTACCGTGAATAAGAACTTTATGGACGGATAATGGCATCGGATACCATGAGTAATCGGATATACAGTTTGTTAGAAATAATTATATTTAATGGAACGTTGCAATATAAAGCAGTTACAATGCTTTTTAAGTAAAAACAAAAGTATAGTCTAGTCCAAGACATTCAGAAAACAGTTTTCGATATTCAAATGCTCTGCGAGCAGTGTTATCATCATTACTCGTACCACTGCCTCCTACTGTTGGCTCTACTTTTAATCCTAATTTATTACAAAGAATCGTTTGGATCTATTTTTTTCGTTTTGCATATGCATCTTTGACATCCTGTCCTCTCATCTGTTATACTTTAACAATAAGTCTGTTGGAGATATGCAGACAACACTCCAAAAATCGAATCCAACAATGCAAAGGCCAAACTCCGTACTGCAGTGATTTTGGATTAGGTAAAAGATTTCTGTTTCACATTTATCGTTCGCAAGATCATTAAATTGCTTAGGCGTTGCTTGACAGATGAGGCAAGATTGCGTCGACTTCGTCTATTCAAAATATTTGTATATTCAAAACTTTACCATCTATTAAGGTGAAAAGTGGATTCTAATTTTTGGATTATCTAATATAATTTATCAATTTGATTTTCAATGTATTGCTTTTGATTAAAGATGAGATCTATTGATTCAAGATGAGATCTTTTAATTCGACGCAATATTGAATATTGAAAGGGCGACAAAATCTTGCAGTTTGTGAAGCTCTATTATTCCACAATATAATGTTTAAGAAAGTTAAGATAGAGGTAACGGTATAATCGTAGTAGCAAAAACATTTTCATCGTTAATATTGCTCACCCTGATACGTGCATACCGTTGTTTATACGCTGAATGCCCAGAACTTCTATCAAATCACCATGAAAAATTAAAAAAGCTTCAAGTTCTGCCATTTTACTAAAATGGAAGAGCAAATTGAGAGCATTCTATGCTCTCAATGATGACATCTTTTTGAAATTTTATAATTATTCCTGCCATGTGCTTTAATAGAGATTGCGAAGGAACTTCCGCCACAGTATATGTAATTTTAAAAACTCTTGGCGGTCTACATTCCGCCTTTGCAGCTGCAATTGCAGCATACGTTGAAAAAATATTCACAGTCAAACGCATACTAATGTAATCGTTTTTGGATATATTTCGGTCTAGCAAGTATGTTAATCCTTCTAGAGAAGTCATTTTAATGATTATTGGTCTTGGCTCATAAGACAATTTTTGGTGCAATTTTAGAATCTTTCAAATATTTTGTTACATACAACTGCAACTATATTTTTTTGTCCTGAAATTCTTGCTAAATGACGGCATGCCATAATGAGTTTCAGTGGATCGTTGTCATGTTTCTTATTAATAATCAATGATTAATAATTAATCAATGTAAGGAATATTAAAATCAGATTCCAGCCAATTTTTATATTTTGACTCGTACTTTGTCTTTGTTCTTTTCACGCCATTTCATTTCTCCTTATGTTTGCTATTGAGTGCCGATACATATGTTCTCAATTGTCGCAGTTCCTCATCCTTAACATTAGAAATATGCATTTCTAGCTTAGACAAAAAGTTATTCACAGAGGAGAAAACTCGTCCCGTCTCACATCACTGCTGTTCGTTGGAATTCAACGGCTATTTCGCCGAAGTGGTAAAAAGTGTGAGGTTTTTTTCGAAGGGATGATGACGGTAATATGAGAATATATTGGTGTAAAGTCAATTTTATTAGGAAGTGGTATCTCTGATTCCAGTCCATCGATAGCAAGTTTTAACCTACAAAAATTTAAAAATATTCAACTTTAATTTGTGTAATATTAAATGGCTAATAATATTTACAAATACTTAAAAATATTAACCAAGAAACACTAAATAGTAAAACTCAAGAAATATATTATGAATTTTAAAAGTTATAGCATTTTAATAATATATATGTTGTTCACCTGATTTAAGGCTTGCTCTTATATTCCAATCTCTATCAAAATAAAAGTATTCGGCCAAATATAATAAAATTTAAATCCAACTTACTTTGATACAATGAGATGACCATGACGTACATATTTTACTAAAATTCTTAAATCGACTTTTTGCCACTTTTTCGGAATTCTGCCTCACTGTGCAATGGTAGAGTTTGTGACAGTTGTCATCTTGTCAACAAGATATGTCTTCCCTACTTTTCTAGTAAACACAAATGTAGGGTTCAATTTATATTCCATTTCAATATTTTATATTCCATTACAATTCATGAAAATCCTTAGTAAGGGGTAAGTCACCAATACTATCTTGCAAAAATTACTTTTTACTTTTGGTAAATACGTTATTTTTATTCCTTATTTTTTTTATAATTTTAATATATTTTATAGGTTCTTTAGTATATTTATATCTATATATTATCTATAGTATATTTTTATGAACACTGATAGGTTAAAATTTCACTCCTTTATGATATTAATAAAGATACAATAATTTATATTGCCACGATACACCTAATGATAGGCCTATAATTTGCTGAACTGCCAGTTGCTTGATATTAGTGGTGTGGGATATTCACTTGTCAATACGAATATTTTTAAATTTACACACGAAGAGTTTTGAAAAACCAATAATAAAAACCAGTGGATTGTCTTGACAAAAACTAATGGCGATAGAATAAAATTAAGAATAACAATTTCATGAATGTGTTTATAATAATTAAGTGTTGTGAATGTAAAGTAATTTTTTAATTTTAAATATAGAAATAGGTTTTATATTGAACAAAGATGACATACTGTGATAAATTTTATCAACATTATATAACATCATTGATGATACAACCTCATTAAGTTTGTAAGTAGTGAATTTTTTAATTAATTATACCAACGTTAACAAACTATTCATCACATTTGTAGCTCCCTGATGAAGGACATAACCAATGTCCGAAAGCTTGGATTAAAAATTTACAAGAGTACACGTTTCATTTTTTATTGCTGTAAACCCAATATTTAACGTTTACTTATATATATATATATATATATATATATATATATATATATATATATATATATATATATATATATATATATGGAAACGGATAATGCGAGTGAATAATAAAAGTAAAATGTAATGGCATGTCACGCAAAACAGAAAACCAAAAAAGGTATATCGATGGAAGGCAACCGTATATACGTATTTCTGACTATTGGTCGTCTTCAGTACGGTGCAGCCAAGTTAGAAAAGTAGCATGTTAACTTGGGAAAGGATCACCACAGGAGCAATGCGACCAATTTGTGGCGTTAGAGTTAGAAGACCCTGATGGTTTCCAGGGCAACAACTAACAATAACCACGGAGAAGGCTACAGCTACCTGGGGAAAGGAATGCCAAACGTTGAAACGTTTAAAACAAATGGAAAAGGATAATGCGAGTGAATAATAAAAGTAAAATGTAATCGCATGTCTCGCAAAAAAGAAAACCAAAAAAGGTATATCGATATACCGGCCACCTTAAAAATTGGTAATTTTTGATGTCTTATATCTCCTAAACCTTTTGTCCGATTTAAGTGATTTTTTTAATATGTTATAGCCTTATTTCTTGACAATATCGTTATAATATGGTTGCTAAACAGGTAAATTTTCATTGTATACGGGGTGTACGAATTAAACTGTGTCTTTTTCTTAAAGTTTGCATCACCCTGAGGAATATTCTAGCATTTATAAAATATTGAAATTAAAACCTAACTATAGCCTCATGTTTTCTCAACATTTTGTTTTTCTATTCATTCGTTTATGTTGGATAATACAAAAGTTAGGTAGTTTAACAACTAGCCATGTTTTTCATCAATACAGACGATTTAACTCACAAGCAAAATTAACCCCACCACCTTTATTATCTCTTCCGCGGAGATAAAAATTAATAAAAAACATGTCACAACATAAGGCACATATATTGCCTCCTATATAATATATGTATATATATATATATATATATATATATATATATATATATATATATATATATATATATATGTATATATATGCTGAAACACTTCTACTAGCAGCGAATGAAGTCGAAACGGTTACCATCACCGAAGAATTCGGAATTCAGATCAATACCGGAAAACAAAAATAGTGATTGTAGACAGAGCAAATAATAATCTATCGCACATACACCAAGTGGCGAATTTCGAGGTGGTAGACAGGTTTGTATACTTGTGCTCCCTGATAACCAACAATGTCGATTGCTTCTCAGAAATCATGCGTAGACTAGCAATGATCGAAACCGCAACAGCTAAATTAATTAAAATATGGAAAGACCGAACAATAACAAGAATACTAAGCCCAGTCTGGCCAATACCCTTATTTTTCCCAGTGTTACATACGCAACTGAAACATGGGCTCTCAAAAAAATCGATAAGAGTAAGATCGAAGCCTTCGAAATTAGAGTCTATAGAATTATAAGCGTGTCCTAGACAGAACATAGAACCAACTTGTCAATTCTGAATGTTTATTAAAATTCGGCCATTTTCTGTCGCTTCCTCATATTTGCTGTGCTTGCCTACTACGGTCTTTAATATCTTTTCCTTTCCTATTTTTGCGTTTGCATCACGCATTACTATTTCTGTATCATATCTAGGTATTTTTTGAATTCTCTATCTAGTACGTCCTAATATTCCTCCTTACATCGATATTTTTTTCTTCAGATTGTGCATGCATACTCATGCTTTTTTAATATTGTTTATTTTTTATGATATAATACATATTTTTTGTAATTTTTCTCTTGTTCGCAAGTAGTACATTCATTCAGTTATAGGCCAAAAGTCCACTACCGATGCTTTAAGGCTTTTATTTATAATAATGTAGTAATCAATTCTTGGCATCGTTATGTCTATTCCGCTTTTAAATATTAAATAATCTTCTAATTCTATCACGTCATTTCCTTTTAATTTTGTTCCTTAAAGGGCTATTATGTCGAGGTTATCTCTTTTGCATTAAGTTGTTTACAGAAACCTGCTTCATAAATTCCCTTCAGATTCCATGTTCCTATAAAAACTTCTTGGTCTATTTTATTAAATGTTCTGTTGTTTTTTATTGTTTTTTTCCTAGAAATCTATTTTTGTAAATGATCTTTCAACTTACTTTCACTTTTTCTCTTTTTCGCCTGGTATATAGCCATATGTCTGACGTTAGCAGTACTATTATTATTATTATTATTATTTTTTTTTTTCGAAACTGTTCTGGTCATTTTACTTATTTGTTCTTCGACACACTTTCCTCGCCATCAATAATTAATTTATTAAGTAAAATAAGTTCATTATATTACAAAAAAGCCTTTTATCATCGGTTTTTTGCTTCTTTTAACTAAGGGATATTTCTGGAATAATCCTGGCTTATTCAAATATTTGTTCCCTTTAATTTTTTTCCATTCGTAACATTTTATTTATGTATGTTTCTATCAGATTCAGGTACACCAATTCTGTTAATTTCCTGTATACCTTGGTTTTATCTTACCTACAACTATACAGAATATCGTGGCTTAAAAACTTGATGGATTGGTTTGAATGCAGTAGTGCGGAACTATTTAGAGCTTTAGTCAACAGAGTCCGCACAGCCATGATGATTTCCAATCTTCGATAGAAGATGGAACTTAAAGAAGAACAACTACACCAATTTTTTACATTACAGTTGCTATTTTTTTCTTTCTTCATTTTCGCATTCGTTTCCATTTTCATTGATACCTTTAATTACAAGGTTTTTTTGTTCTGACATCTCTCCCTAGTACTTGAATTCGAGCTTCTTGTGTTGTCGTCACCTGTTCTTTCAAAGTTTTATTTTTTTCCTCGATCATTTCCCTTTTTAAAATCACGGTATCTAATTTGTAGTTAATTTGTTCCATATTGCCGTTTATTTGTTGGAACACGTATTCAATTCTATCCATAACCCCCGCTCACCACATCTGTCAATATTAGCTCTTTGTTGTCATACTTCCAAAATAAAAGCATAAATGGCACTGGGCCCAAAATTTAACATACCAGCCTAGAACTTAGAACCTTCCTTTTACTTTCCTGGGCTTTATAAACCCTTAATAAATCCTCAGCTTGAACTGATAATATTCATTTTATCTTTCTCAAAGACCTTTAATGGTCTTGCAAAATTATTCTAATTTTATCGTGCTGTTTGCAACAAGAACTCGAACACAAAAACCGCATAGAATTTTAATCGAGCCATGCTCGTATACACCCATATCTATCCTCTATATTTATAAATTATAACTATATTTTTAAAGTATATCTATAAACTTTCCAGCTCGAAATCGAATATATTAAAGGTAAGTGGAAACGATCAAGTATTTAAAAATATACCTTAACAGTTCAAATTATGCTTGAGTGGGTTCAGATCCAGTCCAGTCTTAGACAGTTTGTATGTTGAAACCAACGTACCTTTGCTTTGGATTAGACATCAACAACTACCACCGATTTTCGCCGCTAGAAAATAAGCTACTCCTAACAAACTGGTATAACCCTTTTTCATTTTTAAGTACCAACAGAACTCATTTACTGCTGTGACCTCTCTTACAAAAGACTGAGTTGGCAAGAACGTTTTTTAACAAAATCTCCTCACTTCCACCAGGAAATAAAACTATCTCAAAAATAAACACCTTCCTAAGTCACGATTCTAAGCATGTCACACCTAAAATCTGTGCAACAACTTTTCGACAATATTGTTAGTCAAGTTAAGATTGAAGAATTTATACCACTGCTTTTACGGTTCTAAGAAAAATAACAAAATTAATTGTGCAGTCACATCGGCGAAAAACGTCAAGACCTCGACCTATCAATCATTTTGCAACATTGAAACAGCAGAGCTACTGGGAATACTTTAGCAGAGCTACCCAAAAATTAGCCCTGTCCATTGTCGGATCGTTCTAAGCCACGATAGTCTTTTCCTTCCTAGTAAGCTCTTTCCCTCGATCTTTCCTTTCACTATTAATTGAGCATATTTGCACTTATTATTTCTCAGTATGTGCCTAGGTACGATGTATTTCTAACTTTCACTGTGTTAAAAAGTTCTCGTTCCTCTATGTGGCACTTCTTCGTTTGAGGTATGCGATGTCCATGAAATCTTGAGGATTCTCCGGTAGATCCTCATTTCAAATACCTTCAATTTATTTACGGTTTAGGTTTTAATGATTCACGTTTCAACTGCTTAGAGGAGAGTCGACCAGAAGTAACATTTTGATAAACGTAGTCGAGTTTTAAGTTGAATTCGAGAATTATATAAGTCTTTTGATTTTTTCGAAAGATTTTTTGTCCTGTTCGATTCTTGATCTTATTTCTAGATTACGATTTAGAATGCTATCGATCCAACATACCAGGTATTTGAACTTGTGGACCTGTTCTAAAATGTGTCCGTCTACTGTGCAAGGTTGTGGTACATTTTTTTTTTTTGGATTGAGATCATTTTGAATTTCTTAATGTTTTTTGTCATACCAACTTAAGTATGATAATTACAAGAAGGTCAAAGTTATTAAAATAATCATTGTTTTCTAAACTGAGGTTTAGTTTGTAGTAATTTGTTTTGTAGGAGTTTGTTAGAAATTTAGATGGTGAAATTGTTTCTTCGCAAATATCGTATTGCTTCAGATTGATGTTGGCATTATGGTACAACAGTTGTTGCATGTGTAAGTGATTAACGAAAAAATATTTTAAAAAAAAGTCGCCAAAATAAGCTAAATAATTTATGCTTTCCTAATTATTTCAACAACATTCTATTGTAGATGTAAATAATAGAAAAGAAACTGCGCTTGTCACCAAAATAGATTTATCTTATAAAATTCAAGTGACATGACGACCGGAATTAATGGATAATTGCTAGGGATTTCTAGGACCTTAAAGTTTAAACAGGAAAATATGTCTGGATTATATAAGTAAGAAATAGGAAAATGTCGCTCCAATTACTTACCTAATTCTTTAGGGTGTTCTGATTTCTCGTGCTCTTTAAGATCAACTTCAGTTTCGAAAGATTTGTTACAAGAGTCGCACGTATGAACGACTGTGCTTTCCTCTTTAATATCACCATTCTCTTTATGTTCTTGTTCATGTTTAAACAACCACTTAAAATTACTGTATTCTTTATTGCAATATATACACATTGCCGTTTTTCCCTTTTCTAAAACAAATAAATATTTGGAACAGTAAGACATGAAATTTCCACTTTAAACAATAATATTTTTCTTTTGTTATCGTTTCTTTTAAATTTCATAGCAGGATCTGTTCTCTACAGTACTGCGTTAGTATTGGTATTTACTATGTTTATGTTTATACTATGCTTCATCCGTATTTTATTAACCTTGATTTTACAGAGGTACCCATTGTACCTATATGGGTGGAGTCTACGGCTCGGGTATGGGCATCGAGCAGAAAGACAAAAGAGGGAATCTAATCGTTATGAAAAGGAGACCAAAATTCATAAAAGTGGCCTCTTAATATGCCGGACATATCCGGAAACGCAAAGGTGCCAAATTTAAATTTTACGACACTTCACAATAATCATACAGTGGTGTACGGGTTCTAATTTATCTAATGGAATTAGTACAAAGTTTGAAAATTTTAAAATTTGATTTCTTAAACAAGGAAAGAGACTCTCTTTCCTTGTTTAATGTGGCCTCTTAAAATGGCACTTCCCGTCTAACAATATTTTTGCCCCCACTACCTTTACATTCCCTCTTGGTCTTTTTGCTCGATGGGTATGAGATGAAATTTTCGTACTGCTAAGCATATAGAGTACCAATTGACATCAGTTTAAATCAAAAAAAATTTCTGCGGCTTTAAAAAATAATCACCTCTCAGTTGATGTTTTGTTTCATGGCACTTATTGTGGCCATATATATAAAGCAACGATAAGTAAAGAAATGTTTAACTTTGTGATCAATTCTTTACGATTTGATAACTTCTTGACAAAAGAAGAACGTAAAAGAAAGTAGTTTTGCATCTAAATAGCTAAAATTTGGAACTTGTTTATTGAAAACTATGTCAAAAATTATAAAGCTAGTTCATATGTGACCATCGACGAACAATTTCTAGGATTTCGTGGCAGGTGTCACGAAACTGGAAAAAATCACCCTGTATACGGTATCAAAAATGTCACCCCGTATACAGTTTTTAAAAACGCTTATAAAAATTTTACAAATTGCACAAGTAGGCAAATCCAACGGTATATTTATTTTTTCCCCTCACGAAAACGTTTTAATTAAAAAAATCAAATTTGACTATGAATTAAAAGTTTGGCAAACTGAACTACAGATTGAATGAAGGTTATTTTAAATGTTAATTCTATTCTTCATTAACTCATAAATAAAGCTGGGTATTACTGTATTACTTCAATAAAATGACACTAACGATGAATTAAAACACATTTTAAAACAACTTTTACCTTCTGAAATTCTGGAAATTGACAAAAGTGTCATGATTAACCTACCTAGTTTTCGTATTTTTATAAAATTTTCTACATCTTCATCTTGAATAGAAATAGTTCGACGTTTACGAGATTTCGATTTAACGGATTTCTTTTTTTCGAAAATATCAAAATCATCGTCATCATCTGCTTCTAAATAATCTGGATCACTATCAGTGTCATTATAAAAGTCATCATCCGATGATTCTTTTTTAACGTCGTTATTGTCTTCTTCCGGTTTGGAAACATCTTTCCTTTGTACAACAGTATTTTCACTAGAACTATCATCTTCGGACTAAAAAATAATTATGAAATGAAAATTACTTCATTCCGAACAAATCACGGGAGATCAGAATATTTTCAAAATTAAAATATATAGATAAACACATGCACAATAAACGTTTTTCAAATTGAACTTAATCCAATATTTACCTTGACCTCTTCCTCTTTAACATCTTCATCCCTATCTTCATTTATTTCCTTATCTAAATTAGCAAGTTTTTCTTCAAGTTCCTTTTTCATCTGCATACGTTTTAACTTCGAGGATGCGGGAGTATTTATTCTTACTTTAATTTTAGTGGAAGGATTTTGAACTCGATGACTAGTCATAGGTATGGCTCCACAACTATCTGCATGAGTACGTCTGTGTTTCAATAAGTTGCCAACGCAACTGAATGATTTACCGCATCCTTCGCATTGATAGGGTTTGATGCCTGTATGTAAAGATATGTGGGTAATTAGACTTTGTCTATGGCAGAATCCCTTACCACAAACCTAAATCAGAGTATAGTGATTAGTATATTAGAACGATACCATTGTTCAGCACGATACTACAAATAATATAGGTGTACTATTATTTGTCAAATGTAGGAAAAAGTTTCAAAATCTTAGCCATCGACGCAGAGAACAGACGGAGAAAGTATTCGGAGAGACAGAATGGGAACAGGTAGACGTTCGACTTTGTGGTAACGGTACAGTCTTCCTCAAAAGTTTATTTTATTTTAATTTATTATAACATATCAATTTCGGTATCGTTAGGAAGGCTATGAATTTAATGAGTTTTTAAATAGAAAGCTAAGAAAAATTTGATCTGTTTTGCTATTTAACTGTAATATACAAATAGTGTTGAGTTGAGTCATTAGCAAGAAAATTTTTGTTGAATTAGGCGTAATCCATTAATGTCTTTTAAATTTTAAGTGATACAGAAAGGTAGGTAATTTTTAAAAAATTACATGCATTTACTTTTTACTCATTAGCTTTTTTTAATTTCCTGTATGGTTTACCTGTATTTCCAATATATGTTCTTACACTAAATACACTAAACAAGTCAATATTATAATTAAATAAAATTATAAATAAAGTAAAAAATACTATTACAAAATAAAAACCAACAAATATAAAAGAAGGTAATAATAACCAATAAAGTTTGGTAAACAAAAATATGGCTACTATTGTTATTATTTTAATGATGGATTTAATTAGCCATGTTAATTAAAGCAAACATTTATTATAAAACAATAATAATAAATACTAAAATAAATTTTTCTCATAAATGTATTGCTCTTACGCTGTTCCTTAATAAAAAACCATTCGTTTAGCTTCATTATATATTGAACCAAAAAAGAAATGAACAATGCAGGAGTGGAATGAATTTTTTGCTACTGTATCAAAATCTTTTCTAATAGCAGGTAGTGTTAATGCCGACCTTGTTTCTTCTTCTTCTTCTTCTTATTGCGCCGTCTCCTTTCGAAGGTTAACGATCCAAATGGCAATTGTAGCTTTGGAAACTGATGCACGAAAGATTTCTGTGAATGAGCGGTCAAACCATCTCCTCAGGTCTTTTAGACACGAGTTCTGGGGTCTTCCAACTGATCTTTTACCCTGCACTTTACCTTCCAATATGATTTGGAGTAATTCATATCTTTCACCTTTTAGCACATAACCCAAGTATTATATTTTCCTCTCTTTGATTATGCTGAGTAATTCATGCTGTGAATGAGCGGTCAAACCATCTCCTCAGGTCTTTTAGACACGAGTTCTGGCGTCTTCCAACTGATCTTTTACCCTGCACTTTACCTTCCAATATGATTTGGAGTAATTCATATCTTTTACCTTTTAGCACATAACCCAAGTATTATATTTTCCTCTCTTTGATTATGCTGAGTAATTCTTTTTGTTTACTCATGCGCCGAAGTACCTTACCGTTGGTAACTTTTTGCACCCACGGAATTCCTAGGTACCTAATTTCTTAGAGTTGCGAATTTAATGACACATATGGGAATATTTTTAATCTGATGCAATAAACCAATATAGTCTTGTTTTTCTAAACAGCGGATCTCTAACATTAGTTTCTTTAAGTAGTAAAAGCGTCATTGACAAATCTGTGCTCTTACGATATTGTACAATTTTGTGAGAACTTTAACGATCTATCAAACATACCAACAATTGCTCGCCTGTTATAAATATTTCATATTCCATGATTTATAATTTGCCAATATATCAGAAAAAAGTCTCTTAAGTGTATATAATACAATCCGGATAGGACAAACAACAGAACAATAACAATACCTGAAAATTGGAAGGAGTTTGTTATCATCTCAATAAAAAAAAACACGACAAACCGGATTTCATTCAAATCTCTTATAGGTCCATATCATTAGATTCATCTATGTTGAAAACCTTCGAGGAGCTTATCAAAAATCGTCTTGGTTAGAGAAAGAACATATTCTACCTGATACAATATGGTTTCAGAAAATCTAGATCAATATTGGAAGCATAAACAGTAATTGTAATAGATACTTTAGCTGGATTTACTAGTAACTTCATGACTATGGCAGATTTTAACGATATTACAGGTGCATTTGATAACGTTGGCCTAGATGTTGTAACGAATAAATTAATTTCAATTGGATTTCATAAACAATTAGCGAACTTTATAACTTTGCTGTACACAAACAGAAAAATACATTTAAAAATATATAACTTTTTGATTTAAATTCCACTTCACGTCACTGTCACCGTTCTTTAAGAAAACTCGTGTTTGAAGTGTACACGTTCAGTTGTTTACTTCTACTAACAAATTTCAGATAATTTTAGTGCGCATCAGGTGGGCGTAGCGATTGTAAGATTTTCAAACTTGTTCCTAGATTTGACAAACTGTATAATGAAACAAGTATTAATTTAAAATATTTCAGTTTTTATACATTAATATACGTTTTATGAAAATATAGAATACATAAAAAAATAAAAACAACTACGAAATCATACGATATTGGGTACACTATGTTACAGAAATATCTCGAAGAACTAGATTTACATTGATATTATAGAGGTCAATGTTTTTAATAATTTTATAATTACGGTTACATAAGAAAACGAAATATAAGGGTAACATTTTTAAATAAACTCTATAATTGATTTAGATTTTTGAAGCGAAGCTTCCATAATAGCGTTTTTTTTTATTTTTTTCTCTACAGTAGAATGCTGAGGCGAGTCACGGAACTAGCTCCACAAAATAGCGTAGTCACGGGTAGCGTCATACAATTGCGGTTCTTGTCATCGGTTCACTACTCTCGATCAATTCGTTTTTATAATAGTCATCATATATCTACTCTAAGCAGGTTTCAATTAAAACTGCATGAAAAATAACTAAAATACTATAGACATTAACTGAGAAGTAAAGAATTAAAAGAATATCTGTCACTAAAAGATTCGATTCGTAAAGATTGTCAAAATTTATTACAAGTAATAAATGTCATCCGATTAATAACAACATTGAATCATCTGTTTCAATTTTTATAATAATTCTCGTTTTAAAATAATTTTATATAAATATAATTATTATTTTTAAATATCTTATTTACCTTATATAATAATTAAATTTACTATTTAATTAAATACTATTTTATTATTAATATATGGTCTCGTAGGTTAACAGGTGGCGTTAGGAGCAAACATAATAATTAATTGAATTTCATTAAAAAATAAAAAATACATAGATAATAAAATTACTTTATTTAATTTTGAGTATATTATATTTTAAAAATATTTTTAATATAACTTGTCATTTTAAACATCTTATTTAGTTTATATAATAATTGAATTTACTATCAAATGATATTTATTTATATTTTCATAATTTAATATAAATATAAATACAATGTTGGATTTTGGTAATTATCAGTTCGAATATTGTATAAAGTGCGATAAAAGGGTTATCAGTAAAAGATTTTCCTATTTTATACAGTCACAGCGAAAGAGTCCATTTGTGTAGCTAACGAGGGGTGGCCGTTAAGTACACAAAATGTCAAAACAGACTATAATTTGTTATTTTGATTTTTGAAATGTTTCATAATTTTTTGTACAGGAAACGTAAAAAAATATCTTACTAACAAATGCAATAAAGCATGAAAAAAGGTCAAACAAGATAGGTGTATCTTCTGCTGAATAGAAATTGGATTGAAAATATTATAAAATTGTAAATAGAATAGTAACCACAGCAATTTTGTTGATTAATATAAAGCTTCGCGCTAGTCTATAGTACCGTCTACTAAACCCTTTTTTTCTCCCTGGACCCGACTGATAAAAAAATCTCCGTTATCACTGAAGTTTATTGTGTTTGCTGCCCATTGTTATTTCCTACCCCCAGTCTAGACTTTTTGTACACTGTAGAAGTTTTTACAGGTCTTTTGCTTGCTGTGTCCTAAATATACCAGGGTGTCCTCTTGGTTGCCCATACAGTTTTTTTTCTTTTACGGTTCAGCGCCTCGCAATCGCATAATACATGTTTTACAGTTTCTAGTTCCTTATCACAGATTCTGCAGTTAAGGTCTTCATTGTAAATGCCTATTTTATTCAGGAATTCTTTTATTGGTGCATGCCCGGCCAACATTCCTGTTACTGTTTTCAGTTTGTTCCTGTCATGTAAAGCAGTTACTCTGTTCTTTTTCTACATGGTCCACCAATGAAGAGTTTTCGACGGGTTTGTTTTGGGATTATCTCCCAATATCGTTCATGATTCTCTCTGATCCAGTACAGGACTACGAACTGCAGCCGTTGGTATTTCCAGAGTTACAGCCAGTTCGTTTGATTCATTCGATCCTCTTTTTCCAAGTTAATCTGCTTTTTCGTTGCTTTCGATGCCCTGATGTCCTGGTACCCAGACAAGCTCAACCTTGTTCCGGTCTCCCAGTTCGTTAAGTTCTTTGATGTATACTGCAACAAATTTAAGTTTGGGTATGACTCATACTTCGACGATACGCAGTGAATCGTGTTTACTAGTGTTACCATGGAAACGACCAGTGTACTGCTTGCCAGTATCGTAGTTTGAGAAGTACGTATCGCAGAGAGTGTTTCATTTGACGTGATGGTTATTTTATTAATTTTTTTAGATTAGTGCTTAGTATATTGGTAGTAGTAATTAGTGTAACTATTATTAAGTCATTTAGGGTAACTATAGTGTGTTTATTTTAGTTATTAATAATAGTTACTTAACAATATGGCTCCTAAAAAG
The DNA here is from genome assembly GCF_040954645.1 of Diabrotica undecimpunctata. Taxonomy (NCBI): domain Eukaryota; kingdom Metazoa; phylum Arthropoda; class Insecta; order Coleoptera; family Chrysomelidae; genus Diabrotica; species Diabrotica undecimpunctata. The sequence goes on from NC_092808.1 coordinate 63,544,237, forward strand.
ATAAGAACAAATAAAACCATCATACTTTTGAACAGATGCTCTTCAAATCATCTCGAACAAACTGCAGGTGGCGAAAATCCAAAGACAATGTGCAAATCCGAAGACAATAGGAGTGTCCTAATGAAAAGTTATGATATTCGTTCAAAACGAATACAATATTTAAAGCAGTTAATTCAATTTTGATCTGAGGGTAGAACCATAATTTATACCAATAAAAGACATATAGGTACACATCAGCCATACTGCACCATATCACGGGGCAGATCAAAGTGGAAAAAATTTAAAGAAACCGATTTCTAAGAGCAAAAGGCTGATTATTGTTCAGGCTGGAGAAGAGACTGGATTTGTACCTAACGCTGTGTGCGTTAATATGCGTGTGAATTTTTAACCAGGTGCATGTTTATAATTAAAAAGTCAATTGTTATAACCATAACAGTAATGTAAGCCATAATTACTTTTAAAGTTTCATAATAAATCAAATTCTATTTTTGACAAAAATTTCAATAAAAAGCTTATTAACGACTGCCTACGAAACTAATAACGAGTTAAAGATCTTTCAGCAAAAATATACAATGATTATTTTTATTTTAATTCGCCGAAAAATCCTCTAAAATAATTTTTACGATAATTTTTTTTACTATCGAAAAATATGAGCTTTGATAAAAGGTAGAGTGACAACTCATAACATACAACATTTAATATTTATAATGATGTTGAAAATATATCAAAAACTAAATTTTCAGAAGAAGTGTGATTAGAGGCGTGGATTAATATATGTAAACACGCGCAAAATTATAAAAACATTTAAATTGAAAAAGAACATTTGTTAGACACTACGCTGTACCACTTAACGCAATTTGTCGTTAATACTGGTTTATCCGGAGAAAGCTTTTCTGAGGATGAAGATTGTTATTCAAATTCGGGAATAGAGATCTTAGAATCATGCGAGGAATCATAACTAAATAACTAACTTCTTGTTTGGACAAATAAATATATAACTTAATTAGTTAAAATAAACTACTTATTCTTTTGTGTTATTGAAACCCTTCCTTCGGGGTAATGTTAATAAATTGTAAGTATTGAGGAATTTGTTATTTATTAAAGTACTCCTAATATTTTACTCATTATTTTTCGAGTGCAACTGACTATAAACTTCATAATGATTAAGAACTATGAAAATAAAAATTAACAAATTCATTGTTAACTTAATTGGGTGTAATTGTGAAAAATTATTTTAAATCTACCTGTTTCCGCCCGCCACTGGTAGAAACAGTCCGCCCACCTGCGATAAACACTAAGTCAGATTCCCAAACTTAAATTTGTTGCACTCTAGTCCCACACCAACCTAGACGTCACTTCTTGACACGCCAGTGCCTTCAGTGCCGCTTGCCTGTCAGACAATATATGGATCTATCTTATTATTTCCTTTTGCACATTGCAGTATCGCACAAATCTCCGCTTGAAAAGGGTGCAGTTCTTCCCGAAGCCAAAGCGTTCGTTAATTCTTGGATTATTTGAGTATATTCCTGCCTCCACATCCTCTTTAGTTTTGGACCCATCTGTATACCAGTTACCCTGTTATTTATGGTACTCCTTGTTTCTCCATACATTTCCGTCTGGAATAGACACCCTATATGAATTTTTAAAATGGTATTTTTTGTCATGTGATCTGGTTTATCATTAAAAATGTCCTTCGTCGCAGTTCTTGTGATACTCATACGCCCTGCGTCCCTTCATAGCAAAGTTTCAGTGATTGTTTTTTTTTTGTTTTTATTATCAAATGCAAGGGAGGTAGGTCTAGTATAGCCTCTATAACTGCTGTTGAAGTAATACACATGGCACCATAGCACCATGAATTATTTATTCCTGCAGCTTTAGAGAACCCAACCCCTCTAATTTACGTCTGCGTGCGAAGGCGACTATGGTGGATTTGTTGGGACTTTTAGCCCCTCTCTATAAGTCCGTTGTCTCACTAGTTCTAGGGATTTGTTCATTCGATCTCATCACATGACTTTAAATCATTCGATTAAAAGTCCCTATTAGTCCGTCCATCACCAGATTCCACAGCAGTGAAGAGATAACTCCCCCCTGTGGACATTCTCTGTCGACCTGGGCCAAGCGGACTCTCCAAGAATAGTGGTATTTACCACTGAGCATAGATTATATCCAAATCAAACATATGTCCTGGACTCCTTTGCGTCTCAGGGCATTGGTTATGTATGTCGAAAGCCCCCACGGTATCCAAAAAGGCTCCCAGTATCACATCTTTATTTTCAATTGTGTTCTCCACTTTTTCTTTAAGTCTGTGGAGTGCTGTTTAAGTACTTGATATATTGGAGTGTGTACCAATGTTTTATCCCTAAAATGCTTGTCGAGATGTTTCTCTAATGTCTTCTGTAGGAATGACTTACATGCTACTTTTTCATAGCTTACAATATTTTTGACTGTCTACCAGTTAGTTCTTACGGACCTCTGCAGAGCCTCTGAATTGCCCTGATTCTCATTCAATTGGTGATTTAACTATTTGTGATCCAGGGAAGTGAGCGCACTCCGAAGAGCTCTTCAGTCGTGTCTCTTCCTGTATTGGTATACTCGCCCTTGTCATTTAGGAGTGAGTTAATTGGTTGTGTTTTCTCCTTTGAGAGCACCTTTTGAAGTCTACCACAAGCATGAATGCTTTCAATTTACTCAAAGTGCTTCCTCCATGTGTCTCTTGACTTCTCGTATACCTGTATAGTATTCCGCCCGTGTGGTTCTGTAGTCTGCTCCACTGCCCGGTTACTTTGGCTCTGTTGAATAACTTCTTCGTCCTTTTCTTCAACACAGACAATTCTTTATTCCACCATGGCGTATCTCTGATAATACGCCTCTCCGTTAAAGGGTAGGTTTGTTGGAATGCTGAAATGACCCCGTCATTTAGATCATTAACTGCCATTTATAGATCCGTGGCTATTCCATCAAATCCATAGAATTTGATAGAATAGAGGTCAATGTTTTTAATAATTTTATGATTATGGTTACATAAAAAAACAAAATGTAAATGTAACATTTTTAAATAAACTCTATAATTAATATGAAATTAATTAGGTACTATTGGATTTATAAATGACTTCATCAAGTGTCCTCGAAAAAAATCGTAATTAGAGCAGGTATTGCAATAAGCCTTCCTTCGGTTGGAAAGTTAGTCAGTCACACATAACGAATTTAAAACAATCATATAATATAACCGTATAATATTATAGGGTTATATAAAGTTAACCTTATTTGAATGTGTGTGGTATATTTTAAGAATAGACATATAATAGCAATAGGCAGAGCTGGAAGAATCTAAGTGACCAATGGGAAGGTCACGTTGTCGATAAACCCGGCCCATTAGAAGGAGATGCAGGGACTACTTTGCGTCAGTTTTCTCTGTCGCACTGCGGGAATGGGGCTGCATTACAGCGCTAAGTCTATTTGTATTATATGTCTACAATTTTAAGTAGTCTCAAAAGTTCTGAAGCTACGAACAAACGAACTACTTTCGAATCGAAAATTGCGATAATGCGATTGGTGTTTATGTTGAAATAGTGACTACCTTTGAGAATTAATTTACTTAAATTAGTTCCAACAGCTCGAATTGAATCTTAAATCCAACACTGAAATTATGAACTGTATCTATAGGAGCATTTACAAGAACAAACTGAACAACTTTACTACAAAATCAATGAAGAGGTTAGTAGTATCACATTAATATAGATCTGGTACACAAATGTTTTTATGTTTATCTGGCCAAAATATATTTATGGCAGTAGTACAGAAAACAACTTTGTTGAGAAACGCATTTAACACCGAAGAAGCAATTAGAGTATTACTTTCATTGTATGTAGAATATGATCTTTTGTAAAACAGCTAGACAGTAAGCCCGTTAGACTAACTAAGCCAGCTAGACTAACCTAACTAGTACAAACACATTTTTTTGCAACAATTATTATTTATTTATTAAAATAATCTCCTTAAGCGACAATACAGTCATTTCAACGCTTTTATAACTTTTCGATGGTGCCCTTGTAAAACTATTTGTCTTTGCCTTCAAAATAGACGTCAGTTTCGACGATTACTTTCTCATCAGAGCGATATCTCTTGCCACTGAGCATTTTTTTCAGATCGGAAAAAATGTGGTAATCGCTAGAGGCAGATCTTGACTACACGGTGGGTGCGAAGTCAATTTAAAGCCCAATTCGTTCATTTTTGCCATCGTTTCCATCGACTTGTGACATTGTGCATTGTCTTGGGGAAACAACAATTTTTCCTTGAACAAATGAGACCTCTTCTTTGAGATTTCGGTTTTCAAACGATCGAATAAACCAATATAGTCACTGTTGATTGTTTCCCCATGTTTTTAATAGTCAATGAAAATATTTCCTTGCGGATCCCAAAATTTAGAGACCATAATCTTTCCAGTGGTTGGTTGCGTCTTTGGTCGCTTTGGACGGCTTTCTGTTGCTGTCCACACAGATGACTGCCGATTTTATTCCACAGTGAAGTGATGGATACATGTTCCATGTATTGTGCAAAAATTCCGACTTATTCCGATTAAACATGGCCAAACACCGCCGAGATTCATCAATTCGTTGTTGTTTTTGCACTGTTGTGAAAAAACGCGGCACCCATTTGGAACACAGCTTTCTCATACCCAAATGTTCATGTATAATAGTCAAAATTCTACCCTTTTATAACTTTAAAGTGTCAGCTATCTCGTAATTTCATTTTGCGGAACCCTTGAGCGACGTATTAGTTTATAAGTTAAATAAATCATTATATGGTTTAAAAGAAGCTCTAAAATATTGCTACTAGCAGTAGTGAAATGAGTTGTGAACAGTGTAGTGAAGAGATCTGGGGATTCAGTAGACTGGCACCCCCGAGGCCATGAAAAACACCCCCGAGAGGATGTCGAAAGCTCAGTGTAGTGAGAATCGACGCTGAAGCCAGGTGACTTTGATATTAATTTTTGATATTTGATATATATATATATATATATATATATATATATATATATATATATATATATATATATAATTAAGTACTCCTGCGGTTTTCCTTTTCATGATAATTAGGGGAATATGTATTTAAATATTCCTACATGTACACACTTGTAGCAAATTTCTTCTTCGTAGTATTCTTAAATTTAATATAAACTAAAATATTTTCATAAAACTTACCTCACATACAAAATCCTTCTGTTGAGTATGAATTCGTTCGTGTACTTTTAATTGTCCAGATGTGAGAAACAGTTTAGCACAATATCTACACATAAAACTGTTTTCTCCCTTATGTCGTTTTAAATGAGTATATAGTGATCCAGGTGACATAAGCTTTTGGCCGCATTCCTGTAACACAAAGAGATCAAGTGTATTATACAAATAAAAAGCCCTAATACTCCGTATTTTTTATATAAAAATTTCTGTTCCGTTCGTACTATGATATATTTCGCTGTATTAGGGCTTATCGCTTATGTACGTTGTAGACCCACCAATATTTTCCAACACGGAGAGGACACCCTCAAAAAAATACGTTCTTCTTATAGTGTTTCGCTGTGTACTAGACGGTGATCCGGTTTACTCTGTCTAATCTGTTTTAAAGAAATAAAGAAGGTTTTGCACGTTTTATGTTTAAATTGGAGAACTTATATAGTCTCAATCAGTCTCAGTTTACTTATCTTTGTACTTTATTTCTAATAAAACTTAGTGAAACTCCACACAAAAAATTCGAGCAGCTTGAAAGACAAGAAAAAAAGCAATGTAGTATTTGTTAGTTAACCTCTCATTCTTATGCCTCTTGCTTTTCTGTTTTACTGCAGCTGGACCCAGATCTTCTGTTGCTTAACAACCAAAAATATTGAAATAATTGTTTTACCTGTTTTATGGTTATTTGTCTGGGATCTGTATATTTAATTTTTATTTGGAATTCTGAGACCGCATTCTTCTGTTTAGTAAAACTTCACTTTTTCTTGTTTTTTTTAATGGGTATGTCATTTTTCACCACCATCATTATCTGCTCCTTTATCCCAATGCGGGTTCGCTTTCTCTAATTACATTTCTACATATGGTTTTTTCGCTGCTACTCTTTGAGTACTGAACGTGCCCATAACCATCTTAAATTACGCTCTCTCAATTTGGTCTCTCATACGACCTACCCAGGGTATGTACCTTGGGTAGGCCGTAAAGTTTTGGACATCTTGACGACTTCTCTCTAGGTATAAGATATAACTGATGTTCTTTCTTGATGACAGAGGCTTTGATCTTTGCTTTTGTTACTTTTTCTAGATATGTTATGAGGTCCGACAAGATTCTTTGATATGTCGTATCGTTTAGGATGTCGTTTATGTTTGCTTCGTAGTCTTGAATATTCATTACTACCATGGCATTGCCTCTGTCAGCTGGGAGCACAATGATTTCTTTGTTGTTTTTTAAATTATGTAAGGAGTCTTTTTCTTCGTGAGTTAAATTTCTTTTTGGTGGTTTGGTTGTTCTTAATATTTTCTACGGGAATTCGTACATGTGCAAGAGCAAAATTGAAACCTTTTGAGAGAACACTATTCGTGGCTTCATCCAATGTCAGATTTGAAAAGTTATAAACTAACTTGTTTGTTTCTGATTGTGGTTTTTCTTTCTTCTTTGACCGCTGTTGTAGTAACAAATGTTTCAACTTTTTGATAAGTTTTTTCTTAGTAAGGTTGAGTCTATTTCTGCTCGGGAGTTTGTAAGTTTATCAAAAAAATTTCACAGTGTTGGATCAATTGTATTACTTAGCTTACATTTTGTCGATGCCCCGTCTGGTATCATGGATCGCTTCCCTAAGAAGCGCTAGGCTTACCCTTCTTAAAATGTTTTTTTTTTTGTTTTGTAGTTATTCTTGTGGAAACTAAGCTTCATACAAGTCGATATAATGTTTTCGTCACGGCAGCGTTCTAAAAACGTAAGGTTGCATAACAACTTACCCCGCTTTGATCGTAGTTTTTCGTATCTTCTGATATCTCGTAGAATTTCCTACCCGTTCCTACCCTAGAATAATTATGTTACACTAAATTTCCGCCAACCACCAAGAAGAAATTTAGCTCACGAAGAAAACAACGCCTTACAAAATTTGAAGAACAACAAAGAAATCATTGTGCTCCCAGCTGACAAAGGCAATGCCACGGTAGTAATGAATATTCAAGACTACGAAGCAAAATAAACATCCTAAACGATACTACATATCAAAGAATCTCGTCGGACCTCACAACATATCTAGAAAAAGTAACAAAAGCCAAGAGCAAAGCCTCAGACATCAAGAAAGAACATCAGTTACATCTCATTCCTAGAGAGAAGTCGTCAAGATGTCCAAAACTTTACGGCCTACCCAAGGTACATAAGGCAGGATTACCATTGCGACCAATAGTTAGTTCTATCGGATCTCCTCTACAACCACTGGCAAAATTTCTGGCTAAACAGCTACAACCATATGCAGAAGAAGCGGATTCTTACGTCAAGAATGCAAGCGTATCGAACGTATAAAAGATGTGACTGTTGAGCCGGGACATTTGTTAGTCAGCTTCGATGTGGTTTCACTTTTTACGAATGTTCTTATAGATGAATCATTAGAAATTATAAGCAGAAAGTATCCAATAACAGAGGATACTCTAAATCTAACAAAGCACTGCTTAAATACCACATATTTAATCTATAAGGAGCAAAGATCTTATAAACAAGTTAAAGGAGCACCGATGGGTTCACCACTGTCACCGGTAATAGCAAACCTGTTTATACAAGAAATAGAACAGCGAGCAATAGAAACGCCCGAACACAAACCCAAACTTTGGCTTATGTATGTAGATGATACTTTTATAATCTGGGCACATGGAGAAGAAAAACTAAAGGTATTTTAAGAACACATCAATAATATACACCATAAAATCCAGTTTACTATGGAACTGGAAGAAAACAAACAACTACCATTTTTAGATGTGTTAATAAAGAAGGAAGACGGGCACATAAGATACACGGTATACCGAAAACACACACATAGCGATAGATACCTACATGCCGATTTACATCACAATTACATTTAGTCATTAAAACCCTGATGACAAGGTCCGAAAGACTGACAGATGAAGAACATAAAAATAAAGAAATACATCATGATAAAATAGCGCTAAGAAAAAAAGGCTTTTCAACATATACTGCTCATAATGCTCAAAAGAGAATTAAGTATCCAACAGAAGAGGAAAAAGAGGCAAAAGCTATCCTACCATATGTAAAGGGTACAACAGAGAAAATAGGGGGAGTGCTAAGAAAACACAAAATAGAAACAATATTTAATACCGACAGAAAAATCTCAACCATTTTACCATCCGCCAAAACAAAAATATCGTTAGAAAATCAAGGAGTATACGAAAATCCATGTGGGAACTGTGAAAAATCTTACATCGGACAGACCAACCGAAGAATCAATGTTAGACGAGAAGAACATCGAAATTCCATCAAAAGGAGAGAAAAAACGTCGTCCCTTGCCCAACATGTCTCAAACACAGGACATACAATAAACCTGAACCAAACTACGATGAGCTAACATTGAAATTAAAAGAAAACTCGAAATAAGAGAATCAATAGAAATAGAAAAAAATCCCAACAGTCTAAACCAAAGAGATGATGCTGAATGGCTTCCAAAAACATGGAAAATGGTATTAAGAAAAAGTCAAAAATACATCAGACCACAAGATCGACCAGTAGGATTCCACCTACCTACACACGGACAGGACCAATCACAAGAAGCCTTGCGGCTATAAAAAGTAGACGTATCGACCAGGAGACTCAGGAGAGTCAGTAGTAGTTCAGCGCCAGCCGCTGAACAGTACAGGCGTGCGAACGAAACGAGGACACCGCCAAGGAGCTGCAGCGACAGGGCCAAAGCCGGACTTTTCAGTGAATGTAAGCACGGCTTTAGCGGAAACACGGCGTTTGTAGTGACTAAGCCCAAATAAGAGGCAAAAGCCTATGCCGAGACGAAGCTGAATTGGGGAGACTTTTTTTATCGAGTTTTCACGGAGGCCAAAATCGAGGCATAGGAAAGCAAAGAAGCATACGGGCTTTTAGGACGTCGGGATACTCGCTGTGCCACCGTTTAGAAATTTATATCTGGAATCCTCCAGCCCCTATGGTTGCAGTGAGAGGAAACTCCACTGCAACATATATGACGCGTTACCGTCCGAAGATGACAGCAGAACAAACTATGAGATCTTCAACGAATTATCCACTGAAGATAACATTGCAGAGTTAGACAGAGATAACGTTACAAGAATAAGGCAGAGGAGTAGTGAGGACGAAAAGCCTGAACTAGAATCGCTGAAAATCCTACTAAAAGAAAAGGATGCCGAAATTGATAACCCCTTGGCAAAAAAAATTGAGAAATTTCAAGATACAATGGTTGCTTCACAAAAGTCAATCATTGACCACATGGACTCCAAATTTAAACAACTAAATGAAGAAAAGCTCAGAAAAAAGAGGATAGCCTGGAAACCCAGGTCAAAAGAAAAAAAGAAGACAACCTGGAAAACCAGGCCAAAAAGGCAAGCGCACAACCAGAGAAGATGAAATCTACGGGAGCAATCCCTAAAAACAAACAAACAACTGAAAAGCCTAAAGTCAACAAAACAAATGAGCCGAAAAAAGGAAAAAAGATTTCCCTCCGCTAACGACCTTCCTGTTCTAAAGTCTGCCTGTTTCTCGGTTTCCATATTTCTGTAATCCCCTTCAAACTAATTTCTAAGGATCTTTTGATACAATCTGCTATTTGTGCTGCTAACAAAAATTCCACGGTCGTTATCACAGTAACTTCTACATACTTTCTTATTTTTATTATTTTTCTATTTCATTGTCCTTTGATTTCAGCCTCTTCTAGTTTGATGATCAGTCTACTTATATACTGTACTTGTAGACTTTTTTGTTCTAAGCTTTGAAAATTGTACCTCTTTTCATTTGACCAACCTCCTCTTCTTGAAAATCTACAGTTCTAAAAAGTAGGCTACATAAAAGAAAGAACCATACTTGTAATATGGACCAAACAAAAATTTAGCTTATAAAACACATGCGCTTTGATTTACAAATTAAAGCATTAAACAGAATGTCATGATATCTATTCCTAAGAAGGCTGTTTAAGAAGTTCTGGGTCTCGCTTAAAGATCGTAACACTATTAGCCTGATTTTAACTGTTAGCAGAATCCATGTTAAACTGAAAATCACTCCAGGCAACCGTCGACTGCAGTCGTCATTTGTAGCAGTTAGAATTCACGTCGTATTGAAAATAAAAAAAAAATGAGTACCGTGCAGTAATAAATTATCTTCGTAAAAGCAGATTTAACAGCGATTGAAATTCATTTGCGGAGAAGACATTTGTAATGGGCGACAGTTTAAATGAGACATTGAAAGTATCCAGTATTCCAGTGTATATCATCCCCAAAATTCATGAAACTGTTTTAAATAATTGGCGTATAAAGGCGCGCGAAACTGATAAAGCTTTGGGAATTATAAAAAAACGAGCTGGTCACATCTTGCAAAACAAAGTGAACATGAAAAAACTTTGCGCAAAATATGCAATATGTATATACTCACCGCGGATCACAAACATATCCGCATGACACTTTCCAAAGAAAAGTTCTTGGGGAATTTTAAGTGATTTTTTGAAGCGATGCGTCATATGCAACATGAATTCACCAGTACAAATCCAAAACCAAATACCAGTGTAAGCAGTGAAGAGCAATCTATCCTTGTTTCGTGAGAAGAGGATAGTGTCATCGGTAAGAAATGTCATAATTTTTGGGTGGCAAAAAGAATTTTGATGAAATGAATTATTGATATTAGAAGGGACTATGTTGAAAAATATGTCTTCAGGAGAAGAGCGTTTCAGACCACCCACGCATTATGAAGTAGAAATTTACTAAAACAATAATTCTTAAACATACCTGGAATAGAATTAATAGCGTAATTAAAAACGTAAATATTACTAATCCTCCAATTGAGAAAAAACATGTTCCTTACCTTGCAAATAAATTGTTTTTCGGTTCCACATTTCGATCGAATGTGTAGCGTTAACTCTGAACTCGTGCGAAAAGTTCTTCCACACACATTGCACATATGGCTTTCGATAATTTTGCCTTCATGGGTATTTCGAAGATGGACTAAAAATTCCTTTTCCTGATTGAATGTTAAATCAGGACACACTTTACATTTGAAAAATTTAATCTAAAAATAATTTTTTTTATTATAATATTTTTACCAAAAAATGTAAGGGTGTATATTGTTCTGCTCTCTCCAAAATTTTTAAAATATTTTTTCAACTCACAAATCCCTAAAATAAATCTAAACAATTAAAAAATGACGTACTAATACCATTTTTGAATTTGGCTTTTATATCTTTTTATTAGTCATTTGCAACATCATTTTGAGCAAGGTCGCTAATAATATATGTATCTTTTATTATTTAGTTTTTTAGTAAATGTAGCATGCTGTAAAGTATAGATATTGAAGCACGAGTAAAACCTGAGATAACAAAATTGAAAGGTGTGATATAAATCATAAATTAAAAATTTAAATATTGTTTTATATATAATTTTTGTAAAGTTTTAAAATTAAAATTCTTGATATCACATTAACTGGCAACCCAACGTAAGGGCTTTAAAATATCGCAAGCTTTACATTTGATGATAGGGAAGGAGAGACGGAATAATTACAGGTGGTCCGGAGATTTTGAATGAATTTTGAATTTTAAATTATTTTGACAATTTTCCATTTGACAAAAATTTGATTTATTGAGTGATCGTATTTATTGAATATTTATTGCTTTGAATTATTTTATTTTATTTTACCAATCGTATGTTTAATATTATTTTACTATTCGTATTTTTTATATTTGTCGTGAAAATTTATTACATTTGGGAAGAGATAAGTGTCGTGTCTGCAACATATAGAGTGTGGTAAAATTTTACATTTGGCGGGGACAAAAAGAGTAACAAAAAGAAACAACATGTCTGTCACAAGGAGACACAAGCAAAATGCAGCAAAGGAAGGAGGATAACAGAGAAGATGAAACAATTTTGAAAGAAGGATCGGATAATGAAGGAAATGTTACAATAGTTGAGGAGAGAAAAGAATCATCAGGAATAGATAAAATATTACAACTAATGCAACTCCAATCACTAAAAATGGATGAAACAAAACAAACAATAGAAGAAAACAACAGAAATTTAGAACAGCGTTTGGAAAATTATGAACAGAAAATTAAAGGATGGGTAGAGGAGATAAAAAGAGAAATGATACAACAGATAGAAGAGATTAATGAAATTAAAAATAAAATGGGAGAACAAGAAAAGAAAGTAGAAAACAAGAAAAGAAAGTAGAAAACAAGATGAAGGAAATCAAGATAGTCCAGAAAAAGGAATTAGATCAGTTAGAAGAAAAATTTGAAATGGCGCTACAAGAAGACAGGAAAGAAGTAGAAAGGAGATTAAAGCAAAATGAAAAACATATTGCAGAAATAAAACAACAAAGAGGAGGAGAGAGAAAAGAAATTATCGTTCATAGCACAAGCGAGGCGAAAGTACAATTTGGCGGGGATATTAGAAAAACACACCCAGTACCATTTGTTAAAAATTTGAAAACCAAATTGCAACATGTTAGATATTTTGACGATTGCAAAGAAACAATTAGAAATCATCTGAAAGAAGGAGCAGCGTTATGGTATGAAAGCAAAGAAGATGAGTTTGAAAATTGGACAGATTTCGAAAATAAATTTCTCAACTATTTCTGGGGGAAAAATAAACAAAGGGAAATTAATCAAGAACTACAAAATGGAAAGTATACTGAGGAAATAGGGATATCTGAAGAAAGGTATGCATTACATATATAGAATAATTCAAAATATCTGGAATACAAATATTCTACCGAACAGCTGGTAGAAATGATCAGCAGACATTTTGAGGAAACTTTGGAGGATCACGTGATCTTAAGAAACTATCAAGATATTGATAGTTTATGCCAATTTTTACAGTTAAAAGAGGCGAAAAGAAGGCAAATGAGAAATAGAAGACAGAATGACCAATATTATAGACCGGAAAGAAGATACCAAGCAAATTATGACCAGAGAAACCGATATCCCAAAACAACAAACGAATATAGGCCGAGAAATTACAACAATTACAATAGACAACAAAGTTACGATAACAGAAACGGCACACAAAACAGAACATATGAAAGGAACAAAAGGGACGAGAGAAACAACCAAAGCTTCCAAAGACAGGACAGAAGAGAAATGAACCATGTATCCGTAGAACGAGAGGAAGAAGATGGATGCAGTGAGCCCAGACAGGATTTTCATAGACCGGAAAGAAGATACCAAGCAAATAATGACCAGAGAAACCGATATCCCAGAACAACAAACGAATATAGGCCGAGAAATTACAACAATTATAATAGACAACAAAGTTACGATAACAGAAACGGCACACAAAACAGAACATATGAAAGGAACAATAGGGACAGAGTTGCACAAAATCATCCGAATAGGAATATTAACGAACAAAGGGACGAGAGAAACAACCAAAGCTTCCAAAGACAAGACAGAAGAGAAATGAACCATGTATCCGTAGAACGAGAGGAAGAAGATGGATGCAGTGAGCCCAGACAGGATTTTCAAGAAAGCATCCACTAAAGAAACATAAAAAACTCTCTGGTATATTTTGTCATCCGAGAGAGTTTATACAGCTGGCGGGGAACGAAAGACAAAACTCTAATTCAAATTTAATATTTTTAGATGCATTTATAAAAAATAAAGCGATTAAAATTTTGATTGATTCTGGATCGGAAATATCATTCATTAATAGAAATTTAGTAAAAGAATTGAATTTGGACATATTTGTGTATAAGATTCCTAGGGTTGCTTTAGTGGGTGCGAACAATAAAAAATTGACGACAGTAAACGAAGGTTTGGGAGTACAGATCAGAGTGGGAGAAAATTTCTATATTATGCAATGTGTGGTGATCGACGATTTAAATCATGATATGATAGCGGGAATAGATGAGTTGAGCGAAAAACACATCACGATTAATTTTTCTGAAAATAAATTGGAGATCAGAGCAGAACCAGACCACAAAGAAGAGGGACAAGAAACAGATATGACGAAAATTGTTGAAAGGACAAATGAACAGGGAAACCATAAAGAAATCAATACGACAGTAGAGAACAAACTGGAAATGCAGGTATTAAATTAATCAGAAGAGGAAAAGAAAAGAAAAAAAAGGGAGAACGACAAGAAAGAAAAAAAAAGGTTGAGACAAGAGAGAACCAGAAAAGAAAAGGTACAGAAGAATTGTCGGCAACCGACAACAAAATAGAAAAGAAACCGGAAGAAAAAGAAGTTATTATAAGAGAAATGAAAACAGTAGAAACGTGGTGCTCGGAATACCAAATGGAAATTGAAAATAGAAAAGAAACAGAAGAAGAACTAAAGGAAGGAGGACAGGGAAGAGATAACCATTATGGACGAAAATCCAGAAGTTTGTGAAGAAATACTATGGACCGTGAACACATATGAACAAAACGAGGATGAATGAAAAATACTATGTGGAGAAAACATGGAAAAGGAAATAGAGAAAATTTTATATAATTATGAAGATCCTATCAATGAAGAAAGCCGACTTGCGAGAAATTATGAACATTCGTTTAAAGTCAAAAACTTTGAAAATTTTAAATCAAAACAGTTATGAATTAGCGCACATAGAAACAGGAAATATACGGGGTATTTTTAACATTCACATTTATCGATATCATGAGTAAATTTCAATAACATATTGTAATAATTTGACCCTTGAAAAACTTTTGTCATTTTATAAAAAAAAATGATAAAGAGTTTTTCGGCGAATCAAATGGCGAGGAGTTGTTGTGGTATTCAAAATTGAAGAGTAAAAATATTAAATTTACGATGAAATCAATATTTCAGAGATTATAGAAAATAAAAATACTCCGAGCTGCCTGGAATTAACCAAAGGCAATCTTAGTCATAAATAATCTTTTGTATAAATATAACAAGTGAATAGTGCGGACACAATGAATAGAAGTTAACGATGGTTTTTCCCCATAAGCCATAAAGTGTTCAGTAATCCGGGTTTGCGCCATGAACAAGACAATAAAAATAGTTAATAAATAAATGATTGTTCGGAATATGTAAATACCCAGTAGAAATTAAGTGTCCTTGTAGAAATAATATGAATTAGGAAAGTTTGTAGGTATTTCTGATTTTATGTGGAAGTGGTATGCAAATTTCTGATTGGCCGAGAATTTGCAAAGTGGATGTGGGTGTGTATAATGAGAGGTTGGATGGATGGATAGAGGAGATGAGAGAGTGAGTTAGTTCCAGTTTCTAAAAGTGAATAGTTGGTTTTCGAGTTGGTCTCCAAGGGTAGTAAGTGATAAAGAATAAGTTGTGAGTTGGTGAAGTAAGTGTGTCCGACGATAGTTGATCTGGTACAAATTTGTAAGTAAACTTTTCCTACTTGTATTCTACGTATCGCTGTTTATTTCGGAACGAGAGATTAAGTTTGGCGAGAGGAAAAGAGGCTGGCATCATTGGAAAGGTACGGGCATTCGAAGGAGAGCATTGAAGACACTAAATTGCAATATCTTGTTTAATATTGCAAATTACATAGGAGGCTGCTGAGAACTGATAGTTAATTTTGCATAGAACGAGGAATTGGACAACTCAAGGCAGAGGAAGCGTTTCAACGGGAGAAACATTCATAATATATTCAATTTGAGAATTTTGGGTCAAATAATATTATATCATATTAGTAACGTGTGAATAACTTGTCGATAGTCGAAGGAGATCAAATTTGTTCTGAGAGGGGACACGGAGCTGTGGAGAGAATTGGATAATTCATACAAATTTTTCTTGGTACAATCGATATATCAAAATTGCCTTAGGAAGGACACTGAATATTATTTGATTTGTTTATGTAGAATAATAAGCTGGATTTTAGATTGTAATTGTATTATATTATCCATGCATTATTGAAGGTTCACGTACGTAGAACGAATTTTGTTTGATAAACATTGTATGCTAATAATTTTGGAGGTATTTTAATCAGTTTATTTTATTACATTATTTTCATATCATATTATGTTGTTTTATTCCGTTATTCTTTGGACCTAACCCATCAGCTGTAAAGTATAGATATTGAAGCACGAGTAAAACCTGAGATAACAAAATTAAAAGGTGTGATATAAATCATAAATCAAAAATTTAAATAATGTTTTATATATAATTTTTGTAAAGTTTTAAAACTAAAATTCTTGATATCACATTAATATATATATATATATATATATATATATATATATATATATATATATATACATATTACTTTCGAAAATGCAATCTTTCACCATTGATTTCCGATACAAATATTTGGTAAGGTAGATTCACAGATATAGTGCCTTGATTTTGCAAGGCAACTTTAAACTGTGAACGATAATGCTGTATCTGGTTAATAAGTACATTTAAAACATTTCAGTAAACTTTTATTCAAATTACATTAGAGGATATTGAACTTTATATACATAGTAGAAAAGTGTAATTTTCATATAAAAACCATTGTTTTGTATAAAACTTAATGAGGTCGCTGGTTAAATGATATTCGATAAATAATAATAACTAAAAAATGAAATAATTTGTTTTTAAATCAATTAGCGAAAAATAGCAAATATAACTGTCAATAAATTAAGAAATTAACTGGCCTTACTCAGTATTGATGTTTGTACAAAGAAAGACAAGCTGGATTTTCACAGATCCGATATCCGATGACACGAAATACGAAATTTTTTGTACGAAAATATTTGATTGTCGTATCCGAAATTTTTTGACATAATATATGTCATATATATGTATGATGTGTCAGATTATTGGACGGATTAATACATAGATAAATAATATATAATTTCAATTAACTGTCAATAAATGTTAGCTGTTTTGTTTGATATAATATATATTTATATTATATTGAGCTACGTTCTCGTCGTTTTTGCCTCACATAGTGTAGAAGACCCAAGAGCAACACTTTATTTCATTGCATTTATATAATGATTAGGTCATTGTTCCATTTTAAATATATTTCAAATAGTAAACATAAACACTCCACAAAAATAAGATTAAGGGTTAAGGTTCAAATTAGAATGTCAACAATGTCAAAATTCATCCGATTTTCGTGCAAAAGTTAAAATATTTTTAACTTCTTCCGATGACTTTTAATCTCGTACGAAAATCCCACCTGTCATTTTTCAACCAATGAAATTCGCTGAAATTTATATCGTATCATCGTACCGTCGGATATCGGACCTGTGAAAATCCACCTTTACCCTTTGAAATATTTTAGTCGTTGCCAAGGAAATCTCGTTGGTACGTCAGGACGTCCGCCGACGCGGCTCTATGGCACGAGAGCCACAAACTTCGTGTGTTTCGTTCGCTGTCTTGTTAGGAAGTGTCTTTAGATTGCAGGTCAGAAAAGAATCCTCTGGCCGTTGGGTAGAAGAGGGCACATCAATAAATCACCCTATTGCATTGTAATTGAGACCGTAATACGAAACCGTACACTTGTGTGCACACTTGTGGCACAGAATACAAAGGAGTCAAATTCTCCGTACTTCAAACACAATACATGAGACAACCAGTTTAGCAATTTTACGAAATAACCGGAAACAATATGTCTTACCAAAGTCGTTAGAATACATAGCATTATATTAGATCACACTACAGTACCGTAACAGAAATATTAATAGCAAAAATATGAAAAGAAATAGTACATACTTTCCCAAACATTCTCCCGCGCCAAAAACGAATGTTTTTAAGAACAGCTGAAAGGGTAAGTGTAAAGAATAGACATGAAAAGATCGATATACTAATAAAGAACTAAGTAAGAATAAAATATAAGTTGACAAATAAGCGGTGGTTATATTTTGACCACAGAACATTGTTGGATGTCGTCTGACCCTGTGCTCAGATTAACAACGCGTACAATGTCATCAATTAGAAAAGAATAGCGTCGAATCAGTAGAATTTTTCGATCGCCTAAACTAGAAAGACTGTGTCATACACAATACCGTTGGCCCCTTTTCCTATAAGAATTCCGTGGGGTGCGAAAAGACAAGAAGAAGAATAGCTTCGAAATCTCGGCGTAATGATATTTCGACAAGCTCCACTGTAGGAAAATGCCAGTTTGGTGAAAATTCTAATAATTGTGCCAGTGATAAAACACGACTAACACCATCAGAGAGGTGTTGATTAGAAGGCATTTGATGCCGAGTAAAGTGTGGTATCAGTTCTTGTATGTGTTTAATACGATTGCCAATTTGGGGTAGAAAAATTAGCTCAAGAGAGCGCAATCGTCGATATCGGAATCGAAATATCGGAAGAATGATATTTCGACGAGCTCCACGGTAGGAAAATGCCAGTTTGGTGAAAATTCTAATAATTGTGCCAGTGATAAAACACGACTAACACCATCAGAGAGGTGTTGATTAGAAGGCATTTAATGCCGAGTAAAGTGTGGTATCAGTTCTTGTATGTGTTTAATACGATTGCCAATTTGGGGTAGAAAAATTAGCTCAAGAGAGCGCAATCGTCGATATAGGAATCGAAATATCGGAAGATCGGACGAACAACCCTTTGACAAAAGTGACTAGATCAGCCAGCAATATGGCTGCCAGGAGTTCCAATCTTGTCGAGACAGAGCGAGCATGAAAATTGGACTAGACTCGTTGACAAAAGTGACTAGATCCGTCAGCAGTATAGCTGCCAAGAGCTCCGATCTCGCGATAGATGTTCCTGTATAGAAATAACACCAGAAATGTAACACATACAAGTACAGAGGTCAGATGTATCTGTTCAGATGTTTCATCATCCCAGGATACATTGAAGTACCACAACGATTTTAGAACACGTTTGACTTGCAAAAAGACATGGAAAATGAATAAAAACCAGAGGATAGCAACAAAAATACGACTGATTTACAAACGAATGGCCCGCTTTGTGAACGGTTTGTCAAAGGGACAAGAAGAATGAGAAAAGAAATTAGTCGTAGGATTCCATTTTAGGCCCAGTACCGTAAAAATGAAAGGTTCCTCTTTGCTAACGAACAACATGTCAAAATGCGTAAGCCAAAGCCTGAAAATAATTAGAGATGGTTGCTGACGTTGTCGATTTGTCTAGCGAAAAACCATCGAGCTTTAAAAGCTAAGCGAGTGCTCACTGCAGAAGGTGAGTAGATCAAAGAGAATCACTCGTAGCGTGATTCTGACGTAAGTGCGTCGAGATGGCTGCTGGCCCACTGCCTAGTGGAAAACCATCGAGCATTAAAAACTAAGCGTTACTCTTGTAGAGTTTATGAGAGAACGAAAACGAAGAAGTACCGTTAGTAACGATACGTAGCAAAACTCTTGGAGAGGTTTAAAAAGTCCGATCTCCAGAGAACCCCTTTTATAGTTCCAAAATTCCTTATTTACTTTAATTTGTCGATACGTTTGCTCTATATCGCAAATAAAACAACAACGAAGATATCGAAAATTAAGCAAAGAACGAGATGCCCTTTTAGGACCGGTATCAAAAGCGTCGATTAGCGACACACCTCGAACGTCATATAGATTGGCGTCGAAGCTAGTACGAATTTTGGATAAAAGAAGCAAAATAAAAATTTGTTTTTTGAAAACTGTGTGAAAGTTATAAGAAATAATCGATTTAAAATCAGATTCAGAAACCGGCATCATATGTTGAGAAGTAACAAAATCTTCCATGAATGCAACATATGTCTCTTTGAGATTCGGAAGTTTCCTGAAGCGATTCTCTAGCATACAAAATGAAGATATGCATAAGAATAAAGAATAAGTAGCGAATATAAACAAGAGAAAAAGATAAATAAAGAGGATTGGGTTGTAAAAACGGTGGAATAACAGAAAATCGGCTTGTTAATTTTCGAAAAATTAACAACTGAGAAATATCCTTCACGAGCTTCGTCGAGTTGGGACAAAACTAACAGGTGCCTACTATTTTCGACTTCCCAAAACCTTTGTAGAAAATATCTATGTTTGTATACATAGAAGTAACGAAAGATGTGAAATAAAATATAGAATAAGTCGTAGAGACTCGCCCTTATAGAACATAATTGAAACTGATTTCTAAGACCACAGGATGATTTGGTTCGCCAAGAATTTTGACCAGAATTTACGAAACGAAAAACCAATTCAACCCCTATGAGTATGTCTATAAGATCTGATTACCAAAATGCGTGATTTGGTAGATCACGGAAATAAAATTGGCTGTGGAGCCTGTATCTAGCAGGATACGAATTATAAGAAAGATGCGAAAACATATTTGATCTGTATCAACTATGTGGAAAGAAATAGACGAGGACATTAAATGTGGTTGTGTAGCAAAATATAAATGTTAGTATTTGAAGAAGTGGTTGTCTAAAGGAACAAGATGAATTTGAGCGTTGGTTAACAAACGAAGCAAAACGCGAGACCGTGATTCGCAAACCGTACAATTCGTCGTTTCGAATGAGGTGGAATCAGGCCATGTACACAAGGATTATGTGGATTAACCAACGAGAAAAGTTCTTGAAGCCGTTTAGTCCCAAAAAATACAAACATTTACATGAATAGTGAGAACCAGAACACAAAGATTTTATCAAAATATTGAAATAAGACAGCGATCAAAAGCGAGTAAAAGAAGACAATAAATTCAATCGAAACAAGGTTGTGAGATTTATGAAAATCTACCCTGGCTACGAATAATAATGAAGGCGTGTGGTTTTGATACTTGAATGCGTTTCATAGGCCTCCTTAAATCTAGAGAATGCCGAGTATGGCGCGAAAAGTTGCATTTGTTCATTTTGTTGAGCATTGTAAGATACAAGCACGAAAGAGAGGACAATGCAGACATAAATTAACAAATCAACACGAAGAGAATATCTAGATTTAAAGAAGTGAACAGTTTTAAACAAAATCAATTGCAAACAAGTAAGAATATCGATAAAAAAGGTAAGTAACGAAGAAGATCGAAAGAAATGTGTTTAAGTTAACAAACAAGACGTACAGAATGAGTTGGGAAGTATTGTACAAGTAGAACAAAAATAATTCATAAAAATCAACACAAAAATAATGTAAATATGTAAATAAATCACAATAAAACACAATAAATCGTAAATGTAATATATGTATAATTAATGTATGATATTAATCAAAATATATATGAAAGTACTTTACCTATTGAAATTATGAATTATAAAAATAGAAATAAATTTAAAAATTGCTGTGTAAATATGATCCAATTTAATTATGTAAATTAAATTTAAACAGAATGCCGAAGGACCGATTTAAAGTTAAATTGAAAAGAAAAAAAAAAAACAATTAAAATGAATTAATTGAAACACAATGAAATTAATTGAATCAAAGTCAAAAAAAAATTATTATTTATCATCCGTGCTCGAAGTGACCAAATGTTTTGTATAAAACTTAATGAGGTCGCTGGTTAAATGATATTCGATAAATAATAATAACGAAAAAATGAAATAATTTGTTTTTAAATCAATTAGCGAAAAATAGCAAATATAACTGTCAATAAATTAAGAAATTAACTGGCCTTACTCAGTATTGTTGTTTGTACAAAGAAAGACTTACCCTTTGAAATATTTTAGTCGTTGCCAAGGAAATCTCGTTGGTACGTCGGGACGTCCGCCGACGCGGCTCTATGGCACGAGAGCCACAAACTTCGTGTGTTTCGTTCGCTGTCTTGTTAGGAAGTGTCTTTAGATTGCAGGTCAGAAAAGAATCCTCTGGCCGTTGGGTAGAAGAGGGCACATCAATAAATCACCCTATTGCATTGTAATTGAGACCGTAATACGAAACCGTACACTTGTGTGCACACTTGTGGCACAGAATACAAAGGAGTCAAATTCTCCGTACTTCAAACACAATACATGAGACAACCAGTTTAGCAATTTTACGAAATAACCGGAAACAATATGTCTTACCAAAGTCGTTAGAATACATAGCATTATATTAGATCACACTAGAGTACCGTAACAGAAATATTAATAGCAAAAATATGAAAAGAAATAGTACATACTTTCCCAAACAACCATTATAATTCAAAAACGGTTTACAATAGATATAGGTTAACAAAAAATGTTCACAATAACGTGAATATTTCTAAAACTAAAAAATATACAGGTTGTCCCAATAAAAAACTAAGGTATAAGCAACTTCAGGTATAACCGGAAATACTCTTCAAAACCCCTTCATTTCAATTTTCATGATTCAATTACCTTTAGTTCTCGAAATATTTCCCTCAGCCTGTATATATATATATATATATATATATATATATATATATATATATATATATATATATATATATATATATATGTTATTGTGATATTTAAAGTCTTGGTGCGCCAAGCAATAATTAGCTAATTAATTTTTTTTTTGATTAATTAAAAAATTAAAATTATTTAAATGATATGATTATGACTCTATCACAATTTTTAATTCTTTTATCTCAGGGTTAAATTCGTGCTTCAATATCTATGCTATTACATGTGAAAGGTAAGGTCCAGAGAATACCGGAATAATAAAAAACACATATGATCTAACACTAT
This sequence comes from Diabrotica undecimpunctata, assembly GCF_040954645.1. Lineage (NCBI taxonomy): Eukaryota > Metazoa > Arthropoda > Insecta > Coleoptera > Chrysomelidae > Diabrotica > Diabrotica undecimpunctata. The sequence continues at coordinate 63,566,952 of NC_092808.1, forward strand.
ATATTGAAATAAAAATAATGAAATAATTCACACTCAAAAGTTTTCAATAAACCAATCTCATAATCGATAAACTGAATCTCTCGTTGGCCTGAACAGTGACTCTTGGAATATAAGTAGGAAAATATGACTTACAATATTTTGCTGCTTCAGCTTCTGTCAGATACACTAACTCCACAAAAACTCACTAACATTCAACACTACTGCTTGCTACATCTCGGGAACAGCCAGAGAACAATCACTGTTCGTCTTACAGACTTGGAAACCAACTGATTATCTTTTCTCTCTCCTCAATCTCGCTAAACTTTTTCCTACATACTTATCCCACCTTTTTCAATCTCCGCCAATCAAAACTCGTCACAATTCCCCCATTTTTTCATTTCGATAACAAACAAATTTTTACCTATAATTATAAAATTTCCTAAAAGTTATTTACAAATAATATTTTCTATAATTCTTAAAAACTAACAAAAACCTCTTTCTAAAATCTCTTCTATTTGTCTCTAATCACTGCATTAATGTATTTTGGAAAACCCCGTTCAATTGTCTTTGGATTTCACTTAAAATTATGCGGGTCACTCAAGTATAACAAAGAAATAATTTATGCAAAGCTTACATTTTGTTTAGTACAGGTAATCCAAGAATTTAATAACTTTCCTTCTTCGAAATGTTTGTTGGATATTATCCTACTTATCTGAATTATTTTAATGTTTTTGAACTTTGAAATATTTTTAAACAAACCAATATTTTTCTCGATTTTACATATAACAATATATATATATATATATATATATATATATATATATATATATATATATATATATATATATATATATATATATATACTGGCGGAAATGCAATATTCCACCATTGATTTTCGATACAAATATTTTCATTTGGTAAGGTACAGTCACAGATATGTTGCCTTGACATGCATCATTTTGGTAAGCGGTAAACCAAGCAATAAACACAGCAAGGGTTTAAGAAGGAAAGGCTCTAGCTTTGAACTTTTAAAAGGGCCGTGCTTTTAAAAGAATGGAGAGAAGCACACTGTCTGATTTCTGGGGTGATGAAGAAAAAGGAGCAGGAGGACAGAGGAGGAAATTGAACCAGGGATCTGAAATTTATGGTTAATATTATTTATTAGTTTATGGCCTAACGTCTGAAACATTTTCTGATTTACGGTAATAGGTATGGTTATTTATAAATTTTTAGTTTTTTATTTTAGTTATTCATTGAATGGCAAGACCACCTCTCTGGAACGGTGGTTAAGGTTTTAGCCGAAAAAGATTTTCCCCACCGTTGTCTGTCAGAATTCAATGGATACCTTCTTAGGCTCTTACTAGAATCTGGCAATATGGCAATTAAAAAAAATGAACCGTACGAATTTTATATTTACATAGAAAATTAGAGTTATATAATCATTACTAATTTTATAATAAATTATATTGTATTAATTATGGTATATTTTTATTAAACATTTGAAAATTTATCCAAAAGAACTAAAAAGTAAAGAAACATCTTGAGAGTGGTTAGAACTAGTCACATACAATCTAGTACCTATCTAGAGAAATAATAACCTTTAAACTACATGAAAAACATATTACATTTTAAAAATGTGGTGACACGATGTCGATGTTATAGGGTATCACGTTAAGAGCACATACTTATTCCCGCTCGAAAAATAGACAACAGTCCAACGATTGAAACCAATGAACTGTTGGCAATTAAAAAAAAATGGCTGGCTTCCGGATTTGGAGCCTGGTATTTTTAGAGTTTATATTTTAGGTATTAGTTATGTGGATTTGTTATATGGACCCCCATACTCGAGTATGAACTCTCAACGTTTCGCTACACTTGTAGATAGCCTATTTAGGAGTAGGACTTGGCTATGATAACTAAAGTACTCAGTAGCCAAAGGTGAAACGTGAATCCGTTGAAACAACTCTGCACCAGCACTTATATCGGGTGTTGTAAGCCAACCATTGTTGTATTCATTCAAGTAGCTGACACAGCACGTCGCGTTTACTGAACTAGGTGAATTTTTTTGGAGTAGAAGTAGGAATTTGTGAAAATATTATGGGACAAGATAAAGTTTAATGCATCTTTGATGATCTTGGATTCGAATTTTGACGGACTGACTAGTTTCGCCGACATTATGGAATATACAGTACAAAAATAAATCTTTGAGAGGAGACAGGAAATTTTCTTGTGTAGTCGGAAAGTGATGTAATATATCGGAAGATGTAGGCGGAGTGAAATGAGAGTTAGTTGTGAGTGGATGTGTAGGATGATTTAGAAGTGCCCTAAAAGATAACAGCCAAAACATATGACGTTACTAATATATTTATTTTATTTCATGAAAAAGATACATAATTAATTGGGCAGCAAGAAAATATTTTCTAGAATACTGCCATAAACTAAAGAATGCATGTTTTCTCTTACTTAACTTACCTTAGGATGTTTTTCTTTATTGTGTTGCCTTAGCTGACTGAAGGTTTTAAAGGTTTTGTTGCACTTTTCACATGTTGAGTTATGGGTTTTCTTGTGTCTATTAAAAAGGACTAAAGTTTTAAATTCTTTGTTACATGAAGAACATACAAATGTTTTATCCTGAAAATTGAAGAATTATTAATTAGAAGCAATATATCAAAAATATAGAATTTTACAGTTTTTAAAATAATTCTTATAAATGAAAAGTGTAGTATTTAACCACTTAATCTGGACATTTCATAATGTTAGTAAGGAATAATCATATATAATGTCCGGTGTATAGCGTCCTGCACCTTCCGGTTCCGAATCTCTATGTGCCTCTATGGACCCCGTCTTCTGGTCGTAGATCTTATCTCTGGCATTGCCTTTTGGACTCCATTAAGCCACGTTGTTTTCTATTTCTCCTCGTTTTTTCGCTCAGGTAGCTGACAATCCAATATTATCTTCGGTATGCGATGCTCTGTCACTCAATAGATGCAGATTGACATAAATCAATGATACGAATTATTGCATATACCTACTACTACTATTGATATAAAATCACGGTTGCTGGAACGGAAGGGTTTAATCAAGTCCCGAGTCTAATTAGTTTAATTATCAGTTTTGATTTTAAACAGTCAGGTGTCAGGTCATACAGTTAAATTTGGGATATTTTAATTTTAACTTGGAAAAAGCGTGATTACTTAGGCACAATTTCCTCCCATACCACCAGCACACATTCTATGATCTTAAAGATGTTGGTCTATTAACATTGGGCATTATGATTATTTTATCGCTCACCCAATGATTTATAGATCACCAGTATCCAGCTTCTTTTTCAAGTGCCATACGCTTCCAGCGTGTAGACATTCTGGGTTATAACATGCTCCTATATGGTTCGTTAATTTTGAGAGACCATGTTTCAGCCCCGTATGTTACTATGGGCCATATAAAACATTTTAATTTGGTATAATAAGGTATTTGAACTTGTTAACTCTTTCCAAAGGTTTACTATCTACTAAGATTTGGGCCTGGTTACGTTGTTATCTGCTAATGAGCATAAACTTTGTTCGATTATTAGGCCAAATACTTTTTATATTCTGTGCACATCATTCAGAAGTACTTGTAAACCCTCTAACTTATCTACGAGTACGGCAGTGTCATCGGCATAATGTATGTCGTCTATATATGTTCCTTTTATTTTTATCACATTTGTTTGGTTTTTTATAATTCTGTCTAAATTTGTATATTACAAAAAATTAACATTAAAAATGTTCAAAATTTAATTCTGTAGCAGTTGTCATTGTTCAAATTCCTGAACCAAAACGATTTTTTAAGACTACCACTTATTGCCTTTTTTATGTTAGCTTCATTACCTATGTTCTGATCAAATTATGTAATAATATTTATAAATTATAGATAAGCATAATTGTTGGGAAGGAAGTGTATGAAATAAATTATATTGTAAACACTACGTGAACGCGTTAAAAGTTTGAGCGGTTGAAATATAAATGTATTTTGAGGGAATATTGAAGATCAAACATATAGGTACGTCGTTAATATTTATATCAATGGGATATTTCAAACAAATAATTTATGGTAATGAAATAGCTAACTTTATCTATTATTAAAAAGTTTAATATCGTTTCTAAAAACCCAATACATTGTTTTTTTTTTTTTTTTATTTAATACGCTGTATATTACAAACAGAATGGAGAGGCGGAATAACGATGGCCGGCAAAATAATTACGAACCATAGATATAAGAACGATACCCTAATGTTAATCTGGGAAGAGGAACTGGTCCAAATAATGAACAAGCTGGACACAATGAGCAGGGAATATAGGCTTAATGTCGTGTCATATTATCATGCACGTTGCGTTTCCAGCACATAGCGTTTAGTTTCCGAAAAATATAATTTAAATGGTTTTAAATATGAAAAACTCACACTCTCCGGAACGTATGGTATCAGACACCTAACGTTTCCGTTCAGTATATTTGAAAACAATATTTTAATGATGCCGACGGCTACGTAACGAGTCGTAACCGGTTGGTACGCATAATGTGAATTATATGTCAGTCGTTTTCCCCTCGTTGTTTATTCGAGGCTATTTTGTCATTTATGCATGTGTTTTTATTGCTTTGTGACAATTAATCACGGAAGTGATAAACAATTAGGACTTTTGTACGGAAGTGATACATTTTCTTTTTAAAAATACTTTTTGGTTTGATATGTATGGCATCGTTAAATGTAGTATTTTGTTTTTTAACTGAAGGTGTAATTAACTTTAACACATGTTTAAACTGAATCCTATTCATTCTAAAATATCCATAATATTTTTCATCGTCATCAATTAATTCTTTATATAAAGTGCAGTATTCACCTTCCTTCTTCCTTTCTCAGCATTGGATGTAGTTCAAACCTTCTTTTTACTGCAGTTTTTCTTTCTTCATCGTTAAGTAGAAGAGCAATTGCACATAATTTTTGTCGAGAAAAGCGAGATCATATCTTCACCGAACCAAACTGAAACGTTCTATGTATTGTATGAGAATGTGAACGCGCAGTCCGATTGCTGGAGTGGAAATGCTACGTGCCGGAAACTATACGTGCACGATACTATGTCGCGACCTTTATGCTGAATAAGAAAAAAACCCAAATTCTGTTAATAGAGCGAGATTGCTGATATTGAAGTGGTCGAGATATTTAACTAGGTACCTCGGATTACTAATTACTTAACTGACTGAAGTCAAGTTTCCTTGAAATATTTTCTAACCGTTAGAACGAACTGAAGAAGAAAATCAATATAATATTTAAACGATGTATAAAAAATGAAAAATGACATTAATTTATTGTTTTGTACCTATACAAACATTTCTAAAAATTTGAATTTTTTTAACACAAAGTTAAGAACGCGTTTTTATACAGTGTTGAAATTAGAAACATACTGTTTAACATTAGGTAAATGGTATGTTAAGCTTTTAAATGCAACAGGGAGATATGAAGGGCGTATACTACTTAATTTACTGTCATTTAAAAAGAGCCCCTTGCGTCTTCTATTCTAGCTTTTTAGAATTTGTAAATAAGTTTTTCTTTCAACAGTCTTCAATATAGGTATTCTTTAATTTACATTCCATTTTAATTTTTAGGGCTTCCCATTTCATTTATTTAACTTCTTTTTTCATAATGGTTTCTCCTATTTTCTTATCAACAGTTTTCTTATATTAATAAATAAACATTTTAAGAAGAACAAAATATTATTTTTTTATTTGCCTCTACCATTATTTTTTCGGCTTATTGTACACCTTCCTTTTCTGTAGCGTTTTGGTTCAGCTTTTAGTGTTAACGACTACTTACGTAGCCGGAAGCGACGTCTTTGCTTACCCTCCGAAGCACGGTGGTGGCTCAGTTAAATCAGAAATTGAAAATTTGCTAATGTCTGTGCCGGGATCGAACCCAAGGCGTCCGTACCTACCTAACGAAAAAAAAAAATATATATCTCCCCAAATGTCTGTATTAAACATATTATTTATTTAAAAAGAAACCAAAACAATAAAAACAATGTTGAGAATCCGCTCCGAACTTCCCTTACTAACCAGAACACAAAAACTTAAAAATTAAATTAAAATGTTTCTGTTTAACTGAAGTAGAAATAATAATATAAGGATTCAATACATTTATTTGTCTATTCCAAGGAAAATATCAGAAAATGAATTCAGCCGTATTTTATAATTTTACCCCTTTAAGTAAATAAAACCCCTTTAGAGTGGCGCCTATGTCATAAAATAACTAAAAAAAGTAAACATTTTATATACGTTCCTAGTGATCTTTAAACTGAAATTTTTACTTCACAAATTTATTGAATCACTACAAATAAAATACTTTATTTTTTTATTCAAAAAAAAGGGTAGATGGCTAAGTGTATAGCATGAACAAAAAAATTATAATCAACTCACTTCAGAGCTCTCTTCCGAATCCATTACTAACTTACTAAAGTTTTGAGTAAAAAGATAAGTTTAAATTTTAAATTCACTGTTTAAAAGACACTGTTTTTACAAAACTTTTTATATTTGACACTACTACACTGTTAAAAAGGTAGCCATTGTTGTTCAACTACAACTACAGAGTTGCCAAAGCCAATCAATCAATGATTACGAGAGTGCATAACACTACCAACTATGTTTGTGTGATTAAGGCAGAAAAAACGGCACATGTAAAGCAAATTTGAGTAACTTACACATTGTATTAACTGCAACATTGTGTTACAATATTCTAAATTTTTTGTTAAGCTTTTAATAATCCAAATACCTGTAAATCACCACCACACTTGATTTATTAAGATTTTAAAATAAAATATATATTTTTTTAATTAATTCTTAATATATATTATATTAATAAATATTTTAAAATAGCTGGATATGCATTACAATATTATTGTAATTCAAAAAGTGTTAATCAGTAAAAATTTGATTCTCATACCTATTATACATTAATACAATATCGGTATGCCATTTATCAACTGTATGTTGTTTCAACACTGGCAAATTGTAAAGAAAATATAACCTCAAACCATCACTGATAAAAAACACTAAAAATAAACAAAATGGTAAGAAAACGCTCAAAAGTAGCAAAAAGGCATTATTATAGTGAGGAGGAACCTGAAACAGAGTCCGATTTCGAAGATGATCCAGCTTACGAACCGGCTCCTAAAAAATATAGTCTGAGACAAAGAAAAAGACAAACATTTAATGCTGATGATTGGGATTATGAAGAGGATGTACCTGTGGAGACTCCTAAAGTTGCTTCAGATGATGAAGAATTTAACGTTACCAATAATAATCCCAAATTAGATGAAGCAGCCAACAGTGAAAATGTAAGTGACTCTACTGATAAACCTACTGAATCTGCAGTTGAAGAAACTGTAGGAAATTGTGATGAATTGGTGGACTTTGAGGACATGATTAGAGCAGATGTAGTAGTTAACAAAAACAGAATAGATTATGATAATGTTATCCAAAAAACAGAGATTAAAGTACAACCTTTAAGTGAAAAAGAACAAGTACTAAAGAAGTCTAAATCTCAACCATCCAAACCAAAACTTAAAAGGGGAAGAAAACCTAAGAGAAGAAAGAGTGAAGAAGAACCCCAATATTTTGCTCCACAAATACAAGAGGATGAAAATGATGAAGATTATCACCCATATAAGCCAAGGAGAACTAGAAAACCCAAAAAGAGACCAGCTGGAGAAATTGATAGTAGTCTTTTAGAAGATTTTGATAATGATGATGACTTGGAAGATACAAATGACAGGGATTACAACCCAGAAGATGATTTAGACTATCCAGGGCTTTCTAATTTTATTTTAAATAGACAAATCAGTGATGATTTTGAGGATACTACATCTAACACTGTTCTTAGTAAAGAAGGTAGTCTACCAGAGCCACGTAAGTTATTTTAATATACAATTAACTAAAAAGTATTTTGTCGTTAGACACAAATGGTATTTTCTAGTCTTTATTATAAAAAATAGCTTCCCAAAACAAGCAGTCTGTCATGGCCTAGGTCAATATAATGTAGTTAGTCCCCTACAAATAACTTTGGTGATGTCTAATTGTCCATTTTATTGTACTAGACTTAGTGTGTTGTTTCTTTACTAGCTAATGTTGTTGCTAAGTCAAATGTTGGTTTATTTCTAATATCTTGTAATCCCTAAATTTTTTTTTCAAGGTAAGTAGCAGAAAAATACTATTATTTTCAGAAAATTGGAACAATTTGTATAAACTATTAAATTATTGCTTATTTCTTTGTGTGGGTGTGTGTGTGTTTGGGGGGGGGGGGGGAGTTAGTGTGGCAGCAGACAAAATCTATTTGCCACAAAATATGAAAATTATTAATTATTTGAATTGTTTGATGTTGTCTATTTCTTTAAACTATTCCACTATTTTTGCATGTGTGATAAAATTTATGATGTAACCAAGTACAGATTTATCTTATGAAGACAGGAGAGATGTTGTAATATTTAGCAGCAATGGAAACTCATTGTGAATTAGTTCTTGATATAGAAAAGTGTAGGGTGAATGCTAAAATATTGATTTGTTGATTTATTTGCAATTTTTTTGTAATTATCTTTCCATTTACAACTGATATTAGGTTTGAGAGCATTATTTAAATCTTTTAAATTAAATACTTTATCAATATGGTGGCAACTGTGAGTACTTTTTGGGCTATATGAGCAATTTCATTATCTTCAACTCCACAATGTCATTTCATCCAAATAAACGAAAGTTATATTATTTTGCTTGAGATCCATAATTAATTCTTTTATGTTCACGATTAAGGCTTTTCGGAATTAATTTAGTGGGTGACTACTAATAGCTTGTAATGTTGACTTTGAGTCTGAAATTATTGCAACATTTGTGTATGTTTGAGTTACACACCATTTTAATGTGTTTTCAATGGCAAAGGACTCAACCGTAAAAATGGAACAATAATTTGAGATTCTGTACTTTTCAATATGATTTTGCCTGAAACAAAAAATGTTGAACCTACGTTTCAATCTGTTTTTGACACATCTGTATATTTTTTTGTTAAATTCGACTCAAGGCTATTCAGAATGGATTTTATCATGGTTTCGTTTAAGATATTGCAATCTGAATACTGAGGGAGTATGGTGGTAGGTTTATTAATTATAGAATCAAAATTTTGTGCATACAATGGCATTTTATTAAGTTAAACAATATTGGTTTGAAATAAGTTCGTATTAATAAAAACATCTTTTCTTTTTCCAATAATAATTTATCAAATTTTCAATTACAAGAAAGTTCATTATTGCGATAAAATCACTGTGGTAACATATGTATTTTAATAGAGTTTTATTAGTAAAAACTGTCTTCGAAAAACTAAGAGGAAGTTCTTGAGACTCAGCCAGAATGGCATGACTTTGCTGAAGATACCATGGCTTCCAAACATGTTTTTAGAGCTTTATAGTATATTCGATCGAGAGTAAGTTGGTTAGTGTTAGAGGTAAAACCATAGAGAGTACACCTATAATCCTAAATTGAACAAAACTTGTAGAACATTAAGTAAATTTGTTTATCCCTGTCCCAGCTCTGTTTTTTGAGAGGAAGCTCAGAACATTAATTCCCTTTTCACATCTTTGTTTGATATATGTAATGTGACTAGTCCATTGAATTTTTTTATCTATAATTATACCTAAATATTGTCGAAAGTATGTTTAAGTCTATCATGTAGCGTTAATAGGTATCATGGGTGACATAAATGCATAAATCATCCACATAATGAATAATGTGTGTGCCATCGCTCATCAAATTATGTAAGTCCGCAGTGTTAAATAAAAGATGGCCTAAAATAGAACCTTGTGGAAGCCCGTTGTAAAGTACTGTTGGAACATGTAAAACATTATGATCTCGCAAAAATATTTTTCTATTAACAAACAAATTTAAAATATTTATAGAGACTCTTTTATTGATATCACCATTTTTTAATATAGTATTTCCAAATCTACCACATCATAAGCCTCCTTAAGGTCCACAAAAAGACATAACATGTAAGTAATTTCTTTTTGATAGATACAATTGTGTGTCTGTAACTAAATGGGAGATTGCATCAATTGTACCTATGCCTATACAAAATCCATACTGATTTCTTGTTAAAAGTGATCTGCTTTCAACAAAATTTTTGAGTCTAAATTTTATAAGCCTTTCGAAGTTTTTGTAATACACTATAATAATGAAATAGGTCGGTAGGATGAAGATAGGTTAGGTTGTTTCTTAGGTTTTACTAGAAGAGACACTATTATATTTTTAAAACTATTTGAATACTTTTGTTTCAACCACCAATCATTAAAAATTTGTAAAAGAAGAAGTTTACCATTTTCAGGTAATTTGTTTATTACCCTATAAGTGAACCCGTCAAGACCAGGTGTGGTATTTTTTGATTTTTTTAAGTTTAATTCTAATTCTGAAGAGCTAAAAATGTTTGGAAGAGGTTCTGTGTCTTGGTAAACATCAAGCTCATTAAATGTTAGAATAGGTGAACATCAATCTTATATTAAAAATAGAGAATTTGATAGATCTCAAATATGTAAACACGCATGAGAAAATAGACATGGTATTCAATAAAACGATTCAAGTATAGTCCTAAGAACAGAGGGTAAAAAGAGAAAAATCAAAGAAGCGGCTCTAATTATGCTAAATGAGACTAATCGCGTCGCAAATTCCTCAGCAGAATGCAATAATATCTGGATAGCCATATTAAAAGACAAATTAATAAAAAGAAAATACCACTATTAGTAAGTAAATAACATATCGAGCATACATCATTTATGTTTTTAAATCACACGCATATAAAATCACAGTTTTGTGTTTATTGAGAGTGAACTCAATGTGAGACCGAATACTTACCATATCGGGATATTATTATGAGGTTTTTTCCTGTTTTTTCCTTCTGATTTACCATGAAATCACTAACAGGAGAGTTCTTCTTAAAGACGACTCAGATACTATGATTTTTCTGATTCTCCAGTTGATTTCATGTAATCGAATGAACTATGTTACCTACAATAAAGTCATTCCAGGAACGCAACCCAGCAATATTCTCAATATCATTTTAAAGTCGTCTACTTTAAAATATATAACGTATGTCTGAATTGTCAATATGAATGAGTAAGATAAAATTAAATTATTAGAAGAATTTTTCAGCAAGTAACACAAAACAAAATTTGTTTAATTTATTAATGTGTTGTATTTCGAGAACGATTTCCTAAGTGGAAATCGAAACGTTAAAAATAAACTTATTTTAAACTTAAATTGTAGCTTATTCCCAATAAAAGTAGTAATTGCGTTGAGATATGTATTCAGCAAGACGGATCTCCATCTCATTTTGGTGTAAATGTTCGGCGTTATTTAGCTCAGATATTTCCCGGCCGATAGATTGGTAGATTAGGTAGTATTGAATGGACTCCTCGTTCATCCGATTTGAACACTAAAAATTATTTTTATTGGGAGTACTTGAGAAGTAGAATATATAAAACTAAATCAGCAAGTGTTGCAGAGCTAAGACAAAGAATTATCGATGAATACATATTAATTTGTAGAGAAACATGGAGAAATGTAATAGACGCATTCTACCATCGTTTAGGATACTGCCAAATTAACAACGGAGGATATTTTGAAGACTGGATTAGGTAGACATTCATTTAGCAATGTAGAAAACTTTTAATTATTATGTTCAAATTTAGTTATACATAGTTTCAATCACATTTATTGAGACGATTAGGCGTTTCTGGGCTTTTGTTTTATCTTTTTAAGATGTTCCTGACTACATAAAATCGTAGGTATTGTATACGGTTGAACAGGTATTGAAGTGAATATTTCAATAAAGGTGCAATATACTTCTCCTTATAGTGCCGTGCACCTATAGTGCGTTGGCGAATTATCTTAAGGCCAGACATATATCTTTTGCGGCATGCAAAAGCTCGCCAGTGTTTTTATACCTGTCCACTTCTTTATATTTCGTAGCCACGACATTTGTTTGCGACCTTCTCATCTTTTGCCCTCAATTTTTTTTTGGAGAATTAGTTAAGGGATTGCGTATTTTTTTCCTCTGAGGATATGGCATAGATATCCAATTTTTTATATCTTGAGAGTAATTTGCTCTCAGTATTTTCCATTCTTAAGACTTCCTCGTTTCTCACCCTAACTGTCCATGGTACGCGGAACATTCTTCGCAAGGTCTACATTTCGAAGGCCTCCTACTTGTTAATGGAGGATTTTTTAACGCCGATGTCTCCATGCCGTATAACAATATTGACCATACATAGCATTTCACCATCCTGTAGCGGAGGAAAAATTGCGGTTACATAGTAGCGGTTTAAATTTAATAAAAGCACAGCACACAAGGTATTGTATTTAAAAAACCAAAGTGACTAATAGTATTAGAAACATGGTAAATCTGGTAACGTTACAAGCATCAAATCTTGCAAAATAGGTATATCTCCGTTTTTGTATAATTCGGACCACCCTTTTAAGAGATAAATAGGCATTTCCAGAATTTTGGTCCACTCTATATAATAGTGGGTCTACGTAGTTAGCATATGAAAATCTTTTTAAAAACTAATTTTAAGAAAAAATGTATTTCTTATAAAAAGTTCTGCATGGACTAAAACCTAGAATGATACCATCAGATATCAAATATTATTGGTCGTATACGAGATTTATAAAAAAATGTGATTTTTGCCCTTTTTTTTTCGACTATTGTTACGAACATGCATTCGGCGTGGTCCGTGTAACGGTTGCATCTCGTTTTATTTAAAAACGTTACAATATCAAAAATTAATAGAAGAAAAGATGTTTAAAATTAGAAATAACTTTCAAATATTTAACATTGTTTATATACATTTAAAAAACTATTTTGTTCGACATTTTCTCTGCGATAATAGACAAGGCAAGTTCTCTGACAAAGAATAAGAAACATTGTTAACCTAATTGTTTCACTTTATATGATTAGGAGGTACCTACATTAATTTAATTTGAGAGTAGAAGACCTGCAGACATCCAATGTTAACGATGTCGCATAAGATTGAATGACTGTAGAAGAAAAGACTCTAGAAAGAATAGTTTCCAGATAATTGCCAAAATTGTCTATTTACTGATGAATCAAGACTTTATCTTTTACATCCAGATGGACTGTTTTGTGTATGGAGAGTCGGACCTACGATATTTAGAAGAAAACATGGATCCCTGTAGAGTGGAGACCAATAGACATATTAAGACAATTGACCAATGTTTTATCGGATGAGTGAGTTGCAATGTCTCAAGATTTTGTGCAAAACTTAATAACCAGTATGCATGACAGATATCAAGCTCTATATAGATCTTGGGCAGGCACACGCTATTAACAACTAATACTAGCTACAACCAGCTTCAACTCTTAAGGGGTTACACAGGTCTTATATTTTCAAAAAATTAAAAAAAATTTTATTCCATATTAAAGTATAGTACTTTAAGTATTCACACCGAATTTGAAGTAAATTCCAGCAATATTACCGGAGTTATAGAGATTTGAATACAGCGCGGTCAGTACGTGCTCTCTCAGGTTAAAAACTTCAAACGCGTTTTTTCGAAACTTCGTTTTTCCGTGCGATAGTCACGATTTCTCGAGAACGAATCGATGAATAAAAATGTTTTAAAAACAATGCGATTCGTAAAAATCCAAACAAGTATGAGACAACAATTCATTAAATCGATCTATGTATTCTCGAGAAATTGTGCCTACCGCACTCACAGAAAATCAAAGTTTCGAGAAAAACGCGTTTGAAGTTTTCAAACTGAGAGCGCACGTACCGACCGCGCGGTCTTCAAATCTCTATAACTCTGGTATAACGTTACTCAAATGTACTTTAAATTTGTTGTAAATATTAGGGATATATGGAATACAAAATATAATATAAACGACGCCACCTAGGAAAAAAATCTGTATACCATCATTTGATATTTCAATCATATTTTATTCTTGAAAGGTTACAGTTGATTTATTGCTAATTCATTCTACAAATTGATGATTCAAATATTGTTAATCAGAAATTTTACTACTTCACAGTACTTCACAATTAATTTTTTTAGCAAAATTGCTAAAAATATAGGTTACTGTAATTGTAAGGTGAGATCAATGACGTATAATGTAAATATATATTATATGTCATTGCGTATGATAAACATACACTTACTATAAAAATAAAATGACGTTTAATAAACGTCAACGCTTTACTAAAGTAAAATAAAATTATATAAAGGTAAACATAATTAAATAAAATGAAATCAGGTTAAACAGAATTACGTAGAATTAAATAACCATTGCTGCTATACCGTTTCTGCTTCATTACTCATGTAAAATCCTATAAGAAAATGCTTACGTTCATTCTGCTCATTTTTTAAGCGGTTTGTGGTGGAGGTACAATAGTTCGTCGTGACGCATGGTACATTATTGAAAAGGAGAGGGGATAGCGAATATGTTGAGACAGAAAAAACAAAATTGCGGCATTCCTAAGAGGGCATTATCTCATATCTCCTTTTTTATTGGGCCCATTGGAGCGTGTGATACGTTGGCCCGTAAAAGGGAACGATTTCACGATTATATTAAAATAGAAAAAACAAACAAGGTGACTACCAAAAGGGTATTACATATTATTAATGAACGTATAGTTACATACGAGATGTCATAGGGCACTATGGATTAAAATAGTTTAACTAAAAGACAAATTTTGATTTATTGGCTTAAAGAATGCCTCTGGCTGAGTACAAAATAAACAACTGAAAGAATCCTAACATGTGACATAGCAAATGAAAGGGGAAGAAATAACGAATATATTAAGTAAGAAAAAACAGACACGGCGACTATCAAAAGAATACTACACAGTACCCTCATTAATAATGAATGTATAGTGACATACGAGATATCATAGGGAACTATGAATACAAATAGATTTACTATAAGACAAATTTTTATTTATTGACTTAAAGACTTAAAGATATTTTTATTTATTGACTTAAAGAAGGCCTCTGGCTGAATGGCTGAATACAAAATAAACAACTAATCGAATACTATCATGCGACATAGCAAATGAAAGGGGAGGATATATGGAATATATTCAGATGGAAAAAACAAACAAGGCGACTACACAGTATCTTCATTATTAATAAACTATAAATAGATATACTATAGATAAAAATAGATTTACTATAAGACAAATTTTGAATAGCCAGAGAACTTAAAGAAGGTCTCTGGCTGTAAACAAAATAAACAACTGATCAGATCATAATATGCGACATATTAAATAAAAGGGATGGACGTAACGAATATATTTAGATAGAAAAACAAATCAGGCAACTACTAAAAGGGCACTACACAGTATCTTCATTGATAATGAAAGTATAGCGACATACGAGAAATCATAGGGCACTATGGATAAAAATAGATTTACCATAAGACAAATTTTGATTTATTGACTTACAGAAGGCCTCAGGCTAAGTACAAAATAAACAACTGATCTAATCCTAACATGCGACATAGCAAATGAATGGAAAGGATATAACAAATATATTTGTTAGATAGAAAAAACAAAGAGACTACCAAAAGGGCACTACATATCGTCTTCGTTATTAATAAACGTAGAGCGACATACGACAATTCACATGACACCATGGATGATAATAGACATATTTGCTTTATATATAAAGCATAAGGTGAATATAAGGTAAATTTGCTTTAGTGTCCTGAAAAAGGCCTCTGACTGATAACAAAATAAACTACTAGTCTAATACCAGCATATGACTCATGAAATTAAACGACGTAAGATGTATAATACATATAGCGTGCCATCAATATATATATATAAATACAGTAAAAAACATGATGTCCGGTCAGAAGTGCACCAGATCATACTTTATATTTATTTGGATTATATGCAAAAAGTTTATTATTTGATCAATTTAATGACTGACTGTGTATGACAATTGATTGGATCACCCGTCGCATGCGGGCAAAGTTACTAGTTTTATATATACATTATATAGGTATAATAGACAAACATTATTGTATAGTATCCATCATATTTAGCTACATAGATTTTACTTGAAGCATAAACCAAAAGCAAAATCTCTGAAACTGCAGTAGTACCTACTATTTCATTGTCACCATTTTTTTAATGACTTGTACGCTTCTTTGTACGACTTTTTACTAAAAGTGAACAAGCAATATTTGTAGATATTTCTATCTTGCAAACATTCGTTGAATCAGAAAAAATCACCAATTAATTCCATAGTCCATAGATTTTTTGATTAAAAAAAAACAATTTATCCAAAAAAGTTGGAGATAATTTTTATGATACAATGTATTTAATTTAAAAGTTATGCACAGGTTACTTTTTGTAACATGAATGCAATTAATTTAAACGCTTTTTTTAAATGTCGTCTTATTTTATATTTGGCTTTTAACTGGCGATTAAAATATCCTATTACAGACTCATCAGCTGATACTACTACTGCAGACACTACAGATTCAGTTACAAAAACTGACTCAGTAAGTGGTAGTAGTGATTTAGGAATCACACAATCAGGTGCAGCTTCAGAGGTTACAGAAAACGTATCCCAGATCGAAAAGGCAACAAGTATCCCAGATTCAGAGAAGGATATATCTGAAACTGTTGCTGTTAGTGTGTCAGGTAAGTTTTCTATCTAGAGATTCTTTCATTCTTGTTTCAGACCCCCTTACATTATAAAACATTGGTTGTAATTGATGGGGCCTATTGCCACATGGTATAGATTGGATTTGGTTTTAACGAAGGATATAAATATAAATAGCAATTACTTATTTTTACTTATTACATATTTATTTACACTATAATCACAGGTTCACTACTTGACTAGAAGATGACATACGGTTGTATGATATATAATAAGGAAAATTAAGACGGGTTTCTAAACTATATTCTGATCCATTCTCTTGTATAGAGTTTAAATATAATTTCTTCAATGATTAATCGTGCTACAGTGAGGTTAAGAGCGGACAAGGTTGACTTATGTTTATATACTACGCGGGTCAGTCAATAGATAACGTGTTGTATTTGGTTTATATTACTAACTGTTTAATTATATTAATGAAAACTGTTCATTTTACAGAATTTAGTATTTTAATTTATTTAATATAATTCTGCCACACCCTGCGATTCTTAGGGTGCGTTCATAACGGAGGCCATCGCATGGTATCCTCGCCTAGGTCATAGCACTGACAGTGAACGCTCGAATTTAAAATAAAATGCATTTATTTTACCTGGCGATCGATACGATGATCGAAGCGAGGTTCGGTGGTCGGCGCTTAAGGGTGCGTTCATTACGGAGACCATTGCATCGTATCCTCGCCTAGAGCATATCACTGACAGTGAACGCTCGAATTTAAAATAACATGCATGTATTTTACTTGGATACCATGGTCGGAGCGAGGGTCGAGAGTACTAGGGTCGAGGATCGAAAAAATACTAAGCACGAATACTATGGTCAAGTCTATGGTCCAATACCTGGCTCGAGGATGGGCGCTGCGCTTTAACATTAAGAAATTTCGTGTATATTTTGTTTCACGAAAAATGGTTGAGTGCTTAATGGTTACCTGAGTTGATCCTATTGTGTATACAAGAGTCTCTCAATAAACTACCGAAGTACACAGGGTCGTACTTCAGAAAGTTTGTTATTTAATATACTTCATTGGTAGCTGTGTAATACACGATTATAAAAATTTATTAAATTATTTCATATGGTATTTTCAGGTTGTTCAAGTGAATATACTTGATATAATTGAACAATTTTTAACATGAAGAAAGTAGTTTTTTTGTTCTACGTGAATAATTGTAGTACATGGATCTAAATTCAGAAAGGTACTTTCCTTCAAACTTTTTACAGGCTTAGGACTGTCAGCAAAAAACTGGCGTGTTTAAAAGTTTTTGCTCTTCATAATCGGATATCTTTAAAAATGTACAGTAATAATAGTTCTATTTACAGTATATACATACAAACGAATACATAATGTACAAAAAATAGATGAATTGAATAAAAAAATATAGAAATATATATACAAGTTAATATTTACAAAAAAAATACCCAAAACATACCAAATGTATTTAAAATAACCAAAATATATTTATGAATTCCTAAATACCTAATTCTGTTTCGCTGTCACTATCCTCTTCAAGATTAATAACAATTGGTTTAATTAAATGATTCAAAGTAACATATGAAATTTCTACGTTCATTACATGGCGTACTGAATTTTTCCAACTTTCTGGGAAAATATCATCAACACATTTCGTTATTAATTCGACTACACTACCACTTAAAGTCAGAGAAACATTTTGTGATTCTACATTTGACTTTAGTCGGTGCCACATATGCTCTATGGGATTAAATAAACAATAGTAGGGCGGAAGCCGTAACACTGTATGTCCCATGTCCTCGGCCAATGCGTCACAAACATATACTTTTTTAATAGAAAATGATTTTAACACTTCTAACAGTTCATTTTTTAAATAACTTTCTTCAAAATATATATCGTTTTCTAACAGGTAGTTTTGAATTTCAATTTTCGTGTTATTTGCACTTGGATACTTATGTAATTAACGACTGTGGTAACTTGCATTGTCCATTACTATCACACTATTTTGAGGAAGGTTAGGTATAAGACAATTCTTAAACCATTGCTCAAAAAGCTCTGCCGTATCCTCATGGTAGTCCACGCAGGAGTCTTTAATGTTCTTTGCAGAAAGCCATAAGGCATTTGGGACCCAACCATTTTCTGATCCTGCATGTAAAATTGTTATTCTTTTCCCTTTGTTTGATGGAGCTTTTGGAGACACTTCCAACACCTGTTGGAAGAATCGGACCATGTCTCGTCCAGATAAATTATTGGTCGATCTTCTGTACGGTACTTTCTTATAGAAGTTATATATTCAGTACGCCACTTTTGTAAACGATGGGACTCCATAAGCACTTGCCTTTTGTCAATTGTACGATATCTGAAGCCCAAATCCTCCAAAGACTAATGCGGCTACAGTTTATTTGTGTATCATCATTAATAAGCCGTTGTTTTAAAGCATCTAATGTAGGTATCCGTTGCTCTTCGTACATTGTGTAAATTTTTCGTCTTATTAAGTCCTTATCACTTTCGTCAATACATTTGGTAGAACCAGCATCCTTACGCTTCCTTCTTGACTTAATGGGATTTGATGTAATTCTTTTCACCTTGTAAGTAAAGAACTATATATTGTTTTTACGATTTCTCTAGCGTCAGCAGATAAATGCTTTTTCTTTGCCGAAACACTGGAAGAAGCACCATCAATGTTTTTCCACGGACGCCACATAATGCTGTTTTATAGGTATAAATAGGTATAACACTGGTAACACTTGTAACACTTTCAACTAAATGAAACAAAATGTATATTTAAAAATTTCTCATCGGTTTTATATACTTTTACAAATTATACAGAATAGAGGGAACCTGTATAATTATTCCAGGAAATACTTAACGATCAACAAATTTATTGTGATCATTAAAAGATCAACCATTGATAGTGAAACTCACTGTTAAAATGTTTACAACTTTATGAAATAAAATGTATTCCAATCGTTTTTATAATTTTATACAATTTTTTAATCGTTTTTATATTACCAGGAATTTATTATACAAACAAGATAACGACACTCTACAGTAGCTTCAATTTTACCTGAATACTTACCTGCTCAACTAATGTTGACTAAGCTGGGGTACTTACGGTCGGGTTTTATTGCAATCATTAAGCATTCAACCATTTTTCGTGAAATAAACTATACCCTCCAATGTAAAGACATTGGTTGGCCACTGGTCTACCTGGCTTTCGGCATACGACCGTTTGCGGAACCTCTACCCCTACGAGTCCGACGTAGGCCATGCCATTGGAAACTGCAAATATTATTATGATATTTTAATTATCATTGTTAACATCATGAGCACTGCATTTTCCGATGTATGTCTATTTTTGCATTAAGATATTTAATTACGATCTTAACGTCATTTCTGGGACATGTGTCGTAAATAGTCTCTACTTCGTCATATAATTGATCTTTGACAACCTCTTCTTTGTCTGCGGTTGGGGACTAAGCTTAAAAAAAGACTTACTCTTAAAGAACATATTCGTGGACTTATTGGTTTGAAGTCCATAAAAAGATGTTTTGCTTTTTTGTTAACAGAATGCGGTCCAGAATTCATGATTGGTCCTGTGACAAGATAGATATCGCGGTGACTCTTTTCGATAATTCCTTGGCCAGTCCATCTTACATCTTACTTCTTACACAGCAGTAGTACGAGTATGCGCTTTATATTGAGTTAGTATGTCTATTAATTTTTTAAGATTTCAGGTTCATAAAGCCTGCATTTCAGGTTTATATTTTTAAATATTTTTCCTTATTTCCTTATAGTGGCTTTCTGTTCGGCTTCTTTAGATCTAGTTTTCGTAACCATATCTTTTTTACAGGATAGTATGGTTAGCCCTAAGCCCAACCTGGAGGGCATATACTCATCTTATGTTATCTTAATTGCCCAATTGCAAATAACAGTTAAATTTCGTCGGCGATCTGATAATACCTGCTAACTGACATTTTTTTTCAAAACTACGTTTGTTGTGTCTAGAGTTTCGTACACATAAATCATTTATTGTAACAAAATCTGCTGTCTTTTAAATATAAGTCTGGGGACTTATTACGGTCTAACAATACCTACTCATAACAAAATATCAATTAGTGACGGCAATACCTGCTATCTGTCAGTTTGTCTACTGTCTGCGCATTACACCGACACAATATACTTAGGTTAATATTTTGTCCGTTAGAAAATCATCGTGTATTCTATAGTTAACTACTGGAAATTATACATACTAAGTATACATTTAAAAACACTGTGGGGTAAGTAGGTTTGATTAACTATATAATTTTAACTAAAATTTTTTATCTAGTGCGATGTAGATAGCAGATATTGCAAAGAAAATTTTAGTATTTTAATTGCATTTAGCAGCTTCTGCCTTTATTATATTAAGTTAGGCTTAGGAAATTAATTTTTTAAAACAGTTTAGATACATAATTAGTATATAATATATAATAATACCTAACATGCTGTCAAGAGCACAAAAAATATACAACGCTGCTATCAAAAGCTCATTATTAGAGTCTTTTGAGGAACCACAAAATATTATCCCGACAACTGCAATGTGTTATCAAAACCTATCTGTACACAAAATCAAGACGAAGAAGTAACTGATGTTATTTCCAATCAAACCACGGTACAAGTCAATGAAAAAGTTATTTCTTGGCTCCGTAATAATGAAATATTTGAAAATGGGAATTCTCAAAACTTAACAGAACTTATCAATGTAGACATAGAAAATATTCCAATAGTAATAGTGACCAATAATGAACGAAGTGATGAACTATGTAGTTCCAATCAGGACGGTGATTTTATAGTTCAACAGAATAATTCTGTTTTAAAAACACAAAAAATCGCAGAGCCTTGTACTAGTTTAGAGAACAGAAATGTTGTTGAAACATTAGTTTCTAATTCAGAAAAAGCCGAGTGGGGCGATATGCAGCTGCAAGCCTTCCTTTGCAGCTGCAAGCCTTTTTTTTTTAGTCTAGGGTAACTCGTCGAAATATGAATAACTACATAGTTTTCACCGGCCGGAAAATATGGGAAAACTCGGAAAAATTGAGTCCATTTGAAATTCACCCTAAATACTTACTTTTTTTTAATTTGCTCGAATAGTCTGTCGCAGTATTAATAATGATGACACAATTTTCACCTCCCATAAATCTCGGAAAATCCCGGAAAATCTACATATGTTTTTTCATTTTATATCAATGATGTAATAATACTTATATATTTTATAAATTAAATTTCAGTTAATTTGTTACACATTATATTATTATATTCCTTATATTAATTATAATTGTTTGTATTTTTATAATTAACAATATATATTTATATTCTATTTTTCTTACAAATATGATATACAATATTATTCTAATCTGCCTTACTGCTTTGATAAAATAAGTCGATTTTTGCTTCACTTGCCTTATTAAATTTTGCAATGTTTATTGAACTTTACTTTTTTTATTTTCTTTACATACATTGGTTTAAAAGTTAAAATTTGGTTCATTTATTCGACTTAACTGTCAGGTCTGAACCTTTTTGTTGCAGGTTGTTTGTCTTTACTTATTAAGTCAGTCTTTCCATGCATTAACATATTAATGGGCGATCTTAATGCCAAGGTGGGTCAAGGTAAGGTAGGAGAACCAGTAGGAAAATATGGGCTTGGAAACAGAAATGACAGAGGAGATCGATTGATTCAATTTTGCCAAAGTGAAGACTTCGTAATAACAAATACCTTTTTCAAATTACCTCCTCGACGGTTATATACATGGACATCTCCACAACATACCAAAGAAAAAAATAGGGAGAAATCAAATAGACTACATTATGATAGCAAGGTGGTATCATAATGCTATTAAATGTACTAAGACGTACCCAGGAGCTGATAAAGGCTCAGATCATAACCCGGTAGTTACTGTGATAGAGACGAGACCAAAAAAGATTAGAAGACCACACAGAAAGGCACTAGATTTAAATAAACTTAGAAACAAAAATATACGACAAGAAACAAGAGAAGAAATAAATGAAAACCTCCGTTCAGTGCAGCAACAAATTAACGATACAAACAACGTTAACCAAAAATTAAAGTACATAAATACAGCTATACAAACAGCAGGAAAGAAACATCTTACAAAAACAACAACAAAGAATAAGGGGTGGATGACACAAGATTTACTAGACTTGATGGAACAAAGAAGAAAGATGAAGAATTACCCAGACAATACAAAGAAATAAATAAACACATAAAAAAGAGAATAAAGAGAAGCCAAAAAAAGAGAAGCCAAAGAAGAGTGGATCTATGAGAAGCTATGAGAGAAAGTACGATGCGTTCAATATGCACAAAAAAGTAAAAGAGATAACAGGAAACATAAAGAAATGCCAAATAGGTAAACTTAAAGACAAAGATGGAAATCTTATTGTAGATCTAGAGAATAAAATAAAAAGATGGACAGAATACCTGAATGAATTATTTGAAGACAATAGAAACAACTTAACTCAGATAATCAATGCAACTGGGCCAGACATATTGAAAGAAGAAGTAGAATACGCAATAATAAACGCTAAAAATGGAAAAGCAAATGGACCTAATGAAATTCCTACAGAATTGTTGAAGCTTTTGAATGATAAATCCGTAACCATAATATTAAATTTTGCAGCGAGGAGCTAAAACAGTTTCCCCTCCACTTTCCTATGTCGATCTTTCGAAAGGTTCTAAGTTTCGAAAAATTGGATGAATTTTATAGCTATAAAATTCAATATAAAGTTTAGATTTTCTTTCAAAATTTATGCAAATTTTACTTCTTAATGTTTATAAACAATGGAGATATAATTAACAAAAAAATTGTCGCTAACTTCGTTCCTATTGTTGATAGAAGGTTTATATTTTTTGTTAAATGTGAGTTTTTTTACCAGCTATCTAATGGTTGTACGTACAAGTCTGTAGCTTGAAAAATATAGAAGTTATTACAATTGTTTATAAGTAAAAAACATACCCCTTTTTCAAACGTTTATTTTGTAAATAATTTCGATGAAAACTCAATATTCATTTAACTTCTGAGATAGTATAAGTCATAAAGAATCCTATGAAATTTGTTAAATGTGTCCAGCATCATTCATAGGGCAAGTTCAATGGTTTAAATAATTAGTCCCAGGGATAAACAAATTGAATAGCTTTTAAACTATTTGACCGATCTGGGGAAAATTTCGCACAAATTTAAAGGACGGTAATTCCTCAATATTGAAATGTATTAATAACATTTTATTTTGTTAATAAAAAAATTAATTTATAAATTTGTGCAAAAAAACTGCTTTTTTGCAAATATCTCCGAAAATCAGTTATCAATTTTAATTGAAAAAACGGGAAAATAAATATATTCTTGATATAAAAAAATGGTATAAATATTGTTTATTTAAATTATAAGGGAAAAAACTTATAGATAAAAAATCAAATTCTGACCATAAATTATTGTTTAAAAAAAAACGCAAGGTAAAAATAGGAGTATCTTTTTATCTATTCGTCATCTAGTAACCCTCACCTATGTCGTAAAAGCTTCAGATATCTGCGAAACATTTTGCCGTGAAATCAATGATTTTTGTATAACCAGACTGGGCTATAATAGTTTAGTGCAAGTTTGTAGAAATATGTTTTTAAGTACCACTGGTTTAGGACGTTTTACAGTAGTGAGTTGGTTGAAAAATAGTGTAGTCGGAACTACTGAATCACAATCTCAAAGGAATACAAACAGAAAACACAAAAACTACAGAGTAAATGCTTTTGAAGAAAGTAACAGAAACTTAAAAATATTTTTCGAGAGTCTACCAAAACAACCTTCACACTATTGTTATGTTTTTATTAATTCTAATTTATTTTTTTTATTTATTATTGAAGGTTCTATTTATAACACTTACAAATTTATTAAAGTCTTTATTACTAATTTATCTTACACTAATTATTATATAATTTATTATAATACGTGCGTTACATTTTACGACATTTCAAAGAAGCTATTAGTATGAGAGGGTCTTTGGAAAAGTTCCGGGTCGAAGCTGTCCCCCTAAGGCCGACCTGTTCTAGTTTTCCTAATGGTGAGTTTCTTGATTTGCGTCGTACCTAGGGTGCTTACATGAACTTCGTACGTGTCCTATTTCGCCACAATTCCAGCATCTTATGGTCTTCGTTTTCTTCTATGTCATACTTTTGATCACATTAACGAGCTGGTCAAGTTTATCTTCATCTCCTTCCTCTTTTACAGTCCTAACTTTACTGTACCCGCCAGAGACCTGCGTAGCTGACTCGTATTCGAGGGCGGCGGATAAGACATCAACCAGCGTCTTGTGACGAGCTAATCGAAGTGGTCTCTGCATTTCATGATCACGAAGACCATCAATAAACGTTTGAACGGCCAGCTTTTCCATCATGTCTTCGGGAGCTGTTGGATAAGCATATTCTCATATTCTTGAAGAGCCACATCTTTCTTTTGTCTTTGATTTTTAAGTTGCGACTGATATACATGCTCCAAATGTTCGTGGCCATATCGCATATTTAACCTCTTCTTAAGTTGTTCGAAATCATCCGTCTCCTCTACGGCTATGGTCTGAAGCACATCTAAGGCATCTCCTCTAAGAGCGATAGTCAGGTTTACAGCCTTTTCTTTTTCAAACCATCCATTCTCTCTTGCAGCTGATTCGAACTGTTTCATCTAGTTGTTCCATGACGATTTTCCGTCGAAAGTTGGTACTTTAACATGAATAGAACCTCCACTTCCTTCAAATTTCGGCCGTGTTTCCAACTTACATTTCGTCTCGTCTTCTTTTGTCTCTACTGTAATTGGATTATTTCCTCTCTCTGCTGTTCCTGTTTCCTCCATCTTCCTTTCCATCTCTTTCCATATCTTTTCTTCGAAGGCCAACATATCGGCAGCAACTTGGTCTTTTAACGAAGATATTCTATCATCGAGGGCAGACATCTCAGAAGTGACTTTAGAGATTTCCAAAGATATGTTAGCAGAAACTTTGCTTTCCAGAGAAGAAATCTCGTTAGAAACTTTGTCTTCTAATGATGCGATGTCACCAGAAACTTTCGAAATATCGCCGGAAACTTTGTTCTCTAATGATGCGATGTCACCAGAAACTTTGTTCTCTACTTTCGAAATCGACGAGATAACAGTAGCATGTTTGTCTTCAAATATATAAGTTTCTGGGTCCAACCCTTCTTCCTGCAAAGCGTTCTTTAGTCGTTGGACTAACTCAGCCTTTTTTCCGGTAGAAGCTAATTCTCTGTCCTCGAGATGTCTTCTTAAATTCGTAACTGTGAGCTCATAAATCGTCATTTTCACAATTTATTTACTATATTCGACTTTCTGACACCACTTGTTATGTTTTATTTATTAAAGTCTTTATTACTAATTTATCTTACACTAACGATTATATAATTTATTATAATACGTGCGTTAAATTTTAAAACGCGGCGCGATGTTCAAAAACTAACTGTCTTCCTTACAACAAAATTCCTCTTTAAATATAAAATACAGCTATTTTAGATAACATAGCTATGGTAAAATGTAAACGAAAACTATCGCAACCTATCAAATATGAAACTGGCATTAGACAAGGAGATTCGCTGAGCCCAATAATATTTAATCTGATAATGGATGAAATCATAAAGAAAGTTAAAAAAAGAAGAGGATATAGAATGGGAGAAAAGGAAATAAGTATAATATGCTACGCCGATGACGCCATAATAACAGCCGAAAATGAAGATGACCTACAAAGATTAATTAAAGAATTCGAAGATACGGCGCTCATATACAACATAGAGATCTCAACAGAGAAAACTAAAGCGATAGTGATAACAGCGGAACCGAGAAGATGTAAACTAGTCGTAAATAACAAAATAATTATTGTACAAGTGATGGAAACTGAATACTTGGAAATAAAACTGTCAAGTTACGGAAAAGTGGAAGAAGAAGTAGAAAAACAAGTGAACATGGCAAACAGAGCAGCAGCATGTCTCAACAACACAATCTGGAGAAATAAATACCTCACAACGGAAACGAAAACCAGGATATATAAATCAACAATAAGACCGATAATGACGTACACAGCGTAAACAAGAGCAGATACGGCGAAAACACAAAGACTACTGGAAACAACAGAAATCAAAGTCTTACGAAAAATAACAAACCAAACTCTAAGAGACAGAGTAAGAAGTGAGGAAATACGAGCGAGATGTGGTATAGAGGAAATAAACGCGTGGACCAAAAGAAGAAAAGTGGAATGGAAGCAACACATCGAAAGAATGACAGAAAATAGAATAGTACGAATAGCAAGAGACAAATCGCCAAATGGAAGAAGATCATTGGGACGACCGAGGAAAAGATGGTCAGACAACGTCAATTGAGGCTAAAAACCGAAGTAAAACAGGCATTTTGCCTATTTATAAAGTAGGAAGAAGAAGAAGAAGTTATTCTCGAGGTTTCATTGACCTTCCGGAACTTCTTCGAACGCCGTGGAACCAAACAGGTCTTTTAGCGAAGGGACTAGAAATTTCTGTCGGCAGGTAAACAGGTCTTTCAACTGAGCGCCGAAATAACTAGCATAAAAAAGAATTAGTCATAATATATTTACAGTTTTATAGGCCATGATATTTATCGTAACACTATGTTAGAAAAGATACAAACAAACTATATTTGGAACAAGAATTTACAACAATAAAACAGTTGCATAATCCTTATGTTACGGTTTGCAAAGAAAAACATGTACAATTCGTGGACATCAAAAAATTTAAGCAAGTGTTTACGGATATGAATCTTGCCTTATTTTCCCCCAAAAAAGATCGTTGCAACTTATGCATTGAACACGAAAAAAATAATATCGACGAAGCGGTATGGAATAAACATGTTGAAGAGAAAAAGAGTGCTCGAAATGAACAACGTGAAGATAAGGCTAAAGCTCATAAGAAAGAAGTATGATGCTCTGTATGGACTTGCAAGCTCTAAAAGTAGCACCTTCACTGAATGCCACTAAAATATACTTCAAAACAAAGTTGGGATGCCACAAATTTACCATATATAACACTACAACTCATTAAGCTACTTGTTACTGGTTTACAGAAGTAGAGTGCGGTTTGCAGGCTTCCACTTTTATTTCTTGTTTAATGGATTATATAGAGAGGCACTGCTTGAGAGAAAATCTACCTATCGTAATTTACTCAGACGGTTGCACATTTCAAAACCGAAACAATGTTATGGCAAAGCACTTCTTAATTTTGCCGTTAAGTATAGAGTCTCAGTTAAACAAAAATATTTTACCAAAGGTCACACACAAATGGAATGTGACTGTACATAGCTGTATTGAAAGAAAACTAAAAAATAGGGTTATTGAGTTACCAAGTGATTATGTTAAAGCGTCGAAAGAGGCTAGAATAAAACCTGATCCATATGAAGTTATGTCACGACTTTTTTAAAGATTATGCCAGATCAGAACTGCAGCAGTACTCCACAATCAAACCTGGTAGAAATAATTTTTTTGTAGACATTAAAGCTTTATGGTATAATCCCGAAGAATAATTCAACTAAATTTTAACGAAGAATTTCAGCATCTTGCTGTTTGACCCAAAAACATTGAAACCAATATCACTCAAACATGAAATCACTCAAAAAAAATGGAGTCACTTACAAAATTTGAAGAGTTTCATCAAAAGAATGTCACGTGTTTTACGATCTTCTCCCATATACAAAGGAAAATTCTCCAAAAGGCCAAAAGGAAGAAATACAAACCCCACATCTAGCTTCTAAAACAAAACAGTTCAATATAGAAATAGTACCTAAACGATATTTTAATTTTATTTTTGTAACTAGATAGTTAAGTTTGACAAATAATTCAATAAACATTTGTAAACACCATTTAACAGTTAATAATATAAAATATAAGTATCATGCAGTATCTGCTAACTCTAACAAAATCTGTGACAAAACCTGCTTATCTGACATTATTTTTAATATTTTTAAAAAATTAAACTAAAAATATGTAGAATACCTGTATAATAATAAAATCCTTAAACTGTATTAATTATAAGGTCAGGTGAAAACGATTTTAAAATTGGCAACGTTTTTTTTTACTTCCTGTAAAAACTATGTTTTCGCATATAGCAGGTACAGTCTGTCCCAAACCACTAATCGTCACTAATTTTGACGTCATATAGGATTTTAAGAATATCGAGAATTATTGCTTGACATTTTAGTTAAATTTGACAGTTGCAGGATGGTAATCCGTCTTTTTGTAATTGAAAATAATTTAATAATTTTAATATTAGTCTTTGTTCTTTTTCGATATATCTCGGCATATTTAAAATATTTTTATGACAATAAATACAAAATTAAATTTTTACTGTAAAATGTCTGATAATACTAACCTGGAATGACAATTATCATTTTATCAGTTGACATTGTGAAAGTT
Organism: Diabrotica undecimpunctata; assembly: GCF_040954645.1. NCBI lineage: Eukaryota > Metazoa > Arthropoda > Insecta > Coleoptera > Chrysomelidae > Diabrotica > Diabrotica undecimpunctata. Next base: position 63,596,116 of record NC_092808.1, read on the forward strand.
CTGTCACGGAGACAATCTGCGTCAAATTATATTTATGCGCAACATTGATTGGATATCTATTTAGCGCATTCTAAACTCCAACCAATTATACATCCGTAAGTAGAATTAGCTTTACGATAAATAATTTTCTAATGTTCTAATAAGTTCTATGTATAATAATCACAGACTCACGTTTTTTTCTGTCACTTCTAGCTTAATGTGTTAGAGAGAATTCGATCAACTATGACGCACTGAAAGAAGGGTTTGGGACGAACTATATTGCCAGATCGCCGACGATTTACTAATTTTGTTATATCCGCAATTATATTTAAATAAAATTTTGATGTTTCCTTAAAATATTGTAAAATATGTTATTGTTACTAGAACAAAGTGCTTAAATAGTCCGTTTAATTAAAATTTATTTCTTTTTTCGGAAATTCTTAAAATTTAAACCATAAGTAAGTCATTTTTATGTCAATAATAATTCTAACAAACGTTAACAATTAATATTTTTATTGGGAATAAGCCATAATTTAAGTTTAAAATAAGTTTATTGACGTTTCAATTTCCATTTTGGAAAACCTTAACGTTAAAAACTATAATATTTAAGGCTCTAAATTACACGATAAAGTACCCATTTTTGCGAAGTCGTTATATTAATGGTGATATTAATGGTTATTTTTATCTCTATTGTCATTTGAATTACCGGAACTAACGGCCTGTTGGTCTAGGGGTATGATTCTCGCTTCGGGTGCGAGAGGTCCCGGGTTCAAATCCCGGACAGGCCCACTTTTTAATAAATAAAATTTTCTTTAAAATATAATACGGTAATTTTAGGGCATTTTGGATCCTAAAAATTAGCTAAATAAAATTTATATTGAAATAGAAGCGTGTTATAATTTCAATAAATAAATGTGATGAAACAAAATTCAGTAATAAGAGTACATTAATGACGCCAGTACGAGTATAATAGTAATGTTTATTTAAATCAAAATTAATTGGCTTTTATTTAATTTCAATAATTTGGCTGATAATGATTTCATAATTCAAACAAAATATTAGTGACAGATATGTTACTAATATTCGGATACTTCGGCCTGTTTTTTTAATACATACAATTTTCTTTTCAATTATTTGGTTTACATTACACATCACAATTTTCAATTATTAGGTATTATAAAGGGCCCCGGCACTTTACTTATGTAAAGTGGTTTCAGTTAAATTGGCTGAAATTTTGCAGAGGGTTAGCTTTGGTCATGCTAGGGAGTGATTCTGCGTGAAAAAATAATGATAGTTTGCTATACAAACGATATCTGCAAATGCTTCGTTTCCCGAGATGCGGGGTATTAAAATTTTAGATTTATTTATTGCTCTAAAACCGCTTAAAATATGCAAAGGAAACTTGGTCGGTTTTAAGGGCTAGCTATTGCACAGTTTTTGAAATACAATTAAGGATTTGTATTCATCATTGGCGTTCATATGGGTAATGGTGTCAATTTTTCGTTTAATTTGTGGCAAAAAATAATTCTTTCCGTTTTGATATGGATCGCCCTTTATATGCAAAAAAAAATAAAACATCTTAATGCGTATGTTTTATTTCTTTAATATATTCTCAAGAACTATAAAATATAATAAAATTAAACCAGAACAATAACAGAAAGTAACACGTATACAATTTTCGATGGACGTAAACCTACAAAAAAAATTCATAATGACCTCCCTGAAACGTGACACGATTCAACTCTTAGCCTCATGGGTTGTACTCGTGCAAATATTCCTGGTGTATTTCATATCTCAGTTACATATGTAAAAGTAGTTTCAGTTAAGTTGCCTTAAACTTTGCAAGGAGGTAGCTTTGATCAAGCTGATTAAAAGTTCTCAGGGTCCCAATACTCAGAAATCAGTTGTTTCTGAGTCCTAGAGTTTAAAAAATGTCGGTTTTTGGTCCATTTTTCAAAATCATGACTTTGGAAACGTACCGTCCAGTCTCACACATTCAATATACTCCATCTGAATCTTAATATATGTACATGAATATGGTATCAAAATGACATTTATTAATTTTCACCTGTTAAAAAAAGTGGGATATTCTTGGTAGGATTTTGTAGGTAGTATTGGGATACCCCAAATTCATGATTTTGAAAAATGGTCTTAAAACCGACACTTTCAAGCTCTATAACTGAGAAACAATTGATTTCTGAATCTTGGGATACTAGAATTTTTTATCAGCATGACCAAAGCTACCTTTCTGCAATGTTTCACTGAATTTAAGTAAAACCACTTTTACATAAGTAAGTATGAAATACGCAAGGAATATTTGCGCGAATACGACAAGCAGTCAGGCTAAAATTGAATCTTGTATCACGTTTCAAGGAGGTCATTTTGAACATTTTTTGTAGCTTTGCGCCTAATTAATTTTTTAGTGATACTTTCTGTTATTGTCCTGGTTTAATGTTATTGTAAATACTTCTTGAGAATGTATTAAGTAAAAAAATACGCATTAAGATTCTTGTGCATGAAAACGGAGCCTCATATGAAAAAAAAAGGATGAATATTTTTTGTTACGAATTAAACAAGGAATTCAAACATGATTTTTATTTTCAAACATGTCAATGTTTCAAGTACAAATTTTTTTCTTTAAAAAATTGAGACCATTACCCGTATGCACGCCAATGATGAATATAAAAGTCTTAATGGTATGGCAAAAAATGCGGAATAACTAACTTTTAAAACCCACCAAATTCCATTTGCATATCTGAACCGGTTTGGCAGAACGTATTTTGCAGATTGTGAATTACTTTAGTTAAAATTAACAGTTTGTGTTTGTAAAGTTCTATGATTATAACATGCAGAATAATAATAAGTGAATAAAAGCGATAATAATAAATGAACTTGTGTAGTAAAAATGTCATAAACGTACTGCTGTGAAATTAAAGTGTCCTTTAACCGTGCCAATGAAAACTCTAGTGTTAAATGTACCTGATGCTCCTGTACATGAACATTTTACAAGTACTGTTCGGAGTATAGTTTCTAAGTGTTCAGATATGACCGGAGTTGAAGAAGTAACTATTTATAGATTTTTAAAGCAACGAACGAGTGGAAGTATTACAGAAACACCTAAAACGTCAACAGGGAGAAAACCCATTCATGTAGAGGATGCTGTAAAACAATCGATTCGAAGAAAAGTTCATTCATTTTATTTACAAAAAAAGATTCCTATTTTGGATAGACTTTTAGTAGAAATTAATGAAGACGAATCTTTGTCGAACGTTAAACGAGATAAATTATGGAAAACTTTACGTGAATTAGAATTCGTTTATGAGAATAACAATAGAAAATCTGCGCTGAGAAAGAAGAAATTCTTTGTTGAAGGAGGCAATATTTAAGGGAAATTCGAAAATTGAACAGAGAAGGCAAAAATATTTTTTATTTCGATAAAACATGGATAAATGACGGGCATTTTGTAAAAAAGGTTGGAAAGATAAACTGGTTACAAATGCTCGTCAGGGATTTGTAAAATGTGTGTTTACGGGCCTAAAATTTCCAAATGGTAAAGGTTGTCGTTTAATCATCACTCATATTGGAGGAGATAAAGGATTTGTTGATTGAAGCTTGCTAGATTTTATTTAAAATTCTACTAACGACTACCATGAAGAAAAGACTGCTGATATTTTTGAGGAATATTTCAGTCAAATGATAGATTTATTACCGACCTATTATGGCATAGTCATGGACACTGCCAGTTACCATTCAAGATTAAAGGAACCGTTACCTAACACTAAATGGAGAAAGCAAGAACTCTTGAATTGCCTAATAACTAAAGAAATAGTACTGCCAGTAGAAGGTTTACTCACAAAAAGGTTATTGCAGCTATGCAAACAGTATTCACCAAAATTTAAGAAGTATAGTATAGATAAAATAGTAAAAGAACATAAAGTTAATGTGTTGCGATTATCACCTTATCACTGTGAGAAATAATACAACATTTAAACTTCTAGATGTTCGTCAACTATTATCTGACTCCATATTAAAAATTTCATCTGCCAATTGGCAAAAAGCTTCAAGACGTGTCATAGGAGAGGAAGAAACATTCTGAAAACTCAATATGTTAATAGAGTAAATAATTGAATCAATTATTATTATTGTGGGAAATTAAGAAACTGATGATGATTATGATGTCTCCTTATCGGAAGAAGAGAACTAATTTTATGTTTATATGACGCCAGTACCCGAAATATATTTATTGTTTTTTTTTTAAATTAAACCAATATTTAGTATTTTTATAAAACTTAATGTGGGTACGTAATATTGACATTTTAGTTTTTTTATATTAATGTAATTTTATGTTCTCCGTCACTGAGGCGTAAAGTTATTGCTTAATCCCTTAATGTTTGCTCATTTGCATTTTTGGATGTATTATATTTAAGGGGTGTCGGGGTGGTCATATTAAAGTCGAGGGAAAATTCTGCATTGACCCTGTATTTAGACCTTTGCTATAAAATTTGTGATATCAATCATTTTTAAATTTACTATACCTCTCTGCAAAATTTCAACCAATTTAACTGAAATCACTTTTACATAAGAAAAGTCCTTGGGTTCCTTAATAAAAATTGTTGATACCCGTTACCGATTACAATCGTTAAAATTACTAAAAACAGCTCGAGGTGTTGTGGTCATAGAGAGGTCGTATATATTCCCTCGTACAGAAATAAAGCCAATTGTCAGTGTAATTTTGCCTTGTGTCCCAAGTGTATCGTTCGCGGTATAGTACCGTGTGGTCATTCACTTCTTGGCACGATTATTTCCACCGTAAAGTCCGGATTTTTTACCGGATCTCTTTTGTGTAGAGTCTTTTATGTAGACTCCTCTATCTGGATTACTAATCAATAGCTGGGGATCACAGTTTTATGGCGCCAGAAATTCGCCATCTGTCCTACGTCTCTAGAAGGACTTATCGGTTACGTCCATTAGTAACCGATAAGTCTTTTATGCTTTCTCTAATAGGTATAATAATGGAAAAAAATTAGAGATTATTATTAACATTAACCTAGAGTCTCGAGAACAAGCAGGATTCCGAAAAGCTTACGTAACCAATGATGATATACAATGTACGAATACTTTAATAGAGAAAACAGTGGAATGCTAAAGGCCTTTTGTTATCATTTTTATTCATTTGCATAGTGATTTTGGGATAGTTGAGTTGTCGAAAAGACTACATGGAAATAAAAATGCGAAGGCATGGGAGTACCGGTACGAAACGAATACCTATATACGTTAAACTTTGCAGACGATCAAGTAGTGATTGCATAGGACCAAGAAGATCTTAGTTACATAATGAATAAACTACAAAAGAATATACCAAGGCTGGAGAAGAAGGATAAATTCAAATACTTGAGGTTTATAACCACGAAAAAGGCAACAACCTAGACACCTAAATATGAAGACAAAAACACAGATGTATAAAACATTAGTGCGAAGTATTATGACATATGGGGCTAAAAATTGGATTATAAACAAGAAAAACAGCAGTAAGATACTAGCAACAGAGATGGAATGGCTGCGAAGATGCTGTAGAGTAAAAAGAATGGATAGGAGAAGTAATGACGAAATAAAGCAAAGAACATCAATAGAAACAGACATACTAATACATATAGAACAAAAAAGACTAAAGTGGTATGGACATGTAAGAAGAACTAGCGACAGCAGATGGATAGAGAATAACCGAATGGAGCCCCATAGGACGGAAGAAAAGAGGACGACCCCGAAGATCCTGGAGGAACGAAGTAGACGATATATATATATATATATATATATATATATATATATATATATATATATATATATATATATATATATAAAATAAAGTTTTATTTTGAGGTTGCAGTCATTAATAGGGCAGGAAAGTAAAACTCTTTGTTCTTGAATCAAGCTTTCGCAAAATTTATTTGCTTCTTCAGGATATGCTAAAATATGGTATCAGTAAATACAACGAAATTAGAACTAAATAGCATTGTATAAAACTAGTATAAAAACTTACAACATGGGGTTAATCCATTAAATTTTCAAATATACAAAACATTAAAACTTAACTTATTTTAAAAATTATACAGTTATGTAAGTACAATATTCCAATTTAATTTAATTTTGTAAAAATTCATTATGACATTGATTATGTTGATGTTTGATTTATGTCAGAAAGACACTCGTTTCTGTTTATTATATTTTTTGTTTGTTGATAACTAGCTCTTGATTGTTATTATGGTTACGTACAAAGTGGCGCCAAATATGAATATTTAAATTTTTTGAAATTCTAATATTTATAGTCAGAAAATCTAATATTGAAAAATTATAGTATTAATTTTCGTAAGACAGAATGTAATTATAGATATTGCTTAGTTTATCAATATCAGTTTTTTTATTAACGCATTGATATTTATTTATGCATACCATTTCTAAGAATTCTCTTTTATTTAATTGGTTTTCACGTCTTAATATATTAGTTTCATTGAAATTAAATGAATGATTTTTATTAATTGCATGATCTATTAATGCACACGTATTTTTATTATTTCTAAGGTCACTTTTATGTGATGTTAGTCTGCCTATTAGATTTCTAGATGTGTGTCCGATGTATGACTTATCACAATTTTCGCATGGTATTATATAAACTACATTTGAGCTTTCCATAATGCTAATAGGTGATTTAGTTTTTGTATACAATGATGCTAATGTTTTAACACTTTTAGTTGCAATTTTAATATCAGAATAGTTAGCAAAGACTTTAGTTAGTTTGGGTGTTAATGTTGGTATGTAAGGTAGTGATGTGAAAGTAAATTGAGATTGCACGATTTGTTGATTTGGTTCTCTTGTTTGATTCATGTCAATCATTCTATTATTAGGATTGTTAAATAAAAATTTGTTAATTATTTTAATTGGGTACGAATTCTCTAATAAAATGTCTTTAAGTTCTAATAACCCTTTGTTGATGTTATTGATGTGTGATAATTTGACTATTGAATTTACAATTTACATGTGAAAAAGAGATAGAAAATAGCATCCCATATCTTGACATAAAAATCAAACGTAATGCACAAAATGTATTAAGCACTGAATGGTACAGAAAACCTATATTTAGTAACAGATATATTAATTATCATTCACAACATCCACCTCATATGACAATAAATTTGATATTGGCTTTAAAAAACAGAATAGTCAAATTATCACACATCAATAACATCAACAAAGGGTTATTAGAACTTAAAGACATTTTATTAGAGAATTCGTACCCAATTAAAATAATTAACAAATTTTTATTTAACAATTCTAATAATAGAATGATTGACATGAATCAAACAAGAGAACCAAATCAACAAATCGTGCAATCTCAATTTACTTTCACATCACTACCTTACATACCAACATTAACACCCAAACTAACTAAAGTCTTTGCTAACTATTCTGATATTAAAATTGCAACTAAAAATGTTAAAACATTAGCATCATTGTATACAAAAACTAAATCACCTATTAGCATTATGGAAAGCTCAAATGTAGTTTATATAATACCATGCGAAAATTGTGATAAGTCATACATCGGACACACATCTAGAAATCTAATAGGCAGACTAACATCACATAAAAGTGACCTTAGAAATAATAAAAATACGTGTGCATTAATAGATCATGCAATTAATAAAAATCATTCATTTAATTTCAATGAAACTAATATATTAAGACGTGAAAACCAATTAAATAAAAGAGAATTCTTAGAAATGGTATGCATAAATAAATATCAATGCGTTAATAAAAAAACTGATATTGATAAACTAAGCAATATCTATAATTACATTCTGTCTTACGAAAATTAATACTATAATTGTCCAATATTAGATTTTCTGACTATAAATATTAGAATTTCAAAAAATTTAAATATTCCTATTTGGCGCCACTTTGTACGTAACCATAATAACAATCAAGAGCTAGTTATCAACAACAAAAAATATAATAAACAGAAACGAGTGTCTTTCTGACATAAATCAAACATTAACATAATCAATGTCATAATGAATTTTTACAAAATTAAATTAAATTGGAATATTGTACTTACATAACTGTATAATTTTTAAAATAAGTTAAGTTTTAATGTTTTGTAAATTTGAAAATTTAATGGATTAACCTCATGTTGTAAGTTTTTATACTAGTTTTATACAATGCTATTTAGTTCTAATTTCGTTGTATTTACTGATACCATATTTTAGCATATCCTGAAGAAGCAAATAAATTTTGCGAAAGCTTGATTCAAGAACAAAGAGTTTTACATTCCTGCCCTATTAATGACTGCAACCTCAAAATAAAACTTTATTTTACATAACGTGTCAGTCAATAATACCTAACTACTTTATATATATATATATATATATATATATATATATATATATATACATATACATATATATATATATATATATATATATATATATGCATTGTGCAAAATACTACCGGCGTCGGCGCTTAAGGGGAGCTCTAAACTGATTTTTTTTCTATCTGTGCTAGATAGTACAACAGTGGAGACCTTACAAAGGTAGATGACCATGAGGAAGTCCTCAAATGACATATAAAAAATAGCCGGAACAAATTGAAGTATGTTGTTCAGGATAGAGATCGGTGGAAGGAGTTGGTAGAAGCCTATGTCCAAAAATGGAAATGGAAAATTAAGTAGCAACTGATTAGAACAGACCTGGTGGAGAAGTTCTGTCCACTTAGTCCCAAAATCTCCTATACGGCGTGTCCCAATCGCTAATAGAGAACATCCGATGGATATATAGGACGGTGGTATAAGGTATAACCAGACACTCGGATTAACTGAGAATGTGTATACCAAACTCAAATAAAAGGTCCATCGGGTGTTAGTCGAGAGTCTATATACAGCAGATAACAGAAAGGAAAAGAAAAAAATGTTCAAACTGTAATTTTTAGTTAAACACGTCAAATTTGAGTGTGGTATTTTACTAAAACTCTACCAAGTAGTTTGGTTACACATATGAATGCCCTCGAATATACGTTTTACTTTCGATTTATTGTCTTAATAAGTTACAAACAATTGATCGTAATTAACTATACTAAAATTTCTGTATTACATTGTAGCTGCAGATACAACATCAGCAGTTCAAGTACCAGACACAACTGAAAAAGAGAAACTCTTTGATCTTACTGCAGCTATTACTGAATCATGCTCTAGAGAAGACAGTGATGACGTTCCTCTTCAGTTAGAAGAAATAAATGAAGCCGACAAAAACGATAGTTTACAAAACGTAAGTAATTTTTTTTTTGTTTAATTAATTTTTTTTCTGAAAAATGGCTTTGGCAGAGCCAATTAGCCAGACTTGTTTTATTTTATTTTAAATATTAATTTTATATTACGAGGCGTACTCTAAAAGTTTTGAACACATAATTTAAAGAAAACATATTTTTGAAAAAAATTAGCTCTCTCATTCTCATCCGGCGTCTTAAACGTTTACCGTCTAGTTTGTTTTTGATTCTTAGGAACGCAAAGCAATCACACGGTGTTAAGTCAGGATATTATGCAAAATGACATACCAATATATGTTTTTTGCCTTCAAATACTCGGATGGTATATGAGCCGTGTGAAAGCTGGCATTGTCCTAATGCAAGAGGATGCGACGATTCCGGTTGTTTTTACTTAGCTCATCAAACACTTCAGACAAACAAATGGTTTTATACCATTCAGCGTTGACGGTTCCACCATTATCAGAAGAAATACTGGTAACATGTCCCTTTTTACCAAAAAAACTCACGACCATTTTGTTTCCAACGCTGCGAGCGAGAACTACTGTTGTTAGCTTTGTTTTGTCTTGGAACACCCATACCGTTGATGGATTTTTGGTTTGGGGTCATATCAATATAATGTAGATGTGTGAAATTCCGTGTAGATGTGCAGAGTTGCAAACTCATTCATATATTTACAACTGTTCAAAGCTGACGTATCGTAATATCTTTTCATAATGGTAAAATTCAATATCGCGGACGTAATACAAAAACAAATTTAACGTACTTTTCTAAGTGCATAAGAACTCTTACTTTTAATTGAAAATATATTGCTGAATTTAAATGTAGTCGTACTACTCCTTAAGGCGATCAATAGGTAAGAAATAAGAGGCCCGGGACCCAATATTTAGTTTTTCTTAAGAAATTGAGGTTCACAAATCAGCCAAGCAAGTGTTTATAATAGTCCTTTGGGTTGCAAAAGTAATTTTGCTTGGTGATTACCTCTAAACTTGTAAAACAATAAATTTAGATTGTTATTGTAAGATCTCTAGCATGGAGCAGAGTGAAAGGAACAATTTAGTACGCTACTTAATGGAGAAAATAGAGGTGAAGATGGATTCCTACAGAACTTGATTAAGAGGAAACTAAACTACCAAACAGACGTGAACAAAATGAATTAAGCAATCCAAATTCTAGCCAGAAGTAGTAAACTGGATCAGACAATCTAAAAGCAGAAATATTCAAATTTGGCAGTTAAAGGATTGTAACCCTCTTTTATAAGCCACTAATACAGATATGACTAGAATGTACTCTACCTGAAGAATAAAGTAGAGAATTTATATGAGTAATGCACAAAAAAGGTGCTTGACTGCGTCAGCTTTACCTAAAAAATTTGACGTTTCTATTTCCACTCCAGAAATCGTTCTCAAAAAAGATTATATATGACAAACTCCATCTCTCAGAAAATTTATACTATGTATGTTAGATGTATAGCTTACCTATATAAAATAAAAATTTCCGAAACTGATATATGTGAATGTAATGACAGTTATGACAATCTTAACCACTGGATGTTTCAATGTCAATATAGTCAAGAAACCATAAAATTTTGATTTCAAGTTATCTCTCAACAAAAAATCATACTGCCGCAGAACGTTGCTTCTATTCTCTATTTAGGTAGTCGAAATCCAACTGTTAGATCGATTTTATGGGAATTTTTCAAACGTACCAAACAAAAAATCTAAACTGCCTTTTCAGTGTTGTGTGAATCCGAAATGGTAGGACGTTAGTTGTAGTATTTCCCATTGTCTTTCCTTTTATGTCATTTACGTTTAACCGTTGCCTGTATTGTTTGTGTAAAAAAATCGCTATGAAGGACACCTTAGCGTGAAGCGTGTGTTCCCGTTCAATCCTTTTTGTATAGTCACCCAATAGTGTTTTCAATGGGAAGGATAGGAAATTGAGTTAATGAACGAACAGTTAGGGAATTGTCAGAAATGAATTGAAAGGAAGTGTAGGAGTTAATTGTTTTTACGTATTCAACCAATTGTCTGGCTAAATAGGTCTTGAACCTAAGGCCAAAAAAACCCGTTCATGTCAAAGTTTTATATTGCAACAGAAGATAGCTGATCATTTATATTGGAATTGATCTGACTTTCCAATCTAACTATTTGCTATTTTTCTTTCTAAAATGTTTCCTTAAAAATTCAATTTTCACATTTGAAGAAATTTTTATATCATACTTTTTATGTAGGTACCTTTAGTTTTAACAAAAAATAATTAAAATTACATATTTTATTTAATTATAGGTATCGTCCACTTCTTCCGATTCCGTTATAAAAGTGAACGAGAACTGTGTTACCACTGACGTACAAGTTAACGGAAGTGTTAAACATGTAGAAGATTTAGCCGTGGTGGCCGATTCAGTAGTTGAGGATGGTGATGACGACGATGACGTTGTATTCGTGGAACAGGAAAAGAAATATGAAATTATCGTTTTAGATGATTGAAAAAAATTATTTTTGAATATTTACATAGCTATCTTAGACTGAGTTTATGTATTTATATTACAAAAGAGATTTTGTTTTCTGATTTTGTGATACATTATCATTCTGTATAGTGCGATGACGAGTACAAATATGAGGAGATCAACTAATTTTTAAATGTAGAATAACTGTTATAAACTATTTACGATACTCTTAATGCAACGTAGTCTAATGGATCCACGAATGTAGTGTTTTTAAATAATTAAGTACTCCGTACTCTTCTATTTACGAACAATGCGGTCTTACTTTTTAAGCGAAGCTTCTATAATGGCGTTGTATTACTATTTCTCTATAGTAAAATGCTAAGGCAAGTGTCACGGAAGTAGCGCTACCACACGGCGTCACGGAAGTAGCGCCACAAAATATCGTGGCGCTACTTCTACTACAAAAGAGCCTTGTTATGGCGCTGTAAACAGTTAGAAGAGTCCATTGACGTGACGAAGTGCGTTCGTTATACAACATGTAAACTTTTTCAATTTTATTAAAATCCATAAGGTTTTATCTTTATCGTTTATTAAAATCTATTAAAATAGATTTAATTTTATTAAAATCTATAAGAAGGTATATATTAAATCTATAATAGGTTTTATGTAATTCTTAAATATTTTTTTTGTTTATTACACGTGCAACTAAAATAATAAATAAATAATAAAATTGCTTTTTTCAATTTTAAAAATATTATTTAGAATTTAAAAATACAGAAAATAGTATGAAGCTTCGCACAGTACGGCCTACTGTACCAATTTTTTTTCTTGTGGTGCCATTCCATGTTCAGAGTTTAGCGTCATTTATACGAAAATACTTTTTAACATTTGGCATCAAAAGCAAATACAGCCACCTGTAAACTAACAACGCCGTATTTACGTTTTTTTACTTTTCCTACTTGCATTAAAAAGTGACCTTGATCATGTGGCAAAATTCTATAAACGGAGCTAAATGAAACTAAAGTAAATAATTTTAAAATTTATATAAAATATTTATCGTAATATTCATTAAGATTAAAATCGAATGAAGCTCCAGCTGCGCTCTTCAAAACATCCAACATAGTTTCAAGATAGAGCGTTCGAAAAAAAAAAATAATATATCTCTGGTTGTACTGGACTAAATTTACCCTTCCTTTTTAAAACTGTGGTACAACGGTAAAATAATAACATTTATCGTATTTTCATTGCAAAATTATCCAAAACGAAGCAGCTAATAACTACGGGATGTAGAAACCTTTTATTGTTATCATCAATTGTTATTTATAAACAATTTTTCCTAATACTCTTATTAAATTTGAACAGATCAGTTTTATAGATGAACAAAATATTTTTAGAACCCGAAATCGTATATTATTATTATATTAGAAGAAATTATATGTAAGTTCTTGAAGTTTAAATTTGTAATCTTACTTGAAATAGTCCTCTTATAACAAAAGTGGATGTTGCCAAGAGAAAATAATGGTAAAAAAATACGATAAATAATATTATTTAAACGTTATACGTTATACGCCAAAAAAAAAAAAAATTAGTCCAATAGGAGCCGAGATATGTAATTTTTTTCCGAGCGCTCTATCTTGAAACTATGTTGAATTTTTGAAGTTCTCCCCACTCATTTTACTCTAATCGGAACGAAAAGTACTCTTTGTTTACAACACTCTTGTTAAACAATTTTGCATAATTTTTTTTGCTAAAAGTTTTGTTAAAAACTTTGACTTTTTTCATAAAAGACTGACAGTAAACATAAAAGTGATTTAAAAAAAAAGAAGGGGCTATCTTGGCTCCTAAAGGTCGTAGGAGCTCTTTTCTTTTCTAAAAGTTGTGTTTTTAACCAGCTTGTCGAATATTTCATGCGATTTAATTTGAGCTAAATTCTACAAGTTATTGTAAATGTTAAGCTTTTAAAAAGTGCTATTATTAAAACATTTTGTGTACATAAATGTAATTTTAACTTTTAAAAAGTGCTATTATTAAAACATTTTGTGTACATAAATGTGACAGTTCCTTCTTTTCAATAAATGTAATTTTTTTAAACCTTTTTTTTCATAGGTTATTAATATATGTCTTAATAAAGAAAATAGGCCCCGGATTATTGAGATCCATTCAGTCAAGTTGTCTGGACGGACTCAGAAATTAGTTAATTTTTCAAAAAATCTTATATACAAATTAAATTTCGCAAAAACTATTCAACCAATCTGGCCCATCTTTTGCACACATTTCAAACACGATAAGACCCTTAAATTCCAGTAATTTTAAACAAATTTTAATAAAAAATAAAAAAGTTATTAACAATGTTTAAAAACAGCGATTTTGTTGTTCATTGTGCAATAACTTTTTTGTTTATTATCCTATTTTAATTTAGCATATCTTATTATGTGTATCTTTTTCTTCTGAAAAAGTTGACTATTGAGGTCAAATCTCCAAATAGACAAGTTTTTGTTATGAGCAAAATAATGAGTTTGGTGTTTTGATTGTTTATTTAAACATATTTCCGCTAAAAAAATGATGAATCGCTAGATGACTACTGTCAAACCCGTCTATATAGTTGTGTCAAGTAAAAATCTAACTTAATTTTATTGGAAATATACCAAATAAAAATTACCGCTTTACTATTAATAACCCAAATAAAATTGTCGCAGCCCTTTTTTGACAATTAAATCACGTGACGTCAGTCGAGTGATTTTGTCAAAATTTCATGAGTGAAAATTGCCAAAAACCAACAAACTTGAATAAAACCAGAAGAAAATTTTGCCGGTACATAATTTTCTCTCGAATGATATTCGACAAGACTATTTCACGAGATAATTAATGCACCATATCAACGAAACATAATCTTTATTTGTTAACAATATTAAATGTACAATTATTATAACCTATAGTAGTTTGCCCATTCTTTTCTACCAAAGCATGATTTTGTGTATTATTGACCTGTAGCATTTGGGAGCTCGAAGGTCCAGCTTCATTTAACTCTTGTTCAGAAACACCTTGCTTGAACAAGGCGGACACAGCTGAAGATTTATGAGAATGGTTTTTTATTTTATATTTTTTTTTTATGTCTATTCCAATTTTTTTAGCTGACATTTTTGTCCACTTAGATACGGTGTTGATTCCAAGTGGACAGTTTTTGAACCAAGATCTATACTTCCGGTTGGGGTGAACGGTAAGAAAGAGTCTGTCTGATAATGTTCCTCTTTTTTCCATTAATTTCAAAACTAATCTAACTGGGCATAAATTTTCGTTTGGTGAATTTCTTACCAGCCAAACTTTTCGAACCGCCTTGATTTGTTTTGGAAAAAAATGCTGTTGTATGTCATTCGGTCCGTTAATCCTCCCATAACATTAAATTTCTTCTGGAAAAAGTGAATCTTGCAGTTACGGCCTCATTGCCTCTCCAAGCAAGTTCAATTGAGCAAAAATAAAAAAACTTTTTTTATGCTCCCTCGAGGGATTTCTCGTCGTAGCTTTGGATGATTTTTAATAGTTCTTCGGTGGATAATGCTTTTGAACTGAGTTTTCTTTTTTCTTGAACGCTTTGAAGCTGCCTCTGCTTGGTATCTCTGGCCAATCTTGCACATTTGAAAGATATATCTGTGAAACGTTTGATTTTTATACCGTACTCCGTAAAATATTTTCCTTGTACCATTTTTGCTGTAGTATTCCACATTGACTTGACAGACGACTCTTTATAGTCTTCGCCATTGCCTTTTTTCATGTTAAAGGCACATTACTTGAGAATTTTTGCTAGTTCCGTTATGGTAGTACATCTTTCAAGCGTAAAATTTATCACCCGTAGGAACTCCGATTTTTCCTTGATTTTTCGTCTGGATTAATTATATCTGTCCAAAATTGATTACACCTTAATGACGTTTGTCAAACTGGTAACAATAGAATTACCAGACACCTTCGTGACGGATCTGTCATAATTGTGTATGTCACGGACAGTAAGGAGTTTTGTCAGTAGGAAACGTGGCGTTGCTATGACTTTTTATCAGTTAAAAATAGTTTAGTGAAATAGTCATTGAAAAAAGAGGAATCATCATAAATAGTAGGACTGTATATTTATCAATTTTCATTAAAAACTTTTTATTTGTAAATACAAATCTATAAACGACTATAAAATTTCCAAAATAAACAATTAAACTTTTGTTTTAATTGATGCAGCTCTATTTTGTAATAGACTATGTAAGCTAATATTGACTATGAGCACGTGTGCTTGGTTGTATAGTAATTTACATCCACTTCAAGTCGGTCAAAATTTAACCAACATAACAAAAAAATGATTAGTAAATTTACTACAGTTAGGACTGGGATCAGCGAACGGAGTATAATATATCTAATATGTAATACAGTCTTTCATTGTTTTTATACAGACTCTAAATGCTGTAAACAAATACGACTCTGCTGTCGCTCGATCTTCTCAAATCACGTCTTATCCAATGAGTAATAATGAATTCCTTGGACGCTTGGTTAAACCAAATATCAAAAATCATTAACAAATTTTAAATTGCTTGCAAACTGTGGAACTTGTTTCAAATTTTATTTATAATATATAATATTATGGGTAGAAAGCTTAGAATGGACGAACATAAAATAAATGTTCATAACAATAGAACAGATTATTCATATGCAGAAAATCTAATACAGGAAAATCATAATGAAATAATAATTTCAAAATATTACATTACAAAACCAATTTTTTTGAAAATTAGTACTGTAGATGTTTTAGAAATCAATAATAGTACAAAAAATCTGGCAATATTCTTAATTACCAACCATATAAACAAATACTTGCCAATTTAATTCAAATTAAATATTTTTCATATAAGTTCGTGTATATTTATTATTTATGACTTGATTTAAGTATGTTGCCATATATGAATTTTATTTCTCTCATCATTCAATATAAATAAATTATTTATTCAAATAAAAAAGAAAGTATAAAATCTTATTTTTTTATAGTAGGTCTATATCTAAAAGAAATATTAAGTTAAATCAAAACGTTTTCGGTTGTATGAGACCATCATCAACGTTGTGATTCAATTTAACAATTATTTTAAATATGTTTGGTATATAAATATTCCTACTACAAAAACAAAACTTATACTTCCTTTTTTATTAGCATATTATGATATACAGCCAATCACTGGGAATTCTCTTAGTGATTTAAAAATTATTTTATTTTCTATCTAAAAGCATTCTAGTTTTGTCCAAAATGCATGCGAAATGTAGATAAACTTTTCCATATGCCAGCTTTTCCAAAATAGATGCCTTTATAATCAAATAATAAATGATAACTTCTGTGGAATTACCTTAGTATACATCCCAAATATTTAAATTTTAGAGCCTATCCCTAATTATAATATTTCTAGATATCTCAGTTGTGTATTATATTTTATTATATTCATATTTATTTACTAGTTGAACTCCTCAAATAAAAAACAATGTACCCTTAAACGTTATATCGTTCTATTCCAATGTGAAATCAGCAGTCTAATTCGATGTCGATTTATTTTGGTGTCTGTACTTGTGAGATAACTTTTATTTTCAGATTCTTGATAAATTGTGATTTTTGTTAATATGAAATTTTAACGTGAATGGAATAATACGAATTATTTGTTGAATTTAAAATGATTAAATTTATATATATATATATATATATATATATATATATATATATATATATATATATATATATATATATATATATATATATATATTCATATATATATATATATAATATATATTCATATATATATATATATATATATATATATATATATATATATATATATATATATATATGTATATATATATAAAGTTTTATGAGTTTCTTTTACAAGATTAGGAACAAAAGGTTATTGTAAAATATATAAAAAAAATCAGGATACTGACATTAATGAATTAATTGACTGAAGTAAAATTGATATCCCATATCTCATGGTTTACTGTTATTAGTATATAATTATTTTTATATGGGTGTATCTTTGGTGTTTTCGAAAAAGGTAAAGTAGAGATATGTTATGACTTTAACAGCTTTTTATGTTGTTATATTTATTATTATTTAAATCAGATTGAAATATATTTAATTTAGGTTTTGTGTATCTTTTTTGTCATTGATTGCGTTGGTATTTCTTTTTGTTTCTATTGATACGTATATCTCCCTCTTCTTTTTTTTGTTAGGTTTTTAAAATTTTGATGTTTTCGAAGTCAAATTTATGCTTCTTCTCATTTTCATGTTTTGTGATCGCAGTTATGTTGTTCTTGTCATATAGATGTCATATAGTGCCCGATATAGACACCTTCACAGTTAATACATGGTATGTTGTAAACAACATAACCATATATCATAAACTTTGAAATGATCCCACCAATATTTTCCAAAAAAGAAATAATGCTCTTATTGACAGATGGGATAAAAATGGTTATATATCACCAAATACAGCAAAATCACGTAAGCGACACAACGCTATTCCACCAAAAATTTATGGTTTACCTAAAACACATAAAGAGAATGTACCTCTACGTCCTATTGTTTCCTGCATTCAATCACCCTTTGAAAATCTTTTAAAGTCCTTAAAAAACATTATTTCTAATGTCACAAATAAAAATCCTTATTATATTAAAGATTCCAATGACCTTATTTCTAAAATTAAAAACATTCACGTACCAAATAACTATAAATTAATATCTTTAGATGCCATTTCACTATACACTAACATCCCAATAAAACTTGCCAATGACGTCATTAAAAAGAAATGGAATGACATAAAAGAGTACACTAACATCTCATTGCAAGTTAGCAACATTAAACTCAACATACTTTTTATATAAGGACGAAATATATGTGCAATAGGTGCAAGTATTTCTAGTGTCATTGTTCAACTGGTTCTGGAAGACTTATATGAATCTTTCATGAGTCAAAGAAGTTTTCAAAACATGAAAATGAGAAGAAGCATAAATTTGACTTCGAAAAAATTAAAATTTTAAAAACCGAACAAAACAAAAAGAAGAGGGAGATACACGAATTAATAGAAATAAAAAGAAATACACACACAAAGATACACAGAACCTAAATAAAATATATTTCAACCTGATTTAAATAATATATATATATATATATATACATATATATATATATACCATATATATATATATATATATATATATATATATATATATATATATATATATATATACCATAAAACAACCCTTAAAGTCATAACATATCTCCACTTTACCTTTTTACAAAACACCAACGATACTTCCATATAAAAATAATTATATACTAATGACAGTAAACCATGAGATATCAGATATCAATTTTACTTCGGTCAATTAATTCATTAATGTCAGTGTCACATTTTACGTTTTGGTAAGTTTTTTTATATATTTTACGCAAAAAATTTTATATTATATGCAAAAAATGTTTGCTTCAGTAAAAATACCTTATGACATTTATATGGCTAATTTTTCATATTAACGAATCATCAATTAAATAATAAATACTTTGGCCAAGGTATGATTTGTATCTTTATGACAGAAATATATTTTTATGATGTGAGAAGTATGTGCCACATGGAGGATATTTTTGCTTAAGGATTTTGCAGGTGCTTTCAACAGAATTCTCTTCGTGAATTTTTGCTATACATCACTTTAAGTACATATAACTGTAGGATTCTGATAACTTTTTTAGTATTAAATCATTTAATCTAAACTGTCGAGTGAGCAAAAAGCACCTAACAGATTCATTAACGCATTTTGGATGCATTAACGCATTATTTTCTATGTAAGATCGTGTCATATTTAGAATATAATATTTATAGATGCGTATACTTCTCACTTTTTGTATCACAAGAAATTATTTATCATTTTAATACATTGCGGAATATTCGCAATCTAAATTTTTATAATTTCCTTATTTTTTGTTATAGATTAATAGATATATATAAGTAGGTGTATGTATTATTTTTTAATAAAAAACACCTGTTTGAATTTTTTGTTTATGAACAATAAACTTTCATTACAAGACCCAATCATTTAATCAAATCAGTCTGATTGCAATATAAATTATCCTGAAGTCCTTTTTTTGATATCCAAAAAGCTACAGGAGTAACTTAGGTTACTGTTTTTGAAACCTAGGTAAATTTAGGACCAGCGTTTATACAATCTTTAAGAAGTGTATATGTTATGGTTAAAACGCGAATATCGGATAATACTAGAAAGACAAAATTTTAAAATAAATGGAAAACTTGCCAATTGAATTAACAAGTAAGTACCATAAAATGGGGTGAATAGAAACAGTTTTCAACTTTGAATATAAATATCGTAAAGTATTATGAGATGTAAGGAATTGAAAGCTACCTTGGTTTATGGGCTTGCAGTCCTCTACAAACCTACACCATTGTTTTTTTCTTTTAAGTACAAGGACAAAAATTTTAAAAATTAAAACATGCTGTTTCTGTTCACCCCATTGAGTGGGGTGAATAGAAACAGATACTGTTTTCCAAGTATATTTCAACTACAGAACCTGTGGAGCTTATAGAAACAGTCAGCACTGTCATGGGGTGAAAAGAAACAACACTTGTTTTAATAAAAAAATTTATGTAATGTAAATATCAAATTATAAATGACCAAATATATTACAAATGACAAAATGAATCATTGCTAGTCAAGTTAATTTTATTAATAGATGGTAAAGTTACTGAGATCATCAAGGAAACTAATGCTTGTTTTCATATGAGAGGAGGAAGACTTAGATGCTTCAACTGACGGCATGAGTTTCTTCATTACATTATCCTTCGGGAAAAAGCACTCTTCTGTAGTTGGTAAAAATGTGTTGTTAGAAATTGATTTCTTGTAAAAAATTCCAACATATCCATTGTCTTCAAGACGAGAGATTTTGCTAATGTACATTGGAAACACATTTTTAGTTTTCACATATACTTTCACAATTGCAAAGTCATCAACCTGGAGGTTACTCTTAAGTTATTGAGCAGAATCCACAAGGAAACTAAGTTCCTGTAGTTGGCTGTATACCATGTATCACAAAAAATTTAAGTAAAAATCCTTTATAAAAGGTATATAAATTAAAAACCCAAACAGGCTATGTCATGAAGACAAAACGTTTTCGGAAACCATGTTCCATCATCAGTGTCTAGGTGTACATGTTTTTAGCCACTAAATATCAGGGTAACAACCCGTTAAAATTTATCTGTTACAATTTGGTTTACATTATTTGGTATTATATTTTAAGATGTTAGAGTTACCAGTGGATATAATAACATGGCGACGTATGACTTCACATGAAGTTGCTGGTCCTGAGACGAAGTGTCTACGAGATGGACTCGGACGGACAATGTGAATTTTATCAGAAGTAATACTAGGACGTAGGACAAGAAGAAAAACTTTGTCAGTACATAATGACCTGCAAATGTTCAATGCTGAAAGTTTACCTATTAGTACAAAGAAATGAGAGTACTTGAGATATCTATGTAAATCATTGGTCATTCCGACCGTGTACCATGACTTCTATTTGAATTTAAAGTCATAAGGGAACTTAATTTAAGAAATCACTATTTTTATAATTTATTTTGTGATCAGTGACATTAATAAAATATTTGTATTTTTATGAACAGTAGTAATTTATTGAATCATTCCTTCATTTGGCTTTACTTAAATAGCAACTGTGTGTTTTTGTAAAAATGAAGAATATTGTTAGTGTAGAACTAGCATAAGTCCAGGTAAGCTAATTCTGCACTAATAATTCTGATGCAGCACTAGTCTATGTCCACCTAATTTTTTATTAAAATAATGAAACAAAAAAACTAGTTGTATAGTAATGTAAAAGTTTATGAATGAATTGAAAAGTATACACTAGTGTTGCCCAAATGCAAGAACAAGACGAGACTTAGACAGTCTTGGTCTTGGTCTTGCGCCAATACACCTGGTCTTGGTCTTGGTATTGCACTCTCGGTCTTCGTCTTGCAGCAAGAGTCTTGGAAGTCTTGCAGTTACCATTAGCCTATTACTATTTATTAAACGTTACTTTAGATCTTAGAACAACGTAACAGAGTAAGTACATTTTAAGCTTGAATTAACATAGCCATAATAAAGACCAACCAAAATATTAAATGTCTAAACAACTGACACCGAGTGTCATGCCTGTATTTTAAAGAACATTATCTGGCTTGAAAGGGATTGATGGGCAAAAAATCCACATACATGTATCAAGGGCACAGATTTTTTAGGTGATAAGATAACAAACTATAATCCACTTATTAAAGTAAAATAAATGTTTTTACCTTATCTCTACTTTTACATAAAAAAAAAACTTGAAAAAATATTGAATAGGTAAAAAAGCAATGATAATCAAAAGAAGTTATTTTAAATTAAGGAGAAACCTACTTAATAAATACATTAATTTACCAAAATAAAGTAGTAGGTACATAATATATGTAAAGGTAATAAGATAATAAGTATATTTTTTTACATTTCCACTTTTTCCAGCGGTTATTAAAAAGCTTGTGATATCTCCACCGAATTTTGGTTTTTCAGGAAGAAATATTTGCTTTTAGGTCTTTTAGATCTATAACTCCAACGCTCACTACTCCGACTAGAAATATTTGAATCTTTGTCCCTCATGTTAAATTGTAAACTTATCACATAGTTACTTTATGTTCGTTACTATCCAATACCCTATTTTATAAGTATCTAATAACAAACCGAGAATTATATATCGTTACTTCGTTATTCTAAATACTTCAGTATTTTGTTTACACGGTAGGCGACAATTATCTGTTATTAATTTGTCTCGTTACTTTTGAATATTAGCTACGCTCTTTCAGCAAATTTTGTTTAACCGAATGATCTCATCGCACACTCGGCAGAAACAATTTATAGTCTTAGGCCGATAAGATTTGTTTATTTAGATTCCTCCTGACTAAATTATAATGGGAAAAAAGTGGGTGTCCGTAACAATTATATTTTTTATTAGCTAGGGTGACATATTTTAAAAAATATCGATACGATATTACTGTCGGCGTCGCAGTGCAAAAAGATTATTTTTATGATTAGAGGACGGCTATTCTCAAAATATTGACAATTAATTTCAGAGCGAAGAAGTCGTCTGTTGGAAAAGAATGTACAAAGTATTTTATTTTTACATTGTAATTATGACCTCTGAGCACGTGTCAAATGTATTTTTTTAATGAATATTTTGATTCGGTATGTATGTTTATGGTACTGTTTGTAATGCGCATAAGTCCAGTTTTTCAAATTTTTATTACATATTTTTTTGCGTCTCATAGAGTCTTTAAGCATATACTCGAACTACTATACTCGCTAAAACCACACTCACTCCTAACTGCAAGACGCAAGAGTCTCGCAGGCTTAGTCTTGTTCTTGCTTAAATCTTGCACGGTCAGTCTTGGTCTTGCTAAAATTAGGCGGCCTTGGTCTTGGTCTTGCAAAAACGCAAGAACAAGACCAAGACTGCAAGACCAAGACCAATTTTGGGCAACACTAGTCTACACAAAGTAAACGTTAATGTTTGAAAAACAAAATAATGGAAAACTAAACTTTCAAATTGCTCTCCTGGAAGGTCGTGATTTCGGACATAGACTAGTTCTGTTCTAAAGCAGCGATATTATTGTAGACTTTAACGCCAATGTCGGAAAAATCGAAAATTAACCACATTGGAGAGATATTGTCGGGTCGTTTGGCTTGGACATTAGAAACAACAGAGGAGAACATCTCGTACAGTTTGCCAGTGATAACAAACACACTTTATAAACACCACCCAAGGAGGCTCTCAACATGGACTAGTCCAAATAAAGAACATAAAAATCAAAGCGACTATCGAATAGCGAAAACCTCAGTATTAAATGTAAAAGCTACGCCTGGAGCATACTGTGGATTAGATCATAAACTGCAAAAATTAACTGTAGGCTCAAACTACATACAACTAGAAAAATACATCATACAAAACAGCTTGCGGTAAAAAGAAGAGTTTCGGATGAAACTGATAAACAAAGAAAAACCGCAAATATTAGAAGACATAAATAATACGTGGAATTGAATAAAAAGCTGGATATATTCAGAGTGCATACCGCGTAAAACTCAAAAGAACAAACATTGAATATTAGGGATAATCTTAGAATTAGTGGAAAAAAGAAGAGTTATGCTACAGCATACCACAAAAACAGGAAGCAACACTAAAGAAATAGCTGAACTGAACAGGAGAATAAAAGGTATGTGCACCAGAGATAAAAACAACTATGTATATAAA
This sequence comes from Diabrotica undecimpunctata, assembly GCF_040954645.1. NCBI lineage: Eukaryota > Metazoa > Arthropoda > Insecta > Coleoptera > Chrysomelidae > Diabrotica > Diabrotica undecimpunctata. Next base: position 63,620,196 of record NC_092808.1, read on the forward strand.
TAACTTGTGTCAAGAACTGGAGCAACATGCAAACCGCCATGAAAGTCATGAACCATTTAAAAAAGTTAAATATTTGGCCCGAGAGTTCAAGCACATAGAGAGCATTGCAGAGACATTGAAAAATTACTGGTAAGAACTGTAGAAAGACACTTTAAAAGATGCATTAGTCTCAGAACACTAGAAACATGCAATCAGGGAGGCAGAACCAATAATCTTACGAGTAGAAGTAGAGAAGGTTCTCAAACAACTAAGAAACAAAAAATCCCCAGGCATCGATGCCATACCAGCGGAGACTCTAAAAGTAATGGGCCAGATTGGCGTAGATGTAATACTGGATATGTGCAGCATAAAATGTATCACCTGTGAATGGCCTGATGAGTGGTACGAATCAACCTTTATCTCTATCTAAAGTTGCTTACTATCACCGTTATAAATTGTACAACATATATTCTGAATATCTGTATTGTATAATGAGAAAAGTACTATTTTAAGTCCTAATTCGGACTTCAGATCAACACCGGAAAAACAAAAATAATGATCGTAGACAGAGCAAATAATAATCTACCGCACATACACCAAGTGATAAATAGATTTGTATACTTGGGCTCCCTGATAACCAACAATTGCGATTGCTCCTCAGAAATCAAGCTTAGACTAGCAATGGCTCGAACCGCAACAACTAAACTGATTAAAATATGGAAAGACCGAACAATAACAAGGAACACTCAGCTCAGGTTGGTCAATGCCCTTATTTTTCCCATTACTACATACGCAGCTAAAACAAGGACTCTCAAAAAAAAATTGATAGGAATAAGATCGAAGCCTTCGAAACGTTGGTCTATAGAAGAATTATAATCGTGTCCATGGAGAGCGGGGACCGTGGAACTATTGCTCGTAGAAGGAAAGGCCAAAGACCAAGAGGAGGATCTCCAACACGTTGGGCAAGACTCTGGTGGGAAAATCCCTACATGAGGCCGTACATATGACACAAGATCGCAGCTAATGGAGACAGCAAGTCAATAATATTTAGAGTGTCATCACGCCTTGACAAGGGCTCAAGGAATGAGGAGGAGAAGGCTAGAAGAGCTATTTTTACGTGTACGGCCAACTAGTTATAAGGTCTTATGAAAGCAGAATCATTGGATTATGAGTCAATAGAAATGTCCTGGGAACTGTTAAAATGTACGTCTGAGGTGTTACAATCAGTTGATTGCCGAATTACTGAATTATAAATAGAATGCTCTACTGAGACGGAGCTAGAAGCAGAGATAGAGAGTTGTGATGAGTATTTGAAAAAGTTTACCAAGTGTAAAGCCAGATATAACAAGCTGATGTAAGAAACGAAGATGATTCTATTGATTGCCATGATAAGATAGAATATTTAATTCAAGCCACAGTACCACTTAGTAGAGCACGTCAACTAGTAGAGAGCTATCCAGCTATGGCTGATAATTATAGCAAAATTATTAATTTAGCAATTGTATTCACAAAAGTAAACTTTAAGCTTTATTTTGATTTAAAACACTACAAAATAAGAAGCTTAACATTATAAACGGCGGAAATTTTGTAAGCGTTTGTTTTTTCACTGCACCAAGGCAATGTACCTACATAATTTAAGTACTGGACAATGAATAAGTCCCAAGTTCTCAATATCCACAATAAGACGAAGTAGCAATAGTTTTGTTACCGATGGACTTCTCAATGACCACATATGCAGTTGTTCCATCGATACTGGAGCAACTAGGTCTGTGATTCTTCTTCTTAGGATGCCTGTCCGTTCCGAACGTTGTCGATAATTCTGGCTATGATGACTTTGTTGGTTGCTATACGAAATAGCTGTGTTGAGTTCTTTCTATACTATGCTCTCAGGTTAGCAAGCCAGGATATTCTTCTTCGTCCTGGGGCCCTTTTTCCTTCAATTATACCTTGCAAAATGCATTGAAGTAGCTCGTATCTTCCTTGATTTCTGATTATATGTCCGAAGTACTGCAGCTTACGGCCCTTCACGATGTTGACCAATCCGCGGTTGTGTTCATGCTCCGCAGTACTTCTTCATTGATGACTTTGTCTGTCCATGGTATCTTCAGGATCCTTCTGTATAACCATAGCTCAAATCCTGAAGTTTTGATAGAGTTTCCGCCTTCAATGTCCACGTTTCTACCCCGTACAGAAGCACTGAGTACACGTAACATTTAAGGAGCCTTATTTTTGTTTCTAGGGTGAGGTCATGGCTCTTGAAGACAGAGCTCATAGTCAAGAATGCACTTTTTGCCTTTCCGATGCGACATTTAATCTCTTGGGTATTGTCCCACGACTCATTGATTATAGTTCCCAAGTAGTTGTATATTGAGACACGTTCAATTCTTATTTGGTTCGCATACAGATTTGCTCCAGTTATGTTTTCCTTGTTGATGATCATTTGCTTGATTCTACTGTTAAAAACTCTGGAAGTGACGAAAAAGCTCTAGCCAAGGAAAACGTCCAGGCTGAACAGAAGAAAGATCCAGATCTAGAATTAGTCCGTAAGTGGCTGGACAATGGAGCTAAGTTCCAAGTTGTCCTGCCAAAGTTATGAGTTAAGAACGTACTTGCAGAACTCCATGATAGCCACTCCGGGGGCATTTTGGGGTAAATAGGACCTTGGACAGAGTCCGTGAGAGGTATAATTGGGTTAATTGTTGGCAAGATGTGAAAGAATGGTGCAAACGATATAACTTGTGTGCATCCAAGACGGGACCCAAAATGAGACTTAATGGAAAACTTCAACAATACAATATCACCGGAACTCCATGGGAACGAGTTGCTGTTAACATTCTGGGACCATTTCCAGTAACAGCATCAGGAAACAAGTATTTGATGGTTGCTATGGACTATTTTTCCAAATGCAAACACAGTTGATGAGATCCTGCTTGAGAATGTTCTTTTCCGACATGGGGTTCCACTTCTGCTTCATTCTGATCAGGAGCGCAAATTCGAATCTGAAGTTTGGAAGACCATAATGGCTTTAATGGGAATTAAAAAGACCAGAACGAGACCGCTTTATTCTCAGTTTGTACATAAAAATCAGAGAGACTGGAAAAAACTGGTGGCCCCCTTTCTGCTAGCCTACCAAAGCTCCCTACATAAAGCAACTGGTTTACTCAACTCCCCGAGTATGTCAGCGACCTAAAAGTTCAAAAATCACCAAGGTAGGTGATACAGTTAGGCTCTACAAACCAACCAGAAGAAAAGGTCAAAGTCCCAAGTTGCAGCGGCCCTAGGAGAGACTGTACTTGGTTGTCCACCTAGAGAATATGTGTCCATATAAAGGACAGAATCCACCGACCTGGTCCATTTGAGTATTGTTTTAACCTTTTCTTACAGCTTTTGGTTAAATATGTCGATTAACATGATTTTTGTTGATAATTTGCTGATCTGATTTCGGACGCTTATTTTTCTGATGTTTTTGAGACAAATGTTTGTTTAGTTTATTTATTCTTGAGTTTCTTCATAAGTTTCAGGTTAAAACTTATTTTGTTTTACAGTTTAGCTGTATTCCGTGTTTTTTGTTACCTAATTAATGTCTATTGTTTACCTATCTATTTTTGATATATATTTTTCTACTATCTATATCCTTACCCACCCCCCAATGAAGCTTTCTGACTTGAGCAACGTGGTCTTTGTTAAGAATTGTGAACGAAAAGCATTTTGATATCAACTTTTGTCAGCTTTTTCGCTACAAGGCCCAAGATAAAGAACGATTAAGACGGCAAATTTACGAAAAACTGAGAGAACTTAGTCTGAATTCCGTTCAGGATCTCATGAGAGACATTCGAAGAAATTTGCATTTGATAAAACAGGTTGGGCCCCTCCACATAATTTGATAATATAGTTTAGTTAAGTAATGAGTTGTAATTTAAGATAACTGGTTAGTGTTTATATAAATTTTTCATTAAAAAAAATCCGCTAAATATTTCGTGCTAAAACTTGTAGGACATACGATTTTAAAATAAAAATAGTCCAAAACTATTTTAAGTTCCGCTCCTGTCGGAGATTGGAAATCATTCTGACAATTATAATTTTGTTTTTTACGCACCTGAAAAGTTCAGTTAAACTGCTCTCAAACCATTCATGGAGATTGCGTAGCCATGAGATTTTATGTCTTCCTACGCTTCTTCTGCCTTTGATTTTGCCCTTCATTATATTTCTTAATAGTTCGTATTTTGAGTGCAAATACAAGGCGATATGTCACAAGCGTTTGAAACATATGCAGGGTTACAGCAGGGAGACGCGCTGGCGTGCCTTCTCTTTAATATAGCGTTAGAAAAGACTATAAGAGATGCCGAGTTACACAATAGGGGAACAGTCTTTAATAAATCAACGCAGATTATGGCTTACGCTGACGATCTGGATTTGATCGCACGTACTACACGAGGACTTAAAGAGATGACTTCCACCTTCTTGACAGCCGCACAAAATATGGGCCTTAAAATAAACGAGGAAAAAACCAAAATGTTAGCATCTATTCCAAATAACAGAGATAGAGCTAGAAACGCCGAAGAAAACTTCAGTATAGACCAATATAATTTTGAGGTAGTAAATAAGTTTACATATTTGGGTTCTCTCATAACAAACGATAATGACACATCTGAAAAAGTAAAACGGAGGGTACTGCTAGCAAACAAATGTTATTTTGGACTAAGCAAGCAGCTAAAAACAGAAATTTAAGCCAGAAAACCAAACTAATAATATATAGAACACTCATCCTACCAGTGCTGACATATGGGTCAGAAACATGGACCATCTCCAAAACAGACGCAAATCTTCTGCTCGTCTTCGAAAGGAAGATACTAAGAAGAATAATGGGCGCATTCTGTGAGAATGGTATTTGTGTGTGTGTGTGTGTTTGGTGAGTTGGCTTGGAAACTAGTCCTTTAGCCACATAGAATGGTATTTGGAGAAGGCGATATAATTTAGAATTATACGAGAAGTATAAAAAAATAGTAAATGGTAGAGATGTAATATCCTTCATAAAAATAGGTATGCTTAGATGGGCTGGACATGTGTCAAGAGCAAATGAAAATTACCCACCCAGACGAACTCTATTATCGGTCCCAGTGGGAAATAGGAGTAGAGGCAGACCACGACTGAGATGGAGGGACGGTGTGGACGAGGACGCAAGGAAAATCGGCGCGGCAAATTGGCAACGGTTGAACAGAAACGACTGGCGAAATAGACTGGGGAAGGTCAAGGCTCAACTAGAGCTGTAGCACCACTGATGATGATGATGATTTTTCACCTCTCATGAAGTGCTCCAAGTATTCCAACTTCCTGATTTTTATGAAATTTAAAACTTCGCATTGTTTTCCAAGTTGTTCGAGAACTTGTGCGTTTGTTTTGCGATCCATCCATGATCATTTCAGAATACGCCGGTAACACCACATTTCGAATGCTTTGAAGTTTTTAATATTGCATTGTTTCATTGTCCAGGTTTCAAGCTCATACAAAAGGTTGAAGAAAATATAACATCAAAGCATTCATATCCGGAGCGTTATATTGATATTGCGATTAAAGAAAAGTTTTCTCATTCTGTTAAAAGTTGACCGTGCAATTTCAACGCGGTATCTTTGTTTCGTCTTTTGTTTGGTCATTTCTTTTGTTTGGTCAGAATCTTCTGTGATCCATGCTCCATGGTATTTGTATAAAGATAGTTGTTAAATTGCTGTGTTGTCTAGTACTAGCTTAATTTTGATGTTTTGTGCTTTTGTAAATACCATGAACTTGATTTTCTTCAAATTTATTTTTAGTCCATATTCTTCTTCTTCTTGTAGTGCCTACCCGCTTCGGATGTTGGCGACCATCATGGCAATCTGTATTTTATAAACTGCGGCTCTGAAAAGATTTGTGGTTGTTGTGTTGAACCACGTACACAGATTTTTCAGCCAGGAAATTCTTCGCCTTCCTTGTCCGCGTTTTCCTTCTACTTTTCCATGAAGAATTAATTGCAGCAACCCATACCTTTCGCTGTTCCTAATGATGTGACCGAGGTATTCAATTTTGGCTGTTTTTATTATGGTTAACAACTCTTTTCGTTTTTGCATTCTTAATAAAACGTCCTGGTTAGTAACGTTGTCAGTATAGAATATCTTCAGGATTCTACGATAAAGCCACATTTCGAAACCTCAATTTTCTTACAGGTAGCGTCTGTAAGAGTCCACGACTCAACTCCGTACAATAGTACAGGAAAGATATAACATCGCAGTAACCTGATTTTTATGGTTACTGATAAATCGTGGCATTTGAATAGCTTTGTCATTTTTTGAAATGCAGATCTTGCTTTCTCTATCCTAGATTTTATTTCTAGGAAATGGTAGTAATTTTCATTGACGTTCATACCAAGGTAGGTGTATGTTTTTACTTTTTCTATTGGTTGCCCATTTACACTAATTCTTTCAATTTGCTGTTTCTTCTTAGAGATCATCATACATTTTGTTTTCTTAATGTTCATTGAAAGTCCATATCTCTGACTCACTTCTGTAATTATATTCATTAACCATATTACTACAATATAGTCCATATTAGTAGAACATTATATTTAGTGCAATATATATTTAGTTGTTATGCAAAGTGTTGCAGTTCTTCTAGTGTTCCCGCCAGAAGGATGGGAATTATCGTCAGCATATAATGTTATTAAGCGACTCACCGTTTATGATTAGGCCGTTATTGACTTCGGCCAACGCTAATTATGAGATGATATAGCCAATATTAATTAAGGACAATTTAGGTATGTTCATGGGCGCCGGCAGTGAGGTGCAATTGCCCCCCTGTCTGGAAAAAAGTACATAGATATACATGTATAGTTTTATATTTTATATTGGTTAATATAAAATAGTAATTTATATTGGTTAATATATTATAAAATAAAGGTTAATAATATGTGGAGATGCAGATGCACCCCCGTGAAAATAATGCTGGCGGCACCCATGGTTACGTTTCCCGTATACGATCTGGTTTTGTGCTATACAGCGTTCCACGTTAAGAAAATAACATTAGGCTTATGGAGATAAGTGTTGCCAAAACTCTCAGGCATGCGGTTTACTAGATTGTCGATATATTTTTCGAATTTCCATTTTCAATTAACATTTAACTGTAAACTCAGAATAACAACTGAAGAACCAAAAAGCCTTATTATCATTATGTAGTCTCAGAGAACGACATAAAATCGCTGACATACGTACACCGTATTATTTTAAGTTGCAATTAGTAATTAGATATATGCATTCCAAGCGGTCCGTTTATTTGCTTTTAAACCTTTAATAGCCGGCAAAGTGGATGATTTAACTAAACAATATTTTCTACTGATTTCTATGATTCATGGTATATGATATTCTTACCGAAAAACAAATAAACTGTCGTTACTATAATTAAAATAAGATAAAATAAAATTATCTTTTGTAAATACTATTTATTTAATTAAAATCATTTTCCCTACTTTTCATCTCTTGTTTCGAATGGGCACTTTTGGTCAATTACAGGTCTTACTTTTGGCAGGTCTTTTTTCGTAAGTAAATGGGTTCACTGTAGTTAACAGTTAGTAACTGAATCCCGTACTTTGTCTAATATAGACTGCAATGGTATTTTTGCAGCTATTTCATATTTCAGCAGGGCAATAACCATTCATTTTGTTACTTCCATGTGTTTTAAGTAATCTAATATTTTTCCCTCTTGTTCTAATATTGCCCGATCTATGTATATTTATTTTTTTTCTCAGTTTATACCCTTCTTAACCATGCGTATTTACAAATAAGGGAAACGTTTACTTTTCAGTAGTCATTTTCCACCCCTGAAGTTCCTCAAATGTTTCAAATACAAGTGATCTACTAGCAACTGTCAAGGTAATGTTCTGTTCGGTAATGGGTAATCGGATGTTTTGACGATGGTCCCGTAAATTGACACAATGGGCACTTTAGTTTCTTATTGATTACTGCATGTTGTGATCTTAGGTGCATAATTAATTTTGTTTATGTCAAACTCAGCCTTATATTGTTTGTAATTAAATTTTTTCTTAGCAGGAACTAAGTCTTACAATTTCTCTAAAAATTAAACAAAATAATAAATAAGTAGGACAGATAGATAATAGGGTGGTTTATGGCCGGATACACTGCAACCTTTTCATAAGATTGTATTCTACCTGCATGTTTTTGTTGTATATGCATTCTAAAACTATCAAGCTTCACAAATGTAGCCCTACATTCTTCGCATATAAAAGTTCCATGTCTACCTGTAACCTTTGGTGTCAATATATTAATTTTTTCTAAAAGAATATATAACTTGTAAACAATTAAATGTTTCATTATGTTAGGTTTATCCCTGTACTCTTACTAAGAAAAGAAATTTGGTACTTACCTGAATGCTTTCTTTTTATATGCGCCCTTAAATTGGACGTTTTGGAAAAGCTCACATTGCATTCTGCACAATGTACCATTTTGTAGAGTTCAAAAACCTAATTCTAATATCCAAATGCCTTACTTATATTAATAAATATTATGACAAATAACAAAAAACTGAAATTCCTAAAGACCTGCTCCAAAAATAAATCGTATTATAATCGTATAATATATATAACAGTAAATAACCAATTTAAAAACAAACAATACCAGAATCGCTAATAATAAGGTTGGACGTTTAAATTTGAAATTTGACACAAAATATTCGCACAGAAAATCTAAACGCGAAATGGCCAACTGAGCTTGGGCGAAGCTTTCCGGCCGATATTACTGGCGTGTACCTAGATTCTAGATCCTTGTAGTTAGCATCGCAGATCGCAGAGAGAAATCTGTTCAAATTATTCCTCGCTTAGATCTTGAAGGGGTCGGGTCAAATTCGATGAGCCGTTACCGGCTTTTCGCCGATACGGGCAATGCTATGATGTTTGACGATCAAGTAATCGCTGGCAGTAGTGGTAAAGATGTGGTGGCAATCAATAAATAGTACGAGATTAATCAAAGAATGTAACAAAGCCAACAAGAAAAACGAAGCAAGAAATAAAGTTTAAGTTAAAAGTGCCACGCAAGTGCCACTGTCTCTGAACAATGGATGTCTACCGTCCCTAATTATTTGATTTCGCAGTATCTAAAATAAATAAAAAGATTAGAAAGTAGGTAATAATAAAGTAATTTCATAAACTATTTTCTTTATTTTGAATCATACATAAGAACCACAACAGAATCATACAACACCAAATTTGTATGTAGATAGTGATACAGGATAAATTCTCCCACCTACATATTATGGTATGACAATGACCAAGGTAAATTCTAAATTGTTTTTTTTTTTTCAATACTATTTAGTATTGAGATCATCTTATGAAACACAGAAACACATATTTAACTTTGTATAAAGATCTGTTCTAGAAGGTATCATTTTATATTGGTCATTTCTGTTTGGAAATTGAAAACTTATATGTCCATTTACATTGAATTTTTATGATTTAGCTAGATTGCCGGTATAAGCAATCCCCCACTAACTGACCAACGGCTTCGGGCGGGTGAGTTAGTAAGTGGTAGGGCACTTTTTTGTCCTGGGGTTGAGAAATTGACCTCAGAGGCGGATGAACCTATATATGGTCAACGGCATAAGGATGTAGAAGGCAACGGGAAACCACTACATCAAAGATCGTCAGATTTCCATAGACTAATAACCATCCAAAACACAACCACACAATTGGCCCCAGTCCGTGGCAGACCTTAGATGGTCAGGGGATGCTAAGAATCCCCACGAAGAAGGCTAGGACCCACCCGAAAGTGGAAAGATTTAAAAATAAACAAATCATACAAATTGGAACCTGGAATATCAACAGTATGTTTGAAGCCGGCAAAATCCACAACACCATCCAAGAAATGAATAGACTTGACATTGGTATCCTTGGCATCAGTGAGATGAGGTGGCCTAATTCAGGAACGATGAAAATTGACAACAAGACAATATACTACTAGGTAACAATCAAAGACAGCATTGGAATGGAGTTGGTATCATCGTAAGCTAAGGTATAGAAAAATGCATTAAAAACGTGGTCTACCACTCGGATCGTATGCTACTTCTACAATTACATGGAAGTCCAATCGATATCAATATCATATAGGTATATGCTCCAACCACTGATTGAAATTAAAGAGTTCTACGGAGACCTACAAGTACTAATGCAGCTTACAAAAAAGCATGAAATATCGATAATAATGGGAGACCTCAATGCAAAAGTGGGAAAAGGTAGATCTGAGAATATCATTGGAGAACATGGATCAGGTCAGCGAAATGAAAGAGACGATAGGCTGTTTCAATTTTTCCAAGAACAGAATATTACTATTATGAATACAAGGTTCAAGACAATGATAAAAATTGCGTCAGAAACCAAATAGATTATATCATGATCAACCAGAGATACCGAAATAGCATACAAAGCGCAAAAACTTACCCCGGTGCAGATGTCCCTTCCGACCACACCTTGCTCTTCGCCAAATTCAAAAATACGTTGAAAAGCATAAAAAGAAAGAAGAGAGAACAGAAATCAGACATGAACTTACTCAAGGATATAGAAACGAGACAGAAGATATCACACGAACTTAACCACGAATGCCGAGAACTTAAAAACAGACAAAAGGAAAATGATGTACCAGAAGAAGCCGACGACTTAGACCAAATATGGAAAGAACTTAAGACTGTATTTCTAAAAGCTGAAGACCACCTTAAATACACGAATCAAAGAGGCAAGAAACCATGGATAACTAATGAAATATTAGAAATGATGAATGTGAGACGACAACACAAGAACAAAGACTGGAATAAATATAAAGAAATACAAAGACTAATAAGAAAAAAGATCGTGGAAGCAAAAGCACAGTGGCTTGTAGAAACTTGCGAAGAGATAGAAGACCTACAGAATAAACATGATGATAGACTTCTCCATAAGAAAATTAAAGAAATGTGTGGGATCAGAAACGCTAGGCAGTGTGGCACAATAACAAGCACGGATGATAGAGTCCTGACCACAATAGAAGAAATAAGCGTTGAATGGCGAACATACATACAAAATCTATTCTCAGACGATAGAACAATAAATATTGATAGACAAACAAACATCGAAAATAACGACTTGCCCGTCTTAACATCAGAAATAAAATACGCCTAAAAAAATATGAAAACCAGAAAAGCCTCTGGACCTGACTACGTTCATAGTGAAATTATACAACTTTTGGAAGAAGTCAATTTAGAACTATTATCAAGACTCTTTAACAGTATATACAAGACTGGTACAATTCCACAAGATTGGTTAACATCTACGTTTGTGCCTATACCCAAATCAAACTACGCAAAAAAATGTAATGACTTTCGATTAATAAGTCTCATGCCCCATATTCTGAAGCTATTTCTAAAAATTATCCATAACAGAATTTACAAAAAATGCGAAGAAGATATGGGTCCGGAACAATTTGGCTTTCGAAACGGTATGGGAACTCGAGAAGCTTTGTTCAGTTTCATTGTTCTTGTGCAAAAGTGTCGGGATCAACAAAAAGATGTCTACTTGTGCTTTATAGATTATGAAAAGGCTTTTGATAAAGTCAAACACAATCAGCTAATAGAATGCTTGCAAAAAAAGAATCAGGATCCAAACGACATTAATACAATACGTGAACTCTACTGGAACCAAAACGCCTCTGTCAGAACTGAATTGGGTGATACTGAAACCATGAACATCCAAAGAGGAGTTAGACAAGGTTGTATACTATCAGCATTATTATTCAACTTGTACTCAGAGGACATCTTTGCACATGCTCTAGATGAAGCACAAGAAGGAATAAAAGTTAATGGAAAAATCGTGAACAATATCAGTTATGCCGATGATACAGTACTGATTGCTGGCAGTGAAGAAGAACTACAAATTCTGTTAACCAAAGTAGTGCGAGTAGGAGAACTATACGGCCTTAAGGTGAATGTTAAAAAAACCAAAACAATGGTAATTTCAAAAAAACACACACCAGTTATAAACATACTAGTCAACAACAATCTAGTTGAACAAGTGAAAAAGTTTAAGTATCTAGGCTGTTGGATACATGAAATCTTAGACCAAGAACAAGAGGTTAAATCCGTAATCTTGATTTGTCCCTACGATACCGCATGATAAAATGTTATGTATATACATAGTGTACTATTACACGGCGTGGAAGCTTGGACGTTAACAGTCAGCTCGTTACGACGTTTAGAGAGCTTTGAGATGTGGGTATTTCGTCGTATGCTGAAAATTCCTCCTTATGAATAGAGAACGTGAACTCATAGAAATTGTCAAGACTTATCTTAGACACATATTTAGACACGACAGGTATAACTTCCTTCAGCTTATTATAGAAGGGAAAATAGAAGGCAGACGCGGCCCGGGTAGAGGACAAATTACCTGGCTGCGCAACATCAAAGATTGGACAGGATTAGACTTTCAAAGTTTAATAAGGAAAGCCCAAAATAGGGAAGACTTTGCAGAGGTCATCGCCAACCTTCGCTAAGAAGACGGCACCTAAAGAAGAAGCTAGTAATAAAAACAGCCACTATGCAACAACTTTGTATTTTTGATTTCTCTGGCAAACTCCCTTTCTATTGGACCACATATAAATAAATGCTTAATAGTTTGATGAACGAACATATAAGGTAAGTGTGATTTTTTCTTGTTTTTTGGTTATGGTTTTTAAGAGAGGTTAAGCATATTTGTCATATTTTTTTTTATCTTTCTTAAACTAATGGTCTTTAGGCGAAAATAAAAAAAGTTGTGCCCAAAACACTTTTTGTGCACTGCTTAACACATCGCTTGGATTTGGTGCTTTAACAAAGCTGAGGCTGTATTTGTAAGTGCCAAATTTTTTTTGCAATAGGTAGCGGATTGCCTTCCTTCTTTTACAATGCGGCTAAGCTAACTTAGGTTTCTGACGTAATTGTTGGAAGAAGAAATCCTACTTTCGCCGTAACACAATGGACATCTAATTCCAAGATACTTAGAATAATATATGGCCAATGGGATTCTCTAAAACAAGTTTTCCAACAAATTACATATAGAAGATTATTCATCCGCTCAAGCATCAGTAAAGTAAAACGACGGCTTTTTGAGTAAATACAAAAATTTTCAGTCTGTCCTCCTTGTCTATACGGATATATTATTTGATGTATAACAGAAAACTCTTTCGACATAAGCTTTTGTGCTGACCAGATAAGAAATATGAATACACTGCTAAGCGGCAAACGTAATGAAGAAAAATTCAGAAATTTATAGCTGCATTAAGAGCAAATGTTCCTATTGTACATCGTGATAGACGCAAACGAAAACAGTCACACAAGAACAAATTTTTAAAAATTCTAGACACTCTGAATCAACAAATAATCATGCGTTTTCAGGATCTTGAAAATATTCATTTTATGTAGTCAATAGATGTTAAAAGGTTCAGAGAATACACCAAAGAATTCCCTACACATGCACTTAAAAATTTGAAAATAGTATACGGGGATTTGTTTACCGAGTTCAACGGCTGAAGAATGAATTCTACTCAATGAACTGATAAGTACAAACCTGTTTTATGAAGACATCATCGACAAAGTCTAAAGGACCAGGAGAATCGACTTCATATTTAAGAAATAACCGTTTTGTAAGTCGAACTGTTTTACTAAAGAATGCGTTTCAGCCTAATTAGATCTTGCAACTATTGCTTCAAAAACGATCCTTCTCTATCGACTTTTTTGAGTAGGTATTGGACTTGGATGAGGAATTGTAGTTGGGAGATTAGGTTACTTTAGGTTTTGACAAGATTTACTTTCCCTCTTTCGAAACCCGCGAGGGCCACTGCATCTGAACAATGGATGTCTATGTTCACTAATTATTTCATTTTGCAGTATCTAAAAAAACTATTAGAAAGTAAGTAATAAGAATAAACTGATTTCATGAACTATTTTCTTTATTTTGAATCATACATAAGAACCGTTGCATGGGCGAGATATTTACATGAATAAAAAACATATAACTTTAATCAGTATATGTACAGACTTTGGTAACCACTTTCCTGAGAAAAATCATAATTTATATTTACAATATTATCAAGTAGTACGCAAAACATAGTGATTCATAATAAAAATTCCCTCGTAGCCGTCAAAAAACGGCCATATAGAACACACCGGTCAATTTATATCAAGGAAACACACTTTTAAAATCTTGTATTAACATGTATGAAATGTACATATGTATAACATATGAAATATAATAGAAAAGGTTAATGCGAGTGGCATTCCATCTTATATACATATTTTATTACTTTTCTTTCCTTGTTGCGAGCTATGTCGACACTTTCTACTTTTATTTTACTATGAACTCGTATTAACCTTCTAAACGTTCTAAATTTTTGGCCTTGCTTTCCTCAGGTAGATGTAGCTTCCTCTATGGATGTTAGTTGTTGCTTTGAAAACCCAAACTGAGTTATGCCTATATATACTTTCCTTATTATATATATATATATATATATATATATATATATATATATATATATATATATATATATATATATATATATATATATATAACTGGAACCAACAAGACGATCTTATAAAGCTCTACACAAATTATAGGGTACGCTGACGACATTATAATATGTAGTCGCAAGAGACGATGACTCTGATAGAAAAAGCGACAAAGAAAATTTGGAGTTTCTTTTAAAAATATATGTGTTTAGACTATAGTGTATTTACTTGATATAATCAGCCGGTATACAGAAAATCCATACATTGTACTAATTTATTATCCAACAATAATTGTATTATCAGACTTTTATTATTTTGTTGCATTTCTACAGGTCAGTTCAAACAATCTAACACCAAAATGGTTTATGTAGAGATATAGCCATAAGCGAAGTATAACAAAAAAAAATTATTTAAATTGTGGTTATTTCAATGATTATTAAATATAATAATATATTAATATTGAAATTTATTTTTTTCCATACAATTAGATTTTGTAATCTATTTTAATTTAATAAATTCCAATATTAAACATATTAGATTTCACCTGATTTTTCTCCTAATTTTTTCTACCCTATGTTTTGGACTATTTTATAGCTTTTTGGTTTGTCTCATTTCTTTTGGCCTACTAAATGTAACTATTATAATGCCTAAATGCTATTGTTCTTTTGTAGTTTTGTTTGAGTAAAGTTAATCGTCTTTTTTATTTATCATGATTACGCTTAGTTCTATTCGTTTTAAATCGTCAGAGTTGTTTAGAAGTTTTTTATTAATATTTTAAAGCTTTTAGAGTAAAATAGGTACATTTTTTACTCTAAAGAAACCAAGTTTACCATACGTTTCCTGATGTACTAAATGTACTTCCCCATCCATTTAGTACACTTGATTTTGATCACTTTTGTAAATATTTCTTCATTAAGTTTATCTTTCAATTATATTTTCTGTAACTTTAATTGAATTTCTCTAGCCAGACGTCTCGATATTTCGAAAGTTTATGGTACGACGTATGGATAATTTATAAACATTTTTTGTTTCATACCTGATATTTCTCAATTTTGTATCTCTTATATTTCTCATAACATAGTCAACTGCCATTGAAAGCATGTAAGTGATAAAAATGAAAGCGTGAATTAAGGCTGTTTTCGTTTTATTGTATATATTAATATACCTGTAAATTGACATTTTGAATCATTTTGTTGATGTCGAAGAAACTGTTATTGGTTTCCAATTTTCGAATTTTACTAAATTATTGTTATAATAAACATTTTTTGGTATATTTAATAACAATCTCTTATTTTCCATCATCCAAAATAATTTACAATTATTTAAAGTTATGTTAAAAATAAAGTTTAACAGTTATGTTGCTGCTCCTGCATTGACTTTTACAAGTTTCAAATGAATATTGGAATTCAATTCTACATGTTATCATCATCTATTGTAGTCAATACAGTTTTATACATTAACATTGTTGTTTAGTTTTTGTTTGATGTTCCTTTGGTTTATGACTTTATTCTATATGTCGTTAGTTTATGTATCAGTTAGATATTTCTGTTATGGTTTTATGCCTACATAGGCTTATTAGCGTTATTTAGTCTTGTTTCCACGTATACGAGGAGTGGTATCCTCGTATACGTTCTAAGATTGACCACGCAAAAGAAATTGTTGATGAACTTAAATTATGCTTGGCGTCAAAAATACACAACGTGACGGGATACAATGAAATGAAAAGACCATACTTTTCAATGAATTAATACCAGAATTTCTTGATCGAGTTGTTTTATCAATAAATTTGTAGTATTTTGCTAACTCCCATTAAAATATATTCTTTTAGTTTAGGTAGATGAGGATTTTGTTTTCTACCATGGAAGCATCTTCGTTCTAAGATTGACCACGCAAAAGAAATTACTGATGGACTTGAATTATGCTTGGCGTCAAAAATATATAACGTGACGGGATACAATGAAATGAAAAGACCATTCATACTTGTCAATGAATTAATACCAGAATTTCTTGATCGAGTTGTTTTATCACTAAATTTGTAGTATTTTGCTAACTCCCATTAAAATATATTCTTTTAGTTTAGGTAGATGAGGATTTGGTTTTCGACCATGGAACCATCTTTGGTGGTAGATTATTGAACCAACTAATTATTTGTTAGTAGAATAATTAAAATAAAGCGTATTTCGTATAATGGGATAAAAACATGTCTCAATTTCTCCTTACGACACGAACACCCAGTATAAGATATGTTAAAAATACTCTTCAAAGCTTACCAAAATATTGCGAAATATCCTAATGCTATAATTTTAAATACAATAATTTCAATAATTTAATACTTAATTTCAATGCAAAAATATTTTTTGTTTTCAATAAAACACTATAAAAATTAGATGAATTGAATATCCTATTGAGACTAGTTATCTTTTCAGCCTTACGGACCCTTTTTCTAATCTTAATTGAAAATATATTCAAAACCATATTTCACTACTAAGTCTGAATATTAAAGCAAATTTTATTAATTGGAATACTAATTGACTGACGAATAAATATGAAAATCGCGTACATCCTTCTCTTGTTTATATTTATATAGAGAATATATGTTTCCAGTTGATAAATTCTGTTCATATTAATGCCAAGAGCTTTTTCATTTAATGGTTTTCTTTACAAATTTACTATCCCTTTGTTTCTAAGAAGAAAAATATTAACAATTGACATAAAAACAAGAAAAATGCTGTTCTCTTGGCTGAGTAACTGGTCAAAATATTTCATTCATATAAAATTACCGAAAAACTAACCTAGAAGTACAGAAATGAAAAATCAGAGGAAATAATCCTAGTTATTTTAAAAAAGCGGTCCAAAAAATACACCAGGTTTAACTTAATTAGAGCAGTACTTCGTAAAATAATTATTATGCAAAGAAAGTAAAGTAGAGCTACGTTTATCCAGGCCTCTGGAAATATTATTGAACAAGTAGGTACATAGAATGATGAACATCATAAAAATATTACAAAATAATTTGAGTACTTTGCAGTATTGCTTTTTTACGGAAACCGTTTGTTTTTACAAACCTATCGTACTCTAGCCAATTGGCTTATTATACATCTTCCCTTCATGTAACTTTCTAGCTCAGATATTAGTGTTAAAAACTACCTACATATTTGGGACTGGCAGCTTTACCTGCCGCCAGAACTGCCGGTCTGAGGAAATTAAACGTTTAAAATGGTCAATCACGGAAGTAAGCGAATTACGATGGCCTGGGTTAGGAACACGCAGATACAAATATGCTGTATTGTATTATTGCGGAAGCGATAACGGAAATATACAGCATAGAAATGGAGTAGGCATTTTTAGGTTGTTTGATTTTTGCCAAGAACACAGTATGGTAGTAACAAACACGTGTTATAAAATACATCAACGCAGGCTGCATGCTTGAAAAACCCTTGAAGATAATCAACACATACGAAATCAGATACATTACATTCTGATCAACAAAAGATTTAGAAACTCCCTCTGTAGAGTTACAATATATCCTGGATCGTATATTTGGTCTAACTACAACTATTTAGTCGTTGACGTACGAGTAAGTCTAAAACGGGTAGAGAAAAAAAGTCAGCAGAAGAATTTTACTATTTAAGGCGTCAACAAAATAAAATCGAAAAGGATGTAAATAATTACATGGAGGAAATAAGAAGGTGTTAAGAAAACATGGAATTCATTCATGACAATATGACCAATATACTAAACGAACAAATATATTAAAGAAACAACACTGGGTAACGCAAAAAATACTAGCAGAAACAAATTAGAAAAATACAGAAGACTACAAAGAAAATAAAACAAAAAATACGAGCGGCTAAAAAAAGTGGATGATGGATAGATGTTCAGAAATGAAAGAATTAGAAAAGAAGCATGACATGTTCAATATGCACAAGAAATTTCGTGAAGTTGCTGTTGCCTGTATAATATAAAAATCACTAATATTTTAGTAAATTCTAGGAAAAGATATTGATAAACGAGAACTTATTGAAACATCCAGTAACTATAATTGTTTAAAGATAACAGGCCTAATATACAGGGTAATGTAAATCAAGAAAAATGACCTGCAATTTTAAAATCTGAAGTTCAGATAAGATCAGACAACAACTGGCTTGGTCGTCATTTCATATTTGGAGTCACATTTTGTCGATCTAAACAAATTCCATTGAAAGTGATTCTAATCATCGACAACGCATCAGGTCATCCTCGTGTACCTTTAACTAGTTTTGACTCATTGTCACCTAATACAACTAGTTTACTTCAACTGGTTGGATGGATCAGGGAGTCTTTATAACATTTAAAGCTTATTACACCAGACGATTGTATGCATACTTGTATTTATAAAGTTATAGGAAAAAAGAATGAGTTCTCTGTTAAAGATTTTTGGAAACAATTCAACGTTTTAGAAGCAGTGAGAGTTTTTGAACAATCTTAGAAAACAACACAAACAAGGTTAAATGGCGTTTAAAAAACTTGAAATTAATGAGCGATTAAAAAGTTGTTGATATCGCCATGGAAATAAATTTAGAAGTGGATAGTAATGGCACTAGTGACGTTCAAAAACTACTGGATTCTTACAATTAGGAGCTAACTATTGATGAATTCATAGAGATTGAAAGATTGATTGTTTACATCCAGTTCAAACAGAGGATCAAAAATGATGGTTGGAAACTTGGTTAAAGGCCTTAGTTTAATTGAAAAATGATTACAAATTTTAAAAAATATAGGCTACAACGAAGAGCGCATTACTTCTACAAAACAAGGAAAAAAGTATAAGCATGCTGTGAGAAAATTTTGCAGGAGAAAAAAAATCTTATTTGAGTCGTCAAACGTAAAACTACTTAGTTTGATGTTATAAAGCCTTCTACATCAAATAACTTCGATTAGCGATTTTATATTTGTATATCCTAAGATTTTAATAAACATTTTTTGTGTAAACTGCTAAGTAGTTTTTTAGCTTCCGGTCCCAATTAAATAGTTATTTATGTACCAAGGGTGTTAAATAGATGTTTATGCCCAGAGGGAGACGATGTTACAAACCCGAATCTGGCCCGAGGGTTTGTAAGTCGCCCGAGGGCATATACATCTATTAATACCCGCGGTGCATACAAACTTTTATGTCATACTGGTCGCTATTGCATCTACAAATAAATATGTTCTAAATAATCCGAAAATTCGATTTCATTTTGACAATATATTTACTAGTAATTACTTTATCGTCCGTGTTATGTTGCTATGCTACTGAAATCTTATTATCTTTTTGTTTGTATATTTACGCCCGTTTGGGCCATAAAGTACACTATTACGTAGTTGGTAACCAAGCAATAAAAACACAATAATAAACTAGTATGAGATAAAATAATTTATATACATACATATACGAAATTATAGCCCACCTTATGCGAATTCGACTTACCTAAACGGTTTTCGCTCGGTTCCACCTATCGCGTAAGTTGGGGTTATTACTATATAACAAAAAATATAAAACAAAAAAATTGAAAATAAAAAAAAATAAAACTAAAAACAAAAATAAGAACTTGTAAAAATGTCTATTAGTTAGGGATATTAAAAATGTAAAACAAAAATTACAAAGTGTAGAAATTCGCTCTTTCAAATAATAAAAATTGGTTAGACGGATGGATCTAGTAATCCGCAGTCACATTTTCAACCAGGCATACACACATATTGTTCTGAAGCTATTTTCTTAATATTTTTAATTAAATGATACTTAGAACATTAAGCAAACTTATGATATCAAAGCTTTTTTATACTTATATTAGAAGAAGGATTAACGATTGGCATTAAGCCAGACTGGACGCTGATAATTAGCTCGTTACGTTACGACGCGTGGAAAACTTTGAGATGTGAATATCCCGCCGCATTGTAAAAATTCCATGAATTGACCATGTCAGAAATGAAGAAATTTTAAGACGTATGAATAGAGATCGTAGGGTTGTAGAACTTATTAAAAAACTGAAAACATCTTATCTTGGGCATTCATTCAGACACGAAAGATAACTTCCCTCAACTAATAATGGAAGGAAAAATAAAAGAAAAGCGTGGTCCTGGTAGACAAAAAATGACCTGGCTGCGTAAAATTAAGGATTGGACAGGACTAGACCTCCAAACACTAACAAGCAAATTTGTACAAGTCATCGCCAACCTCCACTAGACACGGCACCTAAAGAAGAAGAATTAAACGAGTCTTAAAAACAAAGGTGAAAAAACTATATTTAGGAATTAACAAGTTTAATTTTAAAACTGTTTTAGAAAAACATTTTCAGTGGATCATCTAACACGGTAACATTTGTTAAAAATTAAGAAAAATAAGAGCGTTATGATAGTAAAAATATAGATTAGAATTGTTTATTAAAACGTATGCTAATTAAAAAATGTAGACGATGCTTAAAAATTTAACAAAATCTATTTCCTTAAAAAATTTCTATAAAATTCTAAAACAAGTTTAACAATCTAAAAAAACAAGAAAATGATAAATTTCTCTCCTTAGAAAATTATTCTAAACGGCATTAAAACCAATGATATTTGTTTTATTCGACCTTCATAAAGATTTTTACAAACAAATTTATTTGATTATAAAATTATTAAAGTTGAATATACGCTATAAATCAAAATATCTATACTAATGAACATTAAATAAGAAAGATAATAAGGCGATGAACATTTTTTAAAAAGCTTTATTGCCTGAACTTTCCTCTTCGTTATATAAATAATATAATGTTTTTAACAGTGATAGTAAAATTTGCTTTAACATCGCAGATATAACCAAATAAAACAATTAACAAACAATGAATTAGGTCTGCTATCCCAGTTTCGTCCCAAATTCGTGCAAAATATCACAAGCCATATCGACATTATTTCTAGTAATCCCTAAAGCTTTTATTACAGCATCACGAGAATATCCTTCACTGACTAATTTTTTTATATAATCCATATTAAGGTTCTCGTACGAAACGTTGGTTGCTTTTTCTAATGGATTAATTCGTTGCTGTGTTTTTGGAGTTGCCTCAATTTCAACGTTTTCGTATTGCAAAGAGTGGCTTTCCTGACTGATATTTGGCGTAGTGTATGATTTCGGTGGTTTTAAAGGTCTCGGTGTACTTCTGTTGGAAGGACAGCTTAAATGCCTGTTCGGTAGTTTGGTCTCTGTTGTAGTAGTGGTGACGATACTACTACGATCGTAGTAATCACTATTTTGGATAACTACGCCGCATATAGTTTCTGGGGAGCTTAGTTCGATCACCTGAAAATGTTTAGAAGTATTAATGCAAATATTTTAATTGAATATTTTGTATTTGTTTATTTAGTAACGACAGTTGTGTTCTCTAGATGTTACATTTTTTTCAGAATTTACTCAGCGTTTATTTTTATTTTGCTCATGGAAAATGACAATGAATATATCTAGCTATATAGAACTGTTGATTTCCACAACAACGGATCGAAATCAGTTGATGTAAAACAAATGCTAATACAGTTTGAAAAAACTCTCATCTTTTTTATTCTTTGATGTTGCTATATATGTACCTGCTATGTAAAACTTTTACCTGCTTACATTCAGAAGAAAAGAACTGAGCAAAATCTACAGAATAGTTTTTGAGAACAGTTTATAATTGTTATAATTGCGGCAGTTTACTCTATAATAACACTATTCAGATAGGCTGTGAACAATATTAAATAATTTAAAAATGTGTAACAAAAACAAACCTCATGCTCTCCGCTTCCAGCTCTATGTAATTCGATATTTAACATAGAGCTGCTTTTGGGAATTTGAGGCACTTCTATGTTGATGTGTGTCAAATTAGTGACGGATTGCGCTTCGCTAAGGCCTACGCCGTTTCGAATACTGGATGAGGTAGGAACGATTGTTGGCAGAATTGTTTGTTCGTGAGTCGGAGAGCTCTTTCGAGGAGGTAAAGGGGGTGGTGCTGCTGGTGGTACCACCACTGGTACGTTTCTTCGTAAACATCTCGGACTGCTCCCAGGTGAAATCATTGGACTCGCTGAAGCCTGAGCGCAGAAAAAATATATTTTAAATGGTTTATAAAAATAAAGGATCAAAATAATGCATTGACTTTGGCAAATCACTATACTAAGTCCTATTGCACATATCAGATAAAACTTCGATTTTTTTGAAGGTTTTTCCTAATTGTTCTAAAATTATTTTAATATATAAAATAATGTTTGGATAATTTTTTTTATTTTTTGGTATAATTAGTGTATCATTCTTTCAAATCTTGTAAGCCTGCCCCATTTTGATTAGAAACATCTTGTCAAATTTAAAGTCATTAATTGATTCCAACCAATTTTTTACATGCCAAGTAATAAAAGGTCTATTTTGAAAAACTATTTAAAATATTTAATCCGATTTTCAGAACATACTACCATACTTTTTGTAGGTACTTGATTATTACAATGTTTTATATACTACAAATATTACATCAACACTTCGCAAGGTGGTTAATTTGAATATTATGTAAAAAAATATTTTAAGGTGACTTCAGGGTGTCAAATTCATAAACACCCTGTTATGTAAACAAGAAAACTGGTATTTATTTCGTCCTAATATATCATTAAATAATTTTACACAATGATCATTATTTTCTGTCCCTCCCCCTATTTATGATTGTTTGACCTTCAATCTAATATTGTTATCAATATTATAATTATTATTGTTGATCGTCGTGTGAAGTCTCTGACAGTCTCTGTCATTTGACTTGTTCGTTGATGAGATCAGCATATGTGCTTGTTATTTAAGAATAAAATACAAATTATTTTTGGCTTAAATTTCGTTGCAGTTCGAACGTAGTTTCTTAACCAATTTCCTTAGATTTTTTTTGCAGTGTAATGTATTACCTAAAGTTATATTTAAGCTTAGCCTAGTTTACATTCAAGTCTGTCTCACAATTTTATTTTTACAGATCAAGAACTGATGCAGTGTACGAACTCATTTATGAAACGTTTTCTCTATATGTAATAAAGTAGTAATATACATGAATTTATCTCCAATTTCAATTGAGCGAACTCAGGTCTCACCCGGGCGCTTATTAAATTGAATATTAGTTTTTAAAACAATGATAACCATCGTTATAAATTATAGATATTATAATATAAAAAGTTGTACTTATATCCTTGCAAGATGTACCTACATTATTGATGTTTACATATTCAGCGCCAAGCTCTATCCTTATACTACGAATTTTCGAAGAATTT
This sequence comes from Diabrotica undecimpunctata, assembly GCF_040954645.1. Classification (NCBI taxonomy): domain Eukaryota; kingdom Metazoa; phylum Arthropoda; class Insecta; order Coleoptera; family Chrysomelidae; genus Diabrotica; species Diabrotica undecimpunctata. Next base: position 63,643,977 of record NC_092808.1, read on the forward strand.
TTTTGCTTTATATCTTGAGTTTTTAAACTATTTTATAAAAAATTGAACCATTTTCCGACTTTTTTGTTAATATTTTTACATTTTTTATTAACTGTGTATATTTTTGACACACTAGCTCATGGAATGGTTTTTGAAGGGTATATATTTTACAGGCCATGTGTATCTTTGATTACGTATACACATAATATTTTTAGTTTTTTTGTTTTGAGATTGACAAATGGAATCAAAACAGGAAAATTCGTGTAGGATGGCATTAGGGGATTAGATAAAACAGTTTTAGCGTGTTTAGTACATCCGTTGTCTCGTTTTTGTGGGGTGTATAGGATGAGAAAACTTCTTGAGGAAAGAAGACCAAAAAAGCCAGAAAAAATTCGTGCCTGAATGTAGATAAAATAATTTTATTGTTTTCACTATATCCTTTCTCTCTTTTATTAAGAGTGAGCGGCTTCAAAGTATTTTTGTGTAAATGTGACTAGATGATCTAACACAAAATGAGAGACTATAGTAGTAATGACTCTGTTACACATCCAAACTTTCATCTTAGTAGTTGTGAAGAAACATCAAGTGAAAGCAAAAGTGATGAAGAAATTGTTCCACTATCAAAGCTAGGTAAACAGGTTCTAAAGAAGAAACTTCAACTATGCAACTGTTTACACAAGCAGACCCAATAGACTTTCATGAACTATTTTTGACTATCGATATCCTAACTCTAATGATGGATCAAACAAATTTGTTCGCCACGCAATGCTTACTAAACGCAGGAACTTCTATCCAGTCAAGAATGCATTTATTCGATGGATGGGTTTGGTAAAGTTCCTAGCAATAAAGGATTATTGCAGAGTTCACAAAGTGTATGGTATTCCATTATTCTAGTTGAAATATAACGACTAAAAAGCGTTTTAATCTAATTTTAACGTTCGTACATTTTGTCGAAAATAGAACTGCTGATACTAATGATATATTATATAAAATCAGCGAACTGCTGGACAAATTTATTAAAAATTGTAAAAAGGTTTATGCATCGGATGAGAAGATCTATGTAAGTGAGTCACTAATACCTTGAAGAGAAAGACTAATATTCCGCCAATAAATACCAAACTAGGCCGAGGAGTACGGTATAATAGTGTACAAACTTTGCACTGAGAAAGGCTATATTTCAAATCTCTCTGTTTGTTGATCTGTTATCTATGACTGAAGCTCCTGAGGAAATCGACATGTCAATAGCAGATGGAGCGTGTATACAGATAACTATTATATAAGTGTTCCACTTGCATGTCGTTTGAAATGATGAAAGATTCATCTGGTTGGCACGTTGGAGGCGCACAGAAAATACTTGCCCAAGGATGTCATGGTAGCATCAAAATAAAAAGAGGCGAGATATCGGCCAAACAAACAAAAGATGGTATTGAGGTTTTGAAATGGCGCGACAGGCAAGATGTCAAAATGCTGTCTATTAAAACATCTCCTCTAAAAGTTACCCTCAACGCAAGTTTAAGAAAATTCATCTATAATCAAAACCAAAATGTATTATAGAATACAATAAGAGCAAGTCATCTATTGATCTTAGCGACCAGATGGCAACATACGGATCTGGCAAACTTGCTTTTGAAATTATATGAGGTAAAACTTTGGTAAATGCTCATTTTTTATAATGAAATAGGTAACGAAAAGAAGTTAACCATCACAGAATTTCAGGAGTAAGTAATTATTGGAATGTTTAGCCGAGCTGGCACTGGTGATCTATAACTTCGAGCAAAATATCCGCTAGAGAGACAAACACCATCTAATAAAAAATGAGGTGGAAAATAAAAAAGTTCGTGGATGCTGTATATAATATATTATAGTAAGAAATATGGAAGACGCGGAAAAGGAATTGAAGGGACAATAGTCAGAGCATGCCAAGTTAATTCAGAATGTTCCATACGTCATAATTTCATTTGTTAGGAATGTTTTAATGCTATACATTAGATTTAGTTAGTTGAGAAATCTTAGGATAAAACGAACGTTTTATTTTATTCTATTTAAATTAGATAACAACGATTTGATATTTTTGTATGTTGTTAGTTGACGATATCATAGCTGGGACCTTCATAGCTTTGTGTAGGCCAGGACATTCTTTTTGCCATATAATACATCATTAGTGTGTGCGTAAACGATACACAGCAATAATAACGAAAGAATCCGTGAGTATCTTTTTTGATCACAGCATTTTACAATCTGTATCTAAAAAAAAAGATACACAAGGCGTCAAACTTGTTAATTTTAGTGCCTATGAATATTATTTTAATACAATTGATAGTAGAAAAATAAATTATACTATACTTACCGAAATCTCGCTTCTAGGAGTGATGGACAGCGCATGCAAACTGCTTCCTGCAAAATTCCATATTTCACCTGTATCCTACAAAAATAAAGAATTTTTAGTTGTTGGAATTTCATTTCATTTTCTACACAAAGGCTTTTAAAATATTCACTTAAAGCGTAGACACAAAAAATAAATCTCTGTTGCAGTGTAGGTTGATTTCGTTTTTTATTTCCTTAAAAAAATATATTTTATTTGGATTTAAGAATGTGGAACGCGTATGTCTCAGAGTTTTAATCAAAACAGAGAGATATCGTAGGGCAGGGAAAGTTAACGTTTATGTTTTACCAATATAAAATGTAAAAGTTAATATTGTTCCGAAGCTATTTTCATTTAGTATTTTTACTAGGAATTAATCACAAGTTTAGTTTAAAATATTTTCATTTTAACGTTTCGATTTGCACTTATTATCCTCAAGATACAAATTAACAAAAAAAAGTTTTGTTACTTTTTAATTCAGATATATATGTATTATAAATTTTATAGTTAATAACCTTAAAATTATATTGTTAATATTTTAAGTAGCGTTCCTGGAACCACTTTATTGGAAGATCGTTGTAGTTAATTTCTAGTAAAAATAGTACATTATAAAAATTAATGTTAACATAATGAGATTTGCTCATAGTACTGGTAAATAGGTTAGAGACCAGGATTGCTATTTTTTCATGGGATTTGAGTAGCTAATTAGTTAGATTTTGATGTATATCTATTAAATATTAGTAATAGGTATAGAAAATAAAGGAAAACAGATATCTGGTTATATGAATTTAAGCAGAAACAAATCAGATTGAGGTTGAGTTTAGAGGTAATACTACTGTATCTTATTGTTAGTAGTGCGTGATTTGACTAGATTTGTTTAAGTAAAGTATGGTCTATTTATTTGATCTGTGAAGCTATTGTTACTTTATTAAAGTATTCTTAACATTATACTATTGATTAGGTTAAAAAAATAGAAATAAAAGGAACTATAACTTTAATGGAGTTTTATTGTTTCAAATGATCAATGGACCCCCAAATATAAAAAAAAAAACGCGGAATGCTAGCATATAAAGGGGTGCACTTTTAAAAAAGGGGTGAATTAGTCTCAATACATTTGGGTATAATATGCATTTTTTGTACATATATAACTACAAAAAAAATTATTAATATTAAATTTTTTATCGAAATGTCAGCTTTTACGGTCAAAAATAATTTTTCTGACAAAAATATATTCAAAAAACAAAGCAAACAGGACCACACGCGATGTTTTGGGTCACTTTTGGGTTACTTTCTTTATTTTTTCGCAATTATTGCTCTATAACTTTTTTCTACGCAGTTCTAGGTATATGCAATTTTACTTTTAATAGAAATAAAATTGAATTACCTTTAAAATGGTTCTATGACTACATTTAAGCAAGATACGGTCCTTTAAAGTTTTCTATTTTTAACGATTTTTTACAGCTATTTTTTAAATTTCTCATTATAACTTTTTTTGTTGTTGGACATTTAAATATATGCATTACTAAAAATAAAGGAAAACTTATTTTCTGTACTTTAAAATATTCCATTATAAAATAGTGTAGGACTAACGGTAACCAAGATATGGGTAGTCAAAGTATTATTCTTGCAACGATTTTTACTAACTTTTATGGATATTTTTTAAATTTCTAGTTAACTTCTAGTCTTGTCGTCAAGAATTTGACCTCTAAAAATCATACGAACAAGCCGAATTTTGCTGAGAATGTCAATGGGACCACAAAAAAGACGCAAAAAAGTTTGCCACCCCGGACTTCCCTAAAAACCCTCGTGGTGGGGGCGGGGGGTGGTTGGGGAACAGAAAACAGATTTACCAAGAATATGTACGTCGTAAAAAAAATATTTCAAGAAATTTAGCTGAGATAATTTTGAACAAAAATGTTTATTAATACTGTTTCTGTAGAATGAACCGTTGCGTTCTCTCAGAAACAACAGCGATCGGCGATTTTGAATGCCAGTTCAATTCGGCGCACGTGAACTCAATTTTTTAAATAAAATTTATACTAACTCGACGGTAAAAAGTCGATATCTTTTGATCGGAGTGTCCTATCTACAAAAATCAAAATAAATTTTAAATGTGAAATGCATTATTACAAACTATTTGTAACTTTGAGTTTAAATTTTTTGATTTGTTTTGTTTGTTGATATGTTTCGTTCAGTTTAAGATGTGTATGTCGTTGAAAAAAAATTGTAAGGACATAATTTTTTGTATTATACGATGAAAAATAGATCGATATTTCCGATTTTATAATTTTCTGCTTCATCTTTAGGTACTGTCTCCTGTTGCTAATACCCTTTTCTAATACTACTATTTACCTTTGAAACTTCAGTTCTGAATAAGTCAACGGAACTACAATGATAAGGGCGGAGGCGGTATCTTTGAATGAGGGTACGTACATTTGAACAGTTCGAGTATTTATGACTGTATACCGAATATCGTGATGATGTCACTTGGCAACATTGTCGAACATTTATTCAACCCATCCAAATTAAATCTGAAATACTGAAATCAGTCGACTGTCAGCTTGTGTATCTGCCAGTTGTATATTTTTGGCGTGTTTGGTTGTAAGGAAGCACTTAGATAATTTTTTCTTTCCACAACTTAAATTCACGAAGTTGTGTACCGGTTGTATTTCACAGGGTGACTTTGTATCAGAGTCGTGTACCTTAGGCGTTTTTTGCAACGTAAGTTATGTATTATATTTTTATATATAAAAATGTTTTGTATATATTTTTTTTATAGTTGGGGCACAATTAACCGGACCATTGAACCAGACATTTGAACAGTGGCCAATTCCATAAAACATTTTATTTATCGTTACTAAACTATTTAGACTACAAAATGGTTAGAAATTACGTAAAAAAATGAACCAAATCAGAATTTAACGGGGAAAACATGTTAAAAGCAGTCAAATGCGTAAAAAGAAAATACCTATCATTAAGAAAAGCTACCGAAAATTATGGATTAAGTCATACTGCATTTTTTTATCGATTGAAAAAACTGGGCGATCGTGATACTCTTATAAATTTCCAAGAAAACTTCTCTTCCAAGCACACTTTTCGGCATGTATTTAGTAGTGATTAAGAAGAATTTCTAAAGGTATATAGTATATTTCAAAATGCTCACAAATGAACTATGAGTTGACTTATAAAATTCTTCTACGCACGTTGGCCCTGAAATATGCATTAAAGTAACTTCGTCATTGAAGTGTAAAAGGTGTGAAAGTGAAGGTGTAAAAGTTAATATTGTTTCATTATTTATTTTTATTTTTAAGCTGGAAAGAAAGTTTCCAGACTCTTGGGTAACTTATAAAATGGCAGGCTTGGATTGGGTAAAGGGATTTATGAAGAGGCAGTCAACACTATCATTACGCAAACCAGAAAACACAAGTCTTTCAAGAACTACCAGTTTCAATAAACTTAATGTTTTAGAATTTTACGACAACTATAGTCAAGCTCTTCAGAAATACTCTTTCGCTGCAAATAGGATGATCAATTTCGACGAAACTGGTGTAATGATGGTTGTTCAAGCTCCGAATAGTATTATAATCGTCACCTTTCATCCGCATTGCACACATAGGTTACAACGGCTGGATGTATCTGTTATAGGGCCATTTACGGCAAAATATAAGGTTGCTCAAATAATTGGATGCTCTACATTCCGGTAAGACCATTATCATTCATACCTCATCTTCATAACTCTTTTACAATCAAAAATATAGTAGCAGGCTTTAAAAAACCTGCGTCAATTTAATAGAAATGCGTTCTCGGATGATGCGCAAACGTCCACAGGCAGGCCTAGTGTAAAACAAACCAGAGAAGCCTCAAACACACCTATTGAACAACAGCCATCAACTAGTTCTTGTACTTACAGAATTCCTCAACCTACAACTGTTATTGAAGCTTCCACCTCTCCATTATTTCTTGTTCAGGCTGTTCGACCATTTCCGAAGGGACCAGCTATAAGTGGCAAATCGCGCGATAAAAAGCGAGGCAGGTTTAAAATTATTACTGAAACGCCAGAAAAACAGGCTTCAGAGAAACAGAACATAGATAAGGAAAAAAATTAGGATTACAAAGAAGGTTTTACAAGAAATTGAAACATCTAGCGAAAGTGATTCATTTTTAGTTCATGATTCCTATTCCTATAATTTATATGATGATGATGTGTGTTTCGAAGCCCTGTCTGTAGATGACTACATTATTGTTAAATTTAGAAACAAAAAAAACTTGTTCAATACGTTGCACAAATTAACGAGAAACCGCATAGTGATATATACGTGCCATTTATGAAAAAGAAAGGATCAACATTATATTTTCCTGAAATCAAGGATATTTCCACAATACAAATACACGATGTAGTTCGGAAACTGCCATCTCTCTCCAAAACGAAGGGCAACAATCTTTAATTTCATTTAGGTTTGACCAAAGTTAATTTAATTTTCGATAAATTAATGTCATTATTTTTTTACTATTTTAATAAAGTATAGTTGGTTTATGTAACGTGTGCTAATATTGTTCAAAAGTATCCCATGAAGGATACCTTTCAACATTGGTCTCAAACAAAATAAAAAATTCCTCCTCTCCCCTACTATTTTTAAAGATTAATCAACCAGGGTATGAGCCTTCTTCCAGCATTACATACTTATCTCTTCTTATTACTCGACCCAGCTACTGCAACTTTCTTATCTTAACGGTATTCATTTCGTTTTCTTATACGCCTAAAAAAATTTTTTCAGAACTTGTTACTCTATTTAGTCAACACTTTTTTCTTACATAGCTTTTTAAATGAATTCGAAATCGTCATCGGTTTTTTTATATCTGCTGTTGTTTTGACAACTCTACTCTTGGACAAATTACATCACATATTATAGTTTTATTCATGTTAAAACGGTATTATATAATACCCACGAACTAGTTTTGGTTGGTTGCATTTATTAACATCAGTAGCAAAACCAATGTTGTATAACCAATCGCATTTACTCATATTTTTCATTTCACAGTACGTGACCAAAGTAGCTCATTTTTATTTCCTTCGTACTGCTTCTTTTCTTTTACTGTTTTTATCTTTGTTAAGAATCCTATGTAATAAATGACAGAACAATTAACAAAATTAATTAATAAAATTATAAAACATAATAAAATACCGGAAGAATGGAGATCGAGCGAACTAATTCTACTATTCAAAAAAGGAGATAAAAAACAGCCAGAAAACTACAGAGGTATAAGCTTGTTAAATACTACGCTAAAACTTACAAGTAAAATTTTACAAGTGCTAATAAATCAAAGGATAAGTTTAGCAGATGAACAACAGGGGTCGTAGTGGAAAATCGTGTACAGATACAATATTTGTTATAAAGCAAATTACTGAGAAATCACTAGAGTATAATAGACCAGCATTTCTGTATCTGATTGACTTAAAGAAAGCGTTTGACAGAGTAAGACTCGAAGATGTAATCCATCTTCTGTATAATAGAGAAGTTCCCCTAAATATTATAAAAACTATGAAAAACATCGACCAAAACAACAAAATGGAAGTCAGAATAGATGGACAACTTACAGAACCTATAGAAATAGGCAGCGGAATAAGACAAGGGGATTCATTGAAGCCCATGCTCTTAAAATTTGATCATGAATGAAATCATCAAAAACATTAACAAAGGAAGAGGATACAGACTAAAAAACAAAGAAATAAAAATACTCTGTTACGCAGACGACGCAATATTGATAGCCCAAGATGAAGATAGTCTGCAAAGACTGGTCCACAGATTTAACATAAGAGTAATATAATTTAATATGACAATCTCATCTAAGAAAACTAAAACAATAGTAGTCATCAAAGAACCAACCAGATGTAAAATAGAAATTGATGACATCAGTATTGAATAAGTTATGGAAATAAAATACTTGGGAATTACACTGTCTAGCTATGGAGACCTGGACAAAGAAGTAAGAGATCAAGTACAAAAAGAAAATATACTGACAGGATGCCTTAATAACACTATACGGCGAAACAGACATTAACACTGAGATGAAGTCAACAATTTATAAAGCCAGTGTAAGACCAACAATGACATATGCCTCAGAAACAACATCCGACACAGCCACAACCCAAAGGCTACTGGAAACGGCAGAGATGAAAGTACTGAGAAGAATTACTGGAAATATGCTGAGAGATCGAAGGAGAAGTGAAGACATTAGAAAACAATGTAACGTATAGTGGATAAATGAATGGACACAAAATAGAAAAAAAGAATGGAATAACCACATAAGCAGAATGGAGAAGAGCCGTGTCGTCAAAATAGCAAAAGATAAGTCACCACTCGACAGAAGAAATATCGGACGACCGCACAAAAGATGGAGTGACAACCTTCCATAGTGGTATTAATCCACCAATGAACAAGTAGAATTGTTTATAAAGAGGAAGAAGAAAAAGATCTTTGTTAATGTTTCCGTGTTTGTTACGTGTTGTGTCCATGATATTTTCCACATTCTTTGGTAACACCACATCTCAAAACTAGCAAGTCTTTTTTGAGTTGCGTCTATAATTCTTCAGGCTTCAACTCCATATAAAAGGGCAGAGAATACGTAACATCTCAATATTCTCTAATAATAAATACAATAAATATAATCTCTATTCCCAGTTTTCCATTGCATACTACTACTTTTATCGCTTCGGTCCCATTTTAATTTTGCTCACATCCCAAGTAATTGCATCAGGGTACTTTCTCTAAAGCTTTTCCTATAACGTAGAATATTTCGTCTTCAATATTGTTCTTCCTGACAATCATATTTGTTTTTTTTTTGTTCAGAGCCATTCCATACCTCTCGCAGTACTGCGTAGTGCGATCGACCAAAATTTGCAACCCTTCTCTGCTGTCCGCAAGGAGTATTGTATCGTCTGCATATCTGAAATTATTTACTAGTGTTTCGTTCATTGATATGCCTTCATTGATGTCTTCTAGTGCCTCTTTAAACCTCTTTTCTGAGCATATATTAAAAAGTAATGGGGATAGTACACATCTTTGTCGAACTCCTCTTCTTTTCTCAAAGTCAACTAGACAGACAGCCAATGAGTCACTTTCAGCTAGCCATATTAACCAAACAGTTAAAAATCCCACCAAAAAAATGTTCTGGGGCTGTTTTTCATACTCAGGATCTGGCACTCTTATTCGTATTGAAGGTATGATGAATGGTGAAAAGTACAAAGCCATGCTAGAGCAACGCTTAGCTATAGAGCTTGACAAAGTACAGGCCGAAGGGACTGCAATTTTTCAACAAGATTCAGCAGCTCCGTGTCATGTATCGAAGGTTATGATAAAATACTTCAAGGATAATAATATTACCCTTCTTGATTGGCCTGGGAATTCACCTGACCTTGATCCTATTGAAAATTTGTGGGCAATATGTAAGGCTAAAGCAAAAATTTGACTGTACGACAAAAACAAAAATGGTGGAAGCAGTAATTAAGGTATAGTTTAGAGATGAAGCAATCACAAACAATTGCAAAAAACTTGTGGATTCTATGCCTAGAAGACTCCAGGAAGTCATAAAAGTAAAAGGAGGTCATCTTAAATACTAATTAATGAAAAAATCTCATGTAAGTGTACCTAAAATAAATTATATTTACAAATTAATTCTGTTTGTTCACATTAATTCGCACAATACTGTATGAATGTGTCACAGTTTACATCTCGACTTATAAATAATGTAAATATTGCCTCTCAAGTGCCAAAGCCTTTTTTAAGTTTTTTTTGCGTTTTTTGCTTATTGGGATGAACTCAAATAGCCATTCTTTCGGAATTTCCCCGGTATAGGAATTTTCATTGATTTAAGATTTCCGCAGGTATTTCATCCGGCCCCATGACTTTATCATTTATTATACGTTTTAGTGCTTTTTCAATTTCCCCTTTGTAATTGTAGGTCCATTTCTACCTTTTGGTTCTATTGTCTTCAGTCTTTCGTCGTCTTCAAATAGCTTAATTATATATTCTTCTCATCTATTTATTTTCTTTGCAGTTTAAATGAATATTTTGTTGTTTTTGTCCATTATGTTTGCAACACTTCTTTTTTTGTATATGCCGACTTTTTCTTTAACTTTCCTCTAGTTATATGTTACAGCTGTCATGTTATTTTTCTAATCTTTCTATTTCTGCATAATTTTCTGATAGCCACAATGCCTTCACCTCTTTGATTTTTGTTTGATTGTTTTATTCATGTTTTTGTATTGTTGTCCGTTTTTATTCTTGTACTTTCTCCTTTTCGATATCAATGACATTATTTCTTGTGTTATCCATTGTTTGCTTTTAGGGGATCTCTCGCCCTCCAGTTGTTATTGTAGGATGTTTCTCAGGATCTCCTCCAACTCTCTCTATTTTTCTGTAGCGTTAAGTTGTCCTTGTATTTCTACTTTCTGGACTTCCTTGTGTATTTGTTCTTTGATCTGTTGGCAGAGAATAGTTTCTTTTAGTCTCCTTAGATTCTAGGTGTTTTGGTGGCTGTTTTTTTGTATTGTCTTTAGTTTGACCTTCATGTCTGCTGAAACAACGTGGTCACTTGTTATATCTGACCTACATTTAATCGATACTATGGCGTTACAGAATCTTTGGTTTATAATGATGTAGGCCCTGGTTTTTTAATATGTTTTCACCGTTATCTCTAGGGGCTTTCCAGATGTATGTATGTTCGTTGTCCTTGCAAAACTAAATTAGCGTCTCTCCTCTCTCATTATGTATTCATAGTTCATATTCGCCTACTACTTCTCAATCTCTTCCTTTCCCTACCTTCGTTTTGAAGTTACCTAAAATAATATTAACTTTTTTTGGTTTCTTCAGTGTTTTGTCTAATTCATTGTAAGATCTGTCCATTTCTTCCTCTATTCTATCAGATGTCGGTGCGCAATTCTATTGGTTATCGGTATAAACCCTTCGGCGCGAACATTTCTGACAGTAGGATTTTTATTGGCGGGTGGAGCTGATGATATTTTCTTTATGAGAGATCTCCATGTCAAAGGTAACTGAATACCGTCATCTCTTTTATTGAGACAATTTAGCCTTTTTTTCAATTTTTATGGCTTCTCGGATAATCCTGGGTCTATAGAAGCGGATGGGGGCTATGGTTCTGGAGTTTTCATAATCAATTTTGATATTATATCATATCATTTGATATTTGATATCATAAGATCTGTTAACCTAATGTTCATAAATCCTATTTTGGATTCTACGGTTTGTTTGACCTATATAGGATCGGGTTGTTCATTTAGAATGTTGTCTTTAAATGATCGGACAAGAGATGAAAGCTTTGTTGTGGGTATGCAAAGTACGAGGACTTTGTCAAAGCAACTGAGTTGCTCTCGTAGACATACCGTCTCAGAACTCGCAACTAATGTAGAGTCATATGTCGCCCTGTCACCTATCCAACGGTAACTTTAACATCTTAAATGTAAATTAGACATAATGTAGATCAAATCTTATTTAATAATTTTTAAAGGGTTTTTACCTACATATTTAGTGGCTACATCCATGTATTAACTTGACACTGATGATGGAATATTTATTCCGAAAACGTTTTGTCAATGCAACATAGCCCAACTGGGTTTTTTATATACCTTTTTATAAAGGATTTTATTCAAAATTTAAATAAGTTGTTAAGTTGAGATTTCCTTCAAGAAATAATGGTCAAATAACGATTCCCTAAATTGCCAACCCATACATTTAATTTCTGAGGTGTTTGGGTATCTGCCTCCATGAATAAATAAGGATTACTGTTACTCCAATAACGACAATTATGTTTATTTACGTCACCATTTAACCTAAAAGTACACTCGTCGGGAAAACACGTATTGTACAATCGATGTTGGTTGTTATTTATGATTTCACTAAATTCTTCACAGAATTTAGTGAAGTAGAAAATCACCGAATCAACTGCTCACGGAGCTCAATCCCGTTATCTTCACAGACACACAAACGAATATAATCTGCTCAAATACCAAATATGAAAAAATAACATGGCAATATGAACAATGGCAATCAGATATTCTCAGAGTAAAACCGATCTTAATAGTACACAAAAATAATTAAAAGACTTGATAGCAGCAGTAAAAATGCACGTTTTCAGGAATATCTACAAAAACTAGATCCATCTAATACCACTGAGTACTTGAAGGTTACAAGGACTACCACAAGGTCCAGTCGAAAAAGCCAAAATATTATCTCAAAGCATCAGAAATCCTGCAAAATATCTTAAAAATCTGGATGAAAAAATGGAGAATCAAAATCAATGAAAACAAATCACTACACCTAACATTGACCATGCGTAGCAAAATACGTCCGACTATTTACCTAAATGCTAAAGAGATTCCACAAGCCGATAAAGTCAAATATCTACAATAGGTAAACAAGGTAGTGATGCAACGAATGTCATGAACATTCGCGAATGCGAATATTCAGTTTTTTTTAATTTGGCAGTTTTAGTTGTGTCCGACACTGCCGACAGTTTCATTTGCGCGAGGTGTGTAGTTAGTAGTTAGATAAGTACAGATAAATTTAGTAATTCAGAAATTTTCAGAATAATATACAAATAATGTACTGTATTACATTACAGTGTATTGTACATTATTTTTTTGTATCTTGTTCCAAAAAATGCTAAATTATTAAATTTATCTGAACTCATCTAACTGAAGTCGTAGACATAATATATAACAATACCATATTACATATTATATCAGTCATACCTATACCTATGATATTGTTAAAATATCATATATCAAAAGTTACTATATATTACGTCTATGACTCAAGTGTCACTCCATTCGCCCTGCTCTGCTCGTACACAAATACAAGCGAATTTTATAGTTATGTGTGGTTAGCGATTTATTAACATGAGTAAATCAAATTATAGTGAAATATGGACTTATATTACACCACTTTGCGATACTGAACGATCTAAATGCAAGATGTGTAACAAATAATATTCGAGAAAAGGAAGAACTACAACGGCCATGAGAAATCATTTAAAGGCACTGCATAAAACCGAGTTTTCCAAATTAGAAGGGTTTGAAAATCGAAAACAAGTTGCTTTTAAGTCACTTGAACAGTCATCATCTTCCCATCAAGGTACTAAATCTACCATGAAACAAATATCGCTTTAAGAATTTGTCGATAAAACGAAACAGTGAGATAATAATTCTTTGGAGTCATTGGCAGTGGATAATTCTATAAGTGAAATGGTTGCGTTGGAGGACTTGCCATTTAGTATTGTGGCAAGTGTTGGATTCGTAAGACTTATCAAGCATTTGTGTCCATCTTATAATTTAAAGTCGCGTCAGTATTTAACTTTATTTATATGCGATAAATTATTTGGCAAAGTAAGTCAGAAAATTCTTGAATTACTGAAATCCTTCGAAAAATTATCATTTACTACCAACATTTGGTGTGATAATTGTTCTAGAGTTTGATTGCTGAGTTTAACTTGTCATAGGATCACAAAAGAATTTGAAAGGAAAATGATATTGTTGAAAGCAGGAGTATTTAATGAAGACCGCCACACCGGAGAAAATATTACTCACAAACTTGAAGACATCTTGCCGTTTTGGGAAATACCCAAAGAAAAAGTAAAATGTGTAGTTCGCGATGCAGGTGCTAGTATGAAAAAAGGTGTTAACTTATTAAATGTTGAACATATTGACTGTACTTCTCACAAGATTCAAAACGTGTTAAAAGCAGGGATAAAGGCTCAAGAATCTGTCGTCGTTGCCATACAAAATGCAAAAAGATGGCAACTCATTTTCATCATTCGACAGCTGCCCAATATAAAAAAAGGCTTAATCAAAAATCTCTTAAGATTATGTAAGAATGTAACCCCGTTCATCTTTTAATCCGTAAAGCTGTCACAGAATACTCATCGGAAAAACGCGTGGCAGGTGACGTCGACCCTCTTACATGGTGGAAAGTGAACAAGGGAAGATACCATCTTCGTTTTCCTATAGTACGGCAATATTTAGTTATACCACCAACGAGTGTCCCGAGCAAGCGCTTGTTTAGTGGCGCTGGACTTCTTTATACGCCACATCGAAACAGACTTGAAGGAGAAAAGGAGTCGAAGCTTTTATTTCTAAAGTTTAATATTCCTCTATTAAACTTTAATTATTAAAAAATAACAGTTCTCTGTTTTTACTTAGTGATAACTTGAAATAAGTAAAAACAGAGAATTGTTATTTTTTAATAAGAGAGAGGAGTATTTTTGTTAACACAAAATTAATATTTTTGGAAAAGATGTTTAAGCAAATGGCTGTATGTCTGTTTGTTTAAACTCTTTACATAAAAACACATATGACTATTTTTAGTTTGTAGTTGAATAATTCTTAGCTTTTTCAAGATGATTGTCTAAAATTACAAACTTCAGTATAATAAAAGTTTCAGACAATAATTTGTTTTTGTTTGTTAAAATAAAGTGAGTTTTCTTAATAAAAAAAACTGAGAAGTGAATGTATTTTTATTTAATTAACCTAATCTTCAAATTATTATTTTTTTATATTCATATTCGCAAAATATTCGCACAAATTTCACGAATGCGAATATGCAAAAATATGCGAATATTCGCGAATGTGAATAGATTTCGCAAAAGAAAGAAATATAATCATTATGATCACGTACATACTTCCAACATAAAAGAATATACCAAGGAACATGGCAAACAACAACAAATAAAATTTTTATTAAAAAAAATTCTATATAAAAGGTGTATATATTCTAAAAACATTTCGGGCTACACCACAAAACATTTGCGGACTAATAAGTCCATAATCAGTGCAGATGCCTGGAATAAGTATCACCACTTTAATGAAAGCAAACAAATGTTAAATTTTGACAAGGGTTAAACCACATGTGGTTGAACACTTACCAGGTACACATGAGTGAAGTATGTGGGCAAAACCCTTTAAATGATATTAAATGCGTTAATTATTACATATTTGTTGACAAACTCAAATGATGTTAAAGTTTGAAACAGATTTAGTGCATCGTAACGCAGGGCTCCCAGGGGTTGCTGACCCTTAGGCAACGTCTCTTTATGGGCCTTGGTAGCAATTGATTAAAACGACATGTTTTGGACGGATTTATGAAAAAAACGTCAATGCAACTTGAATAATGTGTCTTAATGCGACATTAGCCAACCATGCCAACCAATATTATTTGTAAGACCAATATGTTGGGGTTACAGTATAATATACCCTGAAATATTATGTTGGAGATTGTGAAACAAATGTATAGATGGAATGAATTTATGAAATATTTGAATTATACGTAGGCAAACATAAATACACATATCTAATGAAGCCAGGATAATCTAAAATGAAAATAAGGCTCTATACATTTTAGATCAACATTTGGTACCTGAAAAATAGATGGGAGATATGTGTATGATGCTGAATTACTTATTAAAAATTAAATACTGAGGGGTAAAATATTTTGTGCGTGGATTAATAAGATATAGTAACATACTCAACAAAGAGTTATATTTTAATGTAGGATTAAGGTGTAATAATAAAAGATACAGTTAGAAAATTGTAGAAAAAAGGTATATATGGGATGACTTCAGAAAATATTTGAATAAGCAGACAGACATCAATACATACACGTGTCTTTGGTACCTGAAAATTAGATGGTAGATCTGTGTATGATGCTGCATTATTTGTCATTGAAGACGAAGTATAACTGTTTTATATGTGGATTTGCAAAATATAGACACATACTAATACAGTTTTTTAAGCTTCTTGAAAAGTTGCATTTTCCGACTTATCTTGTTTCTCAAATAAACGATTCAGTGATTTCTCAAACAAGCGATAAGTGATGTTTAGTAAATTGTGCAACATAAATTTGTGTATTGTGTGTTGCATATTGTATTGTATATAAGATTGTAGGTGATGTTTTTCGACTTCCTGTTACTTCACTATTGTTGGTATATTCTAAAAGAAGGAGTCAACAACAAAAATATACCAAAAAAATAGCGAAATCCGGAGGTCGAAAAACCTCACCTACAATCTTATACACAATAAATATGCGAAAGACAATACACAAATCTACGTTGCACATTTTATGTTACACAATCACAATTATGATACATTTTATAAAAACATATAACACAAAAAAACAGTCAATTTGATATTCCTAGGGTAAAAACATCACCTCAGATGTTTCCAGCCATTTACATGCTGCTACCTACAAGATCTATGCCAAGTAATTAAATTTTGACATGACATAATCTAATAACAAATAACTCTGGTTATACATTTTCCCAGAATTCTTTCCCTTAATCTTTTTTGAGAACTTTCGGAAGTCAAAACGTCTAACACTAGTTAAAAATGTGATTTTCATTACAACCGATAGTTGTAGCTTAATTCCATAATTTGGCATGAAATAACATTTCCAAAAATAATATTCTACAGGAGGGAAAGATAATTTATATTTATAAATTGAAAGGTAGGGAAATACGAGTTATACATATTCATTAAAATAAAGTTTAAATTTAGGCATTCATAACAAAAATGTAGTAAACTTTTCATATATTCCTTATTATTATTATATTATTCGAACCCAACCCCATATAATTCCAACGACCTAGCAGTGCTGTACAATCCTAACACAACAAATTGAATGCTAATGAGTATCGTGCAATGCAAGATGTAGAAAATATTTTATACTTACTTAACACAGAACACAACAAACACATGAACAAAGCCAAACATGTTAGTGGCGAAACAAAAATAAAACAAATGATTTTATGAAGAAAAATAATGTAATTATAAATATCTAAAAATATATTGCATGTTACATTATCTCTAAAAATAAAAAAATAAGTAAAACTATACAGTTAATGATTTGATATTTACAACAAAAATAATTTCTAGGTTAAAACTTATATTAAATTAAAATTTATAATTTATGGAATGCAGTAAGTAGACCTACTCACTGGGTTTCATCGAAATAAAATTAAAAAACTAAATAACATCTGTTATGATGCATAAAAAAGGTACAAAATATATTTGTGTTTTGAGCAAAATTGATTTATTTCTTTTAAGTACATCCTTTATAATAATTTTTCGTTTTTTTAACTGCAATATTAAACGTACAAAAAATATTGTTAGAATAAACTCCATAAATGAAAAGATAACTACAATTAAAATATTTTAAACAGAACTTTTTACAAATAAATAAGAAATCCATCTAGTAATAATTTCATTATGTAATAAATTCACTTACAAAGTAAACGAGTTCTCTCTTTAAAAACACAGAAGTTACTGCTAATTTAAAATTTTTCTTTTAATTTCCATGTCAGATGATACATGAATGATTTATATCATCTAATTTCATTCTCCTCAGTATTATAAAGTACATAGTAGATCATCCTGCTATAAGGAATGCAAAGAAGTTATCTGCAAGCGAAGTTAACCAACATCATGTGGCTACAATTTATTAAAGAAACTTTTTTATAGTTAGTGTGGTACTAATGTTTTCCGAGCATAATTGCATAATGTAAATTTATAGTGTATACTTTTTCCATTGTCAATTTGCCAATCGTCGGCTTTTGAGGTTCTTTGATGTCGATGCCGACCATTGGCGTGGAAATTAAGAAAAGGGATCAGTTATCAAACGCATATTTCAAGAAAAATCATATAATTTTTATTAATTTTTACATAATTATATTCAGGAAAATTTCTCAATTTTTGGGCAGAAATTGTTTAAACAATTTTTTAAACAAATTCAAAATATCACCTTTTGTGCTCCAAAAAATATTTTTTAGGTTTTTGGGTGACTCTAAATAAGATCTATGTCATTTTTCTCAAAAGTTAATAGTTTTGGAGATATAAGCGATTTAAAATCCGAAAAATGCGATACCTAATATGCATTTTCGAGGCTTGAAAAATATGTAAATGAGTATTTTTGAGATTCAAGAGTATCTAAACTAAAGTATCAACATTGATTTTGGTGAGAAATCGGAGCAATATTTTCCGTAGCAGAAAAAGGTGATCTTTTGAATTTGAATTGTTTCCGGCAAAAATGTCCGGCACCCTTCAACCTTCGATTTGTTTAAACGGGGCATTTTTGAATAGGACTCTTCAAAGGACAGAATCAGTTTTTTTTTTCAAATGGGAGCGGGCTCACAACACCGAATAAATAACAAATTAATTCTTTCAAATTAAAGCTTGTTAATTTTAGTGATTTATAAGAATATTGGACTTATTATTTAGTTTTTACATAAACCATAATATTTTTTTACAATTATCTGTAAATAATGGCTCATTCTGTCAGAAAATTTTAAAACATTGTCTATCCAGCAATTAAGATAGTCAACTGAAATTTAATTTTTAAACACGGCCTACTGTTAATGCACAAACAGGGTGAATCTTCAATATTTTGCTTCGAGTTAGAGATATCTGAAAAAGTTATTTGGAAAAGATGTTCCAAATATTATTTTAACCCCACATAACAAAGTTTTATGTCAAAATTCGCACTTTTACTTTTTTCATTAATTGAAGAGCTTATTTCCAGTGTCTTAAATCCAAAATTTCGATTTTTTAAATTTTCTTTTTTTAAACTTTATAGATTTCTTCAAGTCTAGAATAAAGTTATATGTACCAAAACAACTTCTTATTTACCATTTAAAAGTGCATATGAAAATTGTAAAATTGTATAATTTGTATGTTCAATTTGTATGAAAATCTGTAATTTCATGGATTTCATTATATGGATGTAAGACACTTTGGAAATAAGCTCTTCAATTGTAGTCAGGATTCTAAAACGGACAGTTGGCTGTCCCGAGATGCATCTTTAGACAGCCAATTGTAGATTTAGGATCGAGATTACAAATAATACTGAAAAACTAAAATTGCGAATTTTGTCATGAAATTTGGTATGTGCGTTTACAATAAGTGGAACAACTTTTCCAAATAAGTTTTTCCGATTTCTCTAACGCGAAGCAAAATATCGAAAATTTACCCTGTTTGTGGATTCGCAGTAAGCCGCGTTTAAAATTTAAATTTCAGATGACTATCTTAAAAAAATGTGCACTAACAACATGTATGACTGTGCAAAATGTCAAATCTGTATGTATTTTAGTAGCTGATATATAGAGTTGTCTTCATCTTAAATGCGACACACTGTATAATAATGAATACTAGTGTTCAAGATGCATCGCGATAGCTGTAAAGAAATTAATTAGAAGGACTGAAAAGAATCGTCAGTGTGCCTGTAAAATTGTAAACTGTTCGCTGAATAACGTCTTTTGCAGCAGTGTCAATCCTACCCAATTTTTTATTTGGTCGCTTTCGTTTTAAGGAATGATCTGTAACTGTGCCTAATTTAATAATTGTATATATCGTCTTATACCCGATTTTTTTAATACATGAATTCTCGAAACAATTGCATTATCAGCCATCCCAATATTTTCTTTTTTCAAACACTCATACATATTTAAAACTATTCTTTGGGATTGTACGTGCAAATCTTTATTTTTTAATTCAGAGCTGTCATTAACATAATTGTCATTATTTATTGATAACACAGAAGTTGATGCATCTTAAAAAATGCCATCCTAGAAAAATATAATATTACTTATAACTTATATTACCTATACCTTATAAGCCTCCGCCTGTGCAATAGGAAATATTTTAGGGTATCGCATAGCCAGAAAACAGGTGTTCATTAGAATTTATGGCTTTGCGCTTCGCGCTGTTGCCATAATGCATGAGTTTAAAATTAGTGAATATAACCTTAATACCATTATTAATATATCTGCAATTTTTCATGTTTCCAGGTAAGGTATAAAATCAATGAAATTTGGAAAAAAATAATACAATTCTTGAAACCGTTTTTGAGAACTTGGATTCTTAAAAGTTGTCTGATTTCTTAAAAGTCGATCATTATATCTATAAAAGTATTACCGCTAAATTCACCAACAGGGCAACGTCGAACGTTCAAATTCTCTCCAGACTACAATGTTGCCAATATTCGAAAATTACTTAGAATATAAGTAATATATACAAAGTTCACGGTTGCTTTAATTCATTAGTGAAGAGTCCATGTAAATATTAGTACCTAGTTAATTAATTTATATATATATTTTTGAGAATAAGTTCATATTATTTTTTAAGAGTGTCGTTCGTTGACTAGCAATTGAATAATAACGAATAGAGAATAGAGAATATTTTTTAAATATAACCTTAGGAATTTTAGGAAATATGTCTGACAACCTTGATTTGAAAGGCGGTCTCTTTGATACCAGAATAAGACATGTTTATGTTGGAAAATTATTAGTGGATGTACTATACAAGTCACAAATAATCTAAAAAGAGATCACTACTGCAATAAACAAAAGACAATATGTGATGCCGAACAAGAAGTGAACGGAACCCGAAAAGATCAACCCGAAGTTAATCTGTGGTACTCAAAATATGTTCCAAATTCAAATTCGGGCATAGTAACCTTTAGGCAAAAACTGAACATAATTCACCTCAACATACTAGTAGACAGTCTAAGGATGGATAGGTTATTCTCAATCATCCTATACTTTTTTCCTGGCTGTCTCTTATGCCTTTATGTCTACTTGTTCTTTCTTCTTGATCTTTGTGTTTTTCCTCTCTCCTTCTTCTTGATAAGTTTTTTTAGACATTTCTATGGGATTAAGCTACAATTGATTGTAATGAGAATTACATTTTATATTTGCTTTGAAGTTTTAATTTGAAATCCGGATCTCGCTTTCAAAAAATTCAGACCTATAAATCTTTATAATTATACACATAAATTACAAATATTTACAGGTTAAGATCATTCATAATTTTATTTCAGAATTATTTTAAAACAATTTCAGAACTGGAAATTGAAACTTCAATGCAAATATAAAAAACGTAATTCTCATTAATTGTGCCTTAGTCTCATTTAAAAATATCTAAGTTAAACATGCCACAAGAAAACTTTCAGAACCTAATAATTTTCTGTCTTATTGTTTCGTTATCAGTTATTCTTATAAATCTTCTTTGCTGATTATGTACCGTTTGTACTAATTTTTTGAGTCATATTTTTACATATTGCATTTCCATGGTACTTATTTTGAATACATTGAACTTAAAAAGACAAAGAAGAAAATAAAATATTAATAAATCTTCTTCTTCCGTCTTTATTCTAGGCAAATCACCTGTTTAAACTTCATCCACCTGTATCAACGTTCAGATTGTAGCACCACCCTTTTCAGGGTCGGCCTATATTCTCCATCACGTTAGCGATTTACCTAGAGCACTTCTTACCATTCATTTTTTCTTCCATTGTGCTAATATGTTCATCCCACTCTTTTTTCCTGTTTAGCACCCAAACATTAATATCGTCTAACCTGCATGTATTTCTTATATTTTCCATTGTTTCTCTGTCTAGAAGAGTCTTTCCAGCTAGGCGACGAAGTACCTTCATTTTTGCTGTTTCAAGCAATCTTTTGGTTTTTTTTTTGTTTTAGGTCTAGTTTCTGCGGTGTATGTCACTATAGGCCTTATAGCAGCTTTGTATATTCTCGATTTAGCCTCTGCCCTAATGCTTTTATTGCACCATATTGTCTTGTTTAGACAGCCAGCTAATTTTTTGTTGCACTCGTTGTTTGTTCTCTTCTGATTCAACATCGCCATCGCCTGATAGTTATATGTTTAAGTATTTATTCATCTTTTGTTGGATAAGTCATACCCCGAGTTTACATCTTACAGGTGTCTTTGATGTTGTCATACATTTTGTTTTTAAGGCAGATATCACCATGTTCCATTTGACTGTGAGGTTAAATTGATGTAGGAGTCGTTGTAGGTCGTCGTCGTTTTCAGTTTCAGTTCAGTTTTCAATACTATTGAAGAGCAACGGGTTCAGTGAGTCACCCTGACGAATGCCATTCCCAGTTAGTATTGGATTGGTAAGTGCTCCGTTTAATTTAGCTTGAATTTAATTCACTTTATATACGTTTTCCAGAGTTTTGATTAGATCATGTGGAATTTGAATGAAACATATATAGGCAGGCTTAGGACAAAAACGGCAAGTGTGCAAGATCCGCCTGATCTGAGTACAAGCAACAAATACTTGTTGCTTGTACTCTAAGGATATAAGGCCATTGATCTTGTTTGTTATAACATTTGTCGTAAGCTTTACTGTTGTGCTAAGTAAGTTTATTCCTCTATAATTTGAGGAAAGCTGTTTATCTCACTTTTTAAACATAAGTATGGTACTGCTAGTTTGCAATTCATTTGGGATTCTATGTTGGTAGAGGATTTTCTCAATTAATTGTGTTAGTTGTTGTATTAGATTCTGTCCTCCATATTTTAGCAGTTAATTTTGGATTCTGTCTTGTCTGGGACTTTTCCTATTCTTTAATTTCTGGAGGGCTGATTGTATGTCCTGTGGTTCGATTTCAATTATATTTCTAGTGTATTCATCAATTCCTTCGTGTTCTCTACTATAGTTGATCAACTTCTTCTCTTTGTGATCTGATCCACCCCCAAATCTGTTTCTTTCGTTTTCCTTCCTTTTGAAAAATGTTTTCCAGTATTGGTTTTTCGCTTTTTTCACCGAATTCAACGTTTCGTTTCTTTTTTTTTTTCGGTATTCAGCGTACAAGTTCTTGCTGCTCGGTATTTAACGTAAACCTGTTTCTTTTCTGTACATTTTTGTTAAACTTCTCGATAGAACCAGAAGCTTTCTTATTGTTCTGTTTCCGTTGCTATGAACTTTTCTCGTGCCAAGCGCTTCATACGCCGCATCTTTAGTGATTCTATTTGTATTCTCCCAACTAAGATATATTCCGTATTGCTCCTACATTAATAAATCATCATTGTTAAATAGACAAAACTAACGTCAAAGAATTATACAAAAAAGCCAGTAAATTCAGTGAAGCATTTTAAGGAACACTCAAAGCACAAGTTTGATAAACAAAATTTGAAATCTTTTATTTACGCGTATCGCTTGTTTGTCTAAACGTTGCCTATTATACTGTTGTAAATTATCATTCCATCTCTTTTTAAGTCCTTTCCATTCTTCCTTTCTATATTAAACCCACTCATTTATCTTGTCTATCCCGGACATGTTTCTGATCTCATTACTAATTATTTTCTTCACCAATATTTTCACTAATAATCTTCTTAGAATTCCCATTTTATTTGTTTCTACTATTTTCGTATTGTCCTAGTTTCAGGTTCTATTTCTGCGGTGTACACCATGACTGGCCGGATTACCGATTTACTTTCAGGTGTTTGTTTCTCTATATTGGTGCGTTGAGGCATGCCGCTTTTCTGTTTCCTTTTGTCACTTGTTGCCTCACATCTTTCATAATACTGAATACCCCGGAACAAGATGGATAAACATGTTGGATCAGCATTACAAAATAGAAAGTGATTTACAGAAAAAGTATACGTTCAATATGCAGTGGAGGAGACTCAAAAAATCAAATGACTGTGGCATATATTTAAATGTTTACCACAGATATCAGAAAAATGGTTGTGCAATTTTTAGATGATTTATGGCAAGGTAATGTTAGGCGGTGATCTTCAATAAACGTCGCGCGACGTACGCCGCGTACAGGGTTAAGCCTTACGTCGCGTCTGTATGATTTATATAATAAATAATGGATGTGGTTTCTTATTGTACGCTGAACGCAGCATGCAACTATTGTAAAAGTATACAGACGCGATGTATCGGGTACCGCTATACGCAACGTACGGCGTTTATTGGAGACCACCGTCTTATTGCATATCAGTCGCACACACTTCAGACCTATTATGAGTAAGGTCTGTGTGTATTATATTCACCAATAGTAGAGCCTATGACATGTAACAATCAAAAACACATTTTAACTATGCAAATACAAAAAAAAAACAACATAAAACAGTTTTTCAAAAATATTTTGAAAACGATTTTAGAAATAAAAGTCGAAAAGTCTACGAAGTATTTTAAAGCTGGTAAGTGTAATTAATTCACAGTACATTAAAACACATTACCCGTTCATATATTCACATCATGTATAAGCAAAGTGCAACTAATGATTTTACACGTTTCTTAAAACAGATCCATATCTTTTTAAATCAGATCCATAGCTTTTTAAATATTGCTAAAGAGAAATAAATCAATTTTTTGCTGTTTTAAAAATAAAAATACCAATTATCCTTGTATGGATACCTATCTAGAAAATAACTTATTGAGTCTTTTGATATGACTCAATGTTTGCTTAGTATGATGATGTGCTATGAGAGTGCGTGTTCGCAAACAAACCTAAGTATTCATGCAAATTATAGTGGATGATGTTTTATAAATAATATCTTATGAAGATTACGCAGTAATTCAAATTTACTTTGAATCTAGACTCAGAAAGTTTATTATAAAATTAAAGCTCTGCTTATAAATACCTTTATTTTCAAAAACGTAAGGCTTTTGGTTATTTCGTGGTCCTCGATGTGTAAGTACCAGATGATCAACATACCTTTCAAGTTACTGAGTTGACAAAATTTGTAAACATACGTATAAAATTGTAGGTTGAACATTTTTCCATATATTTAAAACTTTATTTATTTCAACAACGATTATGAACATATTAGTATGCCCAAATCTTAACTAAGTGCTATTTTTATTAAAATTATATTAAGGGTGTATATTTCAAAAAGATAATTCTTTTTCGAAAATGTCACTGACGGTTTTTAATAAAATAGATTAGTATAATAGAAACGAAAATACACTAGACAAGCAGCAGATGTACCTTAAATATCGAGCAATTGTTTGAAATTGTGGTTCACAGTTTACCTTAACTCATCTCATAAAAACTTCCAAATTAGGGAATAACCTATTTTTACTATGAAGATACATTTTGTTACAATTTTTTCCCCATTTTTTGTCATTATTGCTTTAGCATCAACATGAATATGTCACTTTTAAAGCCAATGAGACGGATACATCCAATTGGTTTCGACATTTAGTTTTAATAAGTATTCTTTCTCATATTGGTATGGGGTACTGAAAAAGATATGTTTATAGTTTCTTCAAACAGACTATTTTTACTGGTAATTAATCACAATTTTAGTTTAATAATGATTAGAGTCTTCCGTGATAACACTAGTGTGGTTTTGGGATTATAGCAGCATTCTATCTCTTGGGCCTATGGTATACAAGGGACGTAACAGGACCGGTGCTACGCTATAACCGCCTATTATTACCCCCCAAGGTTTACTCAAGGAACTCATTTTGTTCAGGCTGAGTCGACGTGGAGCCTGTACATATGTAAAAATATCTAGATGTTTTCGTAGGCGATTGGGATCGATCCCGGGCTCTCTCAAAGTCAGACACTCTATCGCATGAGCCACCAGGCCCACAATTTTGATTTAAAATGTTTATTTTGACGTTTCGATTTCCACTTCGAAAATTTTTAAATAAATAAAAAACAAATAAAATTTAAAAAGAATATTTTTGACGTGGAAATGAAAACGTCAAAATAAACATATTTTAAACTAAAATTGTGGTTAAGTCCCAGTAAAAATAGTAAATTATATTAAAATGTCACAAGAAAATAGTACTTGCTTTCCGTAACACACTTCTTCCCGAAATTAGTTTTTTCATAAACGTGTTAATTATAACGTGAACTACTAATATGTCGAAACCATATATAAAGATAAATTGAATTCGTTTGACTTTGAAAGAGTATCCGCCAAGTACGTGAAGAATTCTTCAGTAAACATATTCAATTTTACCAATTCTACTACCTTACAATTTTCACCACAGTATTTAATAAAGTTTTAAATAAGCAATGTATGGCGGGAGCTGTGCAATGTATCGTCGTCCAGTTTCAGTATGTCTCAATGGTGAGTGAGAATCAGGAGAAGCAGGAGAGAATCTCTCCTGTTAGAATCTCTCCCGTTGATGACATTCTGCAATTGTTGGATAGCCCAAAATTGACGAAATGAACCTGAAGATACTCTAGGGAGCGGAAGTACTTGGGCAAGATTAAATTAATACAACTATGCTCGATATCTCCCTTTAATTTTCAAAGTTCATTTATTCGAACATTCAACCTTATATCAATAGTAGAATAGACTACAGGGTTACAAACTTAGTACAAACATTGTACCAAAACGCCACAAACCGAAATCCATATAAAGCGAGGTGTGAGACAGGGCGACACTCTCTCACCTAAATTATTTATAACGGTCCTCGAATACGTCTTTAAAATGCTAAAGTAGGAAAAAAGAGACATAAAAGTAGACGGGGAAATGTTCAATCATCTGCGTTTTGCCGACGATGTTGTACTTATTACCGAAGATCTGCGTGCTGTAGCACAACAAATGCTACAAGAATTAGAAAACGTATCTTCAACCATAGGTCTAAAAATGAACATCAGTAAGACCAAATTTATGACAAATTTGGTTCCCAGCGAACACTTAACTATCCAAAATCAAGTGGTAGAATTGACAGAAAAGTACATATATCTCGGTTATAAAATCAGAATAAGCAAGGATAATAAGACCTGTGAATTTCAACGACGAATAACACTTGCTTGGGCGGCGTATGGTTCACTGAGAGACATCTTTAAGAGCATATTCCGATAGCTATGAGACGGAAGACATTTGACGAATGCGTTCTTCCTATTATGACATACAGAGCAGAAACTCTCACTCTCACAAAAACAACAGCACTATCGATTACAAAAAAAGACAAAAATAAGGAATCAAGACCTAAGGAAAAGAACACGTATCACTAATGTCGTCGAACGTATAGCCAAGCTGAAATAAAATTGGGCAGGTCACATACCGAGACTAAAAGACTCAAGATGGAGCAGAAAACTAATTGACTGGCTCCCAATAGAAGACAAACGCAACAGAGGACGACCACCAACACGCTGGATGGACAACATTAAACGAATATCCAAGAAATGGCAACAAGACGCACAGAACCGTGAAAATTGGCGAAATATGGGAGAGACCTATGTCCAGCAGTGGACAGAAGAGGTTGCATGATGACGATGATGACTAGCTCTTCTACAAACGTGAAAATGGAAGAACAGCCAAGATAGGTACTTAAATAACGTTAATCATAAAGAGGCATTAGATTTTAACTTAGCTACAAGACCTGTTAACGTTACAATACATTTCAAAGAGTGGTTAATACTAAAAATTTTTAAAGTGGATGAAGTGTTAACCTTGTCCTAGCAAATAAGCAAAAAAATGTTTCTCTCAACTATATGAACCAAATAAGCAGTTATACGTTGTTAGGAGACTCAGTTGTACTCAAACAACCAAATATCAAAACTTATATGTCAATATAAGAGAGCACATGTTAAGCTAGTTAAGGCACGTTCAATATCTAAATGAGAATCGCCGAAAGAAGAATAGCTGACTGCCAATAAGTTTATTGGAAGTAGTGGTTAGAAAGGAAAAATCATAATAATCTGCATGGACAGCAGACAAGCGCTACTAACCTTGAATTGACCATGTGTCACATCAAGGTTAGCAATGATTCACGAACTCAAGCTTCGGATAATAATAACATCATCCCGAAGTGGGTTAAAGGACACAACGGGGATAAAGGCAACCGCATTGCTGACTAATCAGCTAGGAAAGCGGCAGGCCTAAGACTCTTAGGACCTCGTGATCTTTTTGGTTGGTCAACCGGAATCCGTGAAAAGATGGGAAGAAGGGCAAGAATGTAGACTTGCCAGGTTAACACTAAGAAACCTTGAAAAGTCAGCATCAAAGAAGTACTTGAGAATGACCAGGAAAAACCTACGTTTGACATTTGGTTTTTTAGCTGGTTATTATCAACTAAGCAAACACCTCCGCACACTGGAGCTAGTAGACACAGCTCTATGCAGGAAGTGTGAATGAGAAGACCAAACTGTTGAGCATGCCATCAGTTATCTTAACCTTATATAAGAGTACGCGTTCGGCGAGACCTGGCCTACACCTGCCTACGTAAGGGAGATGTCTCCTGGTGACCACCTTGGAAATGGTAGAATGGACAATGAGCTAAGGGCGGCAGCTCCCTGGGATGATGCACAATGGGTCAATTGTGGCCTAAGTGCTGTGAGATTTGACTCGCCCTCGCTACACTTCAGATACAGATATACCTACACGAAACATGTCTGTGACGGGGATTATTACTGATATGACGCAACATTGAATCATGAAGATATATAATTCTGAAAGCCGACCCGTATAGGTATAAAGGCAATAAGATTGATGATGATGATTATTTTCTTCAAACTTATTTAAATATTTTGTACCAACAGTACTTTTAGGAAGGTACTATCGGAATATAAATGAAAGAGCAGGATTGATAGAACAAAATATTGCTCCACTACTCTCTGGATACTTCGTATATTTAACAGTTCAGAATCTTCAGTTGTATCTGAATGAGCGACTGGGGCGTATCTTGTAAAGAACTACATTTTAATAATGTATAACAATTGCTACATTTTCCAGTGACCACTACTGGATAAGTACACTGGCATTGTCCTTTGGTCATTCTAACATAGAAATTTAAACAAAATTTTTAAAGTGATTTTTAACCTTCAAAATTTACACAATTACTTAATAAAAATTCAGGCATAGAGCCGATAAACGTCTTAGTAATAATAACGTGAAAGCTATTTATATACAATCCTGAAATTGGTCTCGGACAGATGAGATATCTACCTAAGAATGAGCTGGAAAAACATAGCATCGAGCCAGTCAAGAAAACAAGTACCAAACGTAAGAAAGGAATTTTTATGCTTATGCTTATTTGTAACTGGTTTTATACTTTTGCTAACTGAATTTTATGCTTATCTATAACTGGTTTGTGAACTCAAGTAGTTCGGTCACAAAAAGTTTATTAGTAGAAACTGTTGGTTCGGAGCTGGAGCTGAACTGCAGAATACCGGTGGGGTCACTGTTGGTTCAGAGCTGGGGTTGAACTGCAGACTACCAGTGGGGTCACAGATAGCGGATACTGGATAGCCTTCAAATATGAAAGTTAGCTGCGAATATATTGAATAAGCAGTCCTTGACCAAATAGCGGCTATGTCTTAGAAAGCATATCATAAAAAATGCTCTAGGAACCCAGGTAACGTGTCGTGAATGGCATGTATCACCGCCATTAAACAAGAGTAGTCAAACCTAAGTACAGGACAGCAGTTGTATCAAAATCAGACTTTGGCGCGAGAGAATGACTTTCGTCAGTTCAAGTTCTGAGGAACAGAGGGCGGAACTAAACTAGACGAACGGTCTCTGTATTGCAATGTGGAAAGTAAATAGGAACCTAACTAATTGTCCTGTAACTCTTCTTTTTCATGTCAGGAAACATAAACAATGTGGCCCATAGTACCGACCACATGTTTGATCATCAGAGAATAACTAAACTGAGAAAGTCATTGGTACATGAAATGCAAGAACATTTTTTGCTACAGGTAAACTTGATCATGTCATAAAAGAAATGCTCAGACTTAATATCGATATCCTGGGAATTAGTGAAGCCAGAAAGCCAGATAGTGGCATGTGCAAGAAAAACGGAACATTTTTTACTTTTCAGGAAAGCAGTGATCCGAACTATGGAATAAATTCCAAACCAATCAATCAATAAACAATCAATCTAAATATTATTCATGTATATACATCTTCAGTTGACAAACAAGCTAATGAAGCATAGCAAACAAACAAAACAACTTATAAAAGGAAAATTCTCAGGTGTTGGCTATAGTGGATGGATTAGTTTCAATAAAACTTTAGTGAAGTGTAAAACTTCTAATATAATGGATATAATAATTTACAAAATTATGAAAATATCCAAAAGAATTACAAAATTTAAAACGTTTTCGGTCCTACCAGACCATCATCAGTGATACCTGAAAATAAAAAAATCCTATTTAAATTAGCATTTTCAAAAAACTACTTCCAAAACGGTATAAAAACCTGTACTTTACATTTAAAATGTTATGTTAAAGTATTTTTAATATTTTAACATATCATTTAATTTTAAATTCATTTATCATTTTAAATGTAAATTAAAGGTTTCCATACGCTTTTTGGAAGTGTCTTTTGCAAAGGATTCCAATAAGTTCAAAAAACCACATGTTTTTTAATAGTCAAAAGTTCACCCCTTTTTGATTAAATTAACGTGGAATTACTTACTTTCAGGTATCACTGATGATGGTCTCATAGGGGCGAAAACTTTTTGAAACAATTTTGTAATCCTTTAATTTTTATTAATTATTAGACCAACTACATTAGAAGTTTCATACTTCATTGTAAGTGTTTATTAATCAAAACATCATTTCTGGCTAAAAAACATAAGTGACTGGTGTAATATTAAAGGAGTATCCACTATAGATCGAAGAGCCGAAAACAGAATTCTACAAATGGTTTGAAGAATACGGACAACCGCCAAAATGTGCACCGCACACGGCACACGGAGAGTTGAAAACTGATGTTTATACATAGTATTGGTTCTTAGGTCTATATCCCAGTATGAACAGTAAAACTGGTAAAGATTTGCTATTAAGAATTGAAATGGCAAAAATGTATATCAGTTTACTACAGATCAGTGTTTATTTTAATGAAAATTTTCCTTTTACATACGTTCCATGAATTCGCAATAATCTAAGAAGTCTTCCAATATTAGTCACCTATAATCAATATTTCTTTGGTTTGTTGCGTTTTTGGTTTCCAGTAGCTAATTATTTTTGATGTTTGTGTGTAAACTATTTCAATTTTTGTATGAAACTTAATAGAGTTGGCTTATGTTTGGCTGTTGATTATAAATATTTTTTATTGAGGAGGTGAGTAGAATATCCCTAAATTAACGTAGGTTTAAAATTTTTTAATAATTTTAGAATTTAACATTATTAACATGTAAAGTATATTGATCATCTAGTGTATTTACAGTTAAAATTCAACAACAAAACTCTAAAAATGTTGCAAAAAAACAAAAAATATATTTAATTACAATAACAATTAAAAAAACTGAACCAAAATCAGCTGCAGGCAGTGAACACATTAACAGGCAAATAAGATCCAAAATCCCAAAAAACAAAGACATACAAAAGCCACATCGGGACAAGCACATTATGACAAAATAAAAAAAAATAAGTTAATAATGTGATAAGCACAGCCAAACGGGCAGGAGGAAAAAGACAGTACACCTTAAAAAATGAAAGATTTAGAATAATATTCTTGCTAATTTTTATTAAAACTTTTGGGAATTAAATAGAGTATCAATACTATTTGTCATAAACCAGCTTTCAAAAAATTTTTAAGCCTGTTGTTTGTGATTTCGGCGTTTTGTTATCTACTATCAGAGTGAATTCGTTTTTTACATACTTTGACTTGCTATTTTTTAGATTTTGATTTTGAATACCGTTCTGATAATCAAATATCACCATTAATAAAAGAAATAATCACAACTTAACGGGAATAATATGGAATAGGATATCCTAAAAAATGTCACAATACAAAAACTAATTTATTACGAGGATAGATTGATATTAAATAGCCTTTGGTAGATGGCGCTAATTGATACCGAATTGGTTTCGGTGTTGACATTTGCCATTCATGACATGACGTCTGTCAACATTTTAAGTTTTAACAACAATTAGTTTTGTTTTTATAGCCGGCAAAAGCAAGCAAATTTTGTGTTTTCGGAGAAATGAAAAAAGTCGAGTATCGTTCGGTGATTAAGTTCCTCCAAAAAAAGGGTAAAACGAATGTGCAAATCAAAGCCGACCTGGACGAAGTTTATGGTGAGGTTGCACCTTCGTTAGCAACAGTAAAATTTTGGAAAGCTGAATTTTTTCGTGGTCGTACGAGTGTTTTTGAGGATGAGCGTCCCGGAAGTCCAAATGAAGTCAACACGCCGGAAATGATCAACAAAGTCCATGACATAATTATGGCAGATCGTCGAATTAAGCTCCGCGAGTTAATAGAGGTCCTAAACATTTCCTACGACCGTGTACACATCATTCACCATCATTTGGACATGAAAAAGCTATCCGCGCGGTGGGTGCCGCGTTTGCTGACAATCGATCAAATGCAAAAACGTGTGACCACTTCGGAGACGCTTTTGGCGATGATACGGCGCGATCCGAAGGATTTTTTTCGCCGATTTATTACCGTTGATAAAACCTGGGTGCATTATTTATTACACACCGGAAACCAAAGAACAGTCGAAACAGTGGCGCAAACGCGGCGAAGGGCCGCCTAAGAAGGCAAAGAGTGCACATTCGGCCGGCAAAGTGATGGCGACTGTTTTCGCCGAATGACCCCGAAGGGCATCATCCACATCGACTACTTGGAAAAAGAAAAAACAATCAATTGTGAGTACTACGCAGCATTATTGGATCGATTAGATGCCGAATTGCGTCGAAAACGCCCCGGTTTGAAACGCAAAAAAGTGCTCGTTCACCAAGACAATGCACCGGCTCACCGATCGGCCGTCGCCATGGCAAAATTACAAGAATTGGGCTATGAATTGGCTGAACACCCACCATATTCCCCAGATCTTGCCGTCAGCGATTTTTTCCTGTTTCCAAACCTAAAAAAATGGCTCGGAGGACGTCGTTTCGCAACAAATGATGAAGTCGTCGCTGAAACTTCGGCCTATTTTGAAGAGCTCGCGCAAAAGTACTATTCGGATGGGATAAAAAAATTGGAACATCGTCTTACTAAGTGTATCGAGTTAAAAGGAGACTATGTTGAGAAATAAATCGATTTAATTCCAAAAAACTTTTTTTTTCTATCAAAGGCTAGTTTTATATCAAGCCACCCTCGTATATTAAATAATTTCGATAGTACAACTCGGATAGAGTAATGAGAGATATTTGGATAAAAGTTTAGAGTCAGAGAAGAAGTAACAAATTATTAATACCTTAAAATATAAACAACTGGCACACATGTGTCCAATAGACTTACTGAAGATGTTTATCATGTATTATTATGGATCTAAGAATAGTACTGACGTCGATAAAAACAATGAATAACATAATTTACTGAAATTAAGATAATATGTTAAGCCGAAGACCACTCTAAAAGAATAGAAATTGCATATAACAACATGATTCCAAAGAAACAACTATATTTTCAACGAAATGTAACAGTTTATGTAAACTATATGCAATACATCGAATAAACGATATTGTACGAGAGTACAAACAATCTACACGAAATTAAATCTGATAAGGCATTGCAAAATTACAATACAAAAATATGGAAATATATAAACACATTGCAAATATTATTAAAGACGAGTTATCTGAAAATCTCAGAAAAAAATATCCAAAACATTAGAGCTAACCTAAAAACTGACTAAATTAATAGAATTCCACTATATAACAAATAAGGCAATAGACAAAAACCAGCAAATATTGTGAAAACAACACACTGTAATTAATAGTGGACGGAAGAAAGGGAAATGTGAATGAGAGGACTGTGAAAATACCAAGAAAACAATTTTGCCAAAGGGCAAACAAATAATCAGAAACCTTAAAATATATCGATGTTTTATTTATGATACATTCCGTTTTTCGTTTCCCTTTTTATTAATACTGAATCACAATTTAAATCCTACTGAATGCCTTGTGTCAGGCATACTTTGACATAAATACATATTATTCTAAATCTTTACATTTTCCATTTAATTTTAACTTCTGTAAACACACATCTATTCGGCATAATCATTTGTGCTAGATTTGTCATTCGCTACCTCTAACTCCAGATCGTCGTCATCAAGGTTGTTGCCGAAGTTATTGCCTGTCGCGTTCGACATTGTTGTTTTGGGTCTCTGATGAGACTTCTTGGGGTCGAAAGGATCGACGACTATTTGCTCTGTTCCTTTGATTTCGGCTCGGCAGAAGGGGCAGCCTTGGCTTCCTTGGCCTTCTGATCCCTAAAAATGGAAAAATGTGATTATATTTTAATTTGAGTAAATTAAGTTTTATCACCATTAATTAACGGAAGTTATTACAAAGAAAAAACAACATTATTATGAGATAAGTGGTATCAAGTAAGGAAACCGTGGATGACTGATGATTATACTAGATTTGATGAATGTCAGACGCATAGTCAAAAATAAAGACATAAGTAAATACAACAAGCAATTAAATAAGCGAATAGACCAACGAATTAAAGAAGCAAAATATATATGATTAGGGAATAGATGTAAGGGAAGTAGAATACCTCCAGGCTCACCATAAAGACAGAGAACTAACTACACAAGAACATAAAAGAAATCTCAGGTCTCTGGAAACGCCAGTGCTGTTATAAAAAAATTGGGAAAGATACCTTATGTAATAATAATTATTATTTTTGGGTCGTAGTCTACATCAACTTCAAGTTGATATAGACTACGACATCGCAATTCTTCCCTCAGAGGTAACACCGGCCTAACTGAAACAAAAGCACACAAGGTACCCGGTGAAGAAGCTACGGTGACCGAACACTTCAAAAATTTAAGTCCAACCGAATATCTGCCACTCTTCTTTAATCGTGCATATGAAACTGAGACGCTCACTGACAAACAACCGCATATATACCACTACCCAAAGTGCTTTCTATCCCCAATTATTTTATTGTATAAGCTGAATATATAATCCGGTCTTCACTAGACGAAGATCCGGAGGCAGCAAGAATCAATGGCATTGTAATAAACAACATAAGGTATGAAAGAAAATAAAAAACAGCTCCAGATACTAATGAATAAGCTCATAGAAGGGAGCATCAGAATAGGGTTTAAAATTAATACCATAAGAAAAAGCAGAGCGTGACAATTGGAGAGTGCAGATAGAAGTGAATACTTCTTATAACGCGTTATTACTATATGCGGGTTAATGAAATTTTATGTCTGCCTATTACTGAATTGTTAATATTTTTTTATAATAACACCACACATTTAAGATCTTTAAAATTTTTAAAAATCTTTGAAAAAGTGTTTGATGGTTTTAGTAATTTTCAAAATTCGTTATATATAATATAGAATTTATTAATCATTTACATTTTCATTATTATCTTGTATTTATGTTTAATTACTTAATTTTGATTAATATCATATTTCACTATAATGGATTAAAAAAAAAAACAAAAAACGGGCTGTGGTACTCTGGGAGTGACCGAGGAGAGGGAGCATAGCTTTCTTATCGTCGTCGCGCGGAAAACTAATTTTATTTAATTTCATTTTATTTAGTTACTGCACGCGTCTTAATTTTTCGAGTCACGTTAATAATGAGTTCGGGCCCGCGTAAAAACATCATACCAAGCGATAAGAAGTATTCATTAAAAAAAAAGGTTAATTTTCAAACGAGACTTACAAACCCATCATAATCTTATTGTTAGAATCGATAGAATCAATCTGGAAACTGTTCAAATATATTGTCAACTAGACCACTCAAAGGAAGCTCACAGAAGAATTGATATTGCCAGAGCAGGATTCATACACACGAGAAACATACTGTGCAACCCAAAATTGGCAATACCACTAAGATTTATATAGGGTCCCTGCTTCTGTATGGCTGCAAAATATGGACACCCAAACAAGGAAATGTGGGTGTACAGAAGAATGTTGAGAATTAGTTGAATCACAAGAACAACCAATGCAGTGTTCAATCACAAGTGTTGTTAAGGATGAATACTCGCTCACATATGTTGAAAGTGGTCAGAATTAGGAACTATTCATATCTCTGACATATAATGCACAAAGAATATGAACAATTACAGCTAATTATTAAGGGAAAAATTAAAGGAGAACGTGGTATAGAAAGAAAGAAGAAATCGTGGCTCACGAATATAAGAGACTGGACCAGAACTGAAGGAAACGCTCTCATACACCAAGCCCACAATAGGCAAAACTTTGAAGTACTGGTCGCCAACCTCAAAGAGATGGTACATAGGAGAAGAAGGAGGTATCAAGAATTTAGGCTGTGGTTTTAAGGCGCTACTATACTCAGTGGAACCACATATTCTTATAGCCTTCTTAATAATTACCTGATCTCGATGAAAGTCTTAAAGCTAAAGGAATGTTATTTGGGAAACAAAAAGCACGTTCTAGGGATAATTTCGGGCATATTTTCTTTTACAAAAATTTTCATATGCATTGAAACCAACTTAATTCTTTAATTTCACCAATATCGCCAGATTCTGATAATCCCAAAAAATAGGTATAACGGATTTAAGTGATAATGCATCTATTCGGAAATCTCCCGTTGAATCACTGTTCTGCTAAAAATGTTTTTGTGGACGTTGTTTCAACTGTTCAGATATGATTTTACAAAAGTGTCCATAGTCTCCATAGTCCTTTCTAATCCCTCCATAAATAAAAATAATTTCAATACTTTCTTGAAGCGAGTAAACCATTTTCAAACTTTTTAACTTTAAGCCCTTTAAAATTATGTGCCTTCTGATCCATCTTCCCAGCTGAAATTAAAAGTGTAAAATTTATTTTTACTAATGGGTTGAACCTTTTGGAGTGAAAATATTCACTAATAGTATCCCCCTTAAAAACGGCAGGAAATTTTCAAACTATCATCACCGTATTACAAACTTTTATAGGCTCATTACTAGAGTGTTAATTAACGGCTCCTTGTTATTTGAAGTTTTGGCATCCAGGTGCAAATTCGTTTTCAAAATACACGATATTGGAAATTAACGTAGGTTTCGAAAACATCTTTTGAAAAATTCAAAGTCTTCCCAACAAAGAAGGGTATAAAACAAGGCGATCCCTTGTAACAGACGCTTTTTAATTTCGTCAGAAATAAAATTTTTATTTATTTCGTAATAAAAAGACACATACTTACAAACAGGTGCTACTGTGGCCTGAACAATATATAGGTATTAAACGTTTATCTTAAAAGACATGATTAAGACTATAAGGAGGTTGATATTCCCAGTACTCACACGCAGTATAGCAGGAAACTTGAGAAGTTCAAGGCACTTTAATCTGTGGCATTACCAATAATGAAAGATATGTAGGACTTTTTCAGTTTATTATACCAATAGCAATGTTCTTCAAAATTTTCATTGTATTGAACTAGAATGAAACAATGTAAAAATGAAGCATGGTGATAGTTAAAAAAAGCTATACCATAATAAATTGTTATCATTAAATTTATTCTCGTTTAAAACGATATATAAAAATAAAACCGGTATTTAAATATAAATAAAAGCTTATGGTTCTTACCGCCTGCCATGCTGTCAAACATGGTGTACAAAGTAAATGCCCGCATGGTTCGATGCGTACATCTTTATCGTTTTCGGCACATATTTTACATAATTGGAATGTACTGCCCATCTCACAATAAAGCTCGTATTGCTCTTGTGTAACGGCTATATGATCCTCCTGACTGGGTTGTACCGCCCAAGACAAGTCAGGATTAACGGACCTGCCATCTGGATAGAGATAGCTGAAAAAAAAAAAGAAAATTTAAGAAATACCAATACAATAAATTTTAATCAATTATTAAATGATTAACAAAAATTATGACAAAATTGTTAAATGGTGTGAGTTTACCATCGTGAAACATTTTAATGTAATTTTGGATAAAAATTTAATCCTGTAATACGAATAACATAAGTAAAAAAATGCTATTGTTGATTTCAACAAGGACATAAAACCGAAGGTCTCATATTTATACTATAAAGGCAGCAGAAACGAAAAGAAGAAAAATATGCCGTAAAACTGTAACTATTGATATTCAATGGGATAAGACAGGAAGATTCCCTGAGTCCTCTACTTTTCAGATTATGGATGAAATAATAAAAGTAAGAACTAAAAAAGGATATAAAATGGGAGAAAAACAACTTAAAATAATCTGCTATGCAGACGACGCAATACTACTCTCTCAAAGTGAAGATGATTTTCAACGTATGCTGCACCAATTTAATATAACCGCCAGAAAATTTAACACGTTAAATTCCCCAAAAAAGACAAAATGCATGGTTACAACAGCAAATTTATTAAGATGTAAATTGGAACTGGAAGGTCAGATAATAGAACAAGTGATGAGTTTAAATATCTAGGCATCACATTATCTAGCTACGGAAAGCTCAAAACGGAAGTGGAAGATCAAGTGAATAGAGCAAATAGAGCCGCAGGCTGCCTGAATGAAACAATATGGAGAAATAAAAATATCGGGAAAGAAACGAAAGGTAGAATTTACAAAACAGTCATCAGACCAATAATGCGCGGCAGAAACAAGACCTGACACAGAGAGGACAAAAAGGATGTTAGAAACAGCAGAGATGAAAACATTTAAAAAAAATGATGGTAAGAATGGTTAAAAGAAAAACGTTTAATCAGTGTGTTTTGCCAGTGTTAACTTACGGTGCCGAAACGTTGACCATGACAAGGAGAACAGTTCAAAAGATCGGTGTGTGTTAAAGGGCGATGGAGCGTGCTATGTTGGGCGTTTCACTACGAGACAAGATCTCAAATCGCCAGCTACGACAAAGAACAGGAGTGGCTGATGCAGTAGAGAGAGTAGCAACACTGAAATGGAACTGGGCAGGTCACGTGGCTCGAATGACAGATAATAGATGGACAAAGCGGATACTGGAATGGAGACGAAGAGATGATGCCTACCGAAGCAGAGGTCGTCCACCAACACGTTGGACTGACGATCTAAAACGTTGTCATAGGAATTGGATGCAAGAGGCACAAGATCGAAATAGATGGAAAATTATGAGGGAGATCTATGTCCAGCAGTGGATAAGCGAAGATTGAATGATGATGGTAAGACACTATGGGACAGAGCTAGAAGTACAGATATACGACGTAGATGCAAGGTGGAGAACATCAAGAACTGACTAAGAAATAGAAGAGTAGAATGGACGACCATATTAGCCGAATGACAACAAATAGACTAGTAAAGACGGCAAGAGACGGTTCTCCAATAGGATGACGATCAGTAGGAAGACCACGAAAACGATGGAATGACAACTTACTGGAGGCACATTGAAAAACAGACAGAGTCGTGTCTATATAAAAAGAAGAAGAAGAAGAAGAAGAAGAAGAAGAAGAAAAATAAGAACTTCATATATTCATAAATATAATTTAATTTCTTTTCTATTATTTGATTCAATGTGAACAAATGATACAAACACGAACGTCCTGCTCTGACCACTCATTGTACTTCTCCTCTACATAGGCGAGCGGTTTATTCCTAAATGGATGCTTAGAAGCGGTATATACCGACTAAATTGTTTTTTGCATTTCTACCGCACCAACCTTTTTTTATTCGATTGTGTATATTTTTTAAAGTTTAAATGTATTTTTTTGTTAATTTTTCCAAGTGGGACGGAAATTGTTATTAACAAATAACTAACAATAAAACAATTTCCCGAATCGCTTCGAGTAAAATTTTTTTAGATGTATCTCATTGAAGTAAATGATATATTTAATACTAAATGAATTACAACTCTACGGAAAGCTTTATAATCTTTAAACCTTTATGTATAAGTAAAGTAAGAATCTTTTGACAAGGATAAGTGATTTGTATCTTGCTAAAAACATAGTTTTAAATTTAAACAAAGATTTCTAAGCGTCGCGGGCTTGTATGGCCGCAACTGGATACGCTTATTATACACTTATTATACAGCGATAGATTGCTCGAAATGCATATTCGAAATAATTGGTTACATGTTTTGGGCTAGATAGAATTTATCCTTGTCAAAATATTCTTACTAGTACTTGAAGGTGTAAAGATTATAAAACCTTTTATAGAATTATAATCCATGCAGTAGTTTAAAAAAAAATCTCAAAAATCACTATTTAAGGCATTTTCAACAAAAAATTGCAAATAACTGGAAAAGGAAGCATTTTCGAGAAATTACCAACATAGAAAAAGTATTTAATTCGATTAGATGCGCCTAAAATACTTTAACTCAAAGCGATACGGGAAATTGTTTTTTTGTTATAAGTTATTTGTTAATAACAATTTCCGGCCCACCTGGAAAATTAAAAAAAAAAATACATTTGGAATAAAAAAGGTTTGGTGCGGTAGAAATGCAAAAAAAAAATAGTTGGTTTATGCGCTCCTTATAGGAGGAGTAAACCGTTCGATTAATAAGTCGATACCTATATTTATCGTCAATTAATTATTTTATTACTTTTGTGTACTACCTGCTGAACATTGGTATTACTGTAATGTCTCTATAGTTACCCCTTACGGTTTTATCTCATTTTTTATGTAGTGGTCTTAAATATACTGTTTTCAATTAGTCCGGTATTTCCCTGTGTTCATCAATTTCTGTTCTGCACCTCTGCTATTAAATCGACAGAAATTCTTTTGACGTTGTCGGTCCATCGTGTGAAAGGTCTTATCCGGGTTCGTCTACGAAGTTCCTCGTTTCTTAGTCAATTTCTCAAGCTTATTCCAAGCATTGATCTCTCCATTTTACGTTGTGTCTTCAATTTTTCCGCTAATTTTTTGTGAAAGTTAAGGTTTCTGCTCCGTATGCGAGGACTTGTATAACACAATGCTTGAAAACGTTCCTTTTTAAATGGATTAGGATTTAAAAACGCCTCTCAGTTTTCCGCATGCAGCCCAACCTAAACTTACTCTTCTGAATAGCATATAGTTCTAGTTGTCTCGCGTTAATCTTATTTCGTGTCTCAAATACACATATCTTTCCACAAATTCTATGGGCAATTTCTCGATTTCTATTAGCTTATTGGGAACGAGATTTGTCATCATTTTTGTTTTCCCATAATTTATTTTTAAGCCGACTATTTGTGTTACCTGGTGTACTTGTTGCAGAACAACTCTGGCTTCACCTTAGTCATCTGTTATGAGAACAATGTCATTGTCATATCGGAAACGATTTAATTTCTGTCCATCGATTTTAATACCCTTTGAGTCCCATTCTAATAGTTTAAATGCGTACTACATGACTTATAAATAGTTTTTCGAAATATTTACAAAATTAATTTTTGTTTAACACGTGCATTTTCTGCAGGTCAATTTAATCAGGCTTCTAGATAACAAGATATCGATATTCAAACAAGTTTGAACTTTCAAGGACAATACGACCTCCACCCATATGCTCCGATGTAGGGAAAAATATTCTAAATCTAATAGACTATACGCAACGTTATCTAATAAAAAAAAACAAGTGCTGTAAATCAAACCTTTCTTCCTTCTTCTATAATGTGGAAGTTGTCAAATGGTCCCGCACAATTTGTATGGTTCCAATTTATTTCATTCTATTATTGTGTGGTTTTTTCGATTTTATTTTTGTTTTGTCATCCAATATAAACCTTTCCTGATATTCTCCCGAGAATTCTAGCCCTAGTTTCCAACATTTATTTAGTTGTATGTTCATTCATTCTGAATTTATAAGACCGACGCAATATTCACTTTATATATCTTCCTTTCTTTGTATTAGATCTAATGAATTGCGTACTATGGATTGTATTCATAATATACTAGCAGGTTTGTTCGCTATGGAAACTCGTCTTCAACTGGCGACATTAAATGGATTCTTAACAGTTTAGGGTTATTATTTGCCTCCATCATGGGGGCATCAGTTATACTTCTAGAACTAAAGGACTTAAACGTTTTTATTTTAACACTAGATGACAAATCAAATTTTGTCTACTGTTAGTTATGTGTTGTGTTATTCTTAAGTTTTAAGTTATAAACAACGTGTTCTTGTCATGTTGTTACCTTATCAATGTTGGTGTTTTCGTATTACTGTCTTCTTCTTTCAGTATCGATAACCAGATCTCGCTGCATGATATTGTTGTTTTCTACGCAATTTCGTTTATTTAGTAAGATGGGAAATATGTATGATGGTATGTCCCATAAATGTATATGATTTGCGCTCGACTCTCATAACATTTAGTGGTCTTGAAGTTTCAAACAAATAAAAATTGTCACATTCACAAGATATTTTGTAAACACATTTCTTTGTTTTTTTTGTTATTGTTCTTTCTGTGTTGGTTGTATTAAATGCTCAATTTATTTAATATCCTTTTTTCCATCCTATCCTTTTATTATCAAAAACAGGTAATTCAAATCATTGTAGTTTATTCCCAAAAAATATAACATATTCAGTGTAAAACACCTTAAAAGAAAATAGTTTCAGAACCATACTCTTATCTCTTGTTATATCCACACGTATTGAAACTGATGTATTATTCATTTTATAACTTAGCCATCAGAGTTTTTTGATGTAAAACAATTTTTTGAGACAAAAGGAATCTATGAAGATACCACTTGACAAATACCCTTTATGTCGAATACCAACCAAATAATAAATATTGCTTTAAGTTTAGTACAATTTCGTTAATAATTTATTCACACTGCTTATCAACTGGTTAGATAACTATGTACTTTTTAAAATAAACTTCAGAAAGTGTTTCCTTTTGTGATATTGTCATGACTCACGACCCAGATAAACTTATTTAATTTTCACCACATTTGATGTTTTAACCATTAAATATTTTATTTTTGTATTATAAGTTCAAAATATTTGCTAATACAAACAAGTTTCCTTTGTGACCGATATACTGCTACACATTTGTAAACAAAATTGATATAGTAAACTTTCAAGTTTCATATAAAATTGACACGATTTACCCATATAAATGAATGGTAGCTACCAAACGAGAAATCTGAATCGCAAAAAATCAAACAAATATGTATTGATTACTATTTAAATGGGAATAAGCCACAATTAAAGGTTAAAATACGTTTATTGACGTTTCAATTTCCAAAAAATTACAAACTAATGTT
The DNA here is from genome assembly GCF_040954645.1 of Diabrotica undecimpunctata. Lineage (NCBI taxonomy): Eukaryota > Metazoa > Arthropoda > Insecta > Coleoptera > Chrysomelidae > Diabrotica > Diabrotica undecimpunctata. The sequence goes on from NC_092808.1 coordinate 63,687,103, forward strand.
TGTATTTTGAGAACGATTTCCGAAGTGGAAATTGAAACGTCAATAAACGTATTTTAACCTTTCATTGTGGCTTATTCCCATTTAAATAGTAATTAATTTAAAATGCCACAAGAAAATATCTTCAGAACAAAATATGTATTGATTGAAGCCAACCGATGTCATCAATCTTATATTGATTTATTGCGAATTTATCAAAACATGTATAAAATGAGCATTTTATTAGAATAAACATTGTATGATATTAATACAATATTATTTTATAGTACAAATGTTTTGGAAAAGAATACTGGTACAAGTCATATCAGTTACGCCAGTAAATAAGTTAAAATTTTCGCAATCCTACCCGTTAAATATGGACAAACGGAAAATAATTAATCTAACGATCAATCAAAAACTAGAGATTATACAAAAGTTGGAGTCTCGAACGTCTGTGTCTCATATATGTAATCAATATGGCATAAAAAACAAACTGTTTCGGACATAGAAAAAAACAAAAGCAGAATAAATAAATTTGCGTTAATGTGTGATATAGGAGTGAACAGCAATCTCAAAAAATGAATGAATTGGCTCGTGAAACTTCACTGGAAAAAGGAATATTAAAAGGGTACGGCCAACAACGTTCTATAGTGGGGTCTCGGTCCGGGCAGTCGAATTGAAATCTGCTGCAATTAAATTAGCAAATCATATGGACATAACATTCAGAGCAAGTGATGGATGGCTCTGGCGCTTTCGCAAAAGGAACGGAATCATGAATAAAAAAATTTACGGCAAAGTTTTAAGTGCACCAAAAGAATAGAACCTTTTGGTCAAAAATTAGTAGAACATATAAGTAACGAAATGCTATTAGAATCTCAGATTTACAATGCTGACGAAACTGGTTTGTAATGGCGTACTTTTCCTGAAAGCACACAAGCCTCCAAATATGACAAATCGAATTCTGACAGAAAAATCAGCAAGACAGGATTTCAGCACTGCTTTGTGCTAACGCCAATGGATCGCATAGATTGACTCCTGTAATGGTTGGCAAATCTCATAAACCTAGAGTTTTAAAAGATATAATGCATCACCTGCTCGCTTCATATTATAGCTCTAAGAAAGCATGGTTCACCTCAGATATATTCCAAAATTCGTTTTTCAAAGAATTTGTACCTTCAGTAAGAAAATTTTAAGAGAAGAAATTTGGAACACGATCTAATAACGTTTATTGACTATTCATCAGATAACGAAGTTCAACTGTATTCTACGCATTTTCGTAATTTTAGAGAGTTGATCATAAAAAAACAGCAAACATCGAAAGTGCAAACGAAACTTGATTCCTTTTTCAAAACAGGATTACCTACAGCAAGCGCGTCGATATCAATAGCAACGTCACTTCCTGAAGAATGTCCGAACACAATTAAATATAATTTTGTTTGTTTTTTGTATTATATATATATATATATATATATATATATATATATATATATATATATATATATATATATATATATATATATATATATATATATATATATATATATATATCTATATATAAGAGTTATGAAAGCTAATATCTTAGTTCTTTATTGAGTTCTATTTCTATATTTTCTATTAATTTTGTTGTCATAAATAATTTACACAGCTGAAATATCTTATGACAGTTGGAAAATTGACGACACTGTAAAAAGTCATTTTCCGTACAAACTAAACTTAAGAAATACTGATTTTGGGGCATATTAATACAAGTTGCATTTACAAAACATGTTTTATGATACTGTATTGACTATACGCCTTAAACAACCATTTCCAGAAAACGTTGTTAAACGGGATTTTATATTATTAAATAATAACATCTTCAATATCGAAATCCCAGTATGTATTTATTGATCAAGTTATGCGTATTGAAATAATAGTAGATGCCAGTCACATAATGCGCGCATTGTTTATACTATGCTAATCTATAATGGCATTACATGTGATGTGATTATTCAATATCTTCGATTATCGGCAATGAATTATTATTAAGTTTATAGTCAGGGAAACAATAGTTTTATTTAATTTCACGGTTTTATATGGAACCTAATATGAGGGTATCTAAAACTGAACAAGAATTTGATGAATATGTCTGGAATTTTTGGTTACAAAAAGCGTTTAACCTTGCTTTGAAATTTAATTCTATGGAATACTCTCATTTATACTGTACATGCAATTTTAGAACGTTTGATATTTTAAACTTAGAATAATGTATATGATGTTTGCCCATATAATTATTATTAATAACACATATGTGTTATTATTAAAAGTTAGAAATTGATACAAACATTAGAACGACTATTGTCCATAAAATGACAAAGAGATAAGGCAAATAACGAATAGGTAGAAATAAAATTATTACCTAACTAAAGATATGATGTTGCTTACGGAATTGGCATATTGGAATATAACATAAGACACAACACTATTTTAAAGTTCTACAGAATATTTCTGAGTCTCAAAATTAGCATTTATTCTTTTAAGGAAAATGTTTAAGTGAGCTATGTCGAGTCGACTATATTCTGCAGAAATTAAACACGCAAATAATAAAATGCCCTAATGAAACCAAGTTAGTAAATTTAATTTTCTATTATAAACAAAACACACTACTTAAGAATAGTGAGCAGATTCTTTTAACAGAAGAAGCTTCAAGCAGATTTATGTAAATATTTAGCTGATGTGAAACTGCTATTATACAAAAAAAAAAAAAACATTCAAATCAGTCTGGGAGATTATTATGATACATTTCAGTAGATAATAAAAAACATTATAATTGTGATATAATTCAAATACTTATTAGAAATTAGCTACAGGTACATCTTTGTTCATTTTGATTCTTCAATAAACGCAGAAAATCCAAATACAGCCACCAGCACAACATAAAAATAATTTTACCTTCTTGCCTACTAAACTCTATAAAACACAAGTTAAGAGAAAATAATCAAGAATAGGCGATGAACGATATCACTGACCAAGTGACTTAATACTCTTGTTTGTATCATGATTATTTCAATGATCTTTCGAGTCCCTGAGTTTGCCAAATTTGAAATATTTACATACACACAAACATATTTTTAATGTTCTGTCTAGCATACCAAGTAGTTCAATATCAAAGCCAAAAATATTATTTTCAAATTCAGTTAATTCATTAAAATTTTTACTTGGGTGCAAGACACCATTAAATATAATAAATAAGGATGCATCTTACAGTAACAGTAGAGGTTTGATATATCTCGCTATATACGAAGATATAGTCCAATGGAAAAGCCAAAACGACTTTTTAGGCCCTTTTTTGATATAAGCAATAAGAAATTTATGCAGTTTGGTACCTTTACAGACTATTTAGCAGTGGATAAGGAAATGGTACCCTATTTCGGTAGATGTTCCTGTAAAATATTTATAAAGGGAAAACCAGTCAGTTTAAATTGCTTCCTTCAGGGGCATCATCTAAAACAGTAAAACATTCTCTGAGTTTAAAACCACAGCTTGTCTTAGAATTGTTGACAGTTTTCGACAATAAGAATAATGACGAAGTTTTCTTCCACAATTTTTACTCTCATACAATTCATTGAAACAATTAAAATCTGAAGGATATTTTTGCTACTGCAACAATTTGAGACGATCGAACGCGGCATGCTCCGTTACAAGTATGAAAAATAATAAAAAGAAAGAGAACAAGGATCGTACTGTTGTTGTTTTGATAGATACTTATATTCCTTTCACTAGATGGTGCGATAATTCTGCATTTATCTGCGGTTATCTTGATAAGTACACATTGTCATGTAGAGCCTATAAAAGCAGCAAAAAGATATAACAGAACTAAAAAACAGGTAATGAATGTAACACAACCTTTTATAATATCTCAATACAGTTCATACATAGGACGCGCAGATCTACACGATACTGGTATAGCTAATTGCAAGATTGATATAAAAGGGGAAAATTGTGGTGGCCTTTATTTACAAATACTCTTGATAATATCTTAGTAAATTCGTAGAAATTATATAATATCTGTTCATGCACATTGTACATATTTGGATTTAATATTCATGTAATTGTCTTATATTAAATGGATGGAAAATAGCATCGCCACCATATTAATGCCTATTTGGATTGGCGATATTTATTATGCAACTACATCTTGAACTCGAGAGAGGAAATGTAAATATATATTAAATTGTGATGTTACGTATTTATTCGCTACTATTTACAACGGGATCACTTCTAGATGACATTACTTATTGAACGATGTATTAATTACGTATGCTTAGATCTTGAATACAATTACCTACTGGTTAAACTAAATTACGATTATTAATTGACCTCGAATGCTGGTCTCTTTATCATTTTATAACATATCGGTCTATGACAAATCGGCCCGTTTACTTACCGATCGGAAAAATGCTGAATCTTTAAGGTTGAGCTTAAGCTGTAACAAAAGTATTTTTAAACTAGACACGCATGTTAACAATATGTGTGCCCTAGTTGTCTGATCGAAAAACAATTATTAATTATAATAGAATATTTTTGGATCACTGTAATTATCTCAATATATTTAGGATACGTCTTTGATATATACTAAAGTCTGTCTACAGTGTATAATGTAAAATTTGTATTTTTTATTCGTTTTAGCTCGTGTGTTATCAGCCCGTCCACGAACTCTTTTATTTTCTACCGTTTCTATCTTTAATTTTTCGATTGCGACCGGTTGACGACAAGGGATCTTTGGGAAGCTATTTATTCTGGTACCGTAATTCAAGGAGAAACATTCAAATTTTATACATATTTTGAGTAATTAAAATAAGCGAATCTATTTGTGTGAAGTGTATCAGTTGTTTTATTAATAATTAAGACGTGTTTTACATACAAAGAAGTGTTTTACATACAATATTGTATAGAACACAAACATGTCCCAAATAGATTTTAAATTAAATGTGCATTACGCTTGCTCGAAATGAATTCTTCCAGAGCTTCAGCGTCAGTTCCTAATAACATACCAAAAGATATTCGTCGGGACTAATCGAGTCATTTAATATTTAAGCAGCTTACAAGCAGAAATGCAGATTGTGTCAGTCAGACAGTATATATGTGGAGAAGTTGTAAAGTCCATATACGCCCCGATGTTAGTAAGTATTTCAGAGAACGTTGGGCTCACGCAACTGTAATTTTTTGTATGTACCTATATTATGATAAAAAACTGAATTATTTACTTTTATTTGTCGTACTAATGAATCATTTTAAACAAATATTATATTTTTAATCAAATAAAAGACAGATATCGAGCAAAGTTTTTATTAAATCTTGCTCAAGTACTTTCGCTCCTAGAGCATCTTCAGGAGCATTTCGTCAAAATTAGGCTATCCAACAATATGGTTAATGTCATAAACATTAACTGATTATTATATTATTATTAACTGAACATAAACACAACACGAGACAAAGGACAAACAGTTTAAAAATTATTATAAATTCGAAGAAGCTACATATTGGGTGACATCAGGAGAGAGAATGATTCTCTCTCCTGATATGATTAAAATTCATTTATTCGAGCATTCAACCTTATATCAAAATATTATATTATTTAACTTATTTCTTCCTTGATTGACCAATACCTAAAGGAATAATATCAAAAAATATAATATTCGATGTAACAAATATGCCACAAGAATAGTTTCAGAACCATATTTGTTTAGTTCAGTTTGTTTTCATTACTACTATCACTCCTGTACTATAATAAATATATTCATTGATCATATTTCACCGTAAATTAGTGTTTATATTCAAAACAATAAGTCATTTTACAACAAAGTAAAATAAAAATAAGTCCAAACTAAAAGTAAGATAAGATAACTATAATGAGTATTGTGTACACGTCTACTTGCTTTCTCAAGTTCTAAGGTCAATCAACTACGGGATTTACAATGTACATCAATATTAGTCATTGCTTAAACCAAACTTGCGTTACGGGGTTCTTCGTAGTTGGTAAATCCTTTAATTTGTTCACTAAACTTTAATAAACTTAACCGCAGAAGTTTTGCGGCGGGCGTAATTTCGGCCGGTAATCCCTTGGCCTACCTGCATAAATCAAGGGGTACCATTTATGACAGGGGTAATTTCGGCCGAGGGGTTGATGTTTACGATGAGATTAAAATATTGGTAATTACGCTTCATAGTTTCTGTAAAATATTAATTGTGTATTTATTTGGAAATACCTAATCCTGTGTACCTGTCGGAAATACCTTTAATTTACTTATCTCTTTATTCTAATAACTATGTTGTACCTACTTAAGATTATTCCTTTAAATGTATAAAATTCACAAATAACAGGTATAAAATTATTATAGCTAGTCAGTATTATAACTTATCTTGAAGCTACTAGTCGATAGAAAGCATAAAATATATTATTTGTATACGATGGCATCTGTTTCAGTAATTAAGAGTTCACGCGGTTGTGACTTACTAGTTGTAGAAAAGTTTCAGTTTTGTAAACAGGACGTATTAAAAAGTGGTGAAGTACGTTGGAGGTGTATAAAGAAAAATTTAAGATGTTTAGCCAAACTGTACACTGTTGGTGCGGAATACACAGTTACTAGAAGTGAATTAATCCACAACCACGAGTCCGATGAAACTACGTTGGAGAGAAAAATAGTGACGACTTCATGCAAGCGCAAAGCTGAGGAAGACATATCGGAGAAACCTTCAAAAATTATTAAAAGCGTTCTTTCAAATCATTTGCCAGAGAATTTGTCATCGATAGATGTCAGTCTAATAAGAAGAAATTTGTACAACAGCCGCCGTAAGCTCTTACCAGCCCTGCCTAAGGATATTCACGATGTACATTCTGTACTCGATAGTTATGGACCGAAAACCACAACAGGTGAAAATTTTTTGTTTATTAACAGCACAGCTGATAATATCATTGTTTTTTCTTGCCATACAAATATAATAAGTTTATGTAAAATGAAAGATTTTTACATGGATGGCACATTTTCTTATTGTACAAAATATTTTTATCAGTTATTTACCATCCATGGACTGGAAAATGGGCATTATGTTCCTCTTTTGTATTGTCTGTTGCCCAATAAGACCAGTGACACATATATGAGACTTTTTCTGTTGGTAAAATCTAAAATTTTTGAACTTTATAATATTGTTTTTGAACCGAAGGAGGTATTTGTGGATTTTGAAATCGCAATTCATAACGCATTAAAAGTTGTCTTTCCCAAAACCAAACTAAATGGTTGTAGATTCCACTTGCACCAGGCGTGGTATAGGAAAATACAATCATTAGGGTTAACCCAAATGTATAAAGATAAAAACTGCGAGGAAAGCAAATGGCTTACTCATACTTTTGGGCTAACTTATTTAGACCCCTCTGAAGTTGAAGATTGTTTCATATTTGATCTCATGTCATACAAACCGGACCATAAACTTATAGATAAATACGCAGACTATTTATTAGAAAACTACATAGCGCCAGAATCTCATTTTCCACCAAATATATGGGCATATGAAAACCCATCAATTAAAAGAACCACAAATGCCTGCGAATCATTCCATTCGCACTTTAATTCTAGTTTTTATTCAAGTCACCCTTCTATATTTATTTTTATAGAAAAATTAAAAGATTGTCAGATCGATGCATATTTAAAAATAAAAAATTTAAATATTCCAGCAAAAATTAAAGACAAACAAGTAAAAAACAAACTAAAATTTATCGAAAACATGGTAAATATGCTTCGATCTGACAATATTTCTAGAATTAATTTCGTTAAATCTGTATCACATCAAAACGTTTTTTAAAAATTTATAGTTTACTTAATTTATAGAAATAAGTTGATGTAATAATTTTATTGAAATAAAGAAATATTTTAATATAAAGCATTCTGTTATTTTATTTGATTTGCGGCCGAAAATACCTATGAGATAAGGAAGCAACTTAAAACCTCCGGCCGAATTTACCTACCGGCTTTTAGTACCTGCTCTTTTTCCGGCCGAAATTACGTCCGCCCAAGTTTTGCACCACCAAAAATTAATATGCTCATTGTGATTGACCATTTATTTTCTCGTGAATGGATTAACGGATTTCGCTGATTTTTTTATTTTAGATTTTTTTGTATTTACACTGTTCGGCACATATTTACTTCTCTTGGAGGACAAGATACAAGGGTGCATTTACATCGAAACTATGTTATAGTCTTAAAAGATATCTTTAAAAACAAAGAAAATAGGTTTTATTATTTTTTAATATGTGTTTTAACTGAAACAATACTTAATTAACATTAAAAAATAACAACAGCCACAAAACTTTTAAAATGGAAAAAAGAACGTAAACTAATATCGCGTGTTTAATTTAAGGCAACTCAACGACTGTAAATTATCATTAAATTTATGATTATTAAAATGTATCGAATTAATGCACAAACTTAAATTTTTAACTTTTGTTCCGTCTCATTATAATTCACTTCATGTTATTGTCGATTTTATTTTATTATTTTAGATTCATATCGGTAATTCTTAAAGTTAGCTTCCAGAAATCTATTAAAAGATTAAAATGTTTGTCAGTTTTACATATTCCTGGTGAAAGTTTGTAGATTAAACCCTCCCTTTAGAAAGTAGGTACACGGCAAATCCGTCGGCTATTGTTGTCGCAGTCGCTGCGTCTGTAGATGGTTCTGATAAGGACGATATGAATAAATTTGTAATGTGCGTTATTTCCAAAAGTTAAAATCTTATAGTTTTTAGAAACGACCCCCCTCCCCTAGGGGCTTCTGTTATACGTTTTGTAATGTATTTTTAGTAGTAGCATTCGACACTCAGTTCTGTAAACATGTATAGTTAAGCAATAAATAGTTCTATGAAAATTGTCGTCGTATATTATTTTAATTTAATAAAATAATATTTTATAGCAAATATATCTCACGATAAACTGGTGACAACTTGATTGCAGAGAAAATGTCGAAAAATAGTTTTTTTATTGTAAATAAACAAAGTTAAACATTTTAAAATTATTTTTAATTTTAAACATAAATAATTCTGTTAAAAATAAAATTATTTTACTCTCGAGTAAAATTGACATTTTTTAAAGCACTTCATATAAGTAGGTACAACTAATAAAAGTTGATATCTGATGGTATAGATCAGTAGATTATAACTGTTGGTATGGGAAAATAAAACTACTTTTACTATTTTCCTTACAATTTCATCATATTTTCATTTTCTCGAGTTTAACCGATATGAAAAAAGTAAAAAGACGAGAAAATTGTTAAACGTCACTTTCTGTTCAAATGAACTACCGCTGTAGAGGTCGTAGAGTTGTACAAAACATTGTGTATATGGGTATGTTCTAACTGTATGGGAAAATAAAACCATTGCATCTATTTTCCTTATAATTTCATCATATTTTCTCACCATTAGACCTTCCTAGAACTTCAAATAGATATTTCAAAACCAAAATAAGCCAAATCGATTCAGTCATTCTCAATTTATTATAAAAAATTATAAAAATGTAAAATGACGTTTGTTAAACGTCATTTTATGATATTTTATAACTACATGGATCAAATGAACTAAAACTGTAGAGGTGAAGTCATATAAAATGTTTTGAATTTATAATTAAAAAATAAGGGTCACTCATCGAGATAGAAAATATCCTATCTCCCAAGTTGCACTGCTTTAGTTAACATCGAGAAACTCACAATTTTGTGAGTCCGACTTGCAATTCAATTTTTTTGCGCTTGCATTCACAGAATTATTTTATAATATCTGATTTCTGCCGACTAGGTTAACCACCCTTGTGGTATGATATAATTCACTACCTGTTCCTGTGGATTCCAACATCTGTTTTTCTCCAGGCCTACGGCTGTTTTTTTGTTGTTAGGGACAGTAACTTTTATCATTTTTTGTTGATTTATTTTTAGTTTGTTTTTGAGCATGTTAGTAAATGTAACATTATAATTTTGTACCGTTAATTTTAGAATAAAACGGAACAATGACTATTGAGATTCGTTCAGATTGCAGTCAAACATTCATTTGATTATAATTTTTTTGTTGAGATATTAAAGTTTTTATGAAAGTAATTTCCGCAATGAGTTTAAACTGCAATCTGTTTAAAGTATTGATGACAATATGTGTCATAATGTTTTTTTAATGTTTAATAATATATATTTATTAATAAAAAATTTTAAGTGTTAATTTTGAATGTTTATTGTTTTTTTTTACAATTCATGTTTGTTTGGCAGTTTAATAAACAATAATTTTTTATTGGGACGTATTATTTTATTTTTGAGTAGAGACGATATAAATTATTTGAATTTTGTTGTAGAAGATAATAAAATAATTCTTCTTAAGTATTTTATTAAATATATAATCTTTTCTTACAGGTTATGGTTAAATATGTCAATTTTTATGATTTTTGTTGATAATTTGCTGATATGTTACTTGCTTATTTGCTTATTTTCTGACATAGTTTTTCTGACGTTTTTGAGAAAAATGTTTATTCAGTTTATTTATTTTTGAGTTTATATTTCAGATTAAAACTTATTGGCGCCAATTTAGTTTTACAATTTTGCTATATTCCGTGTTTCTTGTTTTCTTTGTTAAACTGTGATACTTTGCTATCTATTTATTATCTATCGTCTATCTATCTGTTTTTGATCTGCATTTTTTTATCATCTATATCCTTACATACCCCAATACAGCTCTCTCACTTGAGCAACGTGGTCCTCGTTAAGTATTGTGAATGAAAAGCTCTTTAATATCAACTTTTGTCAGCTTATTCGCGACTTTATTCGAAGAAAACGAAAAAGAAAAATGGGAGCTCGATGACAGGAGCGCATGGAACGAATAGCCAAAATGAATAAAAAATTAAGCAGTTTAAGAGCCTAAATGAATGAGTTACTAGACAAGGCAAACTCCGAATATATAAAACAGTAATTAGACCCACATTAACACATCCCTGCCAGGCATGAATATTAAATAAGAAGAAAGAGGATACTCTGGAAATAAGGGAAAGAAAAATATTAAGACGCGTACTCGAAGGCAGGAAAATAGCAAAACGGGTGGAGACGAAGAGAAGAACCAATAATGAATTAATGACTTTGTACCAAGAAGCTACCATCACCAAGTTCATCAAGTGGCAAAGGATCAGATGGTTGGGACATGTAGAAAGAATGGCAACGAACATAATAGCTACACTAGTTATGACTAGGAAACTAAACGGTTCCAGAAGAGGTAGGTCCAGGCCCCAGAACGAGGTAGATTAATAAAGTAGAGGATGACCTTAAGCACGTGAAGGTGAGAGACTAAAAAAGTAAAGTACAAAACAGAAGTGAATGAAGAAATATTGTTCATTAGTTCCTTCAGAGCTGTTAAAAAATTGTATATATTTAAGTTTGAGTTTTGATTAAAATAATTGTAATTAGTCAATCTTATGATTGTATTTATAAAAAAATATATCCTATGTCTTATCGGCCTATTGTGCGTATCAATCTAGGTACATATATATATTGGTACAATATAGATACATATAGATTTACTGATTGGCATTAGTCTAGGGCTTAAATAAAACGTTTGATTTAGTTGAAAGACTATATTCAGAGATCTTGTAGGATGGGATGTTAATTATTAATGCACTAAAATGCATTAAATATTAGAGTTTCCCCTGTAAGCACCAATTAATTTATCGCTCAGGCTTTAAAGATATGTCATAACCTCACAGTCCATTCATAACATCGACGGCATTATTACGTCAAAACCAGTGACATAACTTCATTCGGATATATCATTAAAAACCTGCATTTAAAAATACCTAAAAAAAAGTCGACCTGTTTATGGATACTTGTCGAAAACACAGTTTTTACGAAATGATAAATTTGTTTATTTTGTTTAAATTTCGCTGCTCGATTAACTCTGTTTAAAAACGGTTTTTGGACGAATGAAAATGATATGTTTGGGATTAAGTAAATATACGTGAAGTTGAAAAAAAAATAAGAGAAATCCAAGTTAGATTAATTTTTTGGGAGAATGTAACACCAAATATTTTAATTGAAGGAAATAATTATTATTAATATGGTTCCAAAGCTAGATGAAGATAGAAACACACGTGTTTTTAGCTTGTAGCTTAACTCGATTCTCGGGCAGATACAGTGGTGAAACATTTGTGTACTTAATACTAATTAAAACTAATTGCGATATAAATAATATAAACATACAAATGAAGCATTACATTATACAGTGAAAAGATCGGGAAAAATGTAATCCTAACGATAAGGAATAATATGGTGTATAGTGTTAAAAGACTTCTGTCGATAACAAATAATATAAACAAGATCGGCTTTATAGTGAGTGGAAAAAAACAATACAATCTTGTGAGAGGTGCATTCGTGCAGGAAAATAAATAATATTAATAAACAGGAAAAGAACTACAGAGGGTGAGTGGTATGTTTTGCTGAGCTGGGTATACCGAAAACTAGAGAAGATAGAAAACAAGCAGATAAGATGTTATAACTTCTTTTTTCGTTAAAGTTTCGATTGGCCAATCAAATCAATAATAATTCCCTATAAAATCGAGATACAGGGCGATTGCCGAAAAATGTCGAAAACGACAGGCTTATTATATATCTTCTTTATTAAGAAAAATTTTAAAAATTTTATATTCGAACTTTTGCTAAGAGTATGAAAGGGTTCTGTGGCGTACAAAATTCATTTTAGGGGGCCACACTAGAGAAATATAATACCAACATAAGTTTTTTATGTGGGACACCCTATATATTTTGGCATTTTTCGTTTATATTCTTAAAACTCTTTCACATGATATGACATATTTTGTATTTATTTTCAGTCGTTGGAGATACTCTAAAAAATACATTGTTTATTTGACATCACGTTAAAGACAATTAGAAACAAAACACTCAGTAACACATTTTAACATTTTATTATGCGGACACTAATCCTTCTCAGTTTTATTTACCAGAAATAAGATCAATCAACTAAAAAAAAAGGAATAACAAATTTACCAAGAACACAAAAATACTTAGCAACCAAAATTCATTTTACAACAATAATAACATAATAAACAACGTAATAACTATAATTAATTAAAAAAAAAAAAAAAAAACAAAAATTATAATAAATGTACAAAATGCTCCTCGTTTGGTTATAATAATAATTGACATATTTTTCTTACAGATTTTACAATTCAATATATGCGCTAGCTTTATTTTTCTAGATGCTTAATAAATACTTTGTAAATTATTTTTCGTGTTAAAGTCAATTTTCTAAATACTGTTTTTTAAAACTCCCCAAATAAAAAAAATCAGGAGGATTTAGTTCTGGTGAACAAGGACCATAAGTTCCAATCCACATTGTGACAGGTATTATAGATGGCACATGTTTTGTTTTATTTTCCTTGCTAACATTACCAAAGCCTTCATCCTGTTTTCTAAGAAAAATATCACAAACACCCCCCAACCTAAGACTATGTGATGAAAACCTAAAACGTGTAACGTCAATAAAATTCTTGGGCATGACATTCGAAGAAACTCTAAGCTGGAAACTTCATATAACAAATTTGATCTTATCTTGTCACAAGCGATTAAATCTTCTAAAAACTCTGGCCAATAAAAAATGGGGTGCGGATCGCCAAACACTTTTAATGTTATACAGAACATTAATCAGATCAAAATTAGATTATGGATCTACTGTGTGTTCTACAGCCACTAAGACACTGCTAAAAAAACTTGACAGTCTTCACAACCTATCTTTACGTATAATAGATGGAGCTTTTCTCACAACACCAATCGAAAGTATTTATTGTGAAGTTGGTGAACCGTCCTTAGAAGACAGAAGACTTTATCTCAGTGTAGCATACGCCGCAAAAATCAGGTCTAACTCAAAAAACCCTACTATTCACAGTTGTTTTATAGAAAAATTCCCAAATCTCTTCATAAATAAGCCAAGAACTGCCAAACCTTTCTACGCAAGGATTAGAAACTATTTAAATCAATGAAACTACACGTTTCCAGAATGCTTTTCCGCCCAATCGTCCTCAATTCCTCCATGGCAAATAAAGAACCCTCAGTGCCTAACCCGCCTCATTTCTTTCGACAAACATTCAACAAACCCACAGTTAATCAAATCTGCCTTCAACGATATGCTTCACAACTACAAGGATTATACACATATATACACAGACGCATCTAAATCAAATGAAAGTACTGGTGCTGCAGTCATAACCCCAACATCGACAAATAAATACAAATTCCCTTCAGAGTACTCCATTTACTCTGCTGAACTATATGCTCTATACCAGGCCACCCTTGCTGTCAACGCATCCAATAATACCAATTATATTATACTCACAGACTCTCTAAGTTCCGTACAGTCAATCCAATATGTCTATCCAACTAATCCTTTAGCCATCAAGATAAAAGAAGAAATCCACACCGCTCAACTGAATGGAAAAAACATTATATTATTCTGGATATCAACCCATATTGGAATTCCAGGAAATGAACAGGCAGACAATGCTGCGAAAGAAGCTGCAAGTAGTGATAGTGCGGAGTGTACTAAAACATTTACGAGTGCGGACGTGAAAGCGGCGGTTAAATATAAAGTGCGATATATGTGGGAAGAAAAGTGGAAAGTGTCATCGGCCAAGCTACGCGATGTTAAAAAATCGATAAAACCCTGGCCCACATTACCAACAAGTCGGAGAGACCAGGTAATATTAACGCGACTCCGACTGGGTCATACGCGATTAACTAATAGCTACGTGTTCTCCAACAAACAAGAACCACGATGTGACAACTGTGATGAAAAATTAATAACCAAACATATATTAGAGAAATGTCCAGCACTAACGCCAAAGCGCATGTTGTACAACATATCAAACAAACTTAGTGATATTTTAGGTTTACAGTACAATATTTCAAACATAAAAAGTTTCTTAACCTCAATTAACGTTTTAAATGCTATCTAAACTAACATTATCAATGTAATACAAATTATTGTTCGCTATCATTGTTTCGCTAATAGCCAATTTGGCTGATGCGATTTTGTTAATAAAAAAAAATTACCAAAGCCTACTCTATGAAATGAACATTCTTACAAATTGTAATATGTCTTTTAGATAAAAAAATAGAAGACAATAATATTATATCGGATAAAAATTACAAATGAAAACGAAAAATGTAATAAAATACAGTGTGTTCTATTTCGCGACAATTTTATTTATAAAGTATGAAATCAATAATTTAAAAATAATAATTCACTTTGAACCAACAATAAGCAGTTAAGCAGGTAGTAGATTTTACCTAAACTGAACTGTGTCCTCTTTTCCTAAACTGAACGACCTTCTTGATGATATTCAAACCCTTCCACTGCATCTAGTTTCGGATTTGAAAGACGTCATATCACGGCATTTGGAAGAACTGAAAAATCAAATTCGAAAGTACTTTCCAGATGTTAGCTCGGAAAACTGGGAATTTAAGTTGACAAGAGATCCTTTTCATATCCAAGTTGACATTCTTGCAGTTAACCTTCAAGAGCAGGCAATTGACCTAAAATGTGATTCACAAGCAAAAGCAGATTTTGCAAACATGGACTTGGAAGAATTTTGGTTAACCTACTTTCCTGTTTACCCAGAAGTGGCTTTAGTATCTGCGAAGTTATTAGTCCAGTTTTCATCCACATATCTTTGCGAATCTGGTTTTTCTGCATTGGCTTATATACAATCAAAATACCGTTCAAGGCTAGACGTTGAAAGTGACTGGAGGTGTGCTCTGATACAGTTTCAACCGAATATCGAAAAACTTGCCAAGAACAGACAATGCTAACATTGAAAGTGCAAAAACACTCATATAAGACTTTCAACTTTATATGCGTATTTGATTTTTTGATTATTCTTTTTCTCAAATAAATAAACAATGTTAAGTTTAATGAGACATCAAATAAACTATCGTATTTAAATATATCTGGATTTTCATTTTGCATCCCAGCTTTTGCTAACAATATTTCAACATCCATCCATTATTATGGGACAATTTCGATCGTCTTTATCACCAAAAAGCCCAACACATTTCTGACAACAAAACCCAAACCTAGAAACTCAAACGGGACCAACTTATTTCTCAGCAAAATCCACAGCCCATTTCGAATCAACATAGGCGCTATACATACGCTAAAACAAGTGATAGAGAAAACATACGAGTATAACGGAGAAACACATATACTTTTCCGGGACTTTAAACAGGTAATTGATAAACTAAACAAGAGAAAAATGATCCAAGATTTACAAAAGAATAATATATCAAATAAAATTATAAGAATGGTCAAAATGCCAATGTGAGATTCCCAAGCAACAATAGACACTGGAAGAGAAAGAACAGAAATAACCAAATGGAAAAAGGAAGAAGACAAGGATATGCGCTCTCAACGGTACTATTGATTCTATCACTAGACCAAATAATAAAAAAGCTGTCAAACGCAGGAACTATAAACAAGAATGCAGTACAAATAATAGGATATGCAGGCGATATAACCATAGTAGCAAACAGATAAAAGGGCATTCAAGAAAACCTTCCAAGAAATAGAAAACGAATGGTAATATTTTATATATGGCCCGTAATAACCTAGGGCGTTGAAACAGTCTTTTAATTTAAAATCAATGAATCGTACAGAAACCTTAGAAATATGAACATTACGTAAACGACTGCGTAACAGAGAAGTGTTACGAAGAAATTTAAGAGTTTGGTGCGGAATTCGAAATGTAACTGAAATTTTTACACTTGCTACAGAGAGACAATTAGAAATAAATGATAGATGAACGTCGACACGTTTTTATTCAATTATAATTAAAAATAAGAAGTACTTACAATCCTTCCCGATATCCATCCAACAACGCCTGTATCAGACTTTTATTCTGAGGTATAGTTTGCAGAATCTCTCCATCCGGTGTAACGTAACCAATGGCCCATTGACCTAACCTGGTACATGACAGTCGAAACACGTAGCTACCAGCCTTGTTTATATATCTTTGCAGTCTTGCTTTAACTTCGTCGTAGGTGAGAAAAGCCACGTAACCCGGATGGGTTACGGCGAGTATCTGCCAATTTCTTAACAACGTACCCCATGGTTGGAATAATCTGAAACAAGAGATATGTTGCAGTAACGAAGCTTTCAACAAAAATATTAATAATAATAAGTAATGAAAGTAATAGCCAAACAAAAAGTACCTGAAATCTACCGTCAAAGATCCTCAGGTTCAAAAAGTTCCAAAGACCTTACGTTCCAAATAAACAATACCGTTCAAAATGCTATTTGCATGACTCCATTTTCTATTTGTATTTTTTCCGTTACCTCTTTTCCTGATAATTAACAAACTTAACGTAAACAGTTTAGAAAACTGTTTAAAAATTATAAAATAAAATTCATTAAAAAGTCTTTTACCAACACGAAATAGTCTTTTACCAACACGAAATTTGACGCCTCTTGTGCAACTCATTTCAATAAAAATGACTGAAACCATTATTTTGTAGGAAACCTTAAATGGGGAGGCACTGCCTAAAAACAGGTAGTTTATGTGAGAAATTATTGTCAATTGCAAACATACTTGCATATATTGTGTAAACTGGCAATAATATATTAAGTAAACAACTTACATAACGGCAATTAATCAATAATTATTTTATGCCCTTTTACAGAATAAAACTATATTAATTTACACAGTACACCCGTAAAGATAACATTTATAGCCCAGGCTGTGGGGGAAAAAAGGGTGATTTTACACTGTAATCCAGGAATTTATCTAATGTGGCCTAGGTTATAAAGGGCAACCTCAGGAGCAATCCCCCGTTCATTCAACAAAAAATTTTTGTTTATTGTTTATTTATGAGCGTTTATAGGTGCAAAATACATATTTTTTTAGTTTTTTTTCATTTTTTGCCTAAAGTAAGTGCTGTAATGGGTAATTTCTGTATAGATTATGAAAGTACTCTAAATGTAATGTAATGTAATTTATTTGTTATTGCAAAAATGACGAATGGTCAAAATTAAAAAGACAATTTTAATTACATTCAGTGTGGTTTATTTCCAAGAAATATAAAATGTTCAGTGTAAAAGTTTTCATAGCAATATTCAGTGTAAAATAGTTTCAGAACCATAATCTTTTGTCGCTATAATTATTTGTCATCTTAAATTAAGATGAAACAAATTTTAGCAAATAATTAAAAAATAACTACTGTCTCAAACAAATAAAACAAGAATATCCTGAAGTACGATCATATAATATATATATATATATATATATATATATATATATATATATATATATATATATATACATATATATATATATATATATATATATATATATATATATATATATATATATATATATATATGTTAGTTTTGATATTTCCGCGGGAGCTGTATGTTATATCAATGGTATTCCGGGTTTGACTCCGCGTTAAATGTTGTTGGTTTTGATAAAAACCATTTTGACGACGTTTCGGCAAGATCTCACTTGCCATTTTCAAGTCTCTCTGGATGGTCTGCTTCTTGTCGATGTTCGAGTGGAAGTTCCACTTCCAATGAAGAAAAATGAGAAAAAAATATATAAGAGAAGTCTAGGCGTTGCATCCGTTCATGCCAAAATATAATAACGCGCCAAATAGATACCAAAAAAGATCACTAGGACACGTTTAACGTGAAAATGACTACCCATGACGCATAATCTTTAAATTGTAAGTTCCTGGGAGAAGTAGCGGAGGAAGATAAAAAAAAACAAGTGGGACAGTGCATGATATACCTAGCACGTAGTAGAGAAATACTATAGGTAATAAACAATTTAGCATTACCATGGTATTTATGAATATTGAGGAAGGATATGTTAGAATACACAACGGTGTTTAGCAGTCAGAATTATGTGAAAATTAAGAAAGCTGCAATTATAAAATGTACAAAACATCAAGTAATGTTATAGAAAGTTGGACATCAAGATCCATGTGACTGTTATCAGTATGTTTTTATCAAATAAAGGATGTACATATGGTTTTAATGTATGCTGATGTGTGGAATTAATCAAAAATAATAAGTAGTATAGATATTGGAATAGCAGAAACATGCTCGAAAATGCTTGTTTCAAGATGGAAATATCAATCCAAATATAAATGTAATTAGATACTAAAATTATTCTAAATTAGTTTTATGTATCTACGATTAGTATTGGGAAACACCAATGGGAAATAAATGGAGATGAGTTATTTCTGTTATTGAAAGCTATGTAGACCTATAAGCAGGTGTAAGAAAGCGAAGAGGAAGAGACCAGAAAATATTCAGTATGAACCAGACAAGACTAAGATAAGGATTAATATTGGTATTAACCAAAAAGGAAATATAATTTTCAAGAAATTTAACTAGAGAAAACAGTTAATACTAATAAAATGATTGGGGTTTCGTATTGGGGTATTGTTCTTTTTAGATACTTCAATATTCTACTTGCTTGTTTAGCATTATATTACATTCATACCATAGTTTATTGAAGTCTGAATCTTATCGGAAGTGTACCTTACTGATTCCTAATTAAATCACTCTGTATAACTTTAAACCAGTCTTCTTGTGAACATGTCTATTCCCAGGAGAATGATTATTAATTTTTCAAAAAAAGTTTCTCTTACCACGCAATCTTTGAATAATATTATCGTTTGCCATTTATGTGCGAATAGAAATTATAGACCAGGAAGTGTGAGCCAATTAAAAATCATTATACAACACATGTTTAAGTAACCTTTGTTATTTCTCATAAACTACTTACACAAAAATATAAAAAATCAGTAACAAAAGAATACCAGTTCTGAACTAATTATCGAAGTACAACTGTTAAATTGACTTCATTTTTTTGCTATTGCCGATGAAAGTTATTTTTGTTATTTATTTCGGCTTTTGTTTAGAGGTTTTCGGCTGTTGCTGCAGATCTATCGAGGTCAATTTTACACGGCTTTTTTTTATTTATTTATGCCTCAACCTCATAGGGTCATTGGCGTTGTACAATTTAGAGTTTTACCATTTATTTAGTACACTTATGGAATGTAAGTATGATGTCAAATTTTTCATATCAGTTCGGTCACTTAATATTGCCTGTAAGGTATCTTGACACTCCAGTAAAATATGGCGAACACTGAGCACAATATCACATACGTAGCACTGTGGTTTTAATTCACTCTCCAGCAGATGTTTATGGGTAATGGCGGTGTGGCCTATTCTCAGACGAGATAGGATGGTTTGATGTATATGCTTATTTGGGGTTGATTTCCAAGGTAATATAGAATGTTTTACTTCTCGTAGTTTGGATGTTGACTGATTCCACTTGGTCTGCCATTCGTTGATTATTAAGTTCTTGATTATAGGTTTTATATCTAGATGTGGAATGCTTCTGATTTCTACAGCTTCCGGACTCGAGATTGTTAGTTTTGCCAAGGAATCTACTTCTTCATTACCAGCAATTCCGATATGGGAAGGAATCCATACAAAGTTGACGTTTATGTTCATAGTTTGCAGTTGGCTTAATGCTGATTTAATAAGTAGTAGACTTGGATGACTAGGATGTAAGTTTATTAAGAGCAATTACAGAACTTAGGGAATCCGTAATAATTTATTGCATTGAGAATAGCGGTTAACTCGGCTGTGTAAATGGATGTTAATTTAGGGAGTTTCATTAATATTTTTGTTTCATTAGACATAAATGCTGCTCCCACTCCAACTATAGTTTTAGAGGAATCGGTATATATAAGATTATGGTTACTGTATGTCTTGAGTTCTTGGAGGACATATTGATATAATGCATTATAATGGTTATCTACTTTTTTATATATGGAGAGTTTGGTATTAATAGATGGGATGGGAACAGTCCAAGGGGGAACAGTGTTAATATCGGGTATACAATAGGTATCTTGAAATTTGAATTCAAGTTCATTGAGGTATTTATTTACCCTTTTATAAAAAGGAACGTGAAGTCTAGCATGTGTTTTAAAGATATTCCTAAAACGTTGTGAATTTACATAGTGGTTAACAGGATTCATAGGATTTGCCTATATTGATGCCGCATATGTTAGTGAAAGTTGTTTTCTTCGGAATTCCAGGAGGACTTCTCCAGCTTCACAATGTAAACTTTCGATAGGGCTAGTATAAAAGGCACCTAGTATAGTTCGCAAAGCACTATTTTGTATTCGATCGAGTTGTTTTATGATATATGGTTTTGCTGAATCATAAATAATACAAGCGTAGTCGAATTTGGACCTGATCAATGACTTGTACATAAGGGTCAGTGTTTTACTATCTGCTCCCCACGTCTTGTGTGCAACAGTTTTTATAATGTTAAGTGCAGATTGACACGTACTTTTTAGATCATGAATGTGGTGGTTCCAGGATAATCTGTTGTCAAATGTCATGCCTAAACATTTAATTTTCTCAACATATTTAATTTCTTTATTAAATAGTTTTAATTCTGGAGTGATATAATTTCTTTTTTTTTGAAAATAACATAGCCTTTGATTTTGTTGTTGATAATTGAAGACCTGTGTAATTTGTCCATAATTCGAGATTCCATAGCACTTTCCGTAGATGGGTCTGAAGGGTTTTATCATTTATCCCCTTAACAAAAATGAATAAGTCATCTGAAAAGAGTCTAGCTTTTACTGGTAAGTCACAAGTGGAGATAATATTATTTATTGCAATAAGAAATAGGGAGACGCTTAAATTAGATCCTTTTGGAATTCCGTTTCTTTGAATTTTTGTATTAGATATTATTAGTATTAGATAAAGTACCGTTAACTCGTACATTAAAAGTTCGATGAGATAGGAAATTTTTTATAAATTGTGCTATATTACCTTTTATTCCCCATCGACTAAGTGTTTGAATAATACCATGTCGCCAAACTGTATCGTATGCTCTAGTTATGTCAAAAAATATTGCGATACATTTTTGTCCACATGCCATTGCTTCATGAATCTCAGACTCTAAACTAATAAGATTATCCAGTGTTGAACGATTTTTTCGGAATCCGCTTTGTTCCGGGGCAAGTAATTTATTATTTTCTTAAAACCACATTAATCTGTTGGATATGATTTTCTCGAGAACTTTACACATTACACAAGTTAGAGAAATAGGTCTATATGAATGTGACAGATTTTGGTTGATTTTGTTTATAAATAGGGATGACGATAGATGAACTCCAGATTTTTGGAAACTTGCTATGTCTCCATATATTATTATAGATATTCAGCAAGTGTTTCTTTGCAGATGAAGGAAGTTTTTGAAGAAATATTGCAGGGATGTTATCAGGACCGGGAGAAGAGTTTTTCGTATTATTGAGTGAGTATTCTAATTCATCCATGGTTATGGGATAATTTAAAGGAGAAAGTTCATCAGGCGGTATATCAATACCTTTGGATTCCTCTCTTTCTTTTTTGGTCAAAAAATCTGGAGGAAAAACATCATCACTTGAGAATCTTTCAAAACTATTAGCTTGAATATTGGCTATGAATAGAGGGGAAGTGTATATTTTTTGTTTTTCTTCTAAGAAGTTAATGTGGTTTGGGGTATTTTTCCCGGATATCTTTCGTACCATTTGCCATACTTTATTAATTGGTGTAGATGGTGTAGATATATTACGAATTTTTTGGTGGTTTACAGTTCTTATCCCTTTGTTAATTTGTAGAAAATTGTTAACTAAAGCTTCGCTTGTTAGATAAATGCAAATTCAACCATTTGACGTTCTAGAGGAGAAGTGAATATTTTTTGGATGCATTAAATCACCAACTGCAAATAGATAGTCTTCCAACTTTGTATTTTCCAGCGCAGGAAAAACTATTGCTTGTGTTTTGGATGAAATTTTAGGTACATTTTGATTTGTGACAGTTGCAAAAGATTGTTTCATATTTGTATTTGATGAACGTTGCTCCAGTTCTTGTTCGGGGGCCCCAAGAGGCGGAAAATTATCCATTTTTAAGTATTATCATCGATAATACTCAAAAACCTAGTCCGGTCCTGTCCCCTCAATATCAGAACTGATAAACGGTAGCAGTAAAAAGTTGTTGCTTTATAACCAAAATTGATTCTTGTTTACGTGGATAAATGTTAATTATTTAGATTCAATAAATATTTGTACTCACAGAATTTATACTTGTGGTGAGAAAAATCACTTCTACTCAAAGACCTAGTCCGGTCCTGTCCCGTCGATATCAGAACTGATAAACGGTAGCAGTAAAAAGTTGTTGCTTTATAACCAAAATTGATTCTTGTTTACGTGGATAAATGTTAATTATTTAGATTCAATAAATATTTGTACTCACAGAATTTATACTTGTGGTGAGAAAAATCACTTAGATTCACTTTTTAATTAAAACTGTAATTATTTTGATGCTTTTTAACACCTAAAAACTCGGTTTATGTGGAGCTTGTTTTAAACCTCGTTCTACCTCAGAGGTCGATATCAGAATCTACACGGCTTTTGTATTGCTAAGTTATCACATTTTTTAATAAATATGTTAAATATAAATATAAAAATATTATATATATATATATATATATATATATATATATATATATATATATATATATTTCTAGGCCTGCGTAGCGCAAGCGGTAGGATGCTTGACTCGCAAGCCGGTGGTCCGGGGTTCGAATCCCACCGCCGGCAAGAACATCTAGACATTTTAAAAATGTCTATAGGCCCCAGGTCGACTCAGCCTGAATAAAAATGAGTACCTTGGGTAAAACCAGGGGTAATAATAGACGGTTGAAGCGTAGCACTGGCCATGTTACCTTCCTTGTATACCGTAGGCCCTAGATATAGCAGACTACCCTGCTATACTCCCAAAGCCGCGACAGCGGTATAAAACGGGAGACTATTATTATATTATATATATTCTGGCAGCAGTGTCATTGCCAATTAATCTAAGTCAAGTGAATCATTGCAAATTGTGTACTACTTTTTATTTATAAGCTGGTGAACAGATTCACTTCCCATAGATAAACATTTAGATTCTAGAGATATTTAATATTGGGTGTAAATTCTTTTCAACTTACTTCTAAATAAAAGTAACATTTGAGTGAAGAAGTAAAAACGTAAAGAAGACATAGAAAAAGCCGCATTCACCACAACATAATTTGAAAATAGACGATGTTAAATATAACGACAAAAAGTAGATAGGTACAATTAAATAGTTCAGTGACTATCTAAAAAATTAAAAGTACCTATCAGGTATCCAGTATAATTTATATAGAAGCATTAACTTAAAAAGAAAAGTGATAATTTGGATCATCCTGCAAAAAATAAACTAAAAGGGGAACCAGATCCTTGACTCCGTGTTATAATTCCTTGTAGCATTATATCCTTCACAGTATCTTTGGAGTGCCCTTCGAACAATCATTTCTGGTTTACTGACTGTAAGGATCACATATATCGCATTCTACATCTTCAACTAGCGATTACTTTTGCACAAAAGCCAAGCCAAAAACTTTGTAGATGATTTGTACATGCCAAAAACTTTGTAGATTATTAGCAAATTACTAACGTAATTACTAATTAAATATTAAATTACTAACGTAATTTGCTAATAGCTTCAATTGCTGATGTAGGTATAGGTTTATAAAAAAGTTTTCAATGAAAGTTTTACATGAATGTGGTTAAATCTGAAAAATTATCTTATTTGCAAAATGCGGGTTCATATTTGTCTTTTATATTATGGTTTCAGAAATTCCATTTTGCAATCAAAATCTTCAGATAGTTCTTAAACCAACATTACTTCAAGGATGAAATTTATTTTTTTTGGTAGATGTTACAACCTGCTCCTACACTACACCACATTCGAATGAATGTTCAAGGGTTTTTATAAATGTTTGCATAACGTACAAGAATGTTTCATCATTCGTTGCGGTTTCCCTAAAAAATTATCCCTAAAAGTTCCTAAAAAATAATTTTACAAGTAGGTATTTTAAATATTTTGGCCTACATACATCATATTTTCCATAAAATAAAATTTATAAAAAAATACTTTACATTAAATATTATTGAAAAGACTATGATCCGCCAATCCACCTGTAATTTATGCAAATTAGAATTAGGAATCGTTGGTGCATTATTTCCAAGCAACTCAGAACAGATGCAATAATATTAAAACGTTACGGTATATCTTTTCATAATTCCCTACATCCTTCACTATCCTGCAATACGGCAACCAGGAGCCAAAATGTCAACGGTAATGTACAGAGAAATTGATTTATTAAAAAAATATTAATATTTTTTGTAAACCTTATTGAAATGACTAGAAGTTTACTTATAGAAGTTACAGGTATACGAATATATAAATATAGTACCATATGAAGGCTGCCTTTTATCGATGCCGACGTTAAGAATTTAATGAGTCAAAATAGAGTTGTTAAGAAGTAGGCTAAAAAATCCCACCACAGATGAAAGCTATTGAATCGTGCCTATTGTAAATTTCCGAATTTAAGACAGATAACTTACTATCAAAATTGTTTGAGTTAAGCAACAAGTGGTGATTAAATACTTATACGTAAGGGGAACCTGCAGTATCATATAAAGTATTAAAAAGGTGATATCGCGAGTTTAAACGTGGTAAAGAATATGGAAATAATGTGTCCAGAAGAACATGCGGTAGAGAGGTCACAACTGACAACAACCGACGCTACCACACAAAAATATGTTCAAGGGTCCATGATCTCGTGCTACCAGATCGACGGGCACCTCTGTGGGGTTCGGACTGTCGCACAGTGTACGATTTGACTAATCTAAGTGGACAAAAGGTATTTAAATTTTATTGTTAAAACTACGTTTAATCACTTCCATTTCACTTTTAAATACATACTTTAACTGATGATACAAAACAAAGACCCCAGCAGATTGCAGATCTTTTAGAAACAATGGCCGAAACTACCTGCACCTTTTTCAGGTAGACGATCGGCCGCTCAGTATGACCGTTAACGCTAACTTGTGTACACGTGTCTTGGTTTTCAGTGCAATTTTAAGTGCTTTTTTATGATGGATTCGACATCTACAGGTAATTATGCATTTACTTAATGAACCAGATATAAACAAATATGCATTTGAAAATATATAATACCCAATACAAAATAGGTCATCAATTTTTTTTATTCATTTGTCATACGTAACATTCATTTAGATATATATTATGTTGTCAAGTGTAGTAAAGCTGTAGGTATGATCTTAAAGTACTCTCTATTTAGTACACTTTCATAATATAATTACTGTTTTTTGCGATTTTTAACATATTTAGTAAATAAAATATAAACAGATATGTATTTTTAAATACTATACTTGTCTTAATACTCAATACAAAATAGGTCATCAAAATTATTTATTCATTTGCCATACGTATCTTTCATTTAGATATGCTATGTTGTCAAGTGTAGTAAAGCTGTATGTACTTATTGTCTTAAACTACTTTCTATTTCGTACACGTTCACGGGCGCCCATATTAAAAATTTAAGAGGGGGCTACACGTAAAGATGTTTCACATTATATTTTGTAAACTTTGGATAACCATATAGTTTAAAGCATCCGAAAAGCTAGAAGGGGTCCATGGTCTCCCCTGCTCATAGGTATGGGCGCCTATGTACACTTTCATAATACATTGTATAATTAATATTTCTTGCGTTTTTTAACATATTTTATGTTTGTGTTTACAGGTGCCCAAATGAAGCGGAAATTATTATTTGAATTTTGGCGTTCTATACCGGCTAATGGTCGATTAAATGCAGTAATCAACTTTGTGAAGATGAGTTTTGATGATCTGGATATTGATCAAGAACAAGAGAAGCAGTTAAAGGTGTTCTTAAAAAATGAATGCGAAAAAATTCGAGTCAAATGGGTTCAGAAGCAAAGACGACTGGACTTGTTTTTAAGTGAATACGAACAATGGTTAAATAATGATTTAACTTTCGATATGCTGATATTAGCAAATCAATCTCCAAAACCAAGTACTAGTGGTGGTAGACCTCAAAAAACTTTTATGGATAGCTCCAAAAAGACAAAAAAGAGGAAAATTCAACATTTACTTAGCGACTACAGTAAAGACCAATTATCGTTTGCTGCACAATTAAGTGTCCGAGCGAGTGGCAAACGTAATGCTGCTATGTTGATGGAAGAAGTATCGTCAGCCTCACCAAAACGTGCTTCCACATATAAGAAAGCAAGAAAAAATTTAGATGTCCAAATGAAACAAAGACCCTATACACCTGAAGAAGCTTTGGCCTTTTTTATAGCAAACAATTTTACTGTCCAATCTTATAAGAATGTACAACAAGAGGCAAAAGAAAGAGGTTTTAATGCGTATCCATGTTATGATTACGTAGCAAAGGTAAAAGAGCAGTGTTATCCTCGAGTTGAAAATATTACAGTGACTGATATATCGGCGGAAGTAAGACTGGATGCTCTACTTAATCATACCGCACAGAGAATATGTAAGAACATTCTAGGAGAAAGGTTAGACACCAACATGCAAAATTATTCTTTAATATATAAGTGGGAGTGTGATGGTTTATCAGGACATAGTTTATATAAGCAACCGTTTGAGGATCCAGAGAGCACAGATGAATATATGTTTATAATCTCATTAGTTCCAATAAAACTCGTAAACAATCTACAAGAGACCATATGGCAAAATCCTCGGCCATCATCACCAAGATTCTGTAGAGTACTCAAATTTATTTATAAGAAAGAAAGCGAAGCACTGATAAA
The DNA here is from genome assembly GCF_040954645.1 of Diabrotica undecimpunctata. Lineage (NCBI taxonomy): Eukaryota > Metazoa > Arthropoda > Insecta > Coleoptera > Chrysomelidae > Diabrotica > Diabrotica undecimpunctata. The sequence goes on from NC_092808.1 coordinate 63,714,894, forward strand.
AGATGAATGTAGAGCGATTGAAAGTCAAATTCAAGAGTTAGTTCCAACTCTTATAGAAGTCCGAGGCGTTACCATCTCGGTCACGCATCAAATGATTCTGACAATGATTGATGGTAAAGTGTGTAATGTGTTAAGTGATAATAGATCAACTCAAAGGTGTTTTATCTGTAAGGCAACATCTAAAGAAATGAATACAGCATTAATAACGAAAGAGCCAGACGATAATATGTACCAGTTTGGAATATCTAGCTTACATGCTTACATTCGTACGATGGAATGCCTTTTAAATATTAGTTATCGTCAAGATTTTTGTGAGTGGCAAGTAAGAGGAGACAATAAAAAAGAAATGTTTAAAACAAGGAAAGACGAAATCAAGAAAAAATTTAAAGAAGTGGGTCTCATTATCGACAAAGTAAAACCAGGATTTGGTACCAGTAACGATGGGAATACCGCAAGAGCATTTTTTTATAATTATACGACCACAGCACGCATCATCAACCTTAATGAAGGGCTCATTCACAATTTTGGGACGATTCTTGCAGCTGTTGCGTCTGGTTATGAGATTGACTCTGTTAAATTTCAGAACTACTGTATAAAGACTAGGAAACTATATTTAAGTTTGTACCCATGGTATAACATGCCTGTGACTGTTCACAAAATATTGGTACATGGAGCAGACATAATCAAAAATTCACTAATACCGGTAGGGCAAATGTCTGAAGAAGCATCCGAGGCTAAAAATAAAGAAATAAGAAGAGTCAGACTGGGACATACAATGAAAATTTCAAGACAGCGAAGCAATTATGACTTAATTAAATATTTATTAATATCATCTGATCCATATATATCGTTGTTGCGAAAACTTCCACTAAAACAATTTTCTAGACATGATAGAGATATAAAATTTCTATTAAAACAATAAAAACTATTTAAAATTTGGTCATGCCTTTTATTTACCACAATTAACTATGATTTTATCATAAAATGTAATTTAGAATCACTTAAGAGAGTTTCAGAGTTTTGTCCACCTAGATTAGTCAAATCGTACACTGTGTGTCGCAGGCCGAAATAGGAGTGAATGAAAGACAGACGACGCAAGGGAGATGCAGCCTCGCTAAGGCAGGAGGTTGACAATCTTTGGTGGTTCGTGTGGGTGTGGTGGTCTCGATGAATGTGTGGGAGAAATAATGGGAATCGGGTGATAGCAGGGCATCAAGAGAGATGTTTTGCCTTAACCAGCCCTTCCATCCTGATGTATGGAGTTACAGAGGAGAGGTTTTTCTGAAATGAATTAGAAGTTCTCATTTCTGAAACAACGCATCCCAATGGCTAATAGGCAATGTCTAAAGGTCAAAGACGTATCCAGGTTCTGACGTAGGTTCTGATCACAACCCAGTTGTTGTTGAATGAATTAGTTAAATCTAAAACAACCTAAACAGAGCCTAAATAGACACAAAATTTGGATGCAAACATCCAATGGAAGAACTTAAAAGAGACTACTCGTATATTACAAATAAGTAAAGATGAATTACATAAAAAGTACCAAAGAAAGAAAAAAGAGTGGATGACAAATGAAATACTTAATTAATGGAAAACAGAAGGTCATTAAAACTGTAGACAAAACAAGATATGTTAAGATACACAGATAAATACAAAATAAGATAAGAGAAGCAAAGGAAAATTGGTTGAATGAGAAATGCTGTGAAATAGAAAATCTACAAGAATTGCACGACTCAACAATAGAAGAACCAGACAATGGACCAATGCTAATAAATGAAGAGGTACTATATGCGCTTAAGAATAGGAAAAATGGAAAGGCACCTGGTCCGGAGGAGATCCTTGTTAAACAATACGAGTTGTTAAACGAAGACAATACAGTGTGTCAATTTTAAAACTTACAATGGGCTATATCGATCAAAAGCTGGTATCGAAAAATGCTTGAAACTGTTTCTAGGATAGTAAAGGGGAACTAAAATGACATGAAAGAGAACTCACCCACATCAACCCCCTAGGCCCCACCCACCAAAACCAAAAAAGTTTAAATTGCAAACCTCTACTTGTGATACATAATTGAAAAGATTATAAAAAATACTATCCAATGGTATAAATAATAATTATACAGAGTGAAGCAATAATTGTGAAACTTTGGCTTACATGGAAAATTTAAAGAGGTTTTTGTTGATTCTGTTGATGACCCTGTATCATTATTGTTTAATAATTATAGAGGGTGTTAATATCAACAGGCTAACTATAACTTTTGTATTTGTAATACTATCTCCCGGACTATTATTTTTAATGATAAGTACCCGTCGGAATTTTTTTGTTAAATAAAAATTTAACTTGCCGTTTTTGCAAAACAAGTTAAAAACATCTGTTTTTTGGGTTCTGTCAGATTCAATAATTTTTGGTTTATTTGAGAAGTTTAAATGTCATTAGTGTTCATTATTTATACGATCGTACTGTCATTCTGCTGTAGTTGCCACGATGTTTCACAGTATACCTGAACGAGTGGAGATCATTTTCATATTTGCCTCCCAGAACCAGTGTTATATACGAACAGCTCAAATATTTCATGAAAGGCATCCTGATAAAAATGTAAGTCACGTGTAGATCCGTGATTTAGTTGAAAAGTTTAGAGAAACGGGATCAGTGCAAAATAAAAAAAGGGATGCCCCCAGATTACTGAATGAAGCATCCCAAATTAAGCTCCTTGGAAATTTTGCAATAGAGCCTACTGCATCAAAACGTCAAGTATCTGCAATGACAGAACATTCACATGAGTCGGTTAGAAAGGTGTTGAAATTACATAAGTATCACCCGTACAAAACACAAACTCTTCAAGAACTAGGCGATGACGATCCAGACCGACGAATTGAGTTTTGTAAACTCATGACTGAAAGAATTCGTGTTGAACCGATAATGTAAATAAACAAAACTGTCGGTACTGGAGTGATGCGAACCCGCATCGATTCAGAGAACGTCACACTAAATATCCTGAAATACTGAATGTTTGGGCAGGAATATTAGGCGATGCTATAATTGGTCCCTTGTTCATACCAGGCAATTAAAGTTGCGACATTTATCTCGATATGCTGGAAAACACCATCGAACCTTTAATTGTGCATGAATTAGAGTACCAAAGGGACGATCAAGGCAACCTAGCTCTAGACGAAGATTTGCTGCACTTCCAACAAGATGAAGCACCTCCTCACTATGCAGCTCCAGTTAGACACTGGCTGAACACTAATTATCCGAACAAATGGATTGGAAGGAGAGGTTTTATTGAGTGGCCACCAAGGTCACCAGACTTACCGACATCTGACTTTTTTCTACGAGGTTACCTCAAGTCAGTTGTTTATAAAACTCAACCTGCGTCACTTGGGGAATTGCGAAAAAGAATTACGCAAGCATGTCGCGCTATTACTAGAACAACATTTGCCAAAGTTCGTGCAGAATTTGAAAATAGCCTGTATTAGGTATTGTTTAAAGAACAACGGAACCCACTTTAAATATTTACTTAATTGATATTTTTAACAAATTTTTAGTTTCACAAAAACCTCATTAAATTTTCCATTTAAGCCAAAGTTTCACAATTACTGCTTCACTCTGTATAATTATTATTACTACCATTGGATATCACTTTTTATAGTCTTTTCAATGATGTATCACAAGTAGGGGTTTGCAATTTAAACTTTTTTGGTTGCGGTGGGTGGGGCCTAGGGGGGTGAGTTCTCTTTCAAGTCATTTTAGTTCCACCTTACTAACCTAGAAACGGTTTCAAGCATTTCTCGATATCAGCTTTTGTTTGTGAGATATAGCCCATTGTAAGTTTTAAAATTGACACACTGTATACATGTGCTTACTAAACTTTTTAACACAGTCTCTTATGACAGGAGAAACACCGGATGATTGGCTAACTTCTACTTTCATTGTAATCCCTAAAAAAAACAACGCTAAAGACTGTAAAAATCATAGGACAACAAATTTAATGAGCGTACACTGAAATTATTTTTAAAAATTATACACAACCGTATTTACAAACGATTAGATTCTAGCATAAAAAGCACACAGTTCTGATTTCGCAATGGAGTAACTAGGGAGGCTTTATTCTGTTTAAAACATATTGATGCGACACTGTTTGGACGTGAATAAATATGTGCTTGCCTACTTTATATGTAGATTATGAAAAGGTGTTTGAAAGAGTAAGGCACGACTAACTCATGACAATTTTAATGGCGGAGAATATCGAAGATTTTCAGAGAATAGTCCAAAAAGATTATAGGACACGTTTACATTATGGCTTAAATATGAAATTGGATAAAACCAATATTCTAATCTTTCCCAAGAAACCAAATAATAATGCCCAAATTATTGTTGACGGCCAAAATATCGGACGTGTATATAAATATTAATATATTGGAACTTTAATAAATGAGAATAATGCTTTTGCAAAGGAACTAATAACCAGAATTTAAATTGCACGTAACTCATTCATGAAAAAGAAACAATTTTTTGCAATAGAACTGTGAGTGTTGACATAAAAATAAAAATGCATATGCTTAGATGAGATATATTTAGTATCCTACTATACGTATAGAGGCAGCGACTCTGACTTAGCGATGATGAGAACAGTGAAAGCTTTTGAGATGTGGCTTTACAAAAGAATCCAGACAATAACTTACGCAGACAGGAAACAGAACTGAATAATGAAATAATGATACGAAAACTACAATACCTTGACCAAGTGATGATCGCCAGCCTCAGAAAGAAGACGGCACTTTAAGAAGAAGAAATAAAAACCTGCGGTTCAACTGAGATTATGACATAGAAGCTGCAGCTTTTAACGATGTGCATTGCCAGCTATCGCCACAGTCCTGCCAACGCTCCCTACATATGCATTCCCAGCGCTAAGTTCCACTTCCATCGATTTGCGCTAGAGGAGATGGAAGGCCGACAACGGTATAAAACAACGTACGCCACAAGAGGTGGAAACTTCACCGGACCTTTGGGTGTTGACCAAAGGGCAACCGTCCAGGAGTTCTATCAGAGTGTTGATCTAGAAACAACTCCACTGACCCTATGGTGTTGAGTGATGGCCAACCGCTTCTGCTAGAATGTTGATCTAGTGGCAGCTTCTTACCGGTCTTATTAGAGTGTTAATCTGAGACAGAATTGTTTCGTTGCTGTGTTGACTAGTCACTTCCCGCTCCTTGCCGGATCGAGTGTTGATTCCTTCTTGCCACTATGTGTGTATTCAAACTCCGTAGTTTGGTTTCGATTTTTATTTTAATTATTATAAATAATTATATTTCATTTTTCGCAGGTATTAAACAGTAGGTCATCGAGCCGTGCGTCGATACCGTCGCCACTAGGATTGACAATTAAATTTTGTACATATTATCTAGGATTTTACATATTATCTAGGATAATTTTATGTTGTTATTTATTTGTTTCAAATAATTTTTTATTTAAATTAAACCTGAGCTTTACGGAGTCTGCTATGTATTAACGCTACCCGTCACAAGCAGCCACTTACTGCATATTGATTGATTATAACACACTCACACAAACGCACACATACATACAGACACACACACACACACACACACACACACACACACACACACACACACACACACACACACACACACACCATGCTCAGTCAGCAAATTAACGGATAGCTGCACCACAACTTACTTATCATAAGATTGTGCTACGATTACTGTGCTCTCCTATCCCGAGGTGTAATACCATTATTGATGGGATATAAGGGAAAAGGAGAAAAGTGTTGCCTAAGATGCTTCAGAGAGCTGGTGAATTCTGGAGGATTATAGCGCTGTCATGGTATGGTTGTCGCCTCTACGCGAGGAAATCAAATAATAACAAGAACAAAAGAAATCGCCCAGACGCAGACTTAGAAATAAGAGCTTCTTCTGAGTGCACAGAAAAAAATATAGAGAGAACAAGCAGATAGCAACCCGCGGACTCCCTCTGTCGTAAACAGGTCTCCATGATCCCAATCAGGCTTTCAAAGGCGAACGCCCGACAAAGAACGGCAGCATTATAAGAACTCTCTATTGCTATGGGAGCGTTCGATGTCGTCTTGATATACGAGCTCTGGGTATACTTACTAAAGCCACCAAAAAGGTCCGTTGAGTGTTGGCAGTGAGCTTATGTGTACAAAGTCTGCCGAAGTCCTTAGAACTTGGACAGCATTTAAAAACAAATATCCAAATCGAAATTTGAAAGACTTATTTATTATTAATTTACTAATTTCTTTTTATTACACAATATAATTTAGGAATCAAGGGAAGCAATTAGGGATACATATTAAAATGAATTTTTTTCATTATCCACCTCGAAATATTCATTATAAAAAATAATGATGTATTTATAATGTAAAAATAAAGATACACAGGCAAATTTAATAAAAAAAATCAATTCCTTACAAAATATGTAAATTGTTGATATTTTCTGTGGTCTCGACTACGTGACACTGTGCGCTAATGAAAATTCGATAATGTAGGATGTAACTCACTTCCAGTTCGTTCACATGGTCGTTGTCGTTGATGTCAATATGAGATAAAATGATAAAATAAGAGGAAGCTGCCACGACAAGACATGCAACTATTTGGTTTGTATGTATGAAAATAAGCTCTCAATACCAAAGTGTTTTTTATAAAGACATTAATGCTTACATAGAGATGCACATATATATATATATATATATATATATATATATATATATATATATATATATATATATATATATATATATATTGTTATGTTTCTTCTTTCCCAACCAAATAAAAATAAATAAAAAAAATCCATCGAAATAAAATTTTAAGATATCAATATAAACAAATTGTATATAGTAATTTAAGATAAGATTTAGTGTAGATAAGAATAGAAATTTTTCCGTTTCAAACAAAATGATCAAAAAACCTTTGTTTAGAATTAGAAGACATTTTACCTGTAAGTTAATCTTTTCATTGTTTGTATAATCGAGTATTAAATGACCATATTCTAATCTTTTGAAATATGTATAAATTGTGTTTTTTTTTGTTTTAATGGCATAGGCAGGTGCCATACAGCCAGTCACAACATGAAAATTTTCTACCCAGAAAGAATAAAAAGATAATATAAATTTCAAACTTAAGTAGCATTACAAATTTTAAGCATTAAAATTATTATTAAGGATAGGATCGAGATAAAACATGGACACTCGTTTCTCGTCTAGGGACCCATCAAGACATTGCTTTTAAGACAAACTAGATTGGGTCACGGATAAAAGGTAATAACAAATGGGGTAAAACAGAGGTTAGGATTCTAATTACAGTTAAATATTAAGCTTACTTTTGCAAATAAATTCCATCAAACATTCATTTACAGCTCTTATATTTAGAGATAGCAGATAGCACATATTGTACGGAGGAAAAATTTTGATGTTGACTAAATTTTTTATTAGATCTTCAGTTTGTTTTGTGTATTTTTTACATTCGAAGAAAATGTGATCTAGATCACCTTCTTTTTGATAGTCTCGACATAAATTTGAATTTACAATTTTTAGTTTGGACAGATGACTAGGATAGCAGGCGTGTCAAAATTTTATTCTAATTATGGATGTTATATACCTTCGTGGAACAGAATAATTTTTAAACCAATAATCACTTGGGATTAAAGACTGTATAGAAGCATATTGCGAGGAAGACTGCGTACTATATATATGCCAAGATTGTTTCCATTTACTATTCATATTATTTTTAATTATTGTTAATGCGTCTTGTCTACAGATTTGGTGATCAGCTTGCGTTCCGGTATCGATGGCCTTTTTAGCTAATAGGTCAACATGTTCGTTGTATTTAAGACCTATATGTGCTTTAACCCACAAAAAATGAATAACTCTTCGGTTTTTATGAAGGTCATAAACAAGTTTTTTAATTTGAAAGACATATATATTTTAGTTGTTACTAGGAAAACTTAAAGTTTCAATGGCTAACATAACAGACAATGAGTCAGATACTATTGTAACAGATGTATTCTGAGTGTTTTCAAAGTATCTTAATGCTTCATTTATTGCTACAGCTTCAGCACTAAAGATTGAAAAACTAGGATTTAGTCGACAAAGTTTTTCTGTATTAGTTGATGGAATGTAGAAAGCACACCCAATACCAAACATAGACTTTGAGGCATCCGTATAAATAACTAAAGAGTCTGACAGACTAGATAAACAGGACCTCAAAATATTCGAGCTAACAGAAGAATTTACATGGTAATTCGGTTGTATCACAGTAATGGGTTGCAAGCACGAATAAAAATGTTCAATGTGAAGATTATCCTCTGATTTGAAGTCATAATCAAAATTTGTCAGGCTTCTAAAAGCCTCACAAAGTGGAGGTGAGTTCTTAAGTCTCCAATATCGATTAGTTAAATCTTCTTCGTTCAGTTTTCTGATATTTGAGTAGAGAGTAGTGTTACGATTTTGTATATTAATAACAAACTTTTGACTGAGGTATTCTCTTCTATAGCCCAAGGGATTTTCTAGAGCTTCCACATGTAGAGCATTAATAGGCGTCGATTTCATGGCACCCAAACAAATACGCAATGCTGCGTTTTGAAACACATCTATTGTTTTCAGAATATGTTTACTTGCTGAACCATATAATATGCATCCATAATCGATAATTGATCTAATATAAGATCGGAAGAAAAGCAAAGAAGTTTCCACATCTGCACCCCACCATGTTTTTGTAATTGATTTGAGGAAATTTAGACCCTTCTTACATCTATCCAACATAAACTCAACGTGAAGTTTCCAAGTTAACTTGCGATCGAGAATCATCCCCAAATATTTAATTGAAGAACTGAAATTAAAATCATACCCATTCAATTTTATCTGATTTAGTTTTGGGATATTGTGTCGAGTGAAAATAGTAATACTTGATTTACTTGATGCAATTTCAAACCCATTGTGTTTGAACCAATTTTTGGATCTATCATGTATTTTTTCTAAAGTTTGAATGCAGTTATCGTATTTTTTGGTAGAAGAATACATAAGAAAGTCATCAGCATACTGTATTATTTTAAAGCTGAGATTTTTAATGGAAATGTTATGCAAATCTGCAGTATAGATATTAAACAATAGAGGGCTTAAAACTGATCCCTGCGGTAGTCCCTCTTTATTATAACGAGGATTTGTGTATTGACCAAACCAATTTTAAAGTAAGCTATTTAGTTTTTCTCTGAAACCGAAATTAGGCTTTTCCAAAATCATGGTAAACACAATTTGAGCTTTTGATTGGACGGTCGTTTTTAAATGGGAATTTGTGAGCCGATCATGAGAACCGGAGAAGTCAGTGATAATTTGGTCATCGAAGGAAACAGTCGTTTGTCTGTTGTGTTGTGAATTTGATAATTGTTTTATTCGTTCATATAAACCGGAGAAGTCAGTGATAATTTGGTCATCGAAGGAAACAGTCGTTTGTCTGTTGTGTTGTGAATTTGATAATTGTTTTATTCGTTCATATAAAATAAAGAAACGTAAATTTTTGTAATATAATATTTTTTTTTATTCTTATCTTTCTTCTCTATCCCGATAAAAGACAACTAGAAAATCTTTGAATCCATCGAACACAGGTAATATAAGGAGTTTATTTTACTTTTGATAACAAATAAGTTATATTTTTTTTATTGGCTCAATAAACTAAGATTAAAGTCAAAATAAACAACCATAACAAATGGCCCCCAACGTGTAAGGCGTAGAAAGTATTTCTAGTTAAAATTTAAACGGATAGAGAAAGAAATCAGATTGATTGAAAATTTATTTGCCGATGGTTAAAGTTTATAATATTTGCTTTTATGACATTACATTTCAAATTTCTCTAGGTACAAATTTTTACATGATATAATTTATGATATTTGATTGATTTTTACAACTGACAAAAGTTTTAAAATTTTATTGCATTTATTTGAATTTATTGCATTTGGGATAAGAGGAAAAGTTTTCATCTTTGCAACATTACTCGAATTTCATATTTGGCGGGGATATTATTGCACAAATTTCAAAGCTTCATATTTGGCGGGGATAAATAATCTAACGAACATGTCGACCACAAGGAGTCAAAGCAAAACGCAAGAAAGGAAAGAGGATAAGATAGAAGAGGAAACAATTATTGATGAAGGATCGGATAATGAAGGAAATGGAGAAAAAGAAATAATGGAGAAAAGAAAAGAAACAGGGATGCTGGAAAAATTATTAGCAATGATGCAAATACAGACACAAACAATAGAGAAAAACCAAATTGAAACATCAAAGAAAATTGATAGAAATCAACTGGAAACAAAACACATAATGGACGAAAATAACCGCTGACTGGAAGAAAACCAGAAGGAAACTAAGAAGGCAATAGAAGAAAACAACAAAAAGATAGAAAGTATCAAGGAAGATATGGTACAGAAAATAGAAGTAATTGTACAGGAAAATGCGAAACTGAAGACAGAAATTAAAGAAATGAAACTTCAAATGAAAGATATTAAGACTGTCCAGAAAAAGGAATTAGAAAAATTAGAAACAAAATTTGAAAACGTTTTACAAGAATACATGCGAGAAATAGAAAGAAAAATGGAGGAAATCAAAAAGGAACAAAATTCCGGGGAGAGAAGGGAAATGTTTATCGGGGGAACAAGCGAGGTAAAATTACAGTTTGGCGGGGATGTAAGAAAACTTCACCCCGTACCGTTCATGAATAATCTAAAGAAGAAGATACAATACATGGGAAACTTTGAGACGGCTAAGGAAATGATCAGAAATCATCTCAAAGATGAGGCGTGTCTATGGTTCGACAGCAAAGTGGAGGAATTTGAAAATTGGCAAGAATTTGAAAATAAATTGGTATATTCGGAAGGTAAAGGGAAACGACGCCAAGCCGATTTTGCGATGACGAAGGAGATTTTACTGTGTTCTGAAGTTCTGAAGAAGCTGGTTGTTTTGTTGCTCAATAGATTGCAATAAAAGTGAGCAGAGTTGCTTGTAAATAAAAATTGTGTATAGTATTTAATGTGTCTGTGGAACAAGCCAAAGGAGTAGTAGCAGTTCAAAGCGAAATTTACATCCTGTAGTAAGGAAAACAGGTGTAGTATATTTGTAGTGCTAATCGGTGAAGTGAAAATCCTTTTGATTAGTAAAAAAGTGTGTTCCTGTGGGATAGGTGTTTATCCAGGAGGTGTTTTGGAGAAAATGAAGCGGCGTTAGTGTGTGTGGGAGGCTTTCACCAGCTGAGGAGAACAGGAGTGTGTGAAGCATCCAAGAATACGAGCAGTAGATGGTCAGAGCACAGTCGGAAAAGAAAAGGAGCCAATAGAAAAATTGTGTAAATAAAAGGTCAGTCTGATATACAATAAAAAAAGGACTTTCAACCACACTCGTAACGATATCATAACTAATTTGACTCTTTCAACATTTTGTTCAGCTATTTGCTTTCATAATAAATATAAAATTTAATATTAAGAGATCTTCTTTTTGAGTACAAGTCATAATAAGTATTGATAATTTTTGTATGAACATTAGAGAATTATTAAGTTTAATTATACGTATTAAAGCGTTTGGGGTAATTATAAATTTATTTGATTTAATAAATTAAAAGTAATATTTAAAAATTGTTTGATAATTTATTATCACAAATTTATTTTTCTTTCCCCCAAAGGCAATAGTATAGATACTACTTTGAAGCCACGTAGAAAATTAGAAAATTAACGATAAAAAATAGCCCTGAGATTAAAAATTAATTAAGAGAAATTTATTTGTTTTGCACAATTAAGCCTAAGACAAATTAGAGCATCATAAGTCATAATTTGCAATTCATAATATATATATATATATATATATATATATATATATATATATATATATATATATATATATATATATATACAGGGTGTCCCTTTAGTATTGGAACATAAAATAACTGATGATTCTCTGCTTTACAATAAAACGTTTCAAACAAAAATGCTTATGTAAATTTTTCTTATTTCCGAAATACAAGAGTTGGGAATTAAATAGAGAAAACAGTATTATTGACTGTTTTTTATTACTCTGTATAATATTCCTAAATTTTGGTAAATGTTGTTTGTGCCATAAGATATAGTATATGTACAGTATAAAATTCGTTAATTTTATGTGACGGTGTCACGTACCGTGTGGGCATGCCTGATATCAAAATACGTATTTTGAGGACGTTTTCCTAGGTGAAAATTGAAGCGTCAAATATAATGTATTTTTAATTAAAATTGTAGTTTATTTCCATGAAATACAATACTAGATGTTTTTTTATATTGAGTTTTACACGGGAAGGAACAACAATATGTTGTTCCTGATAAATGTTTAAAAACATGGTGAACGGTCAAGTAATAATACGATGAGTATTAAAATACATAAAACACAAATAAAAACCGGAGCAGGGCACGATCAAGTAACGCTGAAGAAATCGTGTAAATTTCTATATAGAAATAGTTTTCTTTCTATTGACCTTTTTTAATTGGTTGCCTGTAGTATTTACTCTATTGAGCATCATCTGTACACCTTTGATTTTATCAACCAGTATAATAGTATCATCTGCATCTCGAAGATTACTTGTTGGTACTCCATTAAACGTCATGCCTTCATTGTACTCTACCAGTGCCTCTAGAAATATTCTAGGAATATATTATGTACAGGTTAAAAAGCAGTGGCGAAAGAATGCATTTCTGCCTAACCCCTTTAAAAATGTTTTGTTTTGACCCACTATATGTCCATACTTCATGTGAGCTGTTTAATTCCAATACAGATTTTTAATAATCTGGATGACCTTAGTCCTGAAAGATGTAATAGTTATATAAGTTTGTCATGTTTGATAGTGTCGAACGTTTTCTCATAGTCGATAAAGCAGGCGTAAACATATTTTTATTGATTCAGGCATTTTGAACCAAGACTTCCATTGCAAAGAGGGGCTCTCGCGTTCCAAAACCGCATGTAAATCCGAACTGTGTTTACTTATACTTGGTTCTAATTTTGTTCGTATTCTGGAATGGATAATACGAAAGAGTGTGGCTCATTAAACTTATAAGGCGACATTCACTGGACGTCTTAGAATTTGATTTCTTGGGAAGAGTCACAAATGTAGGCAAGTCCGATGGAATTTGACCGGTATCGTATATCTTACAAAATATACAACAGAGAAATTAGCAAATAAAAAGCCTTTTTCGTGACAATCTTTGATACAGATATCTAAAAACTGCTTTCAATAAATTTAGTAATAACAATATGTAATAAACAAAATATGCAAAAGATTAAACGTCATTTTTTACTTATGGACAATGTAAGTAAGTACTAAAGATGAAGACCGGTAAATTATATGGAAAAGTGACAGAATTTTACTGAAAAAGCATAGAAAATCCTTTAAAATGAGTGTTTGTAAAGTTATGTTTGTAAATTTGTTGTTTAATTATTGAAAAAATAGCTTCAAAAGTCGATTTTTTTACAATTATTAATAACTTTCCTAAAAATGAACAAAAAACTTTAATTTCGCATGATAATAGGGACAATACCACATGTATTCAGCTATAAAAATTTCAAGAAGTATCACTTAACAGTTATTGTAAAATTAAAGTTATTGTTTATTCCAGAAACCATTTATCTACAACATTATGCGTAAACTATTAGGTATACATAAATTCTGAAAGTACCAAATCGAAGAGAAAGGTTTATGAATGACCCATTTTTAAATGAGTCGTTTTTAATTTTTTTTTACTGTCTAATCTTAAATTTTTAATCTTTCAAATGATTCTATTTAATTGCTTATTGTTTATAAACAAAGCTCCGGTGAATTTTTGAAAAAAAGGGCTCACTCGGGTTTTAAGGGTCGTAGGACATTATGGTTTTTTTTTGGAATTTGTGTAAAAATGCCAACATAACGAATAAAAACTAATTAATTCTACATGTGATTGCTAACATAAGCTTAACATCACAGTACTTTTGCAAACATATTTTACAATATTTAGCGTAAACTTTTTAATTGTTGTATGAAATAATTTTTCTGCAATCTGCTGCTTGCAGTATTCATGTAGACGAAATAGTGTACGCATAATAACGTTGCAGAAAAAAGCTTTTTGGGATAAACAATTTCAATTTTGCAATAACTATTAAGTAAAACTTATTGAAATTTTTAAAGCTGAATATCAAAGCGAAATTTAAAGCGAAATCAAAGTTTTTTTGTGCATTTTGAGAAACGTTATTCATAATTTTCAAAAAATCAACTTTTGAAGGTATTTGTGTAATAATTAAGAAATCAACTAAAAAAATAACTTCGCAAACCCTCATTTTGAAGGATTTTCTATGCTTTTTTTAGTAAAATTGTGTCACTTTTCCATATAATTTGACTGGCATTCACTTTTAGTATTTAAAATCAAACAGCGATCTTACATTGCTTTTATATTGTTTATAAGTAAAAATGACGTTCAATCTTTTGCATATTTTCTTTATTACATATTGTTCGCACCAAATTTATCAAAACCAGTTGTTAGATACCTATATCAACGAATGTCAGGAAAATCCTTAGTTCTCTGGTCTAATAGTTCCAACATTATATTCAGGTTGTTTCCCTTGAAAACTTTTCAAAATTCAACTGTTATTTTCTCGGATTCTGTTGCTTTCCCATCTTTTGTTGATGTATAGCTTTTATCACCTCATTGTTCAATATCTTTGATAATTTCAGCTCAAGAGTGTTCGTTAAATGACGATAGTCATGTGAACGAAGTTTGTTGTACTCGTCTATTAACCTTTCAAAATGTATTTTCTTGTAAATCTAAGTAAACTCTTTGATTTTGTTTATGCATGTTAAAGCTATCGTGTTTTCGTTCTAGCTCTTCTATCTTTTGACATTTTTCTCGTAACCATTTCTCTTCAGCCTCTATTATCGTTCTGCTGACAGTTCTATCTAGTTCTTATATCGTTCAAAACTGTATTAGTCGATCACTTGGTTTGTGTTTTGTTCCCAACCCATACTTACCAAATACGTTACTGACTTCGCCTTTTCCTATTTTGGAGTTCAAATCTCCCATTACGATAGTTACGTCTTGTTTCTTCAGGTTTTTTTTATGAGGTCGTCTAATTGTGGGTAAAACTTTTTAATACAAATATAATAAATAGTTTATCAGAATTAAAAAGAGCACAGAAATAACGAAAACAAGAAAAATTCGAAAGTTACAATATTTCGGCTATGTAATGAGACATCAGAAAGGTATAACTTCATAAAATATGTCGGAATGTTGGTCGGATGAAGAGGCCCAGACTGAAGAAGAACATCCTAGCTCCGAAATCTCTTAGAGTGGTATCAAGAGACATCCGCTAATCTTTTTCTATCTGCCGCAAACAAAGATATTATTGCAAATATAATCGCCAACGTTCGATAATCGGACAGGGTAGATAATCGGAAGAAGTGTATGTCTTCTTTAATTACATTTCTCTATATATCTCCCTATATCTTTGGATTTATTTTAAAGGTTTTTTTATCTTTTTTTGTTACCTCACTCATTCACCTAATTATTTTTATTTCACCGTTATCAAACGTTCATGAAATTTAATTTATGAAGGTTCAATAAATTTTTCTGTCACACATCAAAGCACCCCCTTCCTTTCATTTCATCATTAGTGAGAATAAATATACGCTTTATACTAAAGTTTAACGTAGTCTTACTGTAGGATGTAATTTGTCGTATCTACCGACATCTATTTATCTATTGATATACGAAGTGTGGCAATTACATAATCAGACAGGTGCTACACGATATTTTATTGATCACCAATTACATTACACCGTACTCTTGTACTACTACTACATGTACTCTTCTTGCCGATCCACAAAATGCTTCAAACTAATTTTCTATTGTTGAAAGAACTGCTGGAAGTCCGTTTCCGCCTGCTTATTTAATGGTATAGTAAATGGTTAAATTATTCTCAATACCCTTTGCTATTCCCTTTGCTCTGAAGTGAGAACTTTTGCCATCATTTTTGACCTAACCTTCTGCACGTTCAATGATTCATGCAAAATCTGACGGACACTTTAATTCTTAATTCCTGAGAGTTTCGCATAATGAGAGGAGAAAAGTACTCTCTGTAGACTCATAATCCAAGGAAAAATCTCGGGAAAGAGAAATGTGGGACGTAGGAGGATTTCCTGGTTGCGAAATTTAAGGGAGTGGTATGGGTGCAGTTCAATACAGTTGTTCAGAGCTGCAGCCAACAAAGTAAAGATTGCTGTGATGGTAGCCAACCTCCGATAGGAGACGGTACTGCAAGAAGAAGAGAGTTTCGTAACAGTTCCGACACTCAGACGACAATTTCTGTGGATTAATTTACAAATTTTCTGTATGGTCGCCATCTGTTTTTGATGTGAAGTCAGTTTTATGAGCAACTTTAGGTTAACTCCTTGCTTCATCTTACCAAAGCACTTTCCGATGCGATTAGCGCAGCCATAGCTATCCATTCTTCCAACTATTGTGATGAGGAAAATCTCACTAAATGGAACTTCTAAAATAAATTGAAATCTTTGGTAAAAATAAATAATTAAATTTTTTAATAAAAGATTAATACTATGAATCAATTTATTTTTAATGGTTTTAATATTTATGATGTTTATCAATAATTGTTCAGCTTTGTGTGATTTACGACTGATTCAAACATTTGTTCCGAATAACAATAATCCTTAAATAAGCAGTAGAAAGTTTTTGTTTTTATCCAATAGTCTTCCCTGAATATTGATAGATACCGTAATATTATATTTCCTATATGGTTCATATCTACATATTAATTATAATTATTATTGTGAATGTATAGCGTGGTTATAGAGTTTTGAGAGTAGTATATTTGACGAAATCTCATTCTTGTTCCCCTTTAACCTCATATATCTATTAGCTTAACAGACCATGTAGGCTTAATTTTAATTTTTTTTTATTGTAGGTTCCGCCGTATGTGTTTACTATTCTTCATTCACCTCTGTTGTTAGTTATTTTCTTCCAGTGAAGAACTCCCAATAATTCTTAATCTTCTACAACACTCTCATACTCTCTATTTCTTGGACACCTCTTCTACCTTTTTCCTATTAGCCATAATAAACAACGAGTTTATTATAGCTGTCGCCGTTTTTTGCATCCTAGCTTTCAACGCTTGCTTTCTTTCCAATTATCTGCTTATAGACTTTCATCGCACTGTCTACTTCTTGTCTCCAAGATCTTCTTCTAACACATTCACTTCTTGTCTACTTCACTGTAACATTCACTTTGGCCATCGTTGATCATTCATCCTTTCGATATCATCATATCATTTCAGCCATTTGCATTCTATAGTTTCCAGGATGTCGATGTCTAAGTCTATACACTCTCTGATTTCAGTATTCCTTACTTTAATTATCATTTTTAGTGAGTAAGCCAACAATTGATGTTCATCTCATTAGAGTATTTTTTTGAACGAACCGGAGCTTTTCGTCTTGTCTATATGTCTTAAATCATCTCAGAGCATACACAAAAAAAAGTTATTATAGTTGTAAATACAAAGCTAGACGTCGTGGGTTCTGACCTTCATCAATAACGGATGTGCTTGTCGTTCTCACTGGCCAAGGTGTTCGGCAAGCATTCAATTCCAACACCACTTCCTACATGAGTAAATTTCTCTTTTATCTGCTATTCTAATTCTAATAGTAGGAAAACAATAGGGATCGAACGAGACTGGTCTTAGTGTTTTTTATCATTTTTCAATATTTTTTCGTAATAAATCGTCGAATTTCTTGCTCATAGTTAGCTCTGTCGATAATAAAATCAATGCTTTAGTTTTCGCTGTCCCTTCGCTACTTTGCAGTAATGGTGTAGAAAAAGCATGAATTGGGAGCAGCTGAATGATATTTTCAATGTTGACGAAGTCTCCGTTTATTCTAATTTGTTAATAGAAGTGCATCATTCAATTCATACTATTGCTTACTCAGAAGTCAGCAGAGCACGGTCTCAATCGTGACACTTTACATTTAGAAATAAAAACAACAATTAGATATCTGTATAATGCACAATCTTGGCTCTAATAGGTATTACATAATATTTATTATTTATTATATTATTTAGTTCTAATTTACTATTTACTGAATTTTTCGAAATACTACTCATCAAACTACAAATTCATTTTTTTCATTGACACTGGCCTTTCGGCATAGCGTACGTTAAAAACCCTAATTCCACCTACTAAAACAATTTCCTACTTTCAACTCATCTAAAATTCATAGCATATTGGTTAAATAATGTTTGACATAATAATCTCACAATTGCTTGGTTTTGTTTCATACAACTCGTTGGATCAGTTTGATCATACGCTTCGGTACACATACGTTGATTATAATTGACTAGATCAGATGGCAAGAAAAAGAGGTCTCAAAATAAACGAAGCAAAAACGAAGTATATGACAGTCAAAAGAATAACTGACACTGAAAATAATATCACAATAGACAACTATACTATCGAACGAGTGGATGCCTTTACATATCTCGGCACAGAAATCAATCAGAAGAACTCCGTAAGTAGCGAAATTAATGCACGTATTTCCAGCGGGAATCGTACATACTATGCTAATAAAAGATTGATGACATCGAAATTATTAGACAAAAGAACCAAAATGACTATCTACAGAACACTGATTAGACCCGTAGTAACCTATGGATGTGAAACTTGGGTAATGACGAAAAAAGATGAAGCCCAACTCAGAACATTCGAGAGAAAAATACTGAGGAAAGTATATGGCCCGGTACAAGAGGAAGATGGCACATGGAGAATCAGGAGAAACGATGAGGTTAATGAGTTAAATGAAGGTTATGACATTGTAAGATTTGTGAAAAGTCAAAGACTGTCATGGCTGGGACATGTGCAGAGACAAAACGATGCAAAAACAACAAAGAAAATGTTACAATGGAAGCCCATAGGAAGGCGAAAAAAAGGAAGGCCCAGAACGAGATGGTTGGATGAGGTGAAAGACGACCTGAAAACAATGAACATAAGACAATGGAGAAGAAGGGCACAAGAGAGATCTGAATGGAAGGACATAGCCAGACAGGCAAATACCCATCCAGGGTTATGATGCCAAAAGAAGAAGAAGAAGAAGATCAGATGGCACTGGATGTTATCGAACACTTTTATACCTATAATCTAAGAGACATATATACGTGGGGCTGTTACTTCTTCATTATATTCTTTTGACTTTTCGGTTAGTTATCATAGACACACTGTTGTGTTAAAATTATAATCAACATACGAAAGTTTTAACGATTGAATTAATTAATCAATATTATATTTACTACACCCTTGAGAAAAATAAATCTCTATGCAGCTGATGGCATTTCTACACCAGTATTAAAATATATACTTATAATTATATTTAAATTACTGCTAATTAAAAATAAAAAATTTATTATAACAAGCTTCGTATAACATATCTCAGTTCTTGAAAGCTTTTATTGAGTTCCAAACATGCATATTTAAAATGATTTGAATGTATAGTGTTACCCAGTTTTTCATACGCTTTTTCATACATACATACTCAATTACTCACCTACCTAACAATGTGTTCATTACAAAATTACAGACAGAAATTTCTACAATACTGCAATATGTTCTAATATACATTAGCCCCTATATGACTAAAACTGAACAGACTTACACAAACTTTCTTGTAAATGAAACAAAAAAATATACTAACACTCATTATGTTATGAGAATGTTTCGTGTAAAGCTTCCCGAGCGACGTAATACACATTTTAATGAATATATTATTAAAGCATCGCATTACAATTCAAAAAGGTACGAGTATGTAGTTACTAACTTATGTAATTAGCGAAAATATTAAATTATTATACCTACTATATACATAGTGTGATATATTAAATAGATAAACAAAAACTTCGTCGTCCAAAATACAACATTAAATTCATTTAGAAGGGAGGCGCACCAAAATATATTTGATTTAGAAGACAAACAACGAACCAGTTTAAGGTCTTAAATGTACTTTAAAATAAAGTTCTAGGAACAACGAATGGTGTCATTGAACAATCTTAATATTTTTAGAAATAAGTTACTAAACTACGTTTTAAAAATAAGAACATAAGAAGAACAGCCACCTCAACTTAAAACTAAGACACATCTTTTAAAAGCTCTTGAATTACTCAGTATACTAATAGATTTTTGCGTACTCCAAGCTGAAGCCAGTTCACAAAATCTTCCAATACATATTTATTTCGGTTTATTTAGTTCTGCATCCTCTAAATCCACCTTGGTATGCTCCTTTCATGTTCTTGATAAATAACTCTAGTCTATTTCTTATAATTATGGCTAAAACTTTGTAGACAACGAACAAGATAATCCTCTAATTACCGACTTTGACCTCTGACGTTCTAACGTCACAGTAGTCATCATTCGAACAGCCTCTGATCAGGTCTAGAATAGGTCTTAAATACGTTTGAACAGCTCTTGATCAGTGCTGGAACAAGTCTTAATCAGATCTGTTGGAAAGCTGTTCAGACCTGTTTAAGTCCCGTTCCAGACCTGATCAGAGGCTGTTCTAATCGTGACTATGTGATGTCAAAAGTCAAAGTGCACTCTAGTAGCTACCCTTCTACCTACCGTAGAGTGATTTATCACATTTTTTGAATATTGGACGTATAACAGCCTCTTTCCATTTGCTTGACATTTATTCCTCTTCGTATCACATTTAAAACCACTTTTGTGACCGCCTTAAGTAAAGATGGATCTCCTTCTTTTAGAAACTCTGCCGGAATACTGTACTCGTCTCGGCTTTTGTTGTTTTTAGACGTTTTCTTATTTCGTTTATTTCTTACTCATTATTATTCTAAAGCTATTTCCTTGTGGCATTTTAAAGTAATTACTATTTAAAAGGGAATAAGCCACAATTAAAGGTTAAAGTACGTTTATTGACGTTTCAATTTCCACTTCGGAAATCGTTCTCAAAATACAAACATTAGTAAATTAAACAAATTTTGTTTTTTTTGTTACTTGGTGAAAAATTGTTCTATTAATTTAATTTTATCTGACTTATTTATATTGACAATTCAGACATACATTATACATTTTAAAGTAGACGACTTAATGATATTGCCAATATTGTTGAGTTGCGTTCCTGGGACGACTTTACTTGTAAGATAGTTCATTCGATTACATAAAATCAACTTTAACTTGAGAATATCCATCAGAAAAAGTCATAGCATGTAATTCGTCTTTAAAAAGACAAACACATGCCATGATGACAGTAAAATTCTGCTGTTAGTGATTTCATAGTAAATTATGAGGGAAAAACCAGGAAAAAAACCTCATAATACTATCCCGACATGGTAAGTATTTGGTCGTGCATTTAGTTTACCTTCAATAAACACCAAATTCTGATTTTATATGTTTGTTATTTAAAAAACATAAATGATGTATCCTCTATATGTTACTGACTTACTAATACTGGTATTTTCCTTTTAATAACTTCCTCTTTTAATATGGGTAACCAGATCCTACTACATTCTGCCGAGGAATTTGCGACACAATGTGTCTCATTTAGTATAATTAGAGCCGTTCTTTGATTTTTCTCTTTTTACCATCCGTTTCTCTTAGGACTATACTTTCCTGGTTTTTCCCTCATAATTGATTATGAAATTATTTATATCTTCCTCTACGTTTTCCCAAACGATAGGTGTATGTATCGCCTTGCTGAATATCCTTAAGTTATAATAAATATTAAAAATATTGAGTCTTCTCATTGAATTCCCCACATTCCTTACATATGACCGTGTCTTATTTGTAGAGTTTGTATTTATGAACCATATCTCTGACGCATTTAATTGTATCCAGAAATAGGACTCTTAAACCAAACAGTAGATTCAAGAGACAAATCAAGTATGGGACTTCAAAAAGACGTTAAGGGCACAAAAATAGTACTTGTGTTTAAGGAGCTACAAACTGGCATTAAGAAATTGATATCTCCAAGTTTCATACCAGTCGAGGTCTTGTCAGTCAAGATATGTCCTAACGCAAACATGTCAGTTTAATAATTTTGATGTGTATTTGTGACCTTCCAAAATAACCGTTACTGTTGTTTTAATAAATAGTATGAGAGGCAGAAAAAATGATTTGGATTTATAAGAGTGCTGTAAAAGGTTACAAAAAATACCAATTCTATATATTTTTTAAAGAATTTATAAAACCGTCCTCGTATGTACCTTTAAATTACAATTAACGGTAGGTACGCATGGAAATGAGTTCGTTTTTTGCAAATTCATTTCACCATCGTAGATTGATCAATTAATACTTATTTAATAAAAATATTTTCGCTTGGGGCTATATAACAGGACTATTTCCACTGCTACGCCTTTTGTTAATAAGATTTAAATTAGAGTTAAATGCTACATCAAAAACAGAACATAAAAAAGAGTTAATTTAATTTATTTGAAGAAACTGTTGACACAATGTGTCCTGTATGTTTAAATTTTGAGTATGTAACCAAGTTCAATTTTAAGGCCAAAACAAAAAAATTGTGCGCTCATTGTTACTTTTTTTCAAAGTATAGTGTGCCAAAATTTATAATCGAAAACAAACACAAACAAATTAATTAATTACATTGCAGGCAGCTGTACTTAATTAATGAACTTTTCAAAGTGGCTTTCACTAGCTGACAACAAATCTGTGCTCTCAACCCTACAAATTCTTGTGAAAAAACCCACAGATGAAATGTGTGTATGTATACTCTTCGGTTGAAAACATATGTATATGGTTATATTCGCAATTCACAATTCTCAATTATCGAGGTGTGAAACTAATATTCAACTGTGTTCGAAAAATGTTGCATTATAACTTTGTCGTTGGATTCGTCGTTAGATTAAAATAGCAATGTTATTGTAGTTAAAATTAATAAAAATGAACCCACAACTTTATATTTTTCCCCTTATAATTGCACCTAAATTCTTATTTTTCTTTGCGTAAACCGATCAATGATGGTCGTTCCGATTTCTTATCTTCTAAGGCGATGAAGCTCTTTGTATAACAAAGTTATCGAAAATCATTGTTCGAGATGCAAAAATCTCTAACTTTAGAGAGTATTTGTAGCCACCTTCTCAAACTATCACTACATATTAAATAATTAAATAAACAATGCCAAAATAATCAACATACTATTGTTTACCAATAATTTGAACTATTATTATTTAATTTTGTCACTTATAAATGAGAAAAAACAAAACGAAAAGAAATAATTAAAGACACCGAAGTACTCAACAAATTTTCAATAGGAAGCAACCACAGATTAATCCGAGCTAAAATACGATTAAACGTAAAATTGGAAAGAACAAAGAGGATCTTAAAAACATGAAAAAAGAAATCGAAGATGATATCGAACTACTCTTTCAATAGGAAGCGACCACAGACTAATCCGAGCTAAGATACGATGTAAACAGACGACATAAAGATAAAAAGAGGTGTGCGACGGGGATGTATATTGTCCCTATTATTGTTCAATACATATTCAGAGCACATTATGAACCTAGCGCTAACGGAGATAGACGAGGGAATACTTATAAACGGAGAACGATTGAACAACATAAGATACGCTGATGATACTGTCATTTTTGCAGACAGTCTTGAAGGTCTGCAGACACTTGTCTCCAGGGTGGCACAAGTAAGTAACACGTTTGGGCTTGATTTTAACATCAAAAAAACCAAATATATGATTATAAGCAAAAATAGGATACCACCTGGTCAATTACTAGTTAACCAACAACCTATAACACTAATCACCAACTTTTGTTATCTGGGTGCAAACTTAAATGAACAGTGGGACCAATCGACGGAAATTAAGATAAGGATCGAGAAGGCAAGATCAGCTTTCGTCAAAATGAAAAAAACAGCCACGATATAAAATTGAAAATAAAAGTTCGTTTACTAAAATGCTATGTATTCTCCGTTCTTTTATATGGCGTGGAGTCATGGACCTTAACTGAAGTATTACTGAAGAGACTCGAAGCATTTGAGATGTGGTGCTATAGACGCATGTTGAGGATTTCCTGGATAGTCAGAGTTACCAACGAAGAAGTACTACATATAATGGGTAAAGAGCGCGAACTAGTCGTAACCATAAAACGTCGCAAACTAGAATAACTGGGCCATATAATGCGCAATGAACAACGATATAACCTACTTCGGACCATACTTCAAGGTAAAGTGCAGGGGAACAGAGGTCCAGGACGAAGAAGAATATCCTGGCTGCATAACCTGCGAAAATGGTTTAACTTAACCCCTACCGGACTTTTCAGGGCAGCAGTCAACAAAGTCAGAATAGCCATGTTAGTGTCCAACATCCGTAACGGATAGGCATCATAAGAAGAAGATACGATTAAATGTCAAATTGTAAGGAACAAAGAGGATCTTAAAAACCCGAAAAAAGAAATGGATTTCCCCAGAAAACAACGATTTGTATTAAGATACACTAACCAGACATATACAAGACTTAAAGAGATGTAGAGCACGCAAATGATGGCATAACGAAAGCACTAAAAGAAACGGAAAGTTAGTGCTGCCCGACTGTCCTGACTCATAAAGAAAAACTTAGCCAAAATACCAAAGAGCTAATAGTTAAAAGAAGGCAACTGATAATCACAAACCAGGGATCAGAATGAATGCCAGAAATAACACCATACGAAGTCAAAACGGTACTTTTAGAAATAAAAAATCATAAATCCCCTGGCGATGACGAAGTAGTGATCGAGGCGATCAAACTAGGTGGAAATAAAATAATCCGGGGCTTGGCCTTGGATAGTCTCCAGTGCTACAATATGTAACTGATAAAAATTTAAGAGGAGCATTGGAGGATCCAAAGAGTTTTCAACTGTGACGAAACTGCCTTTTTCTCAACCCGAAGCCTGGAAAGGTTCTGGCGAAAAAGGGCTCTAAATCTGTATATTCGGCACCGGGTGGCGATGAAAAATTAAATTTAACTGTGCTCCTTACAGCCAACGCCGCTGGAGAACTTGCTCCACCGATGGTTGTGTATAGTATACAAGATTACCACAATTGATCGTTTCAGTCATTCCCTCCCATTTGTTAGGTAAGAAAACGGATGGATGACGCATGGGACATTCTAAGAATATATAGTAAATTTTTTTCATCCTTGGCTGAGGAATAACAATGTCGAACAACTAGTTTTATATTTCGTGGATGGTTACACCTCCCGCCACTTTGTGATGCCATCGGCTACCTTTTGTACAGCCAATGAGATTGAAATGATATCACTTTTACCAAACTCCACTAATATACTCCAACCTATGGACGTGGCTGGTTTCCATTCCCTTAAGCTCAGATGATGACAGGAAGTTGCTAAGTTGCGCATGGTACATGAAGGTCGACAAGTAGAAAAACACAATTTCTCAACTATTTTAAATCAAATGTTATTCAAACTAGCGCCAAGAACCATTCAAACCGGTTTTAAGGCATGCAGTCTAGTACCATGAGAGCTACCATACAATACCATAGTAGTTAAAATACCAAAAGTGCAAAAACATCTAGCATTCAGAAAACTAGGGAATGTATGATAGTTCAAAATCTCGAGCAACAGGAAGAGCTAAGTGGTCTAAGTGGCTAAGAAAAGCGAATATTAAAACAAAAGGTTGAAGTACCTTCATCTCCCTCGATTTCTTCTTTTGCATCAATCATGTATGAAGAGTCGGGGATGTCTTCGTTTGTTTCAGAAAGTAGTGCGGACGAAAATGCTGAATTAGTCAGCCAGAGTAGAATTAAGGAAGGAGACTTTGTAATTGGCCAGTTTTTTTGGGGATAAGAGACACCAACTGTATAAAAGTATGTGTGTATAATACAACAAAAAGGGCCTAAACGAGGAGAATTTCTTGTTCAAGGCTTAAGGTCTGTAGACGAAACCAAAAAACGTTTTAAGATTGTGACGAAGATATTTCTTCAGTTAATATTAAACAAATATTATTAGAGTAATCTCTACTCCTGGCATTATTAATAAAGATAGACATGTGATTTACAGTTTTAAGAAAAAATTAAGTGTATTGGAAAAATACCTTTATGAAGTTTTGTTTTTATTATTATTATTTAACAATATTACTTAAATACGTAAGAAGTAGTTAAAAATAAATCATTGTTTTATGATTAAGCTATACATATTTCTGTTTTAATACTTTATTTCCTTTGATATTATTAAAATATAAAAAATAATGATTAATAATAATAATAAATAAATAATTTCCACCTTAAATTACATTTTATAAGTGCACAATATAGAGGTACCTAACATAGGGTAGTGTGAAAAATTGGGTGCCCAGTATTGGGACAATGAGGGCAACATATATATAATTTCTTTTCTAAAATATATCAGACATTTTACCACTACAGTCACATAATATTTTAAAGTAAAGGCAATACAATAATTAAAAAATAATCACGACCTAGAGGAGAGAAAAACAAGTTTGTTTAAGGTGCCCATTATTGGTACACTTGCTTTACTTCTTTAATGGTCTGTGGAAATGGCGAGGGTCAATTAGCTACCTTTATATTAATTACAAATATCAAAAACACCTGGTCTGAACATAGATCTCCAAACACATGATATAATAGATCGGCTTTAGGAGGATTTGATTTCCAAGTTTTTAGAAATATTAATACAAGAAAGGCGAAAGAAAGGGTAGCATATAAGTTTTTCAAGTTCAAGTTATTCAATATAAAGTCATTCAAGAATGTGAAGCTAATGACATTCGTTTTATAGCATTACCACCTAATACCACGCTTGTGCTCCAGCGCCTAGACGTGTCATTTTTCCGCGCTATAAAGGAGAAATGGCGGATGATCTTGAATCAATGGAAGGCAAGTAGTCACGGTAGCAGAATGGCTTCTATACCAAAAGATGAGCTTCTAGTTTTTCAAAAAATCTAAAGAACTAATTAGATGAGAGAGCGGCTAAAACAATTTAAATCCAGATTCATAAAGACTGGAATTTTTCCTTTAGATGGCCAACAAGTATTAGATCGTTTATGCAATCGTATTGTAACAGGCGATTCACAAAGAAATAAGGCAATAGTAATACAACGACCGAAACTACTAAAGGGGGCAGATAAGAAAAAACGTTTGAATGTGCTACCAGCAAAAAGTATAAGCAGCAGTGACTTTAACATTGATATATAACAACTGCTGTAAATACAAAAAGGATAAGTCTCAGTCTGAGACGTCGGGCAAACAACAAAAAACGCCAGAAACATAATTCAGATTACTCTGCTAGTGAAGACGAGCATAAACCTGACTGTATGGAAAGTGCCGGTAGTCACTGGGATCAACATCATTCTAACGTTGAAAATAAACATTCTCCAGAAGTACACATTTTAGTACCCAAAAAAGTGGAAAAGTCTGCAGTCATACAATTTGAACGAAAATATTTTCCTTTATTATAAACGTAATGAAACGTGTTGGAAAACAATGAAAGTGGTCTGAAAAAAAAAAAAAAAATGACAAAACATTTCATAGAAACGACGAAAGGCTCTAACACAACGTGAAAAGCGAGCTTTATTTGACATTCCAGAATTAAATGACACCTATCTATGAATAACTTTAGATGTTTTATAAAGTTTCCTAATATTTATTTATTTAGGTACCCGTATTTTTTCAGCATTTTTTGTTAACCTACTGACTAAATTACCTACCGACACTTTCTTGAATATTTTGTTTTTACTACGGTGTTAATTTTTTGGCAAATAAACTGTTTTTTTTAATTTTTGTTTTATTTGCTTCCAATCTATATTTTTTAATAATTTGCTATTGTAATTTGTCTTTGTAAACCATGCACGGATGTTTCTTTGCGACACAGAGGCACTTTCATATACATATAACAGAAAACAAATAATATTTCACGTTGCAAAAGATAGGAAAGCGTTTAAAGAAGTGATCGCCAACCTTCGTTAGAAGACGGCACAATAAGAAGAAAATAACCGAAAAACTACCGTGTCACAAAGAAACCTCTGTCCATGGAGTGGGTTTGTGACAACTTTCTTTGACATTTCATTGATTTCTATAACATATAGCGGATTATACATTTCACAGAAGATTGAGCTTTCAGGTTGTATTTTTAAAATTATAATAAAACGAAAGTATACGTACTATATCATCAAATAACCTAAAAAGTGTCACAAAGTAGCTTCATTTCACGGTAGGTATCTAATTTAAAAAATAAAGCAACTTTTAAACCTCAATCTTCTGCCTTGAAGCCTTTCCGATTTTAGTATAAACCTTTAGTATATTCCTAATTTGAAAGCAACATAACGCAGAAACTTTTTTTGTCCCGTTTCTAATATGTCAGAATGATTAGAATAGTATGGTCTTACTATAATCAAATAAAATAAATATATATAAATATATAAATAAAATATATGTCCAAATCACTTACTAATACGGCTAAGTTTCCCATGATGTTTTTCTTCTAAGAGCGAGAAGAAGAGAAGGCATAGAAAAGCTGATCGTATACCATACGCTGGTGGTTCACTAGTTCATGATATTGTTGTGAATTTATTAATTGTTAAGTCTTTAATTTATAATGTCTTGTTCTTATCTTAATTCATTAAAAAGCACAATAACTGATATTTATTTATTTATCACTACATATACAATAATTTATTAGTAGGCGAGCGTAACAACAATATCGCGAGCGCGAAAATTCTTTATTAACTGTCCCTCCATAACCAAAATTCCTCTATAAATATAAAGTCCTGTTATTCGAGAATGAAAACAGTTGTTTCTCGAAACACATCGAACATAGACCGCTGTTTTGCTGAAAGGCCTTCTAGACAGAGCGGCGAATTGTTCTCAGAACCGGTATGGTTAAATCGGCTTGTCTCCAGAAGGTTCGAGTTGTTGTTTTTATCACAAAGGGGGACCCATCGTGTGTCAGGTAGGCATTACCTAAAAAATACGTGAATGAATGAAAATATTAGTAATAAATATATTTACGGTTTTGGGTCAGAATTTATCGTAACATTGCCCCCCTCTTAAAAGATTGTTCCTCCTGGAACCTTGTCGGGACTGGAACCGGAACGGTATGCTGGTATCGGCAACTGGACCCTCTTTTACAACTTCCAGTTGTATAAAAATGACAAGGGACGGTTTTCTCTCCGCACCAGTAACTATGCGGATTGCAACAGACTAACACCTGGACTTCGGTGTCTTTAAAGATCTCTTCCACCATATTTCGGATAACCCTCCAATCTAATTGGCGGCACTCCAACTTTGGCATGGCTAACTTTTGCACGTCGGACTCTAGTACGTGCTCTCTCAATTGAAGTAAGGCTTCCCATACATCTCGGTAGGTAGGTTGGTCACGGGCAGTGTCTTTTGTCACCAGGTAGAAAAGGTAACGTGATGCATCTTGGAGCTTCAAGGTTTTACCGGGAGCTGGCACTTGGCATTGAAGTTCTGCAACTCGACCAAACTTCCTTCGAAAGACGGATGCCAACCCTGGTGCGTCTTTGATACTGGCCGGGATGGTAAGGGCCAGCGAGTAGTCATCGGGGAGCGCGAGTAGATCTTGCTTTTCTTCAGTGGTAACACCATGTCTCGCTTTACCTGTACCTCCATAGGCACCCATGAATTCCTCAAACGTGAGGTCAGACACATCTTGGACTTGGTTTACTTCCACTTCTTCATCTACATCGTGGTCACCTTCGAAAGACGCCAGCCGGTTATGGTGTACTATCATCGGCTTTCCCCTCGGAATCTTGCTTATTCGATAGATGACATCGTTGATTTTCTCCATGACGAGGTATGGACCTTCCCAAAACTGCTGCAATTTGGGAGAACAACCTTTTCGCTTCTTGGGATTATACAGCCAGACTTTGTCGTTCTTCTTAAAGCAACCCTTTTAGGCTTGTGTATCGTACCGTTTCTTCATTCGGTCGCTAGCGATCTGAAGGTGGGAACGGACCAACTCATGTACATCGTCCATTCTTTTTCGTAATTCGATCACATAATCTTCACCCGCTACATCTTCTCCAGGTCGACACCCAAACTCTAGATCACAAGGTAGTCGCATTTCGCGTCCGAATAGGACTTTGGCTGGTGTCTGGCCTGTTGATTCGTTAACAGCAGATCTGTAGGCCATTGTGAAGAACGGAAGGTATTGGTCCCAGTCTCGCTGATGATCGGACACCATCTTTGTCAAATACTTGCCAACTGTTCTATTCATTCGTTCTACCATACCATCCGATTGCGGATGATACGCGGTAGTTCTTGTTTTCTTCATGCCTAGTCTATCACATATTCCTTGGAATAGATCGCTTTCGAAGTTCCTGCCTTGGTCACTATGGATCTCCAAAGGCACTCCAAATCGGCTGATATATTCTTGGATCAACTTATCTGCAACGGTGGCGGCCTTCTGGTCTGGAAGTGCGTAAATCTCGACCCACTTAGTGAAGTAATCCATTACTACCAGCATGTACTTGCCTCCATTTTCACTTTCTGGAAATGGCCCAGCGATGTCCAAAGCTATTCTTTCAAACGGGCTTCCAACATTATATTGTCTCATAGGAGCTCTTCTTTTTCGGTAAGGCCCGTTACTCGTGGCACAAATAGTACATTTCTTACACCAGTCTTTTACATCGTCGGAACTGTTCATCCAATAAAACCGTTCCCGAATTCGCTGAAGGGTTTTCCTTACACCAAAATGCCCTCCCGATGGACTGTCGTGTAACTGACGAAGTACTTCGGCTATTCTGCTCTTTGGGATCACCAACTGTCTTCTCTTCTCTGAACCGTCATCATTTTCCAGGACTCGTTTGAGCAAGCCATCTTCGATGATAAATGAGTCCCACTGGGCCCAATACGTCTTAACTACTGAGCATAGGTTTGATATTTCCTGCCAAGGTGGTCGACGGTTTTCCTCTTTCCATTTTCGGATTTTCTGTATAACTGGATCTCTCTCTTGTTCTTCCCTTATCTTAGTAGGCGTCCAGTCGTCGTTGAGAATCGTCGTTCTTAGCACTGCTGCTTCCTTGGATTCCGTTTTGTTGCAGTGGGAACACTCTGCTGGGCATGGCCTTCTGGAAAGAGAATCAGCGTTTCTGTGGCTAACTCCGGCTCGGTGCTCAATCTTAAAATCGTATTCTTGGAGTCGTTCGATCCACCTGGCTATCTGACCCTCTGGATTCTTAAACTGCATCAACCACTTAAGGGCGGCATGGTCGGTTCGGATTAAAAACTTCCTTCCATAGAGGTATTGATCGAAGTGCTCTACTGATTTCACTACTGCCAGAAGTTCTCTTCTCGTGACGCAATAATTCCGCTCAGGTTTTGAAAGAACTTTACTAAAATATCCGAGGACTCGTTCCTGTCCTCCTTGAATCTGAGACAGCACTCCCCCAATTCCCACATTACTTGCATCCGTATCTAAGATGAACTCTCCTTCTGGCAGTGGATACCCTAAAATTGGTGCTGTTATTAAATGCTTTTTCAACGTTTCAAAGGCATTTTGGCAGTCTATATCCCAGCGGTATTCTCTTGCTTCCTCTGTAAGTCGCGTTAATGGCTTAGCGATATCTGCAAACTTCTTAATAAACCTCCGGTAGTAAGTACATAGTCCAAGAAAACTTCTCACTTGATGTTTGTCAGTTGGTTTTGGCCATTCCTTAATAGAATCGATTTTTCCCTTATCCACGGCCACTCCTTCTTTACTGACTATATGACCCAGATAATTGACTTTACCTTGAAATAGCTGGCACTTCTTGGGGTTTAGCATCAATTGGGCAGCTTTAAGTCGATTAAAAACGTTTTCTAAATTCCTCAAATGATCTTCGAATGTCTCCCCCAAGACGATTATGTCATCTAAATAAACCAGGCATGTTTTCCAAGATAACCCTCTCAACACATTTTCCATAAGCCTCTCAAATGTCGCAGGAGCATTACAGAGTCCAAATGGCATAACGTTGAATTGCCACAATCCAGATCCTGTGGTGAAGGCTGTCTTTTCTTTATCTACTGGGTCCATTTCTACCTGCCAGTATCCAGACTTCAAATCCAAAGTAGAAAACAATTTACTTCCAGCCAATGTGTCCAATGTGTCATCGATCCGAGGCAGAGGATAACTATCCTTCTTGGTAACGTTGTTCAGCAAACGGTAATCCACACAGAACCTCGTCGTTCCGTCTTTCTTCTTAACCAGGACCACCGGAGAGACCCATGGGCTCGTAGAAGGTTCTATCACCCCGTCTTTATCATTTCTTGAACAATCGTTTCAGCTTCCTCTCTTTTTGCCTGTGGTAATCGTCGAGCTGTTTGACGAATTGGCTTAGCATTACCAGTATCAATTTTATGCTTAACAACGGTAGTTCTTCCCGTTTTTCCTCCTTTCGGTACGAAAATATCACGATACTGCCGAAGAAATTCCCTTAATTTCCTTTTCTCCATCTGATTTAGAGACTGTCCTGCAACTGCAACCATTTGGTCGAATTTGTCGTTGGAATTATCAGATGTTGTCGCCTGACGGATTATGGATGTCACAGGTACACAAGTTCCTACCTTTGTCTCTTTCTTGATGGTCACTGGGTAGTCGTTGACATTGATAAGTCTCACAGGAATTTCTTTAGCCGAAGTCACCAATTCCTTTCCAATTATGATTCCACGGCCAACCTCATCGTCGTGGTTCCAAGGCTCCATCATAACAGGTGTCCCTTCGTCTACAATTCCCTGTAGTCGCGCTACTATGATCGTTTCGCTTCTCGCAGGCACGACTGTATCTTCTGTAATGGCTGCTTGCACGGTGTTGTCATTATGTGGATGAAGAAATACCTCCTCGTTGCCAACTTTGATTACCTTATTCTTAAAATCCAATTGGAATCCATGCATATTCATTACGTCCATTCCTAATATAACATCCTCTTCGATGTCAGCAACTATAACAGTATGGACAAACTTTTCTGCTCCAATTCCCAATTGTACCTGGATTTCTCCATGAATGTTGGCATTTTCACCTGTAGCGGTCCGAAGTCGCAACCTCGTTGGTAACAGTTTCTTTCGGCTGTTTATAACTGTTGGACGTATAATGGTTCTGGTCGCTCCGGTATCCACCAACAACGTATGTCTTTTACCATTTATTTCTCCATCTACATATACACTATCTTCACGACATTTCAAAGAAGCTATTAGTATAAGAGGGTCTTTGGAAAAGTTCCGGGTCGAAGCTGCTCCCCTAAAGCCAACTCGTTCTGGTTTTCCTGATGGTGAGTTTCTTGATTTTATGGTCTTCGTTTTCTTGCATGTAATAATTTTCATCATATTAACGAGCTGGTCAAGTTTATCTTCATCTCCTTCCTCTTTTACAGTCCTAACTTTACTGTACCCGCCAGAGGCCTGTGTAGCTGACTCGTATTCGAGGGCGGCGGATAAGACATCAACCAGCGTCTTGTGACGAGCTAATCGTAGTGTTCTCTGCATTTCATGATCACGAAGACCATCAATAAACGTTTGAACGGCCAATTTTTCCATCATGTCTTCGGGAGCTGTTGGATAAGCATATCGTACTAATCTGGCAATATCTACCTCATATTCTTGAAGAGCCTCATCTTTCTTCTGTCTACGATTTTTAAGCTGCGACTGATATACATGCTCCAAATGTTCGTGGCCATATCGCATATTTAACCTCTTCTTCAGTTGTTCGAAATCATCGGTCTCCTCTACGGCTATGGTCTGAAGCACATCTAAGGCATCTCCTCGAAGAGCGATAGTCAGGTTTACCGCCTTTTCTTTTTCAGACCATCCATTTGCTCTTGCGGCTGATTCGAACTGTTTCATGTAGTTGTTCCATGACGATTTTCCATCGAAAGTTGGGACTTTCACATGGACAGAACCTCCACTTCCTTCAAATTTCGGCCGTGTTTCCAACTTACATTTCGTCTCTTCTTCTTTTGTCTCCACTGTAATTGGATTGTTTCCTCTCTCTGCTGTCCCTGTTTCCTCCATCTTCCTTTCCATCTCTTTAATCTTTTCTTCGAAGGCCGACATATCGGCAGCAACTTGGTTTTTTAGCGAAGACATTCTATCGTCGAGGGCAGACATCTCGGAAGTTACTTTAGAGATGTTAGCAGAAACTTTACTTTCCAGAGAAGAAATCTCGTTAGAAACTTTGTTTTCTAATGAGGCGATGTCGCCGGAAACTTTCGAAATATCGCCAGAAACTTTGTTCTCCAATGATGCGATGTCACCGGAAACTTTGTTCTCTAATGATGCGATGTCGCCGGAAACTTTCGAAATATCGCCAGAAACTTTGTTCTCTAATGATGCGATGTCACCAGAAACTTTCGAAATCGACGAGAGGACAGCATCTTCAAATATATAAGTCTCTGGATCTAGTCCTTCTTCTAGCAAAGCGTTCTTTAGTCGTTGGACTAACTCAGCCTTTTTTCCGATGGAAGCTAATTCTCTGTCTTCAAGATGTCTTCTTAAATTAGTCACTGTCAGCTCATAAATCGTAGCCATTTTCACAATTTATTTTATATTCACTTGTATTATTATTATAAGTCTAATTTATGTTCGATCCAACTTCTGGCACCATTTGTTGTGAATTTATTAATTGTTAAGTCTTTAATTTATAATGTCTTGTTCTTATCTTAATTCATTAAAAAGCACAATAACTGATATTTATTTATTTATCACTACATATACAATAATTTATTAGTAGGCGAGCGTAACAACAATATCGCGAGCGCGAAAATTCTTTATTAACTGTCCCTCCATAACCAAAATTCCTCTATAAATATAAAGTCCTGTTATTCGAGAATGAAAACAGTTGTTTCTCGAAACACATCGAACATAGACCGCTGTTTTGCTGAAAGGCCTTCTAGACAGAGCGGCGAATTGTTCTCAGAACCGGTATGGTTAAATCGGCTTGTCTCCAGAAGGTTCGAGTTGTTGTTTTTATCACAAAGGGGGACCCATCGTGTGTCAGGTAGGCATTACCTAAAAAATACGTGAATGAATGAAAATATTAGTAATAAATATATTTACGGTTTTGGGTCAGAATTTATCGTAACAATATACAAGAAGCTTCCCTAGCAACCTAAGACAGAGCGATCGAGTCATGTCACTACACTCTTCTAAAAATCAAAAAGCAAAAGAGGAAACAAAACAAGAATCCAGTATAACGTTCATGTGTAACGTAATCACTGTAGGGTAGCGGGGGCCTTTGCTTTGCTTATTTTTAATGACAGTTTGATGGAGTTCAATGGAAATTGATGGCTATCATGTTACTGCAAAATATGTTGGACCGGGCGAATATGATCTTGATTTCCCAGACATTAAATGGTATTCAGAACATGTGCCTGAAAGCCAATAGTTGCTTCAAATTTTAAATGTAGAAAGATAGAATGACGTCGTCCAAGAAGTGGCCTATTTAGATTACTAGACAACAGGTTTCTTCCACCACGACTAAAAGTAAAACAGTTGATGACTTGGTTTTGGATGATGCAATTTCTCAGTCTGCCAGTTAATTTAGCTCTACACTTATATGTTTCACTGAAATATTTCCTGCAAATGCCCCACGATTATTGTTGTCCGATGGTAAAATTGAAGCTATTAAGTCGAATTTAATAGTTTCAAGAACTCTTACTTCAACGGCTCCTTATAATCTCTAGTGTATCAGTAGTCTATTTGACCAATTTAAAAAAGTGTACGCCCAATCAATAATGTTTAATTTTGAAAACAAAATACTATGGTCAACACTGTCGACATATCCAATTAATTATTCAATACTGCTCGCTAAGTTTTGCGTATAGAAAATATTCAAATAAATTGATTATATTAATAATTAAAGCATCATAATATTATTATATGAAACTTTACGATTCAAAATTATTAAGCAATTGTTAATATGTTTACACATGATTAAAGTTGATTGATTAAATTCACACGCTACTAACTATAACTAGTTATATATAATCAATGAGTATTACATAAAACAACTCACAATGTCACAGTAATTGGTATACGTCATATATTGACATATCTGGCATCGTATTATCACCAGGAACTATAGATTTTCTAATGTTTAGTAAATTTACTTGTAATTAAAAAAAGGATACTAAATTTTTATAATCTTCTTATTCAGTATATGAAACTATACAGATAAATAAAAAGACTTTTACTAAATATTCAGCTGTAAATTCGTAGCTGGGAGATTGTACTGCGAAATGTGTACACTGGGATTCAAGACTCCCAACAATAAAAGGTCATCTTTTAACGTAATGACGGACAACAACTACGATTTTATTATTGTAATGTTTATTTTAATTGATTTAAAGTCTTTCTTCAGGAAAAATACGACACCTTTAATGTTCATAACAAAGTGATAGAAACGACAGGTAGACACAGAAATAGACAAGAAACAATATTAAGAAATAATAATAACGAAATAATTATAGGTACAGAAAATAAACTGGAGAGTAGGAAAGAATACATTCAGACACTTTGTGACGATGATAGACGATGTTCTCTATCATCCACAGATGATCGAGTAAATCAAAAAGGTCCAGAAATAAGTTATTTACGCAGTAAAAGCTCAGAAGAACGAAACAGCCACCGGTTCAGACAATATTAATGACGAAATACTGATTCCAGATCTGGAGATAATTATATTTTCTTGCAGATTCTTAGTATTAGTACTTTGACTGTTGTCTATTTCTTGCAATAAACATTATCTGTGTTTTTAATAAGGCATTATTCCTAGCTAGTGTCCATAGAGCACATCTATGGCCACTGACCGAGATCCCTACGCTCTTAGGTCAACAACAGCAATGGAAAGAGCGTGTACTCAGCCTGCTCTCCCTCCTGAGGGAATTGAGTCTTTCGAGTTACCGACATATCCTACATATCAAATAAGACACTTCTGTGGAAAATTAAATGTCCAACAGTCCAACCTCTACCCTATCAACTTATAATCCCTCAGAGACGTATTGTCGGACTGTTACTTTCTTCATTCTACACAGTAGACATACTATTAGCAGACACTAATAATACTATTATCGCCTAGTTTTCTGAAGATGTAGTAATACTAGCTGTAACTCAAGATCGCACACAACCCTCACAAGACCAATTTCTACAACACCTGCCGATTAGTAAGAATTTATAATGTTTGCATGTTCACAAATGCTTTGAGATACAGGGTATTGAAATTTTCCTTACAAACTAATGATTTATTTATTGCTTTGAAACCGGTAGATATATGCAAATGGAATTTGGTGGGTTTTAAGAGGTAGTTATTGTGCATTTTTGACATTTAATTTAATAATTAAGAATTTTATATTCATCATTGGCGCGCACAGGTAACGGTCTAATTCTTTTTTAAGAAAAGATAATAGTAGGTCTACGCCACTGGGATATTTCAAATTAAAACATTTTTCGAATTACCTACTCGTTTAATTTGTATATCAAAATTTCTCTTGTCCATTTTTCATATGAGGCGGTGTTTTTATACAAAAAATAAACTTAAAGCATATTTTTCATTTTTTTAATACATTGTCCAGTTAGATCAATAAAGTTAGTAAAAAATAAGAATTTTTTCCTCATAACTCTATAGACGGGTTTGACAGTTGAAATGTGTAGTATGAGATAATACAAAAAGACAGAATGTTTAAATAAACAATCTAAACATCAAACTCATTATTTTGCTCATAAATAAAAAACTTGTCTATGTAGAGATTTGACGTCAACAGAAAACTTTTTTGAAAATAAAAAGATACACAAAATGAGATATGCTAAATTAAAATCGGTTAATAAACAAAAAAGTTATTGCAAAATAAACAACAAAATCGCTGTTTTTGAATATTATTAATAACTTTTTTATTATTTATTAAAATTTGTTTAAATCTACCTGAACTTAAGGGTCTTATCCTGTTAGAATTGGATGCAAAAGATGGGCCAGATCGGTTGAATAGTTCTTGCGAAATTTATTTGTTTATTTTTAAGATTATATTAAGATTTTTTTGAAAAATAAGCTAATTTCTAAGGCACCATCCATATAATTTGACTGAATGTATCTCAATAATCCGGTGCTTATTTTATTGTTAAGACGTATATTAATACCCTATAAAAAAAAATAAAAAAAATACATTTATGTACACAAAATGATTTAACAATAAATAGCAGTTTTTAAGCTTATAAACATTTACAATAACTTCGTAGAATTTGGTTCAAATTAAATCACAAAAAAGAGGACCTGCAAACTTAAGGAGCAAAGATAGCCATTTTTTTAAATCATACGTTTTAAATAATACGATAATTAAGAACATTAAGGGCTGAAATGAACTAATAGTTTATGAGAAAAGTCAAAGATTTTAACAAAACTTTTAGCAAACAAAATTATTGAAAATTTGTAAACAAGTACTTTATTTAAAAAAGAAGTCGCAAGTCCAAGGTAGATAATGATTGGAATTCGTTTGAAATACTGTTGGGAACTGAATGTTCAGATTAGAACTATATAATCGGATTCTGTCGTAGTAAGGTTTGCGGGAACAGGGCTCCCAAATTTTTTCTTTTATTAAGAAGAAAGGAAAATTTTAAAAATGCGGAATTGTCAGACATGCATTTTGTCTATAATCGAAGCAATGGAAACTGTCGACAAGCTCAACGATTGTGACCTGGGACGTAGCATATCACATAACAAAATACTAGCTCATCTTCATTAACGTTTGCGCCAAAATGGTACATTTAAGAAACCAACCGCTGACCGCGGGCTACCTCCATAAGTACAAACTGTGCAACTAGAAGAACACTTGCTAACCATTGCCAACATATTAAATAAGCAATTTCACTATATTTAAAATTCTTAAAGACCATCAATTGTATCCGTTTCGTATCCAACGTATGCAAGCTCTACTACCTAGCGACTTTTTTTTGCCCCTACTTTTTGCCAATGGATTCTTTATCCAATCGATCAAATTCATATACCTTTTCTTTTTAAGTGGAGTTTTATTTACTTACGAGGCTACTTTTGGACAAAATTGTATACGAAATTTCCATAACAATCATTTATGGGCTGAGGAAAATCCACAGGACATCTTTGAAGCTCATTTTAGGCATCAGTTTTTAGTAAACATGTGGCTTCAAGTAATTGATCATTTAATCGGTTCATACTTACTTCCTCTTTAGGGAGTTACTATTATTTTTAAAGAAATTTCTGGACAGCTGAGACAACACTTATAGTTTATTTATAATGGTGCACCAGCCCACTTTAGCATTAATGTATATAATCACTTAGATACGGTATATCCAAATCGTTGTATAGGTAGTGGAGGTTTTCTCACGTCCTTAGTTTATTCACTCCCGACGAAAATGTTGAGACCTGAGGAATGGAATTACTTAACGTGACTTAAGATTCCTTTCTTAAGAGAAGAAGCCCAACTAGCTACGAAGTCACAAAAAGAGTGTACTATATAACAAGAATACGAACTAGTAAAGGAACATGCAAAAGAAGACTAAATAGAACCTGGCTTCACAAACCTACCAATAACTTCACTCCCAAAACCTGTAGCCCATTTACTTATTACTTTGTAACGATATAAATATTGTAGCCCATTTACTTATTACTTTGTAACGATATAAATATTGTAAATAAATACAGTACTCATTTATTTACATACAACATTTTTTTTAAATATATAGATGACACATTTCCTAAACGTTTGATTATTAACCTGCCAAAGTGGGTATTTTCTTTTTACCAATGTCTTCTTTCAATATGGATAACCAAACTCTTTTATGCAGAGAGAACAATTTATTTCGTACAATAAAATTATTGCAGCTTCTTATATATATATATTTTTAAATATCCAGTTCTTTCCAAACTATTAATTAATCAGATTAATCAAAGATATTTGGTGAAGTAACAATGTATAAAGATATAATCAATCTGGTGCCGTCTTCTTCGGCACATCGTTCTCATTTTTGAATCCTTAAAAGTAATTGTGAATTTAAAACGGTAAAGTTTTTCATATCATTATAAATCTTAAAAATTAGTACTTTGTGCCTGGAAATATTTATTGGTGACAAACCTGAGAATTATCAGAATTAGTTATTACAATTAAACAGTCAAAATAAAAATAGAAGACCAGTTAACTAAAGTACGAAGATGCCAATCAACATGTAGCTTCGCCGTTTTTAAAAAATTTTTAAACTGTTTGTCCTAGTGTCGTATAGTGTTAAGGTACAATTTTATGTTTACGGCATTCTCAAAGATTGTTGGATAGGCCAAATTTGACGAAATGCCCCTGAAGATGCTCTAGGAAGCGAAAGTACTTGGGCAAAATTTAATTAATAAACTGTGCTCGATATCTGCCTTTCATTTGATCAAAAAACAAAAACGGCATTCACTAGAATGAACTATAAATTGCTCAATGTTTTCAAGATGTGCTGATATAGGCGTAACCTACCTATATCCTGAGTTACCTAAGTTGCCAATGCGGAAATCTTGCGCGGAAGGAATATGAAATTCTGTTGACGATTAGAACAAAGTTGGAATATCTGGGAGACATAATTAGAAAATAACAATTTCTTCAATTGACTCCAAGGGAAGGTAAATGGCATAATGTGACCGGGAAGAAGACGTAGTTCCTGGCTACGAAACTTACAAAAACGGTATAATACGACTACCACTGAGCTGAGCAAACAAGTAAAAATAGTCGTGATGATTGTCAACGTACGGAACGGATAGGTACCATATCAAGAAGATACAGATGATGAGTTTCATAAAATCGAGAATTAAAATGCTAAATTCAATGCAAAATATCAAAAAATAATCACGATTAATAAAAAATTAATTAAGTTATGTTGGGGTAATGAGATGCAGGTAACGAAAACAAAACCACAAGAAATGCAGGGTACTTAGAAAAAAAGTGAGCTGTATTGGACATACAGTGCTGTATGGTAAAATAAACATAAACAGAGATAAACAATAGTTAAATCTGATATTTGTACCCGCAATTAGATTAAAAATCATAGATTCATCAGAAATACGACCAAAACTTTAAAGAACTAGACAACCATTAGACATAAAAGAAATACGAATACTCTACAAAATAAATTTCAACACCAAATTGCCAAGAAACGCAGTTTTGAGCAAAAAAATGGTAGAT
This sequence comes from Diabrotica undecimpunctata, assembly GCF_040954645.1. Lineage (NCBI taxonomy): Eukaryota > Metazoa > Arthropoda > Insecta > Coleoptera > Chrysomelidae > Diabrotica > Diabrotica undecimpunctata. Next base: position 63,756,117 of record NC_092808.1, read on the forward strand.
ATGCATTAGAAGTATCAACAACAGAAGGTTAATGGCGGTTTTCCACTAAACGGACAAAACAAAAACCAAACACAAACTCATCGAATACAACAAAACTGCAACTTTTCGCAAACTTTTTGAAGACTGACGTGTTTTGCAACAGTTGGAGTTTTGTTTTTCGGGTCCCGCTCGGAAGCGGTAACATCAAAGGGTTTCGACGTGTTTTGAAACTCGGGTCTGTTTAGTGGAAACGGTCATGTTGTGTTTATTATTGTCGCCTTACTAGTCTGAATATGAATTTTGTACCAAATTATTGTTGTTTTGACTCTGAGAATTTCTCCACATCACCCACACGTTTTAGCGAAACTTAATAGATCACGTCTGCAGATGGCAAAATTTCCAAAAAGCCGTGGACTACTCAAGAAATATGTACCTTAGATATAGATGCCTTCCGGGAACATAGAAATTTTGGGTACCCAAAGGATTGGTAACCATAAAAATAGGATTAAAAAAATGGACTCCTACAATGAAATTGCCCAATTGTTTGACTCTAAGTGAAGAGAAATTGAAAGAAAAATTAAAAACGTAATTTCACAATATCAACGTGAAAGAAGGAATTATAAAAAAAAAAATGAAAAGTTCTTGCCCAGGAAAGCATTTTACACCCAAGTGGTTGGGTTATAATGCAATTAGCTTTATACATGGCAGAAATAAATCATTTTTCCAAGGACTTCAGTATCGACCTACTTTGAATTCCTCGTGACAACCAGTGAAAAAGGACCGAAAACAAAAATAAAACTCAACCAAAATGTAGTCCACTTGGTGGAAACAAGAGTTTTGGATTTGTTTTGTGTTTTTTAAGTTCTAGAAAACAAAAACAAATGGGAGTGGCAAAAGAAAATCTGCGACGGGTTGAGATGTTAATATCACATATCACACACAATTCTCACGCATTGCGTATCTACAACAATTTTGATGAAAGTATTTTATATCTTTCCTTTCCACTTTTTGCTTTTTCTGGGTTTACACAAAAAGTATTCAAACTTATACACTACAATAAATATCATTAATGACATAATTAAAGTAAGAAACTTTTATATTTATCTTTTCTAACAGTTCCTCAAATAACCTTTCCTATATTGTAACATTCGATATGACCAGCACAAATTATTAACAAGTTTGACATTGAGTAAATAGACAACGATGTAATCAGATATCCTCATCAACGGTGTCATAAACTAATATGGTTTCTACTACTATGTTTTCACACAAAACTACCTGAAATCATGGTTATATAAGAAATTTAGCTTTAAAAGTCAAATAATGCTCACCACATGACCGGATTTAGACTGCAAAACCCAGAAAAAATTATATTTTGTAATTAAATGTGATAAATTATAAAATCCATTGAACCGGCTATGATGTGATAATTTTCTCATCTTAAAGCTTTAAATATATTTGTCCAAGGAAATACTTAGTAACCTATTACAATAAATAGCAATTTCTGAAAAAAAAATAAACCGCAAACATACTAACACTATATAATCTTTCTTTAGTATCATTACACAGAATCTTTAAGCAAATTCTAAAGATATGCCACAATAAACTTACCGGGTAAAAACGTCAAATTCAAAATTCGATATGTAATCATTGCAGGTAAGGTCTATGGTAGATTTTAAAGCCATTGCTTCTAATCCAGAACTAATGGGATGAACGTTATTAAGCTCCTGTCTGAATAACTTCCATGGGACCAAGGTACTGAAACAAAAATACTGATTAGGTTTTTCTTCCTAGTTTTTTATCACTATTAAAATATATACAAAATAATATCTATTAACTACTTAAAAATATTAATTTCGATCACTTAAAGATACTGTATAATTCAAATGCATTATTCTCCGGATTTCTTGATCGACGATGTGAAATAATAGGCAGTCGAATGTTGTAGAGTAAATGATTTAATGGTAGCTCAAAATAGTTACACGTAACGTAGCTTCAAAATGACTGAACGTATTGACTAAGGTAAATATTCTGATGGACCACGTCCACAAAAGAGTTCAACCTCAATTTATAAGCCCACAATATTAACAATTCATCAATAAAGCAAAAAGTAAAAGGTGCTTCTTCTCAAAGTGCCCTCTCCTCAATGGAGGTTCGCTATTACAATTGCAAACTCTTCTATGCCTTCAGCTGTTCTTTTTAGCTGTTCAAAATTTAGCCCTGTCCATTGTCGGATGTTTCTTAGCCACGCTAGCCTTTTCCTTCCTAATCCCTTTCCCTCGATCTTTCCTTTCATTATTAGTTGACCATGTTGATACTTATTATGTCTCACTATGTCGCCTAGGTATGATGTTTTTCTAACTTTCACTGTGTTGAAAAGTTCTCGTTCCTTGCCTACTCTCTTCAGCACTTCTTCGTTTGAGGTATGCGATGTCTGGAAAATATTGAGGATTCTCCGGTAGATCCACATTTCAAAGGCCTCCAATTTATTTACCGTTGGTGTTTTAAGAGTCCACATTTCAACTGCATAGAAAAAAGTCGACTAGACGTAGCATTTTGAGTTTTATTCTAAAATATTTTCTGGCCTCTTCTATTCTCGATCTTGTTTCTAGATAAGGATTTAGGCTGCTATCGATTCAATATCCCAGGTACTTTAACTTGTTGACCTGTTCTAAAATATGCCCGTTTATTGTGTAACGTTTAGGTACATTTTGTTTTTTTTTCGGATTGACATAACTTTGGTTTTCTTAATGTTTATTTTCATTCCAAATTGTCGAAAGATCAAGTTAGCCTTCTCGATGAGTCGTTGTAGAACCAAGTTGGAATCAGCAATTAACACCGTACCATCGGCGCACCTGATGCTGTTGATATTTTCCCCATTCACCTTGACTCCATCCTTGGAATCCTCCAGTGCCTCTTTAAATATAAAATAGGAATAAAAACTAAATGGCAAGGGTAACAAAACACATCCTTGCCTAACTTCTCTCCTAATTTCTACTTCTGCGGAGTGCGGACGTGGAACCTTCGATCCTATTTCTGGCGTTTTGGTTCCAGTACAGTTTCTTAATAGTTTGACGTCCTTCCCATCGAAAAATAGATTCTTACAAAATGAATGAACATATCTTTCTGTTGGTCAGGTGATACTAATTTTAACGTTTCTGTTTCTTATTTGCTTTGAGTTGATTAATGGCATTTATAATTTCAGTTCTCAGAATTTCTGGTGCTTCGTTGTTATTGTCTAATCTTCTTGTTTCCTCTCGTATGCTGTTAAAAAGTATTTTGATATAGTTTTCCCATTTTTTGAGTTTATCTTCAGTCGAAAAGGTGCTTACATACATAAAATATTTGCTCTCTGAAATTAGTGTTATATTTAATAAATGATCTAGCTTCACCTAAATTGAAGGGAAATAACCTCATAAATAAATTAAAATATAGATATCTATTACAAATATATACCTAGGTAAAATTAGGAAGTTAAGAGTAATGTGAGATTAAAAATTAAGCAGTTTAATTTGTGACTGAACCATGCTAATTTTTTTAATTATCGAACAAAAAATTTTGGCTTATTTCTAAAACTTAAGAAAGGTTTCTTATCCGTTTCATTCAACTCGCGGAAATCCATAATTTCAGCTTTTTCTGAATTCATCGCAGGCTTGTTTTTGCTACTCCATATTTTATAAACGCTTTTTTCGCGTACTGACCAGGTGATCGTTGAAAATATTGCAGAACGACAATATTCTCCTGCGTACTTACAGATCTTGGACTTTCATAAACATTACTGCAATTGTGATCATGTTTCGAGCATAATTGTAAAACAAGTACACGTTGTTATGTAGTTAAATTTCTAATCATTGTTTCTCGAGTGACAGGCAAAAGGCAAGATAAGCCCAAACTACTAATATTAGCTTACTTTTTTGCATTAGCAATTAACGCAACCACCGACGAAAGCAACGGTATTGTCAAAAGAATTCAAAATACATACGTCTATTCTAATATCAACCAATATTGTACAGACGGTGGTAATAAATCGACTAAGAATTAGTCATACGATACCTATTAACTAACAAGCACCCATTGACCAAACAGCTAAAAGTATATACTGTAGATACCCGATAACAGTCTAGCACATTCTTATAAATGTCCAATTTAAATGTATGAAAGAAGCATAAGATTTCAGAAGAATCAAGTCAGCTTTAAAATATATTGAACTGAAACTTCTAATAAAATTAAATATACTAATGACATAAATTGTTCTGAAGCTATTTTCTTATACATCGTAATACAATTTACTATTATTACTGGGAATTAACCACAAGTTTATTTTGACTTTTCGATTTCCACTTGGGAAATTTCCACGATTTCACGATATACATACTTAGCAAGTTTCTGAATCTAGTTTCTTGTGACATGTTTAATTTAAATATTAGGTTTATATGGGATTAAGTTTATATGAAATTAAATTTATATGAGATTAAGTTTATATGGGATTAAAAATGTGATGTTCATCACAAAGGAAAGTTTTCCATTAAAGGAAAAGCTATTATTTCCGCAATCAGAATTATACAAGTAAGTTGGTCAATTAATCCTGAATTTTTACAGTGCTCCAGCAGCTTATTCGGAATAAAGCATCTATAACGTTTTTGAAAAGACGCTTTGCGAATCAATTTAATCAATTTGAATGAACATAAATTTTGGCTAAACAAATACATAACAACCATGTCTAGTGACAAAATATCTTAACGTTAACGACTGTTAGTGAATATTTAAACCAAAGTACAAAAATGTCTCTAAAAGACTAACAACTATGCTGCAGCACTTAACAGGCTTTATGATGGATAATATACACACGAAGAATTGGATACGGCCGCAAAAGGAAATAGTATACACATTTTATTACATTTTATTTTGTGATATTGACGATTTATGTAATTTTAGTAAATTTTAATTGTTATTGTTATTTTTTTGACTTTTAATGCCCGGCACGGTTTACCGGTGGGTAAGAGGGAAACAAAATACCTCCCTTGGACCAACAAGTAATTCATCGAGTAATTGCCGGTATAAGCAATCCCCTACTTGCTGACCAACGGCTTCGGGCGGAGTTGGTAGGTGGTAGGGCATTCTTTTGTCCTGCGGCTGAGAAACCGGACCCAAAAGCGGAAGAATCAGTGGTTTGGTCAACGGCATAAGAATATAGAAGGCAACGAGAAATCACTATATTAAAGTTCACTTTGAGGATATCTCTAGTACAATCATAATGGATGTACAACACAACACAAACTCGCTCACTGATCATGGACATCGGAAACCAAGATCCGGCAAGAGAGATGATTCCCATGACCACAGGGCCTCTCGGGTCGTTAATATGCAAAATCCCTGTGAAATTCCCAATAACACACCTAAGAAAAATTCCACAAGAATTGTCTGAAGAGAATATCCACTTGGAACGTTAGGAATGGCTCAATCAGGAAAAATCCAATGCACAATCAAAGAAATGGAACGCATGAAAATAGCAATAATTAGCACAAGCGAAATGAGGTGGCCTGACTCAAGTTATAGTGACATAGAAGAATACAGAGCATACTATTCAGAATCAGAAAATGGTAAATATGAAAATGGAGTCGGAATTATCACACATAAAAGTATAGCCAAACATATCAACAACTTCATACCAGTGAACGATAGAATCCTCTTGTTACAAATAAATACGTCACCGATGAACACTAACATTATAAAACTCTATGTACCCACAGCAGACCACAGTGATGAGGAAATATCAGAATTTTACAAACAAATAAGCAACCTTGAGATATACCGATACATGAACTCATTATTGTCATGGGAGATTTCAATGCTAAAATAGCCAACGGAAAAGAAGGGCAACATATTGGTCCTTATGGATTAGGAGAGAGAAATCAACGAGAAGAAAAAATGAGTATCTTTGCAGCTGAATATGACTTAATCGTGCTAAACACATTTTACAAACTACCACCTAGACGCCTGTATACGTGGAAATCACCTAGAGACAACGGAGGAGACGTAATTATAAGAAACCAAATAGACTATACTTGTTAACAAAAGATATCGAAATAGTTTCAACAGTGTTGAAACCTACCCAGCCGTGAGATATTAAAACTGACCACAATCCTTTAGTGGGCGTGTATAGAACCAAGTTAAAGACAACACGCGGAAAAACTAAAAAAACATGACATGAGAAAACTGAAATGTAGTGAAATAAAAGAAATAGTCAGCAAAACAATAAATAGAAAATTCAAAGAAATCGATAATACAACGGAAAGCACATAAGAGAAGATAGAATCCCTTAATAAAACGATAGACGACATTAAAGACAATTTTATGAAGAACGAAGAAGGTAAGAATAAGACATGGATGATGACAGGATCCTGCAGCTGATGGAAGAACAAAGGAAAAACAAGAACAACAACTCTATGTATAAAACACTACAACGAGATATACAAAGAAAGATCAGAGAAACCAAACAGAAAGAACTGGACAAAAAATACCAAGAAATCGAAATTCTACAAAGTAAATACGACGACTTCAACGTGCATAAAAAGGTAAGGGAAATTACAGGCAAATGTACAAACAGAAGAGTAAGTAAACTTGTTAATGACAACGGAGAGGTAACCGTGGACAAAGAGAGTATTGATAATACCTGGAAAAATTACATACGAAATTTATTTTTTGATGAGAGGGAGAACCAGTCCCCAATACCTACGGAAACAGGACCAGCTATACCAGTAGCAGAAACAAGAGCAGCCATAATATCACTAAAAGAAGGGAGAGCTATAGGCTAATAAGTCTAATGAGCCATACACTAAAACTTTTTTTTAAAATTATACATCGCAGAATATACAAGCTAGCGAAGAGAGAATACAAGACACAAAGTTTGGATTCATGAAAGGCGTAGGTACGAGAGATTCACTGTTTAGTCTACAGGTATTATTCAAAAGATGCAGCGATATCTACACCTGCTTTGTGGACTACCAAAAAGCATTTGACACAGTTCAACACCGAAAAATGATGGATGTTCTAACCAAAGCCCAAATAGATGACAAAGATCGGCGTATAATACAAAATGTATAGGTACTGGAACCAATCAGCCAAAATAAGAACAAATCTTAGAGATGAACCGACGGAAGCGATCCAGATTCTGCGAGACGTTAGACAAGGATGTATACTTTCACCTATATTATTCAACCCATATTCAGAGGTAATATTTAGTGAAGCTTTGGAAAATTCGAGCAAACCAACATGGAATCCTTTTAAATGGAGAACACCTAAACAACATCAGCTATGCAGATGACACCGTTACTTTTGCAGACAGTTTAAACAGTTTACAGCAACTAATAAACAAAGTAAATGAAGTAAGTAAAATATTTGGACAAGTAAACACATCAAAGGCTAAATTTATGGTCATCGACAAAAATAAAATTAGAGACGTCCAACTGCTTATCAAGAATACACCAGTGGACCGAGTAAAACAGTTTACCTATCTTGGAACAATAGTAACCGAACAATGGGATCACTCACAAGAAGTAAAATGTAGAATAGAGAAGGCTAGGAGCGCATTCAACAACATTGGTAAACTATTTAAAAGCCAGAACCTTAATCTGTAGATAAAAGTAAGGCTCCTACGATGTTATATCTTGTCTTTATTATACTACGAAGTTTAATCCTCAACACTCACTGAAGCGATGGAGACAAAACTTGAAGCCTTCGAGATGTGGCTATACAGAAGAATCCTAACGATATCATGGACGGACAAGATAACCAACGAGACTGTACTACGAAGAATGGGGAAATCCTTCAAGGCCAAGTATTCGGAAAGCGAGGAATTGGGTGAAGAAGAATATTATGGTTAAAAAACACGAGGAAATGGTTCTCCACAACAACAGCTAATCTATTTAAAGCATCAGTTATTAAAATAATTATAGCCAGAATGATCGCCAATATTCTTAACCAATAGGCACCAAAAGAAGAAGAAGAACATTGGAGACCTGTGTTTTTTACTAATGAGAAAATGTTAAGCATGAGTTTATCGAAGGCGGCAGAGGTGAAAATAGAGAACACCTAAAAGGTGTTCACTAGGGTTTAATCCTGTCATCATACTACTCAATATATACTTTGAAATAGTCTGTGAAAAAGAGTTAGAGAAAATGAAATATAAGTTAACAATTAACCTATCCATATATAAATATATAATAAGGGATTTATTACGGCTGTCGCCGATTCTCCGACCCCAATTTAAATATTTTTCTGTCATATGCAGTTGCCTCTTCTAAGTCTCTTGCCGCCATTGCTTCATCAATATCGTTGCGCCAACTTCTCCGTGGTCGTCCTCTCTTTCTTCTCTCAGGAGGGATCCATTCCAGTACTCTTCTAGACCATCTGTACTCTGGCATTCTTTTAACATGTCCGAACCAGATTAATTGTTTTCTTTCTATGTCATCATTGATATTTCGCTCCATTTTCATTTCGTTTCTTATTTGTTCGTTTCTAACTCTCTCCATTTTCGATCTACTGCAGCTTCGTCTCAGATAATCCATTACTGTCGTCATAAGTTTGTTTCTTCGTTATAAATTGATATGAAATTAAAAACTACCTTGAGTTGGGAATGGTACCAGATCAGATGCAATGCAACCTAAATATAATTTTAAAGAGACGTTTACCTTCCTCTTTCTAGGAAGTGACTAATGGGAGTCGAGTAAAACAAATCTCATAATGGTAGATCAATGCTGGTATACAGACGACTCTAAAACCGATGAAGGAGTTGGAGCTAAAGTATACGGAGAGAAACCACGGCTTGGCCTTAGCAAAAGCCTAGGTAATAACTTTACTATCTTACAAGCGGAAATTTATGCTATAAAGATGTGCCTGCTGGAACTAATAAAGCGAAACTGCAACGACAGATCTATATATTATAGCCAAGCGACAGTAAGTGCACTGGAATCGAATCGGATTGACTCCAAGTTAGTTTGGAACTGTCTTCAGAATCTGATTCAGTATTGAAGAGAATGAAAAAGCGGACCTACTTGCCAGGGGAAGGGCAAACGAAACATTCATACGCCCAGAAACTTTCGTTGGCCACAATAGACCTCTCAGGTCGAGTGGAAGGGTTTCACTCATATTAAACCTAACGTAACCTAACCTGAACCCAACATTAAATCCAGGGATATTAAACCTTATGTATGCTCCGTATTGTTATGTGATAGAGAAAACTTATTAAAAAATATTTTATATTACTTAAAATTTCGTGAGGAACGAAGAAATATCGAGAATAGACAGGTTTTAAATGATGCAAATAAAAGAGAAGTGACATAATTGGACCACTGATTAAGAGGTTCATGATATTCCATACCAAACCTCATTCAGCCAGCTAAAATAGAGGAAAAATGGGGGTCGAAAGAAAACTGATTCGTGACTGCGCAACATCAGAGAATGATGTGGAAGTTCTAACGCAGCGGACATATTTCGACACGCAAAAAAATATCAGCCTCATGGTGAATTCAACTATGAAGAGCCATATACTCCCGTGTCCCATGCGCCAATACATTCGGGCGAAAGACGATTACTTGCGTTTGGACCGAAATCTACTTAGAAAATCGAACAGACCTTATAGCGATCCTGACTAATCTAGACGTTTAAAGTTATGTCGACAACGTACTGGATGAACATGTGGTATCTGGTGCATATGATAAAGGGTGTTTTTTAGAGGTAAATAAATTGACAATAAGTTAAATTGACATGAAATTAACTTTATTCAAAAGACAATCTTTTGACATTATAATTTAAATATGATTTTTGGCATATGACCGCCACAGCTAGCTCTGACGTAGTCTAATCTAGAGGTCCAATTTTTTGACGACTTTTTCCCATATTTGTGGCCGTATATCGGCAATAACCTGACGAATGTTATTCTCTAAGTGGTGAATCGTTACAGGCTTATCGGCGTAGACTAGCGACTTCACACACCCCCAGAGAACATAGTCTGGAGGTGTTAAATCGCACGATCTTGGGGACCAATTCACAAGTCCGAAACGTGAAACTATGCGGTTACCAAACGTTTCTTTCAATAAATCAATGTGGCACGAGCTGTGTGACATGTTGCGCCGTCTTGTTGAAACCACAGCTTCTGCACATCGTGATTGTTCAAATGAGGAATAAAAAATTCAGTAATCATGGCTCTATATCGGTTACCATTGACTGTAACGTTCTGACCAGCATCGTTTTTGAAGAAGTGCGGACCAACGATTCCACCAGCCGACAAAGCACACCAAACAGTCAGTTTTTCTGGATGTAATGGTGTCTCAACATACACTTGAGGATTATCTTCACTCCAAATACGACAGTTTTGTTTGTTGACATAGCCATTCAACCAAAAGTAAGCTTCATAGCTAAACAAAATTCGCTTATGAAAATCAGGATCAACGGTAATCTTGTTTTGGGCCCATTCACAGAATCTACGCCTTGCTAGGTGATCATGTAGCTTCAATTCTTGCAAGAGTTGGATTTTGTAAGCACGCAAACAAAGATCTTTTCGCAAAATCTTCCATAAAGTGGATAGACACATCCAACTGCTGTGCACGATGGCGGATAGACTGATTCGGGTCTTCCTCTATGCTATGCTCTACATCAATAACAACTTTTTCTTTACGCACTCTACTACGTATCTGTGGATGCGTATTATCATTTAGATTTAGAGTAAACGTGGTGCGAAAACGTTCCATGGTTAATCGTATTAATTGCTCTGGTGGACGATTATCTTGACATTAAAATGGACGTAGTGCGCGATACGTATTTCGAACAGAACCATGATTTTCAAAATAAATTTGCACAATTTGAAAGCGTTATTCAGGCGTCAGTCTATTCATGATAAAATGTCAAACCAAACTAAACATAAATCACGTGACAGCTGTCAAAATGGCCGCCAGTTAAGAAAGTGTTACCAACTTACATTTCTATACCTCTAAAAAACACCCTTTATCTACCAATCCTGATTTGTTGTAATGCATGTCAAAGCAAGGTCACATATCGTTGGAGTTATCCGAGAATTTCTACAGAAATACCAAATTTAATTTATGGAATGACCAAGGAAGAGTCCCAACCCAAACCTCATCAATAACTTATGGCATATGCTTGACCGAAGCATTCGAAATTGTCCAGCTACGCTACAGACTTTCCGGAAGAATGGAAAAATATGCAACAGTAAGATATCTAAAGGTATATCAATATACCAAGACTGAGACAAAAAAAAATTAATATTGCAGGAGTGCACGTACATTATTGAGTTACAAATAAACTTTTGTCAAGGTGCCTACACAGAAATATTTGTAAAATTTTTGTTAATTTTCGTTTAATACCATTTCAAGCTAGAAGAATGGTTATTATGAATTTGTTTAACCAAGATTTGTGCTTAGTAAAATTGCATAATTTTATGTTCGTAGAATATCTCCTACTAAAAGTATAGTTTTCCGATAAATTTTCGTAAATTTTAAAGAGCATAGTATTTTAAGCTGACAAAACTTGATAAAAACGTGTATAAACAATCATATGTACAGTGCACAGATTCTAAACATGCCGGTGGGAGATGGCTTCTATGCGTTGTATTGGTGTATGAGAGAAAAAGTTTTCGAAATAATGAAATAACAAATTTTATATTATTATTTGTTATTTCATTTTGAAAACTTTCTCTCATACATCGACTATAATACAGCGCATAGAAGCAATCTTCCACCGGCACATTTAGAATCTGTGCACTGTATGTATTTTGAAATTAGATCCCCAATCGTAATATACAGTATGATGCAAATGTATGGAATAAATTCATTATTTCAGAAACAGACGACTTTAAAAAATCTTAAAACACGTCAATTTTAATTTTTGAATGACCATCAACTGATATATTTATATGTGTTGGACATTATGTCATCAGTGTCGGCGTAATGACGTAGTCTCGCGACAGCTCATTTGAAAGGTCTCTTTATCATATTTTCAACGATGTACTCACTTGAATATTTATTTCTACAGGGTTCACCAAAATTATGAAATTTGTTAAGTAACATGGAATTGCAATAAATATTCATTCACTGAACTAAAGTACACTAAGGAACGCCACTGGGAATAAAAGAAAATAGTGTTTTTTGCTGGTTCCGAAAAAAAAAAATACATTTATAATAAACAATGCTATAATACATAATAATCTGAAATTAATATATTATAGTAAGTAATAATATTGTAGTAAGTAGTTATTTTTCAAAAAAAATTTAAATCAATGTTGTCATTGACTCGTCTTTATTTGTCAATGACCTGTGAATCTGTCAAACAATAGACGTCAAATTTTTACTCTTCGAGTTTTTTGCCGACATTAATAACAGCATTTACAAAAATGAAACTAGTGAGGACTCAAGCAGAAGTTCGTAATTTATTTAATGCTAAATACCTCAATCGCGAACCAATTACTCGATCAACAGTAACTAAAATTGAAAAGATATTTAGAGAAACGGGCCATGTTAAAGATCTTCCGAGAAGTGGTAGAAAATCAATATCCGAAGCCAAGAGACTGGACGTTGTACTGGCGTTTCAAGAAAATCCCCATACCAATTCTAGACAGGTCACACTAGATAATAATGTCCACCAATCAACTGTTGTAAGAGTAAAAAAGGAGAAGTGGCATCCTTACAAAGTATATCTGGTCCAGGAGCTATTAGAAGATGACTTTGATAGAAGAATCGAATTCTGCGAAACCGTTATGGAAAAATGTAACAGAGATCAGGGTTTCATACAAAAGGTACTTTTTTCTGATGAAGCGTCTTTTATGCTGAACGGTCACTTAAATCGCAAGAAATATCGATACTGGGCAAGTAAAAATCCACATTGGATGGAAGAGTATAGGACACAATATTCCAAGAAGGTGAATTTTTGGATCGGCATTATAAACAATCAAATTTAAGGCCATCTTTTTTTGAGGAAAACTTCTTTTCTGCTTCTCGTTATCTAGAATTTGATTAAAATTGACATTTTTTTTTAAAGTCGTCTGTTTCTGAAATAATGAATTTATTCCATGCATTTGCATCATACTGTATATACCTATAATCGTAGTATATATTTCAATGTATATTATATATATATATATATATATATATATATATATATATATATATATATATATATATATATATATATATATATATATATATATATATCTTCTTCTTCTTAGCCTTCTGTCGTCCATGTTTGGACATAGGCCTCTCCCAACTCCTTCCATCGGTCTCTATCCTGAGCAACATATTTCCAATTTCTTCCGGCTATTCTCTTAATATCATCAACCCATCTCATCTGTGGTCTTCCTCTTGGTCGTTTACTTTCGTAAGGTCTCCAATGTTGTATTGTAGTATTCCAACGTTGTTCTTTTTGTCTAGCAGTGTGGCCCGCGAAGCTCCATAGCTCCATATATATATATTAGTGATTAGTGAGTATTCCAGCTCGTACTAAAATAATTGGTGAAATATATGGAAAAACCAGAACTATGGTTTGTTGTAATTATTAGAAATTATATTTATTATTTTACAATTATTAGGTAATTATAAAATTCTAGTATATGTATAATTATTCTGGTTTGGCGCAGTTACAAGTAAATATAAAACTATCATCATAAATCTGGTCGGTCGGTTATAATTACAATGCACAATAATAAGTTGTTGGTGATTATTAATTTCATTATCAGCAATTATGTATTACTTTACTTCAAAAACACAAAACCCGCGCATCTATTCCACAAACATATCAGTCCGACCAGATAACTGTATATTTACAAGTGCAAATGAATTTACATAACATCAGCGTATCATACTCCAATTTAGACAAGGTAAAAATCTCTTAATAAAAGAAGTCTTTCATTATTGCCGATTACTTATAACAGATCATATCTATTATCTATCTACATAGTCCAGAATATCCATCCTTAGTTAACAGTATCCTATATATTCCTCAATTTTTTCCGACTGTTGTCTATATCATGTATTTTGTGTTGCAAGTAGGGTCCTGCGAAATTCAACTCGCATTCAGCTAAATTTTCTTCGCCCTTAGTTTCGTAACGATTATCCATACGATTATCTGCAATATCTCCACTTTCTTTTGCTTTTAGTGAATTTATTCATATTCTCCCTGTGAGATTTCATGTTTATGTGTGGTATATAGGTACGATAAACATTATCGATGGTTATAGTTCTGCTATTTACAATTAAAATAAAACTGATATGGCTCCTATCAGAAGTATTATTTTACGAGATAATTAATATAAAATATATATATTGTTTTACAGTCTTTGATTATTTATTCTAATAAAAATGCTAAAATACTAAATATATATACCTATATATATGTATATCCAAGGAGAGTGCAAATGCACCCCAAGTATTATTTTAATTATTCACATGCTTTAACATCTGTTTATAAAGTACAGTTGAAATATAGACATACTTATATATCTAAAATATTTATTATTTATCTAAGACTACAAAAACGAATAGAACAATGGATTAAAAATATCAATAAAATATAATGTTATTATTAAATCAGAAATTTAATCACCACACTTATTCCACACAGTTTTATTTTTTAAATGCTCTATCATACAAATTGATTGCACCTTATACAACACTTTTCAAGATTTTCTGTCCTTATTTCTGTTGCATAAATAGGCATGCTATTTACTGGAGGCAGTTGTTCTTCTCTTAAATCTAGTTCTGACAGGATAGCCTTTATGTGATATTTTATTATAGAATGCAATGATTTTTCACGATTTTATCTGCGAATCATATTTTTTCTAGTCAACTCTTCCCATAGTTCAAAAAAAAAAACATTCCTCTATTATCAAAACGATTCTTTTTCCAACCTGTGTTGTTTTAGTCCAAAGTTTATAAGCACTGACGCCACCACATACGTGCAATAAATAAAAAAATAGAAAATTTGGTCATTGGGCACCGATTACTTTTTCTTTTTATTAGTTATTTATTAATGTTTCCGTTCTTCTCTTGTTTCAAAGTTGTCAAATGTTAGAACACCCATCATCTGTTGAAATCTATTGCGTGATAGTGCGGCTATTGCCACTGGTCGACATAAAGATATTTTTGGCTTCACAGCACACATACTGTTTCCTTAGTAGAGTGTAGTGCTTCAAAAATTATAAGCAAACCAATAAATGCTTCTATTTCTTCTTGCAAAATAGGATTAAAGTTCATTCCTTTCTTTGAATATTAACTATTGGCTCTACTACTTGTTTACTTTTGATACTGCAGGTCTGAATAGATCTACAGAACTGCATTTATACCACTTTCTCAAATTACTAGCACTGTTGCCTAATGTCAAATCATTAAAATCACTATTACAGTGATTTGTTGAATGTCTTCATTTACGTATGTAGGTACATTCTAGATATGTTCTAACTATTTTATTGTTGAATGTCCCCATCTACGTAGGTATCCATATGTCATCAGGTACGTTCTAGATATTTTATTGTCGAATGTCCCCATTTACGTATCTAGGTACGTTCTAGATATCTCTAAACCATCAAGTAGGTTCTAGAACCATATTACGTCCTCAGGTACGTTCTGGATACAAATTTTTTTCGTAAAATGTACCTATTGAAGTACTTATTGAAGCATTGGAAATGTGGATTCATAGACGGATGCTTAAGATACCTTGGACAGCAAGAAAAACTAACGAGGAAGTACTAAGGAGGGTAAACAATGATAGAGAATTGCTAAAGAAAATGTCTTATCTGGGACATATAGTGAAATGAACTGATCCTTAAAGGCAAAAGAGAAGGCCGTAGAGGTGTAGGAAGAAAACAGGTTTCTTGATTAAAAAACATTCGTGAGTTGACTCGATAAGCCTTCGCAATGGTGATCGCGGTTACCGAATTCGTAATATGTATTCGAATGAATACCGGATCGTGAGTGATCACGACGCGATGGCGTTCATGATGCCGACCGCAATTCGACTCGTCTGAAACAAACCAGTGAACCAGCAGATACTGGTCGCGACCTTTATTAAAAATGGATATCGAAAAACTTTTAAACTTGTAAAAAATATGATATATTGTTCGAACTGTCCAACTCATATTACAAGAACGTACGTATTAAAAAATAAAATTATTCTGTAGCATCAACTGGATCCCTAAAATTTTTTTGTTGTTTGGTGAGTTGTTGTTTTTGTCTAATCTAAAATTTCATCAAAACTTTCAAAATTCGTTCTAAAATATGTATAGAAACGGTTCTCATCTCTGCGAAGTTCTGGGCACAATTTATTAAATTCACCTTGTTGCTTGCACCTCAAGTTAATGTGATGTACTCAAACATCTCTTTTTTTTTCTGCAAAATAAACTATATAAATATCTGCATTTGTAAATGGAAAAAAATTGAATGCCTTCGCACACTTTTGTAAATCGGACATTTTATAAACTATATTTCCAACTGTATTTGAAATTGCAGGTCACTATCGGTCAAAAGTGTTCGCTTCTACAGAAACCGAGATCGTCATCGCCAACATTTACGCGAACGCGGTCGCTTAGATGTGTTCTCCGCTTATTAATTTCGAAATTTAGATGGTCTACTCATTTTTACTTATATACACGAATCCCATATACTTAGACCCATGCAAAGCTAGCACATATAACACACTGTTGCAGCAGCGAGTTTGCCATTATCCTGCCTAATCCTGAGGTTTGCTACACGTTGCGGCCAGTAAAGATTTTTAATGATGCATAGGTCTCTATCATCATACCTACCTACTGAAGAATGACTATCATTTCAGTATGTTTTACTCGATCAACGGCAACAAAACACATATAAACGGGATGGCCGACAACTCTGCATCTCTGTACCAAAACCTGAATACTAAATAGTGCTTCTCTGGTTCCAAGGTTATTGCGGAACCCAAACTGCGTGTCACTAACTTCTTCTATTTTTTGGTACATCCTTGAGTGCAAAATTCGAAGAAATATTTTTAAAACATGGATCATCAAACTGATGGTTCGGTAGTCACATTTGCTTTTTTAGGTATCGTCACAAAAGTCCAAAACAGCCAATCTGTTGGAATATAGCCAGTTTCAGAAATTTTATTAAAAAGATGAAGGATATATTTTTTACCTGAACTTTCGAAGAGCTTTATTATTTGACTCGTTATTTCATCCGGCCTTGCCGCTTTTCTGGTCTTTGCTAATCTTATTGGTTGTTCAATTTCGTCCATAGTTATGCTAGGTCCTGCACTACTTCTTTAATTTCAAGATCTGGACTTTCATCATTAAACAGTTCCTCAATGTAGTCTTTCCGTCTGTCTATTTTATCCAAATCAGTGATAATCAGTTTGCCGTCTTTATCAAAGATAGATATATTTGTGGCTCTTTCTAATGACCGGGGTTTATCGAGCACGTGACCTTCCCATTACAAAATAATCTCCAGTGGGAAGGCCACTGGTCGATAAACCCTGTCCATTAGAAAAATATGAAAGGACTGCTCGCATCTTTCTTCTCTGTCACACTTGAGAAACAGGTTTAGATAGCAGCGCGTAGTCTAGGTATTATCTATAGACATAAAATACAGACTGACTGTTGCAATATAGCCTCGTTCCCCTGTGCGACAAAGAAAACTAACGTAAAGCAGTCGCTGCATCTCTTTCTAATGGGTTGGGTTTATCGGCCACGTGACATAAATGACCAATGGAAGGTCACGTGGTCGATAAACCGGTCCGCTAGAAAGAGAAGTAGGGATTGCTTTGCGTTAGTTTTCTCTGTCACACTAGGGGAACGGGTCTGAATTGCAACAGTCAGTCTATTTGTATTACATGTCTATGGTATTATATGTCTACGATTATAACTAACCTATAAATGTTTATTATAAACATTGACATATTAAGATCATTCAGAATTTTTTGAAAACGATTTCAGCATTTAAAATCAAAACGCCAAAACAAATGTAAAATGTAATTCTCATTACAATCAATTCAGTAAATATTTTCCTTAGCTTTGTATCCAACTTATTGACAATTTTAAAAACAAAAACCAATTTAATAAAAAATATATTTTTAAATTATTTTATTCAATTCCAAACTAACTTATATCCAACGGTATAAACTAATTCCTGTTTCCACTCTTACTTTCTGAGGAATAAAAGTAGTTATTAGTTTACAGTAGCTGATCATTCCTTCCTTCAAATTATCTAAGCAGTTGATATACTTTAGATTTTAGTCATCCTCACAGAAAAAAGAAAATTATTTAAATCGGGGAATATGATTGACTCTTTAATAATTTACGGAAAGTTATTATTGAAAAACTGTCGCTTTGATAATTGAGAAATTGAATTGTTCTGTGTAATTTTACCTTATACTTGGAATTAAATAAAAAAGAACTAGATATTTTTTTTCTGATATTGATAATTATTTTAAGCATCAAATAGTTGAATACAGAACTAAATAATTGTTTAAATAAAAAGTCGCTCGACTATCTTTCTCATTTGAAATGCTTGATATGTACGCCGGTGTGCACGATAAGTGACACAATGTAAACTTTTACATAGAAATATGTTCGAAAAACCGAAATTGACGATTTTTTTACAGTCCCACTACGATTACTAATGGCCCGTTTTCAATTGAGTGCAGTGTACGCTTAATTAAAAAAAAATAGTATTCAAAATCACCGGTTATTTTCACCATTATAAGTAAAAAGTTTCATGTAATTAAGATTGTTGTACATAAGTATTACTCATATAAGTATTTATTACATAAAAAAGAAGGGTACACCAATGGGATACGGTTTCCATAGAGACGATAAGTATTCTCTTATAACTGTTAATCTATACGTTGTTTGGTACATACATATTTTGTAACAATAATGAGTTTGTCATGTATAAAGGATGCAGGAGGAAATTAATATTCAAAATGAATATTAAATAAGATGCAATAAAACGAGTGAGACTTCATTAATTTTTATTTTGAATTAGAAAAGTTAGTAAACACATATTACAGTTTCAGCTTCCGTTTTAAGTCGTGATTAGGAATACTATAAAGATTCATATTCTTTTATTTGCGAAGAGGTCCACGTCAATTTTTTTTATATTATTATTTTTAAATATTCAATTTATTATCTATCTTAGTAGGTACTACTTAAAAACAATATAACTGTCTAAATCTAAACTTTAGATTTCAGTACATAATTTATAAAGCAGCTATACCTAGTGTTTTAAAAAGCGTGCAATAACAAAACAGATATCCACAAGGAAACTAAATTACTGTAGTTGGCTGTATACCATGTATCACAAAAAAATTGTATTTAAAAAACTTCCTTTATAAAAGGTATAATAATAATAAAAACCCTATCGGGCTACATCACAGAACGTTTTTAACGATAAGACTACCAAATACAATTGAAATACTATTACAAAAATAATACCTCAATCAACCATGGGAGCGTATCGTCTATTCTTCGCCTAGCTCAGTCTTTTAAGTGTGAATTCATCTTGTCTTAAACTATGAATTCAACAATGAACCCTTAGCTGGTAGCAAATAAAACAATGATTTAACTAATCATACTTATTTATTTAAAATAAAGAATAATATTTAAGTAGCAAAAATAATCCTGCCTAATGCTATACATTAAATAAATTTGAATGATACTTGTGACATCGGTGGGCTGCTTGCTTATGTGGCCTCCAGATTATGAGGTTAGGTCCTGCAGAGCATGTGGGTAGGCCCTACTGACAGCTGCAGTTATTCCATATTATTCCCATAAGTAAACATATTCCATAAAATATATTCAGTAAAATCTTCAATAAATTCTCCAATAAATCCAAATAAAATGTTCTAGAAATATCCCATAACCCAAGAGAATTCTGCAGACCATAAAAATGAAGCTTATAATAATTCCTACTTTCTTTTATAAATTTTAATTACTGACAAAAAATAATATTCCCACTACGAAAAGTGATTGACAGAAAGTAAGTGGGAGATTATAATGAAGTATAGTACAGATGTCATAGGATGTATGCCTATGATGGAATTAGCTCTTCTGTCAATATAGAACAGAATATTTACTAGCGGGTAGAAAGAGGGCGAATATTTATTCTACCGGAAAGAGAGAGGGTGCCAACTACTTTTTTGAAGAAAAAATAGTAAAAAAGAAACTGAAGGTAAAGGAATTAATAAATTAATAAATAAATTAAAATAAAATAATTTTTTAAATATAAATTAACAAAAGATGTGACGTTTATAAAGTTACACGTTTTCGGAATAACTATTCCATCATCAGTGCTATCTGGATGTACATGTTTAAAGCTTACTAAATATGTGGGTTAAAACTCTTTAAATGTAGTTTGATTAACTTTGAATTACATATTTGATATTTAAAAACTATGATATTTAAGTTACAAGAGGAATTGATCACATGGCAACGTACGATTCCACTGGGGTTGCTAGTCCTTAGACGAACTGTCTGTGAGGACTTGTTGATAGCAAATGATAACAAATTACAAAACAGATATGGTAATCATCGCACCCAAAATAAGGTACAACTAATTTTTTTTGTTCTCACGGCAGTTATTGTGTTTCAAACTATCTTTGACAGTTTATCACTAGTACACGTGGGTACTTATGTCAATAGTTTGTTCAATAAAATATTTAAGAATATTTCAAATAACGGCCCGAAATTGTGTAACTACTAATTAATTGTGACAATTAGTATACCTTAAAGATATTATTAATTAGCGTATAGCGCTTAGACGTTACAGTGTTAAACCTAATCGTTAAAGCATTCATAGGTGAGAGACTGTTAACGCAATCCGCACACGGGTAGTTATCCAAGCGAGGCGTAAGTGGCCGCTCATAACGAGGCGCCGATCCTCGCTCAGGCCATAGGATCGTAACTATTATCGATCGATAGGTAAAATAAATGCATTATTTTAAATGGGAGCGTTCACTGTCGATGCTATGCTCTAGACGAGTATACGATGCGATGGTTATGCATGGCCATTACAACACTAATAAGGAAGCGAGAACCGCTAACGGATCTATGGTTTTAAGAAAGCCTATTATTCGATTAAGTAAGAGATTTGTTACCCGAATTTGTCCCCGTTTTAGAGAGATGATATCTGAGTGAACAATATCATGTGAGAACAAGTGTGATAACTCTGTGTTCAATCTTCTGAAGCTCTAAGAGTATTATTTTCGTAGCTAGCCGAAGGTTGAATTATTCTTCGCGCATGCTCTTGGTCCGGCGTATTTGTTGTCAGTAGGTTTGCTAAGTTTCTTTTCCCATTTTTAGAAATCCTCCACTATCCCTGGTCTAAAAAAATGAGTATTAGTTCCTTATTTAGCCAGACTAGCAGCACTATCACTACCAACAATTCCTTATGTCCTTGCACCCAAAACGAAGTAACATGTTGTGCTTCGCCAAGGGCTTTTTAAGTGCCTGTTTGGAATTACAGCTGTTTGCAGTTCTTACAGACTATTAAGTTGTAGACTTTAAAGTATTTAGTACCGCTTGACAGCAGTACTGCAGATTGCGTATATTCAATTTAATTTGCGTATTTCTTTACTATAAAATAAAACTTTCCAATAGATGAAGAAGTTAGCTTTGAATCTATTCGGATAGGAACAAAAATTAATTAAAAAAAAAAAAATAGGTCGTAAACTTTTTGAGATTTTATTAATTATTTTTATTAGGAGCTACTGCAAATCCATATATATAAAACACACTAACCAAAAAAAGCGATTACAATAATTATCAAATCTCATGAACCAAACAAATCACATTCTCAATCAGGCGATTAGACATTAATAAAACAAGTAAGATAATTTTGAGGATAGTTGTTACGATGGGAAAATAATTATAAACTTTATGTTGTAATTAATGCCAAACGATTGTATAAATTTAATGGAAATTATGTGAATAACATAAAAGAAATGTTATGTTTCGACATACGTTAAATAATTTCGTTTTATAGAAATTGAAGTTCTGCGTTCTTTTGCATATCCTAGAAATCCAATTAGTGTTCTGATGTTTAATGTAATTAGGTAGTACAGTTAGTGCACGATGTGAATAAGAAAACCAAAAGCTCGTGTAATAAACTAATTATATAAAAGAAACATAAAACTAAATAACAGACAAGGACAAAAAACTACCAAAATGATTAGATTTAAATTAGGAACTTATTCGTCAGGTAATATTTGCCACCTAATAAAAGTACAAAAGTTATCTTAATATCAGAATAATAACTTAAGAAAGCGTTAAGAAGAATTTACAGGCTGTTTCAAAAAGGTATGTCATAAATTATATTATATAGTTTAGAAAACCCTACAAAAACTTATGAGACATATATGGAACCAGATTGGCTACATATAGTCTCTAGAGTTTCTCTTTTGTACCCAAACGAAGAATTGTGGGAAGCTACACTAAAAACGAAATCATTGTTTCGTACAATCCATGGAAGCTCTTTATGAAAAAACTTAAAATCTTTTAACAGCTGACACAGAAAACTTTAGCTCAGCTTGAGAATACCACGATACCATTTGAGGTACTCCTATGTCTCAGTATTGTTGTTCGTTTTTATTCTTGTGTTTTCTCCTTTTCGATATTAATGATTTTATTTATTATGTTATCGATTGTTTACTTTTAGGGGACGTATCGCCCTCCAGTTGTTGTTTTATGGTGTTCCTCAGGATCTTCTATAACTCTCATCTGTCGTTACATTTCGATTCTTTTGTTTCATTTTTTCACACTCCTGCGCGATCCATTACATCGATCAATGCATTCTGTTCATGGCCAGCGATAAGAAAGCTATGCTTCCAAAAAGGTTTACCTTTAAACGATCTTGTTTATTCCTTTGATTACATTCGTGACCAAAAGATCCGCTGTATATGTTACAGAAGTAACCAAAAAAACTTATACGTGTTTTAGATTACTTTACTTAATTTCTTTAAATTTGTATTAAAAAATAAGATAATTATAAACAAGTTTTGATGTGAGTTCCTTCCAAACTATCCGTCTGATAGCTTCTGGATTAGAAAAAAAGTTAATAACTCATCTCAGATTAAATTGTAACATCTATTAACACGAGAAATAAATAAAGACTTCACATACCGTTAAATGTTGTGCTACTGCGGCTACATATAGTTCAGAATTTTATTTGTTTCAAAAGGCATTAAGTCCTTTACAACCGCAAGAGAACTCTAAGAATGTCTGTTATGTTTTGAAGGCAGAACTACAGCAAATACTCTCTACAACGTTGCTCTCAAAATACCAAAAATATTTCAATGTACCAGTGTTAGAATAAAGACGAGAAATTCTTCAAGAAATATACGAATGTAAGGTTAACAAAGAAATTTATATTATTAAGCAATATATGACACAAGTAAAAAATACTACCCATATAAAATATTGTCTATTTCCCCCTATTTCTAATAAAAATATTTTTCTCGTTTGATATATAACTAAAGAGGAGTACAAGAATTATTGAGATCTATTGCAACCATAATTTTTTAATGATTGCCAAAACTTATAGACTAAATTTAGTGTTAATAAAATGGTAGATGTTATCTGGATATTGGGAAAACGCATTATTAAGAAAACACATTATTATCAGTTAAAAATTATTATGAACGTTTTCTTGAGAGGCGACAAGCATGATTTTAAACGTTGAAAGATCCATTTAACCAATCTAGTTCAATTACCTATGGAAAAATGCAAACGAATAAAACCTATTGTGGTAGGGAAAAACAAAACGAGTGTTGCTGACATTATTGAAAACCATATATACGTACCTTGAGTACTTTCAAAAAAGAAGATTTTCTCATATTGAATTATATGTTAATTATATTATCATGGCGAGTTTATATGCTTATAACAATTGAAGGGCTTGGGGGAAAAAGGTAACAAGCCACATAAATCTAAAAAATTAGATTTCCTCTAAAAGATACCTGCAAGTGTGCAACGAAACTGCTGATCAATTATTTCAGCTATTGATAAAGAGATGGCGCCTCTATACGCGAATTTCTTTCTTTACAATTGCCAAAATTCAGAACTTTTGGGTTAGAAAAGGAACATGCCACAGGCGATTTTCGAGATGGATGACTATAAATTACGCCGAGCTAAAAGAAAAGTTGATTTTGAGATTAGTAGTGGAAGTGAATTCTCTGATTTTGATTCAGATGACGATCTGAATGATAAAGATTACAGTGTTACTGAAAGTGACTGTTCAACAGAAGGAGTTACACATATATTGGTAAGTTTATTTCTATGCGGCTTATTGTGTGTGGCTTATTACCTTATTGCTAAAAATTATACATCTTTTTTTTTCAGGACGAAAATGAGTCCAACGATCCCTCGGATCAGAAACAAGATATTTCTAGAGGTTATCCAAGTTTTCCAGAAAATTCAACGCCCTCACGCTGGAGAAAAGTTCATTCTAAGAAAAGGGACCGGGAGAAAACAAGAAGAAATCTGGGCCATGGGTACAAAACATACCAAAGGACTGAAATGGAACCTAAAGCTATTGGAGAAACATGTAAATGCAAACACAAATGTAGAACAAGCCTGATGGGGAAAGAAGAAGAAATTTTTCATGTATTTTGGAATCTGGGGACTCGACAGCAACAAAATAACTACTTATTTGGTAGAATAAAATGCATTCCCAAAAAAAGAAGTTACCCAAAAAAAATCAAACGCCAAACATCTTGTAGAAGTGTATCATTTAAATATTATATAAAGATTAATGCCACCGACAAAGAAGTATGCAAATCTGAATTTTTGGCAGTTCATGGTCTCCAGCAGTCAAAAAAGCGGATATATGATATCTGTTGCCAAATAAAGGAAGGAAAGTCTACTCCAAAAACTGATAAGCGAGGAAAACATCCGAACAGAAAAAACAAAATATCTGAAGAGAGAATTCTGTCCATTCATCGACATATTCAAGAAATACCCAAATATTCCAGCCATTACAGCAGGCAAGATAACCCCAACCGCACTTACATCAATCACGATTTGTCCATATCATCTTTATATACAGATTATTATATACCTTGGTGCAATGCCAAACATATTGTCCCAGTGAAAGAAAATTATTACAGAAGAGTTTTTTGTTCGCAATATAATATAGGATTTAAACTGCCAAAAACGGATACATGCCAAACATGCGATTCATACAATGTCTCGCTCGAATCAAATAAAGAAAATGCTGAAGAATGTCAACAAATTAAGTTAAAGTTACAGTTGCATCAAAGAAGGGCTGAGGCAATGCAACAGGACTTGATAAAAGAGTCTGCACATGCCAAATTAACAGACGAAAAGAAAGTAATTTCATTTGATTTACAACAGGCATTGCCAGTGCCGAATTTGACTGTGGGAAAAGCATTTTATTTGAGAAAGGCATGGATGTACAATTTGGGCATCCATAACTGCAACAGAGAGCAGGGGTACATGTTCACTTGGACTGAAAATGTGGCAAAGAGGGGTAGTGATGAAATTGCCAGTGCACTACTGAAATATATCGAAATGTTCCTAACAAATACTGACAATAAAGAGCTTATCATTTACACCGATAACTGTGGGGGTCAAAATAAAACCTGGGCTCTGATGTCAGTATATATACAACTAGTCAGAGAAAAACAGTTTTTGGCTATCGAACATCGTTTTCTTGTAAGTGGGCATACATTTGAAGTTATCAAGATGCAACAAAAAGATTTTATTTCCTTTGACGAGCTGCAAAGGCAAACTAACAAAAAACAGACGACAGACGAAAAAGAACCTTTACGTTTTAGTCAAGTTAGATGTTTTAGATTTGAGGCGGATAAACCCAACACAATACTTGTGAAACACTTTTTAAATGAAGAGTTTAAATGGGTCAATATTGGTAAGCGAGGAGTAAAAGATGGAAATTGAATAAAAAATCTAAGAGATCTTCCTCCAAAATATAGCACATCTGTACCTTATAACGAAAATAAGCTAAAAAATTTAAGGAACTCATGCCTTATATTCCTTTAGTTTATCACGACTTTTACGTTGAGCTGGGCGTTCGACAACAGTCAACAGACCTCGCGGAAGATCCGGAAACGGAGAATTTTGACTTGGACGAGTAAAATAGAAACATCGTCTTAGATAAGGAAATCTTACAACAATGTTTTTGTAAAAAAGGAGTAAGCCACGTTACTCAAGAAAAATATTTTTTGTCTTTTAGTTAAGAGTTCCGTTTGTTTTTTTTTAGTTTCTAAATTGCTTATATTCAGAATAAAGCTTCATTTAAAAAAATATTGTTGTGTTATAATAAAAACTCTGATTTAAGGATTTGATTGAAAGTTTCAAACTAGGTTTTCTCCATTTTCTACTTTTGTGGCTTGTTACCTTTTTCCCCCAAGCCCTTCAATTATAAGAATTCACACAGAATAGTGGGAGGACGAGAATAATCTGGTTGTACAAGAACTGTTGAAGAAACTAAAGCTTCCTTGATAGCGATAAAAGCATTTTCAGCCTCGGGTGTCCAAACTATGGATTCCTTCTTTTTCTTTCATTTCAAAAGATCGTTGATGGGGGAAACGAGAGTAGAAAAGTCTTTGACGAAAAGTCTATACCATGAGCAAAGACCAATAAAATGTTTAATCTCTGTGGTATTGGTTGGACGAGGATAACTAACCATTGTTGAAATTTTATCTGGATCAGATCTGAGATAGTTATCACCCACAATATAGTCTAAATATTTCAAAGATGTTTTGAAAAACTCACATTTTCTACATTTATTGTCAGGTTAGCATCTTTCAATTTGTCTTTAGCTTGTGTTTAAAAAGCAATGTGCACTTCTGCAGTGGAGGATCAAACAATGATATCGTCTAGATAGGTAAAAATAAACAGTTCAAATTCGTGACCAAATATTTGATCTACTAATCTCTGGTGTCTCAAACACTTAAAAATACAAAATAAAATAATAACCACAGATAAAGATATTACAAACCTTTTAGCGGATATTTACGAAAGCCTCTCAATCGACAAAAATCTCCGTGCAGACTCTTCACGAATCCATGAATCAATGAAACCACTTCATGCTTGAGAAACGAAAGTCTCACCTATCTGGCTTTCGTCGCACATTGGCCTTGTCGGTAACGAAACTGTCGATTGACATGCTAAAGAAGCGGTTACTTCATCAATCAGCCAAACAACTCAGCAAAGACCTTAAAGTTAAGTTTAAAAAGTTAATCCTAGAATCTTGGCAAGCTTGTTGGAACAACTGTGATACGGCCCTACGCAGAGTTCAACCTAAAATTACCCGGCCAAGTCTTACTAACCTCGCAACGAATCACGGATAACAAGAAGACTACAAATTTGTCCATACAAGATTGACACATGGCTACTTAATGTCCACCGATGAACGTCCAACTTTTCAACAGTGCAATTTTGTTCTTACCATAAATCATATATTAACGGACTGCCAACAGTACACCAGCCCATACCCCAGTTACATAACGGCTTTATATAATACATAATATTACCAATTAAATAATTTCTTTCCAAAAAGTTATTAGAAGAGAACTATCTGTATGGTTTCCACAAAATAAACGGTTCAAGACAAGAATGAATTGTATTATTTTACGAATTTTTTTTATCTATTGTGTTAATAACACAATGTAAGTATATAATCATGATATTGCCATGAGCTTATTTTTTTTTATTTTCATTGTATAAGGGCTTAAAACCTTTACATAAGATACATATAACAGCGTGTTATATATTATTAAAAAAACTAGAAACACATAATTTCCCAACATTTTGTTGATAGATGATTAGTAGTCTTTGCATTTCCGTTATTACAGGATACGTAAATTTACATATTCTATGAAAATAAACATGTTATCAACTCATTAGCAATAACTGGGTGCTTACTTGGTCATAAATTGTAACAAAAATAAATACCTACTTGTGGATATAATGTATTCAAATCAATAGTATGTTAATATACCTGTACATATGTGAAAGGCCGAGAGGTCTTAGCGGATAAGTTCGAATCTGATCCTTCACATAATCAAGATCAATTTGACGAGATTAATAAAAACATAAATAAAAACCTTCTTGCAGCAGGACTACAGGTACCAAAGAAAACAAGGACTAAAGAAGTACCCGTATTTCTTGCCTTCGTCGACTATGAAAAGGCGTTTGATAGTACCGAGATGTGGGCCATAGAACAAGCTATTAATAATTATAGAATAAATTCGAGATATAGGCAACTAATACATAATATATATGAAAATGCAACTATGATAGTACAACTAGACGAAAATACAAATCCCATCCCCATTAAGAGAGGAGTGAGACAAGGAGATGTAATATCGCCAAAGCTTTTCAACCTAGCCGTAGAAGACGTCTTCAAAACTACAAATCGGTCAACCTATGGCATTAACATTAATGGCAACAAGTTAAACCACCTCAGATTCGCTGACGACATAGTGATTATAGCGAGCACATTCGAGGAACTGCAAATTATCATGGGGGAACTAGCAGCTAGCTCCCAATACGTCGGCCTAAAAATGAATATGAAAAAAACAAAAATAATAACAAAAACAGATGACCCCAGACGTATAACTATAAATTGCAGTGAGATAGAACAAATCTAGGAATATATCTACCTAGGTCAAATCCTGAAACTTGACAAAGAGAACCAAAGTGCGGAAATTACTAGAAGAGCAAGACTAGCATGAGCAGGATTTGGAAAACTTAGTTGCATACTTAAGAACCGCAAAATACCCCAATACTTGAGGAGCAAAGTGTTCAACCAATGCATCCTTCCTATCATGACATATGGATGTCAAACCTGGACCGTAACCAAGGCAAACATGAATAAACTAGCCACAACAGAAAGAACAATGGAAAGAGCAATGTTAGGTATACGACTGTCAGATAAAAAGAGGAACGACTGGGTAAGATCCAAAACAAAAGGACATAACAACAAAAATTGCCAAACTTAAATGGAGCTTCGCGGGCCACACTGCTAGACAATAAGACCAACGTTGGAATACTACAATACAACATTGGAGACCTTACAAAAGTAAACGACCAAGAGGAAGACCACAGATGAGATGGGTTGATGACATTAAAAGAATAGCCGGAACAAATTGGAAATATGTTGCTCAGGATAGAGACCGATGGAAGGAGTTTGGAGAGGCCTATGTCCAAACATGGACGACAGAAGGCTAAGAAGAAGATGTGAAAATTAAAAAAATACCGACACCTTTACCCAACCATTTCTCGAAATTAAGAAATAATTAATGTAACTTATTTCATCAGGTTTAACCTAACTTAATATAAGGTCGTGTGCCAATTAATATCCGCACTGTTTACTAAAACTGACTAAAATTACTAAAAGACTGTAAAATCGCCCATCCAGGCTTGTAGCTCATTTGCTTTTCAACAAAAATTTATACCAATAACTGAACTGACGTTAAGCTCAAATATAATTCGAGCGTTTGGACCTTACACGCGTGTCATATGCCTATCACAATTTAAATTTAGTTATATAAGAATTTTTTTAAGATTGTAAAATCTAAACAATTACAGTTTTAAAACTCTCATATCAATTTCATTAAAATGAATATAAGAACAGATTTATGCACGTGAGCTTTAGCCATAATGATTAAGAATTTGTCTAAATCACTATCTGGAGTACGATAGACACTGATAAGCTGCACATTAGATTTATTTAATAAAATATCTGTAATCTCACAGTGCTATTCAGAGGCTTTCAAGATTCAAAAGATTAAATCTTACGGTACTTACACCTCCATAAGACTTGACCATCCTGTAAAATCCAGAAACCGTTTTATATCCCTTAATATAAACAGTATGTAGCTCATCAGGTATAAGACAGTGCTCATCAAGACAAGATCAACTAAAACATTACTGAGCAGTACTTCAAAATCCAGAAAAGAGTTACGCAAGATCTTTAAATAATTTTTAACTTTAAAACACTTTTTAGACAGGATCCAGTCATAATGGCATTCTCCTCTTCAGAAAAAACTTTAATACTACTACACCATTTGGCTAAACATCTTTGTTCTAGGCTCTCTTTAAGTTTTCTTAATTAATGGTAACTCTAGTAGATCACAGACGACACCATATTAATGATAACGGTAAATGATAAAAAGCATAACATACCGCAAAATAAAATTAAGTTAAAAAAATTAAAGATAAAATCGCAGCTTGTTATAACGCAAGCTAAAAAGAACCAATGACAACAGTTTGTATCGGAAATAAATAACACAATAAGAGACAAAAAAACACAGAAAAATTTGTGGTAATCCACAGAGGACTTTTATCAAACACTAAAACTGAAAAATAAAATTATATCCAGGATTTTACGAAAGCCTCTTTAATGACAAAAATCCATGAACAGGCTTTTCACACACATCAATTGAAACCTTTACTCTTCTTAATAATGAAAATCGTAATGTAGCAATTAGTAGTCGCCTTACATTTCAAGAACTTAATACAGCACTTTTAAACCTTAAAGATTCTTGTCCTGCACCCGGTGATATCCCAACCATATTTCTAAAACATCTTCCTGAATTAGCCTATCAAGTAAATAATATTTAATAAATATAGTAAATAAACATATTTCATATGGATACAACAGCTGTTTCCTTCAAAATGGACTAATTCCTACGTTCTACCTCATTTAAAAGACAAAAAATTGCGATATAATGTGGAATCATATAGGTCAATCACAATTACTTGTTCCATGTGTAAATCTATAGAAAAAATCGTGAATAGTAGATTCATGTGGACATTAGAAAAGAATTTATTACTTCTTTTGATTGATTTCCACTTCTAAAATCGAAACGTCCAAATAAACTTATTTTATGGAGTGCTTGCTCCATACAGCAAACTGTCAAGTTCGTATTGACGTAATATAACCATAATAACTAACTAACTAATAACTAACATAGTTGGAAAATATCAGGCAGGATTTACTCCTGAAAAATCAACAATTGACCAGATTGATTCAATAACCCATCACCTATTCGTCGACATCAAGGCCGCATACAACAGTGTTGAGAGAACAGTACTATACCAATCAATGCGTGAGTTTGTTATACCAGAAAAAATTATTCGATTAACGAGAATGACAATGTCTAACTTAAAAGCCAGCTTTAGGTATAGGGAGAAAATTCTCGATCCTTTCAGAGAAAGGATGGACTCAGACAAAGTGATGCCCAGACTTCCCTCCTATTTAACATTGCCGTCCAGACACACGAATTAGAAACAGCGGTACTATTTGCAATAGATCGATACAAATCTTAGCATACGCTGATGACGTTGACATAATAAGGCGTAGCAAGCGAGATGTTAAGAAATATTTCCTACAATTTGAAAAGCGGCGAAACAAGTCGGTCTAGTCATCAACGAAGACAAAACCAAGTACATGTTGGTTACTAAGGATCCTATAGCAAATGAGAAACGGGAAACAGTATTTGGAAGTCATATCTTTGAACGTGTTGACAGCTTCACATACCTTGGCTAGCTAGTGACTACTACCAACAAAACAAGAGAAGAAATTAAAAAACGAATAAACCTTACAAATAGGGCATACTATGGACTACAAAAACAATTCCACTCAAGAAATATCCAAAAAAAAAACTAAAATTATTATATACAAAACACTACTGTGACCGGTCCTCACATATGGGGCGGAAACGTGGATTCTAACACAGAAGGATGAAAGACTTCTGGGAATATTCGAGCGTAAGATACTCCGTAAAATATGTATAGCTGAAATCGATCAAGGGCAGCAGCGCAAAAGATATAATTTCAAATTATACCAACTCTTCAATGAACCCGATTAAAACACAGCGACTTAGATGGGCTAGACACATAATCGAATGCCTGGCAATAGATTGCTAAAAAGCTAACGACAGAAACACTTATAGGAAGAAGAAGCAGAGACCGACCACGAATTAGGTAGTTAGATCGAGTTGAAAACGAACAACACGTTGCCAGAAACCGAACACCATGGCGACTAATTTTAGAGCAGACCAGGATCCACAGAGGATTGTCATGCCAAAGGTGATGATGACAAAATAACTAAGTAAGACATTTGTTAATTTCAATACACATTTTATGAAAAACTATCGGAAATATACTTCAACCCTAAGAACTAGTTTATTTAAAAATGTGTCACTAAAGAAAAAATAATAAGAGCCAAACTAGAAATGGACTATACAATAGTGTTGAAGAGAAAGAAGTATCAATAGAATATAGGAAGATCTGGTTACGAAACAAGTTGCCAATAAGAACATACCAACACCAATGAGGAAAGAGTATATCCAGGATGCATTATTTATAATTAGGAATAATATAACACGCAACTGACAACCATGAACACTGGGAACGCTTTTCGAAAGAAATGGAACATGATTTTTACCGTCTGCAAAAGGAAATATGGCGCTTCATAAGAGGACAAAGAACGGAGGTAAAGGAACTAATAGAACCAAAACTTATAGAAAAGGATACGTGGATTGAGTACCTAAAAAAGCTTTATGCAGAGGAAGAACAAACGACGCTAGAACCGGAAACACCAAAAATTACCACAAATGAAGAACTTAATATAAATGTACAGGAAGTTCGAAAAATACTTGAAAACCTGAAGAACAGAAAAGCAGCAGGTAAAGACGGAATACCAAATGAATTACTGAAATATTGTGGAGAAGAAATGACAAAACAATTAACAACATTAATTATTAAAATTATAAAACACAATAAAATACCGGAAGAATGGAGAACGAGCAAACTAACTCTACTATTTAAAAAAGGAGATAAAAAACAGCCAGAAAACTCAGAGGTATAAACTTGTAAATACTACGCTAAAACTTACAACTAAAATTTTACAAGTGCTAATAAATCAAAGGATAACTTTAGCAGACGAACAACAGGGTTTTCGTAGTGGAAGATCGTGTACAGATGCAATATTCGTTATAAAGCAAATTACTGAGAAATCACTAGAGTATAATAGACCAGCATTTCTGTGTCTGATTGACCTAAAGAAAGCGTCTGACAGAGTAAGATTCAAAGATGTAATCCATCTTCTGTATAATAGAGAAGTTCTCCTAAATAGTATAAAAACTATCGAAAACATCTACCAAAACAACAAAACGGAAGTCAGAATAGAAGGACATCTTACAGAACCTATAGAAACGGTGGAAGAGATCATGAATGTATATTTGCGCTATGTCGAAAAACATTATGCAGCAGGCAGCCATTTCGTTTTTGACGGCTATCCCGAAATTGAAAAATCAGTAACTGTGACACCAGCACCAGCAGCTCATTCAACTAAAAAAGGAGAACGTAGTCGTAGAAAAACCTCAGACAATATTCCAGAGTTTCATTATCAAAACCATACTAAAATACCATTTTTGCAGGAAAAATTTTTATCAAACGAGAAAAACAAAGACAAAATAATCAAAACGTTAATGGAAATATTACAGTCACAAGGATTTTTCTGTAACCAAGCAGAAGAAGATGCTGATGCTGATATAATTAACACTTCGATAGAAATTACCAGAGATACAAATACAACTGTCATTGTACAAGATGTGTCATGTGTCAAGATATTGATCTTTTGGTCCTTTTGATTCAATTAAATGAAAATAATAATGATATTTATTTTCTTAAACCAGGTTTTAGAACTGTAAAAGATCAATTTTTCCCGTCGAATAGTTTCAAATATGAATCTTGCAAAAATATCATTGCATTTCTGCATTGTTTTTCAGGTTGCGATACAACATCTGGATTTGCCCGGAAAGGAAAGAAAACTATCATAAATTCATTATTAGACGCTAAAAATTTGTCAAGTTTGGCTAACATTTTTTATAAAAAAGATGCAAATAAACAAGATATCGCAAAAAATGGATTACAATTAATCAAATCTATTTATAAGTGCAAAAATGATAAGCTAACGCTGAATCAATTACGATTTCAAAAATATCAATTGGCAAAAATCAAATCATTTTTCGTATTGGCAAATCTCCCACCAACAGAAGGTGCAGCAGGACAACATTGTTACAGGGCATATTATCAGCGTCAAACATGGCTGGGCAACGAACTGACAGCCACAGATTGGGGCTGGAAACAATATCAACGAGGCATTATGCCCAAATTTACAGAAAAGGAATTGATCCCGATAATACTGCTCAAAACTATTTGCTGCAGCTGTGAAACTGGATGTAACAATTTAAAATGTGGTTGCCGAAAACATGGTTTGAAATGCACAAATTTATGTTTAAGTTGTCACGGCTCAGAAAAATGCTCTAATGTGGAGGAAAAAGCCTACGAAGAAATTAATGATAATGATTCTGATGAAATTGTGGATGAGGAGGTAACGCAGACTGGAAACAATATTGGAGATGAAGACGGTGATGGTCTTGAGCTACATGACTAATTACAGTATGAATTATAAGAAATATCTCAATTGTACATAATGATGAAAAAAAATTTTTTCGATTTGAGTTTTTTTTGTTTTTTGCATTTTTTGAAAACATTTGCCATAGTAATGTATATATATTTTTACACTATCGGAAAGTAGAGACTTCAATAAACAAAAAGCGCAACGACTTTTTTAAAAAAGCTGATATTTTGACGCGTGAATTTTCGATTGAAAATGAGGGTGCTCTTTCGATATTAAATCAATATCAATAAAAAAAAAATTTGTAAAAGATAAAAATAAAAAACCAAAAACTTAGTTTCTTGAATTTTCCACAAAAATTTTGAGGTTATGTGAAAAAAGTGTAAATACAAAAGTTGTAGATCTTTTTGTTACCTACAACTTTGCCATTTAACTTTTTTTAATAGCACTTGTAGTTTCGCCGAAAATCGCGATAAACCGATTTTTACCCTTAAAAACTCACCCCCTTCCACTTCCCGACCTCGGATGGAGTGGAATTTATTTTTTCTTCCATTTTTAGCATATTCTCTTCCTTTTCCAATAGGTTTCATTCTACTATAATTTTTTTTGGTTTCAAAAATTATCGACTCCGGTCTATAAGTATGGGTTGTTTTCAATGAATTAGTTATTTTTTTAATCATTTTTTCATTTTGTGTACATATTTTTGGATACATCAGTGCCTATTATGTAAGCGCATATTTTCCACTTTTTTATTTGCATACGAAGAAAGTTGTATGCTTGTATCAACCCTTGCCAAGACGATTGATCAGACTTATAATCAAAGCAAGATATCCGTAGTAATTGCAAGGCACCAACATCAATTAGCCTTTTCTTGAAAATATAGAGGAGCCGTTATTGAACGCAAACGTATCATATTCTAATCGACCATCGTCGATTCATTATTGAGCAATAATCGACTTCAGGCGGACATAGATAGATGGTCGAGTATAGAATGCGAGCTTAGCGATTTTTTCTACTTAAATGTCAAATTCGTGGCTAAAGAGCGTGCAAAAGTAAAAAATATCGATCTGGCCGAGTAACGTATCGAAGAAAATCTAATTAAGTTGGTGATGAGACAGGTTGGCCGGTTTATTATAAAACTAACGTAAACAACATAATGACTCATTTAGAATTGTTGAAAAGCTTATAGAATATCAAAAATGTCCTCGAGGAGTAATGTAAAAAAAACTTTTTCAGTAAACTGTAACTATTTTACCGTTTTACGATAATCTTGTAGTCTTAACGTTAATGTGTTAAGTACAATGATCATGTAATATTTCACACAAGTTTAAAAAATAAGATTTGTACCAATTCAGTCGATCAGCTTTTGGATAGCGTTAGTAATCTAAAAGAGATCTTTGTTGCGTTCTTTAAAGTAGGATCATTTGTTTTAATTTTTACTTTGAAGTTCACGATTTCTATTCATACATAATTTTAAGAATGTGGTAGAATATCCACATCTCAAAATTTTGAAGGCATCGAAATGAGCAAATTGTCATAGTAGGATACTCCGTGTCTGTATTATATTATAGTATTTTATCATTAAATTATTTTATCATAGAATACAAAATCGTAACTTCGTAAAATCAAAAACTTACAAATTGGGCTTGTATAATCATTTTTGTGCAATAGAAGAAACGCAGTCTTATTTTGAATCATTTAACAATTGTTTTCCTAATAAATAATGGACATGAAAACAATAATTAAAATGAGCGTTTCGAAAGAAATGAAATTAAAGGATTAAATTTTAATGTTTTCGTTTCGTTGGTAGTAAGATCCTTTTATTATTGAATTATATCTACCCCAACTATACTAACTCAGTTGTCTTTAAATCGGGAGAATTACATTTACATTAAAAAGAGAAGATTGTCTGTCGATGTATGTAAATCGAAAAGCCTTACCACCAAATCTGATGTTAAATATATGTATCAAACAATGTTATTCATTCACCATAAACGTAGAAGTAGAAACTGTTCGCTCGAAATATCTATATAAACAGACCACTATATCGTCTCGTCTCGTCTCGAAATTCTGTAGCCAACAATCTTCCAACTCTTCCACTGATAAGAAAATGCAAACGATTGAATCCATTAGATCTCAATAAACTCGTGTTAATACGTATTAATTTAATTTGGAATTCGAGTTGGTCAAATCAAGTCGATACGAACAAATCGAATATTTTTATAGTAATCAAGTGATTACTATACATGACGAAAAAAACTTAGCATTATTAAAGTAGAGGACTTTAAAATGAAACCAACTTTAACTGTCAGGTTCCAGTCAGTCAAATCATAATAACGTAATTCGTCTTTAATAATATCACATATACGATTATATTCCAATCATGACAGTAACATTTTATTATTAATAATTCCATAGTAAATTATGTGGGAAACACGCATTATTCCGATCTAACATTTAATTTATTCTCAATATCGAGATCATATTCTATTTAAGTTACTTAATTATTAAATTAGGTCAGTACTTTTAAGTTCTTATCTAGTCTGAGGTACCGCATTTTCCCAATATACCTTGGTATTCTAGCGATCAAAATCTCATTGGAATACTATGGATTCTTCTCTATTCTTCAATTTCCGCTTCCACTATCTTATTATGGTTGGCTGGTGAAAGACTACCGTATTTTTTCAAGTTTTTCCAAAAAAGAAGCAGCAAATAGCCCTACCCTTTTAAGTACAAAGTGCTCCGGGTAGTTTCCAGGTTTCATAAAGCAAACATGTATGGCAATTAACTTTCTAAGAACACAGAATGAATTCCTTAAAGGTATGCAACAAAAGATCTTGACCATTTGAGATGTCAGATGGTTTTCGTTTCTAGGTGAATAAAACCGTTCACTAATCAACAGATTAATGTTAATAAATAGAACAGTCATTGGAGGTTAATATGTTCGACAAAATTACAATTAAAATAAATATATACATATTTGATATATCATCACATCTTCCAATTATACTTCACTTGGTTCCATAATATCACTTTTTCAAAATGAACAATGTGTGCTCTGGTACAGAGCTCGTATTACTCCCAACTTGATTCTTGACCTACTTCTTTCTAATTTAATTATATTCAGTAACCTTTTTATAAAATTCCTATTGTTTCGTTTACAAAATATACCATCAAGAGGACTATTTAGTTGTTTTGTACATTCTTGGATATGTTTATTAAAATTTTCTCGTATACATTTTATTCCCCACCAAAAATCCTATTACCATTACAAATTTTCAAATTTTAATGTTTAGTAACCAGTTCTAGTTATTATTACTTATTATTATTTCATAAAACAATTTGTAAAATATTATTTTTAATTAAGGTCTATTTGTTTGCAACTGGCAATTCATTACAAATGCAAAAATCTTTAAATAGTGGTTAAAGGTTACTGTCGAGACCATAAAGCATTGCCGTACGGATGTAGTTGAAACCAATAAGGTTTTTTTTTTAATTACAAGTTATGCATTAATTTGTTAAAAAAATAGAAAGCACGAATTTTGTAAAAGTTTTGTCTTAGGCAGATAATTACCTGTATTTTCTTTCCGCTCTTAAATTCTTTGACGAAGCAACTTCTCTCTTTTAGTAGTAGTACTATTTTTGGATTTATGATAATCTATACTATTACATTAACAGAATACTTTGTCTCATTAGGGGATAATCCTTTATTAATGATTTCGACGAATTTTACAAATCATCTTTGGCGTACCTGTCTACATGGAAAACATGGAAACATTACTGAGCCAAAAAGACATGAAGGAAAACAACCAATGGAAATTAATAACTTTCATAGAAACTTTCGTCGTAGAAAAGTTCATTATTAGTATTTAAACACGGATATTCCTACACTAGATACAGTATTAAAAGCAATAAGCAATAATAATTTTCCCTCTTTGGCCGAGGTAAGTTATGGAAATTTCTTAAAGAGATCGGTTTTTGCTATAAAAATCAAAGAAAAAAACCTATATTGAACGATACAGAAGAAATTGTTTGTTGGCGAAAGCAATATTCAAGAAAAATAAGAAGATTTAGATCAGAAGGAAAGAAGGAAGGTGCATTTTCTATTTAGATACAACCTTGCTGAAGGAAAATCATATCGTTTCAAAAGTATGGGTACATAAAAATATTACAAGTTCTCAATAAGCCTTTCTAGAAGGATATTCTACTGATTTAAATCAATCAGGAAAGGGTCAAGATTAATAATCACGCACATTTGTAGCAAAAATTGTTTTGTGGAGAATGGTTTACTTGAGTTCGTTTCAAAATCCACTAAAGATTATCACGAAGAAATGAACTCCAATATTTTTGAGGATTACTTTCCTCAGGTATTGAATTTTTTACCAAATAATGCTGTCGTTGTTTTCGATAACGCCAGCTATCACTCAAAATTAGTGAAAAAGTTACCCATGGTCTCATGAAAAAAAGTAGATATAGTAATTGACAGGTTCCAACGCAAAACAATATCGTATGATCTGACTATAGTTAAAACGGAATTATGACGAATTGCAAGCCAACATAAAATATGTTATTGACGAAATGGCACAAACAAAAGGAATAACGATATTATGTTTTCCACCTTAACATTGTCAACTAAATCCAATAGTTATTATGGGCTCAAGTAAAGTGAAGTGACCAGCCAAAAGATAAAGTACAGAATAATGTGGCAACCACCATCCTTTCGTAATGGGACTTTATTTGGGAAATGAAGCAGGGAAATTTGTTAAATGTTATGTTAAATGATGATGAAATTTTGAAACCCTTTGATACCCACCTAAATGAGCCGCTTATGACTGTAATTAAAAAAACGTATTCACGCCAAACGATTGGGTACATTCCACTAAATAAATATGCAGAATGATATCACCTAAAAAAACAGTATTTCAGATATTTTAATTAAACCGTAATTAGGGCGCCATCTTTAAGGAGGTCTAGCTCCCTAGGGCCGTGTTATAGGAACGCTAATGTCGTCGCCTTAGCAGCACCGGACCGGCCCGACCGGACAATGGCACTACCATGGAGTAAATTATACAAACGACATTGCTGTCGGGGAGTCCACGTTATCCCGATGGAAAGCGTTGTTCTAGCGCGACTGGTCACGTTAATAGGGCGAGTTCTCGCCGCGTTTTTTTAGCGCGCTTCAAGATATGCATAGCGCCGACAACGCGACGCAACTAGTCACGCGCCTTTGGAAAATATGCGCCCTATTTTCCGCGTCATCAACGCGACGGCATTAGCGCTCGTATAACAGCTGTAAAATGCTAGAAAGCATTTTTCGATAAAGTGATTTACGTGAAATCGACATAAAATGAGTTCCAGAATTTGTAGTTTTCGTTTTTGAAGACCGTTTATATAAATATATAGCTATTGCATTACTATGATGCATATAGTATAAATATATACGTCAACCATAATGTCTTCTTCTTCAGGTACTTTCTCAGTTTCAAAGTTTGACTATTGCAGCTATTTAAATTTTGGACACAGCTCACCTTTTGCTCTATACGAGTATATCAAGTTTTTGTTTACATCCCAAAGATTATTACACGTGATGCATTTTCAATAATTTTTCGTTTTCCGTGTATGCACGGCAATGTTAATATATAAAACAATGAAGTTACGCGTTCTTTAATGCCATAAATTGATACATTTATATCAATTTTTTCTGAAAGAACTTTTAAAACTTTTTTGTATCATTTTTATTAAGTTAGATGACTTAAAAATTTGTTACAAAACTACTATACTTAACAGATACGAATTTTATCATTCTGGCAAAGCGCCAGTGCCATTCAACGAAATCTCACGCATACATATACAAACATAGACAGTCAAGCGGATGAGTGAGTGAGTGAGTAGAGTAGAGAATTCTGTTCTCTCAATCAATATTTCATTCATTGACCAGCCACCGTGGCTGCTGAGCCCCACGTTTCTATTCGATTCACAAAACGGGAGACACGCTAACCTCGGTGAGTGGGATAACAATTTCGGGAATAGAGGTGGAAATTCGAAGGTTGTAAGGAAATTACCTTGGTAAATTACTTGGCGTGGTTCGACTAAATAGTTCCAAATAAAAAAAACACCTTCGGTCTACATTTATTAGCGAAATTGGTGTATTATTTGAAATTTACAAAAATCATATATGGGGTAAATTATATTAATATTTTTCGATTACAATCATTGATAAAATGTTAATAAAAAGTAGAACCTAATATGCCCGGGAAAAAAAAAAGAAACTCATTACGAGAAGATTATGATAATGAACGATTTATGATAATCCAGAGTTTTAATTGTAAACTGGAATTCATAATTTTAAGTAAAGTAAGAAAAATACTTTTTGTTACATCCTTACATAGAACTTCTAATGCACCCATAATTTATGGAAGAAAAATTTATAACATGTATGAATAATAGATGATCCCCACGTTAAAAACCATCATGCATATGTTGCAGAAAGTTGACACATGAATCAAGTGCTGCAGCGAGACAGTAAGGCAATGTCTTCTAAAAAACGACTTTAAAATAAAAACG
This sequence comes from Diabrotica undecimpunctata, assembly GCF_040954645.1. Lineage (NCBI taxonomy): Eukaryota > Metazoa > Arthropoda > Insecta > Coleoptera > Chrysomelidae > Diabrotica > Diabrotica undecimpunctata. The sequence continues at coordinate 63,797,102 of NC_092808.1, forward strand.
ATCTATAAACGCCAAGTGATTATGGAATCTGCTTATCTACAAATACGGAAGACGGAATTCTTAATTCAAATTCATAAATACAGAGAAAGTGGAAGAGAAGTTGTGACATTGTTTGACACACCTGATGTTCCAAAATGTGGTTGAGCAGATTCTTCTTGTCGCTGTACAACAAAAGCTTCATCAAATAAAGGAAAACTTAGTACAATAATCCATGCAGGAAAAAAATGGTAGGTATCGCACGACGTCTTAGCAGAACTAAATCTATAGTTTCGAATACTCTAAAAAGGCAACGCGAAACAGGAAATTTTGTACGAAGGCCTGGTCAAGGACGCCTAAGGTGCACAACCGCAATTGATGACCGTTTTTGGTTCTTAATTCTACACGAAATCGTTCATTGACATCGATGCACCTCAGAAATGAGCTATTAAATGTTAGACAAGTTAATGTGAGTTCACAAACAGTTAGACGAAGATCAAACGAAGCAAACTTAAAGCCCAGACGCCCCGCCAAAGTTCCACGTCTTCTCCAAAATTATAAAGCTCGTCGTTTGGAATTTGCAAGAATACATATTTAGTGGAATATCGACAACTGGAAAAACGTTCTTTTTACTGATGAGACTAGAATCCTATTATGGAAGCCAGATGGTCAAAACTACGTCTACAGAAGAGTTGGAGAACAATTCGCCAGCTGCAGTCTCGCACAGACCGTTAGTTTTGGAGTTGATGGCATAATTCCTTGGGAAGGTATTAGTTGATAGGTACGTACCGCACTTGTCGAAGTGATTGGACGGATGGCTGGTGATTTTTACGTTTAAAACATCCTGCAAAATCATGTTTTGTCGTATGTTGGTTACATTGGATATGAAAGATTCACGTTAATGCACGATAATGCTCGACCACATGCCGCTGCGATAGTGGAATGCAATTTCCCAAGGATATGTCCAAAATTTACTTGCAAGAATGCTGAGAAAGATGCAAGCAGTAATAAGAGCTAGAGGGGGGAATACTCGTTACTGATCATGCACTTTTTTCACTTAAAACTACTTGTTTAAGCAATTTAAATTATCATTTAAGTTTAGAGTAAAATAACCTTATTTACCTAATATTAAACATTTATTTTTTTCACAATTTTCTCCGCATAAAAACTTAAAATTTTTCATTAAACATTGTTAAAATAAACTCTATTTTACAATAAACGACTTGATTGACCAGAATTTATTTTGAAAAAACAAAAATTTGAAAATTCCAAAATATTCGATATTTTTGTACAGGAGTATTATATATATATATATATATATATATATATATATATATATATATATATATATATATATGTATATATATATATATATATATATATATATATATATATATATATATATATATTCAATATATATTCAGGGATTCTACAGTATTCACTGCCTTCCCTCGCTCAAACGTTTCCATCTCTCTCTGTTGTCCCATTCTCCATCGTTTAGGCCTCTCTTACTCATGGCGTTGTCTACTTCGTTTCTCCAGGATTTTCGGGGTCGTCCTCTTTTCCTCCTTCCTATGGGGCTCCATTCGGTTATTCTCTTTATCCATCTGCTGTCGCTAGTTCTTCTTACATGTCCATACCAATATAATACATACATACATAATTAAAAACCAACAATAATATTGTTAAAAAGTTGCATGAAACACACGAAAATCTTTTCAGATCATAATAATGAAAAAACCTCCAATGTAACAAAAACGGAGGAACCGTTCGGATTTCCGCGTGAAAACTATTTTAGGGGCAACAACATTACAGGTTAGAACAATCAGAATAGGGTCTTGAAATCATGGAAGTCTTACAGGAATAGAGTTGGTATAAATAATGATAAAGAAATGAAAGAGAATGTAGTAGAAGTTATAACAACGAGTGGTAGAATAATGTCAGTGAAAATTGTACTTGATAAGAAAGTGTTGAATGTTGTGTACGTTCGCATGTATAGTCGTCAAGTCGATCTGGCTGAGAATGAAGGGAAAGCTGTCTATGATCATTTATGAGACATAGAGATATTCTATCAGAGAGAGTTATAATATGTGGTGACTTTAATGCACATGTAGGTCACTATGAGATGAAGTATTTGAAGAATTGACAAGACAATTCGGTATGGCGATTATTAACACATTTTTCCGAAAACATCTTATCACATACAAAATTGGACAAAATTAAAAACTATAAAAGAATATATATGCAAATTTTAGGACCGCAAGGCAAATAGTAAGGCTATGAGCCAACAGCATAAATTGTTGTTGGCTCATAGCAAAGTGGACATTGAGGTAAGAAGCGAAAAAAAAAAAACAAAACATCGAAGAGGGCAAAAAAAGGTGGATATTAAAAGATGAGAAAGAAGGTTTATTCGGCATCAAAATAAGAGTAAAATGAGCTGGAACATGTCCTAAAATACTTTAGAGAAATATTGCAAGTATTATTAGAGATATTCCTATTGAAGTACTAGAAAACGTCAGAAATCAAGTTTGAAAATAACCAGACCTAATGGTGATCATAGTTCAAGAAAAAATAAAAAAAACCCGACAAAACTACATAAAACTACATAGAGTGACAAGAAAATATATCGGACACAGAGCTTCAAAACTATGAGGTTGTCAATTACTATTTAAATGGGAATAAGCCACAATTAAAGGTTAAAATACGTTTATTGACGTTTCAATTTCCACTTCGGAAATCGTTCTCAAAATAGAATTTTGAAACATCAATAAACGTATTTTAACCTTTAATTGTGGCTTATTCCCATTTAAATAGTAATTAATTTAAAATGCCACAAGAAAATAGCTTCAGAACAATATGAGGTTGTCAAAAAAGAAGCAAAAGTATCAGCAGCAAAGGCTAACGCGGAAGGGTATACAAATATATACGATCAACTTGATACCAGGGAGGCTGAAGCCAAGATATGTAAAATAACAAAACATAGGGCAAATAAAGCAACAGATTTTAATTAAATTAGATGCATCTGACAAGAAAATAATAAAATACTAGTTCACGAATAGGATGTCATAAAGCGTTGGAAAAATTACTTTTTTGAGTGTTTATTAAACGAAGAATTTGAAAGAAAGTCAGTTGAACTAATGGAGACAGTAACATAAATGGTCACCAAAATAAAAAGCGTGAAAGTTGCTCAAACACTCTAAAAAATAAAGAAATAAGGGAGGTAAAGTAGTTGGACGAGAAGATATCACCGGCGAAGTGTGGACAGCTTTAGGAGGGAAGGGAAAAAGTTGGCTATACAGTTTGTTTAATCGAACTATGGGGCAAATGCCACACGAATGAAGAAGCAGTAGATTAGTAATGTCTACAAAAAGAAAGGAAATCAACAATGCACACATAGAGTCATAAAACTACTAAGTCACACCTTGAAAAAATGGGAAAGAGTAATTAATAGACGAATACGTGAAGGAACCGAAATATCTAAAAATTAAAGGGTAACGTTTCCTAGTGCTTTATGTATGCTGATCATGCAGTGTTGATAGAAAATGCTATCTAGAAAGCAGGGATCTAGAACAAAAGCTGGAACAGGGAAGACAAGATCTTGAAGAAAAAGATTTAAAACTTGATACAAAGGAGTAGGAGTATTTGGAATGTTAAAAAAAAATGGAGTTACTACTACAAATAAGTTGATAACTTTGATGAAATAATTGTGAAAAGTAATAATTATAAGTAAGTACCTACGGTCAATATTACAAACTAATCGGAACATAGATGGAGATGCATGTAGTAGAGTTAGATGAGATCGATCAAATAGAAGGTAAGCGGTGTGTCGTTTGACAGAAACATTTCATTGAAACAGAAAGGAAAATTGTATAAAACTCATAAGTCCAGCTATGATGTACGAAGTTGAATGTTGGGCAGTTAAAAAGAAAGAGGAACAACGCATGAGAAACGAAAATGAGAAAACTTAGTTAGCATAGGTTAGGGCATGTTCAACGTCGACACGCTTTATCGCCTAATACAAAGAATAACTGATTTGAAAGTTCTTGACGGGACACGTCGGTAAAAGAGATTAATATTGATATGACCCAAGATAGAAATGTATGGAGAAAGGTAATTAGGGAAGCCCATCCAGCATAGAGATAAAGGCAAAGAGAAAGATGATAATTATGTATTTACTCGGTATATGTCAAAGGGATATACACATAAAAAATTTATAACTTTTAGTGCATTTTTTTATAAATTTATTGTAACAATATAAAGTAACGTTACTTTTTGAATACAGTATAAAGTGCTTTAAATTCTCGCTACATAAACACTTCCTACTAACCGTCACTAATTGAGTGTAATCAGAATATAACATTGTTAAATTACTCGTGAAAACCTATAAACTACCGAAACCCTCACAAAAGAACGAGAAAATTTACTGCAGAAGATAATCAGCATTAAAGAGGTACTATTCTACGGCCGTCTTGGCAGTTACAAATCGGAACCACTAAATCGAATCAGTGATTTAAACATATAAACATAATTTTTAAGATAAATAATATAGTCATTGCTTTTTTACTATTATTATAAAATACTTATTAAAATCCATTTACGGCATAATGGACCGGTTTCAATTATTTATAATATTAAAGTTTAGGTATATACAATTAAATATTACGATACTATCATGTAGTAACACACAATGACGTGGCTAGTATATTACAATGGTCCAAAAATAAGAAAAGACAATATTAACTTTTATGTCTGTTTGTGTCTCTTATTGTCTCATCTTGTTGTGGACAATGTACTGGTCCACATGCCCAATTTTTCTAGAAATTCGTTGCTGCAATTGTTCGTTCTGGCCGTCTTTATGAATATTTCGACACAATAATGAGCAAAAATCTTCTACTGAGCAAGCTTGAGGGACATCTGGGCGTTATTTTTTTGGTACGTAATTAATATTATTTTGTTCAAATCATTCCCGAGTACTCCTGGCATAACGATAATAAGCGATACCAATTACTAATACTATTTCGCCATTCTGATGATGAATATTAATAAATTTAAGAATATTCGGTAAATATCTTTAGATACAAAGCGCAATATCTAAAGACTTTTCCCGAACTCGGCCAACATTTGGTGTTGAAATCTCTTACTTACCCACCAAACCAAAACCTCTTTGACAAATTTCGCTTTTGCTTTAAATTTAACTTCGTTGGAGTAGTTTTGAATATTAGACGTGTAAAATCCATCGTTGCTTTTCATTTGATAATGCAATGGCATAAAATATTTTTCATTGTCGATTACGACACGGGTTGTCACAAAATTCCTTAACCCTTTCGCTGAGGCAGGTTGAAAAAATGTCATGCTCTTGATGAGTTGTGTCGCTGATGAAAAATAAAAAAAACTATGTTTCTTGGTGTGGTAAATACCGGAATATACAATACTTCGAGAAAGCTTCGGTTTAAAATCGGCTAGGGATATTTTCTCATCATTTCCCAATTTGTACATGTAATGTCTATTCAGTACGCACAAGTCAAGCAAACGAAAAAATCCTTTCCGGTACCATTTATTTGTCTTTCGGGCCGATTCGATACTGCTCAGTAACATGTCAGAGTGGTAGATTGCACCCATATTTTTATTATAATCAATAACGCAACTGGATTTTATTACTGTATTTTCGGTATTCTAATTCTTCCAGTACTTTGCATACCAAAATTATTTTTTGTTGTTCGCATATATATGTTTTTTGGCGCACCACTTTATACATAAACATTCTTTGGATGACTGAGAAGTCATTTCACCTCTTACCAGCTTTTCTGTGATTTTTTTCATGTTTTTCCTGGTTCTCTTCACTGTGCCACACGCATTAGTCTTCTCAGCATGTAAAAGCGAATAAAGCGTTGAACTAGTGTACCAGTTATCAGTATATAACGTGTGTCCTTTTTGCAAGTAATCCTTGAAGAGTGTCAGAACTATATTTCCGGAAATACCAATCGCAATCGGCCTTTGAAAAGCAACATACAAGCATGCATATTTTTTCAAATTGTGAAAAATATGCTTTACAAGTTGCTCAGGTACGAAGAACTACACAGTATTTGTCCCTACACATAATTTGAGGAAATATTGGAGATTTTAGTAATGTATCGGTCGACCAGTATCCAGTTAACAACAATTTTTTTGCCCTAACCATCAGAAGAGATACTGCCGCAGTAAACGACTTTGGCTTCGATGCTTCATCGCTTAAATCACTCTCATCTGAATCATAAAAACCACAATTATTGACAGGGTTAGCGAACTTGCTAGTGCTTTCAGTTAAAGCAAAACACTCCTTAGAAGTCGAAGGTTTCTGACGGTTAGGTTACAAATCCTTACATTCCACACTGTTACCATCTGAATTAATTCCAGACTGCGAATATAAATCCTCCTCATCGCTTTCTAACAATAGATTTTCCAACTCTCTCTCAGAAAGACCTGTAAGCCCTTTCTACATTACAAACCACGCAAAAATAAAAAATATATTTTTAATTTACATAAAATTTATAAAAATTTACATTTATAAAATTAATAAATTATAAATATTTTATAAAATATTTTATAAAATAATTTATAAAATTTTACATTTATAAAAAATATATTTTTAATTTACGTTTTGACATTTTCTCCAGCAAAAACAAACGCTAATTTGCACTAATATCAGCGTAAACATTATAATAAACACGTGAAACAGGAACATTGTTTACCACTAACTTTAGTGCCATACTGCTAGTGATGAGTATATTAGGTCACGTGATCGATGGCTATATCGGAATTTGGCCCATACCGTTTCGAAATTTTACCCGATTTAGTCTATTATACCGTCCATAGCAGCGAAAGATGAATAGTACTCATCGCCCCTTATGTTATTTAGCCTGTATTTTAATGGGCAATTCAGATATTAGGCGTAAATTCTATATCAAAGCTTTCATTAATTGCCACCTTTACTTAGACAAGTTCTTTGCTTTTAAGAGACTCTTTGTTAGAGATTTACAAGACTACTGCTATACTTGTACATCGAGTCGCTTTGTAAAAAGTTACACCTCTAATCGGTACTTTTAGATAAAACGTGTTGTGGCACTGTTATATTCTATTATGTATGGTTTATAACTACTGAGGTTCTACGACATATTTATTGTTTTTTTTTTCTCTTTTGGTATTTCAACTTTATTGTTTTAAGTCGAAAACCATTCGTAACGTTCGAACATCTAATAGATTGTACCCGAAGGTCAACGGCCTATGAATTAGGAAGGTAGTAAACTGACAAGCATAAGAAGCAAAAAATACCAGATTAAAACAAGTTTTTACATAAAATGGGACTGCATGTGTTTAAACATTAATCAAAATTAAATTGCCGTAAATATAAATTGAAATTTTAAGAAGATACAATTTAAAAGAAATTAATTTTAAAATTTTTATTACTTTTAATTTTTCAATATTTGAAGAGTTTAAATATTGTAAGGTCTACATGTCTTCTTCGCTTGTATAAAGCTCCAAAAAAGTAAAGCGCATTAATGAATTACGACACATAATGTTTACCAAATCAGTTGTAAAAAATAAGGCTGTAAATTTGTAAATTTTCTTCCTTCCCAATACAAAGTAGTCCCCATTTTCGAGCAAGGAAAAAGTATGTTCTCTTTATGTGAAATCTTATAATATCGACGTTGTGTCATCACTTTAATAAATATAACCATGATTTTCATCTAATTTAAAGGTTTTTACACCTATTTTAGTAGCTAGTTTCAACTACTTTTTAAAATGTTTCACTGATGATGGTCCGATTGGACCGAAAACGTTTTGGAATAATTGTAATCCTTTTGGATAAATTTTAATTATTTTTTAATAAACTAATATACTACTATACACTAGAAGTTTTTACTTCTCCCTAATTTTTTTTCTTTTAACTATGGTATACAGCCAACCACTAGGATTTTCCCTCTTTACTTTGTAATTCTATTAATTCTATTAATTCGGTATTGCAACTCCTGTAGATTTGCAGTTTATCTACATAGACTTTTGATTTTAAATATCCCCAAAAAAATGTAGGGTGTAAGATCTGGAAATCTTTAGGCCACTCTATTGGCCCTTGAATCTACCTCCCAGGAAAACACTGGTTTAAAAACTCGCGAACATTGCGAGCATAATGCGGGTGTGCACCATATTGTTGTAATCAGATGCTATCATCTGGTAAGATGGGATTGTTGTAATTTGGAAAATTCTTGACAAGGACTGGTATAACTTAGATTATAATTTAAATAATTTGTTTAATAATAATTATATATCTATTTTATCCTTGCCAATTTACTATTTTCTATTTAATATTGTAATTATTTTGAATCTTCATACGGCAAGGAAATATTTTAAAAGACATGCAGTGGCTAACACATGGTTATTTTTTTTTTTAGTTTTTGGCCTAACTAATTTTCCTGTTCCCACTTGTTGGTTGAAACATTGGTTTATAAGCGTTGGTTTATAAAAGCCTTGTGCTATGACATGGGATGACAACTGCAGCAGATATGCAGAACCTAATAGCTGCGTAGAATAATACCCGCTTAGAAATAAAAAGAGCTCGATCCCGGCATCTCCAGCAAGTTATCCTGTGAAGCCAACATCAGCAACTAACCACTACAGTCTGCAATCCTTTGAAACCAACAACGAGTTATCCAGTGATGCCATAAGTATCATATTTTATATTTGTAAAACTTATTGTTTTGCTTGGATTTTTAATCTTTAAAATTTATTTTATATATTTTTTATGTACAAAAAATATTAGTTAATATCTTGGTTAATTTGTCCCAGCCAAACTCATTGTTCAGATTTACTTCTAAGATAAGACGTCTTCACACCTGAGAGACTGAGCTAAACGAGAACTAACAATTGGTCCACAACGAAAGTTTGAGTTTTATTGTTCTACACTGGCTCCCAACTTTCGGAGTTAGTTATATTGTTACCCATTGGCCCCCAATGTTTCTGTTGTGTCGTTCAAATGTTACACAGACAGATAAATATATTGCATCTGGTTGTTTCTTATTAAACTTTAGCCATTATATCTTCACCCATTTTAAAGAACGTGTTTGATACTTTCCTTCAAAGTTCATTAACGTCCAAATGACTAATTTTTTGAAATCATAAAGTTCCGTTTATAACATTATTCAGCACTATAAAAGATTATAGAATGTGAAAGAAACCATTTCCTCTGTAAAGTTCGACCCATACAGCAGAGTCCATTACTGTTATCAGCTTCAAAAATTGTCAAAATATACACACCAAGCTTTCTTTTGTAAATAACTTGACTGTCTCATGCAAATGGCAAATTTAAATAGATTGTAAGTCAAATTATACAGCTCTAATTAATAATCATTTATAACTTTCTGTTTGACATTATTTTTCATTAAAAAACATATCTTTTACGAGTCTTGTTTAATAGTAATAAATCAATTACATTTTATATAAATTACATTTAGTGCATTTTTATATCTGTATGAGATACCTACAATGTTAAATCTGCAGGGCCAAAGCTGTTGTATACTGCACGATATCTGCTTAATTCTTTTACAGAAGTAAAATTTCTGTCTTGACATTTGTTACTATAAAGATAAACGTTTGTTAAATAAAGAAACATTTAAATCATAAGACAATATACTGCCTTATTGACAGTAATGAAACTCAATTTGAGGAAAACTATCTAAATAGTCTTTAACTATCTGTAGATCTTCTATTTGCGTTGCATTAGATGTAAAACCCTGCCGTTGGTCTTTATGATGAAAACCTCATATGTTCATCATTTTGCTTCAAGACCAGAGTAATCACAATGTGAAATCAAAAATACACAGAAAACTCTGGATAGGCTTTTTGTCGTTCCAATTATCTAATTGAGGAACTGAGTGACAGCTAACGCTTACATGCGTTAGCTGTAGTCCCACATTGTAGTATGCTTATACAGATAACGACATTGTTTTGTTGACCATAGGAATTAAGACTTATTGCAATCCCATCTCTAGAATATGTTTATTATAATGCTCAAGAACTAATTTTTTGGTTATTTTTTAGCCTTAATAGCAATACAAATAAATAATTAAGTAAATAAGTAATATGCTTTATTGCCACTGAAAATTGTACAAATTTTATGGACAAAGCTTAACAAGAAGACAAGAAAGAAGAAAAAACATCAGAATAAGAATCGTTTGTACTTTTAAATAAAAAAAAAACAATAAAATTCTTCCAAGCTCAAACATAAAAAATACTACCTAATTAAGAACCTACAAACTTCGTAAAATGTACCTAACAAAAAACAAAAATTAGGAAAGCAGATTAATGAATTAAGGGCTCAAATATTCCACCTCCTTGTGCTAAACAGTAATCAAAACTGTCATACAGGTTTCTCCTCATATTTTGGAGTAGGGCTGGTGTAATGGTTGCAGAGAAATGAAGTATTTTTGCCCCTAATTCGACTAGGTTTGTGGCCCTTTAAAACTGATGCCTATAAATGTTTTCTTTAAGAAAACCCCAAAAAAAGAAATCGTTAGGCGCTAAGTCACAGGATCTAGCGGGCCATTTAATTGTACCGCGTGTACTTATCAGTCGATCAGGAAACGTTTGATTGAGGAAGTCAATAGTTGCTCTAGAGTTGTGAGCCGAACACCCATACTGTTGGAAATAAACCTCCTGAAAATTAACGGGAAGGCGTCGAACTGCCGGAATGATCTCATTATGTAAAAGTTGTAAATATTTGGGCCCGTTTAGGTTTCCATCGATAAAAAATGGACCGACAATATGGTCACCTAACATCCCAGTCCAAACATTTAACTTTTGTGGATGCTGCGTTCGCACTGCAACACTGAGGTGCTTATTTTTCCAAACCTTGCAATGGATGGATTGTGTTTTTTATGTAATGAAAATGAAGATTCGTCAGAAAATAAAATATTTTTTAAAAAGTGTACACTTTCATTCTGTTTATCTAACATAAATTCACAAAAGTCCATCCGCCAAGTTATCTTCCGGAAACAGTTCTTGTGTTGGTTGTATCTTAAAACAGTTCCCATTCCATTTGGGAACTCGCTGGACAGTTCCAGCATTCACGTTAACTTTCCTAGCAATTTGTACACTAGTGCAGGGTTCACTAGCTTCCACAGAAGCACAAATATCAATATCCCTGTTTTGACGCTCCTCATCGACAGGTCTAACACGTGGTTCATTACCTTCATGGCACTTTTTACAACTGTTTACACATCGCGAAGTTTGAAAATGTTTAATGGTATTTTTAACTGTTGTAACACTTGGTGAGGGTCTATTTTCGAAGGCAAAAATAAATAAATCAATTACTTCGCGTATGACCCTGAAAGTACCATGTTACAAGTTGCACTTTTTCTTGGACGGTATACAACGTAATAGGCATTTTATTAATTATTTGTTTATTCTTTCAGAACTTCGTTTGAAATGTTTAATGTCAATGTGACAATTACGACAATTCGTACCTACTGTGAAATGAATATCGAGGTGGAAACGTGTAACATGTCACAGCGATTGCCATTGTGTTGTATGGTCAATAAAACAATGTCGTGATCTGTATATAGTTTTAATTGCACAGTTTATCTTTTAACCCTAATGTAATAACGTAGTATGTCCTAATACTACTTGCTTATACTAAATAATTGGCTGATTGCCCCATACAATACTTTGTTACAACGCTATTTCGTGTCACGTATCTAAGATTTGACGTAAAAAATTTGTACACAAACACTTTAAGACTAAGAAAAGCAGCATCATCAGTAACAGCAAAATCAGCATTGCTAGTAGAGATTTGACAACAATACTATATTATTTATGAACTAACCCATAGATGTATAATAATGCTTAGTTAATTCTAACCATAGTTAAATGACTTCAATATAAAAATTTATCGATTATAAAAATATGCACAAAAACGTCAAAACCATACGATGTCATTATCTCTATGCAAATATATTATGAAATGTACCATTGTGATTCTTCCTCCTTGACTTTTTTCTCATCAAGGCCTGTTGTGTAACGTCCCCATCTCTACACTCTCAAAATACCCTAATCTCTGGCGACTATTGCTAAACAGAAGTGGAAAGAAGGAAGGGCGGCTCTCCAAGGATTCATTCTCATTCTAGGTAGCTTGATACGCTACGTGTTAGGTGCAATCGCAGATGGGGAGAGTATTTAATCAAAAATAGGAGTGGGATGAAATCAGATCCGTTCTAGGAACATGTAATAAATTGTCGCTGAAGTTTGTAACCTAATTTACAAACTTAAATTCGAAGAATACTACTCCCGTTAATGTACATATCCAGTTTAATGGGGCTTGGAGGGAGCGTTTTATTACAAAGAAGCCTACTTATATGGCTTTTGTATACTCTGGAAATTATTGTTAGTAATTTGTTGTATATTAGGTAAATTTTATAACAAATTTAATTATAGCATACATAACCATATACAAATGCATCTTACAAAAAAACTGAAGAATACAACAACGAAAGAAAATTGGGGAGGTTGATGTTCTTTTCACCACAATTTGAGACTTAGAGGTTTATTGACCACTTCCTTTTGGCTGGTCAAATCCAATCTTGGATTCGTGATTTCAGCCTTTCCTTCGAAAGTAGAGCGAGTAAAATGTGAGAAAGCATATTTAAATTAAGCGCTGGTAGGAATTCGGCACTCGGTTAGAATAGAACCACGTTAATTTTGATAGACATGAATTTCTTATTGTATTAAATCTGTATCCTTAACGTGTATCCTTAAAATGCTAAAAGTAATTAATACAAATGCATTGATTATGTAAACGTAGTAGCACTACTTATGGATCAGAATATAAGCACAAAAGATTACTATTTGAGTTTGAACAAAAAGAGAACAGAATTTTATCTTAGAAATTAATTTTGATTAGTTATATACAATTTGTTAGAATAGACATTTGCCAGGAAATGTTATACAAAACGTTTTAATCTCTTAAGCACTTTATATAACATCGGTATTAATAAGCGGAGTTTTTATTTTTAGCAATTTGGCCGAAAACGAGAACCACCACACACACGGTTAAACACGATGTGAGAGAACTCTTACAAGAACTCACGGTTTTGTTAAACGCCGTCTACACTCTCGATTGAAGTGCTTAAGACGAAGTGAAGTTAATCGAGGCGAGGTGACTCTCTACATACTCGTAAAGTCGAGTAATGTAGTGTGACACTTCGTATTCGAACTTCGAGCCCTTTGACTTCGACGCAAAAAACCGACACAGAACGGAAGTAGAACGAAGTGAAGCGAAGTCGCATGAAGTACCTGTCTACACTCTCGTACTCACTGCACTTCCATCGACTTCGCGAGTAGTATAGTTAAACTTAAACAAACGGCTTAATTGCCGATATATTTTATATTACTTCTGATCAAGATACGATTCTCTTGTTTGCATTTGTGGGATCTGGATAGTGGAGGGTTTATAACGAATCGTTCCGAGCCATCTTCCTCAAATGGAAAATAATAGATTTTTGATGTCTTTAGATAGTCTTATGTTAGTTTTTCAAGATATTTCTTACCGGTTTAAAGGTTCTTAAAGTAGTACTAAACTCCGTGCCTCTACTAATCTACTCTATATGATCCAGTTAATGAGTAGAGATTTGCACAAAAAACCGAAGACAATTAGACAAACATGGAACCAATAGACAGAGCTTTTAATTAAATTGTCATTTTGATCACAATCGTGCTGGCTTTATACTTAACCACATATAGTACGGAAGTAATATGCCTGACACAGAAAGATGAACCAGTAAATATGAGAGCTTTTCAAAAGGAAAAGACATCGTCATATTTATCAAAGATCAAACACTCAGATGGATGGGAAATCTAGAAATGAGAAATAACAGGTAGACCACAAGAAAGACCCAAAACGAGAGGAGAAAACCATATAATAGAGGACCTTACGAAGATAAGAGTTATAGAATGGAAGTCCATATGCAAAAAGAGAAAAGAATGAAGAAATATTGTGGAGAAAGTTGTCACACAACCAACTGTAAACCAACTGATTGTTGTTTGCTTTTTTTTGACAGCAACGATTAAGTTTATATTATTAGGTTGAAACCCACGAAACGGGAAATTGTTGCTATATGAGTCTAAAAATTATATGACACGCAGATTGTGTTGCAGAGTTGAAAACAATCTGATAGACAAAAATAGTGGTCAATAGGTATATACCTACCTAAAAATATCAGATTACGTTCACCGCAGAACTAAATATATGATAAGAAAAAATTGTTAGTAATCATTCAGAGCAGAATACTTCAGAATTTTAAATTTTGTGTTTTCACAGATTTGAACTTCGTTTACTACTTCAGCAATCAGTGCGATGTAAGCTGAATTGATATTTAGTATAGCACCAACGTTTCTATATATTTATATATTTATATATGTATATATATATATATATATATATATATATATATATATATATATGTATATATATGTATATATATATATATATATATATATATATATATATATATATGTATATATTGAAATGATATGAATATAGGAGAAAGAAAAATAGTGTTTAAAAAAATAATTTATAAGTTATACACTAGATAATATTAGATATAAAAAGTATTTGGTTATTTTAATAAGTTATATACTAGGGAATATTATAAAAATTATTTATGTGAGGGCATTTTTAAGAAATTAGCATATAATAAGTGTAAAAAGTTTTTTTTAATAATTATAATATTGTAAATATATTTAAGTGAGCCATGTGCATAGGCAACCAAAAATACTCTGAAATAACATTCAAGTGATGGTTGCGAATATAAAATGGGGTTATTTGTTATTTAAAATGTTTAGTTTACATATAGTTACGGATTTGAGGTAATGCAGTTTATTAATTTAGGTTGTTTAAATTACATATAAGTTTATATTCTGATCTGAAAAGCCTAAATGTCAACAAAATTCTCGATAGAAAAGTAAAGATTTCTCTAGAATACAGAATTTAACCTTTGTTTACGGTAGAACCTTCTCGAATATGGTTATGTCTGTGGATCGAAGATAAACTTTTTCGAGAACATTCATATATAGAACAATTCGAATATGATTTCTTGCCAGATGATTCTGGAACAATGAAAAGATATAAATACTCGGTGATTTGGATTCAAGAGAGTTCAGTCGGAGCCAGTCAGTCAGTAAGCAGTCAGACAATTAGTTATTAAGAAGACAGACACAGTTGGTTACAGTTAGTGATTAGGAAGAAAGTATAATGTATGCAATAATTAGTTATTTAGTATTAAAATTTGATAGTATTGGAAAGTATATTAGAAGAATATTATTGAAGATTAAAAATTATGTTACTTATATATAAATGGTGATTGGATAATGGAAGAAAGTATTAATTGAAAATTAAAATTATATAATATATTTGGTGATTGGATATTGGTATATTAAAAAGAAGAATAAATATAAATGCTATTGATAAGAAAAATATTTTAAATTGGTGGAAGCTGATAATTGGAAAAAGGAATTTCACAAAAACAAGGATAACTGAGGCTGAGAACGAAGACATTGAGTGGTGATTAAAATCTATATAGTGGAGAACAGTTTCATTTAGGCATTCAGTGACAGAAAGGTACAAAATTTTGTTAATATAATTTAAATAGTGTCATAACAATTTCAATTTTAAAGATAGTTTGTTTAAAATTTACATTGTCTATATAATTTAATTAGTTTCATAAGAATTTCAATTTAAAGATAGTTTATTTTAAATTTACATTGGCTATGTTAAATATATATGTGTGCTTCATAATAGATATAATAAAGATAATTCCAAAAAGTGCTTACAAACTAATTCTTTGAGAACCGCGATAAAAACCCTATATATATATATATATATATATATATATATATATATATATATATTATTAAAAAACACTCATTGCTCATTAAAACATCATAACAATATATACATATATATATATATATATATATATATATATATATATATATATATATATATATATACGAAGTAACAAGAAGTCCAGAGACCCCTCTCTGATAGTAAATTAGGTGAACCTAATTCGCACTGAATTACCAGTTCAGTGACTAGTGAGTGTAGTAGTGTCTGGGGGCTAGGGAGACTGAGACCTCGAAAGCCCTGAAGAAGACATCAGAGAGGATGTCGAAAGCTCGGCAAAATGGATATCGACGCGGTTCAACCCGGAAGACTGGTGAGTTTAATATTAATTTTTATAATAGTATTAATCTTAGCTCCAGGTTTAATATATATATATATATATATATATATATATATATATATATATATATATATTGTTATGATATGTAAAATCGAGAAAAATATTGGGTTGATTAAAATATTTCAAAGTTCAAAAACATTAAAATAATTCAGATAAGTAGGATAATAACCAACAAACATTTCGAAGAAGGAAAGTTTTTAAATTCTTGGATTACCTGTATTAAACAAAATGTAAGCTATACATAAATTATTTCTTTGTTATACTTGAGTGACCCGCATAATTTTAAGTGAAATCCAAAGACAATTGAACCGGGTTTTCCAAAAACATTAATGCAGTGATTAGAGACAATAGAAGAGATTTTAGAAAGAGGTTTTTGTTAGTTTTTAAGAATTATAGAAAAATATTATTTGTAAATAAGTTTTAGGAAATTTTATAATTATAGGTAAAAATTTGTTTGTTATCGAAATGAAAAAATGGGGGAATTGTGACGAGTTTTGATTGGCGGAGATTGAAAAAGGTGGGATAGGTATGTAGGAATGAAAGTTTAGCTAGATTTAGGAGAGAGAAAAGATAATCAGTTGGTTTTCCAAGTCTGTAAGACGAACAGTGATTGTTCTCTGGCGGTTCCCGAAATGTAGCAAGCAGTAGTGTTGAATGTTAGTGAGTTTTTGTGGAGTTAGTGTATCTGACAGAAGCTGAAGCAGCAAAATATTGTAAGTCATATTTCTCTACTTATATTCCAAGAGTCACTGTTCAGGCCAACGAGAGATTCAGTTTATCGTAAAGAGAAGATATTCCAAGAGTCATTTTTCACTCGGGCCAACGAGAGATTCAGTTTATCGAGAGGAGAAAGGCTATCATAATTTGAATGATTTGTGCTTTTTGAAGGAGATCATTAAGGACGATATACTTGCAACAATCTGTTGTAAGATTGCTGATTACATAGGGAGCGGTTGAGAGGAGATAATATAGTCTACAAGGAACAAGGTTTTGGACCACTCATCATCAGAGAGAGATATTTTTGTTTTCTGCAGTTTTTTCTTTTATTGATAACACGATTTTTACACTTAATTTAGAAAGGATATAGATATTTTGATTAGGCGAGTTAAAATAGTTTGGGATTTTGAGATTTCAATTAATATTGTTTGTACCATTAATTTTGATTGTTCACGTACGTAGAACAAAATTTTGAGAATCATTATATGAGATTTGTTTATTGAGAACTTTTGAGTGTGAATTATTTCATTATTTTTATTTCAATATATAGTGTTAGATCATATGTGTTTTTTATTATTCCGGCATTCTTTGGACCTTACCTTTCACATGTAATAGCATAGATATTGAAGCACGAATTTAACCCTGAGATAAAAGAATTAAAAATTGTGATAGAGTCATAATCATATCATTTAAATAATTTTAATTAATCAAAAAAATTAATTAGCTAATTATTGCTTGGCGCACCAAGACTTTAAATATCACAATAATATATATATGGACAGCTTAAAGCATAGTTTATTGTTAATAAAATATTATGCAGATTAATTTTTTATATACGTAAGTATACTTACGAAATCTTACATTTACGTATGGTCTCCTTAGTTACCTGTAAAAAAATAGAAAATATTAAAAATTATGTAAAACAACAGAAAGAAGCTAAAACCATGTATAACACCATTACAATATGTTGTTTTAAAATTATTATTATAGATTCTAAAGGAACTATACATATACCTAACTTCAGAATTCTATGTTGTCTCTATCCGGAGTTATCTGTACCTTTGAGCAATTGGCCCTAAATTCCTCGCGATCCATGCATAAAAGCATCTCTAAGTAAAACTGTTGGAACAAATGTACAGATCATGTGAAAACTCAAAAATTAGAATATACAGACGAATACGAATAAATAAAAGACATATAATTGTGAAAAGGAACAATAACAAATAAAAAAAAGAATTACAGGTATCAAATGGGATTACCTTAATACAATGCTAAAAATATACTCAGGACACATCGACACAAATATTGTAAAAGTTCATCCTCAACTAAATGAGTATTTCATAATTTGTAAAGACAGATACTCGATAGATCACTCGGCATATTGATAAAAGTTAGGAGTCTGCAAAGACTAGAAGGATTTAAAATGTGGTTATTGACTAATGTTATGAATATCTTGGAAAGCCCATACCTAACCATACTTAACTTGGAAGTTCTACGACAAATGGACAGAGTCTATTATGAGCTTATCGAAATGACAGAAAAGCTGAGAACTACATATATCTTTATCATGTAATGAGACGATAAGATATAAGGTAAACACGAACTAGAATGCAGACAGTGTTTCTAGTTTAAGAAAATGCGATTTTGAACATGCTTTGGTTCTAACTACTTTCTGAGAAATAACCAAAACACAGAAGAATTTGCCAAAATCGTTGCCGATTTTCGATAGCAGAAAAAATTCGACGACGAAAAAGCAAAAACAATAATAATTAGAACTGTAACGCAACAAGCCAGCATATGTATGCTTCGTGGATCTAACAAAATCCCGGCAGACATATTGGAAATCATAAAACAAATGAACAGCGATACGACGAAAACTAAAGCAAAGGACACCGCTACAGCGAACATACTAACCCCAGGGGGAATCAGACCTCAGTTCCTGTTCAACATACTAAAAAAGGCCGCGCTCATATCTTGATATTTAAGAGATGTTGTCTGGAATAACCCATACATGCGAAAGGTCAGCAGAGTCAAAAATTTATAAAAGCTCTATCATACCTGTAGTGACCTACAGAGCAGAACCACGGGAAGACACAATAAGACCAATAAAGTAAGAACATACAACCGAAATGAAGATACTGAGAGCAATATCAGGGAAAGAATAAGCAACATCATCAAGAAACAATGCGCCGAACAATATGTAGTGAGATAAGAATGGCAAAGAGGAAGAGACTGACAATCATGTAAAAAGGATGGAGTAGCACAGGCTGCTAAGAATTACGCTAGAAGGAAAACCAGCTAGCAAAACCACTAAGGAGACCTCCAAACAGATGGAGAGATAGCTGCCAGTCTACCTCTCAAGAAATACTTCAGCAACGAAATTAACAGATCGTCAGATCTACAAGTACAAGAAGAAGAAGACAACTGTAACGCAAATATAGACGTCAAATTCATTAACATAGCTAGAGTACCGCGGCATATTGTAAGACAATGTACCGGCCTTAGAAGTAAGCACTTATAAATACTGCGACAAGAAACATTTAGTAATGAGTAGGCAGACGAGAATAAATTATACTAGGTATATACTATCCCAAAATTGTTAAACTAACTTATATAAATCAGACAAAGAAACATCTTTACATATATTGGCATGTAATTTTTCTCCTGAAATTTCCAAATCCCATTATGACACCGAGTACAAGTGGAAAATTAATTTTTGACATCATATAAAAAATAAATAGATCATTGGCTTGCCACAATTTGCTGTCGAGATAAGAAACTGGAAGAGTTAATATTTAATCAGGTGGAAGAAATTTAGCAGAAAAGAAGAAGGAAAAGATAAAATTAGGCAGATGAAGTAGGTAAAAAAGGTAGAATAATGTTATAAACCAACTTTGTAATAAATAGCATATCAATTTAACCCCTAATCCAGTACTGCATACTCAGATACGCAGACTTGAGAGGAATAAAGTTCGATTTGATTGTGTCGAAGTTGGTAAGAAGCAGGTGGGGAACAATAAAAGAGACGTTGAGTATTGGGGTTGGTGTCGGGGCCGTTATCTCATGAGTGCAGCAGGAAAAGGAAATTCGTCGGTATTATTATTGTGACTAATTTTGGGTTTTTAGCAATTATTCGATTCATTGTATATCTGGAACTATGAGTCATTTTACAGTTATTCTTTATTTACTGTTAGCGTTTTGATAGATACAAAATATATTTAAGTACATAGACATACTTTGTCAATTATCACTCTTTTAATTTATAATTATATAGTATCGAGCCACCGAAAAACATATAATTAGAGCAGGTTACGCAGTAACCTCCTCCAGTGGGAAGGGTAACTCCCACACTTACATTTTCGGCTTTTTTAAAACAGAAATTTAAAGCAAATAAAATAATAAACCACGTTTAAGCCATTTTGATAGCTTTGGAGATAAACATGTATGACAGTTATTTGTCAGCACTGTAATAAAAAAAAGAAGCAAGGTCACTAAAATATGAAAAAGGATTAGCTGTACCTGTCTATCTTTAAAATTCGGATGTGGATAAAAAGTGTGAAGACATACTTGTGGTAGTTTCAAATTAGAGTGAGATAATATTCGTATAAAAAACTTACTTCAAAAGCAGCAAATCGTAATAGTGCAGTATTAAATTTGTGTGTCCTAATAACTAGCACAGCAATATCCTTTTGGTAATATATCATCCCCCCGTTATTTGTAATTGTGATGTCTAAACGTATACTGACGCTTGTAATATTAATTTATGATTGTAATTATTTACTAGTATTTCGTATAATTTGTTAGATCACCAGTATCATACATATCTAATAATGAAATATTAAATAATTTCAGATTCAAAATATTATATTTATTAAATATTCTCATTTTTTTGGTCAATAAAAGGCACTATTTTGTAATCGGGATTTCATCTTGGGAGAAAAGCTTTTACAACTGTTGTGTTTGTCCCATTATAACTCCAAATTGTAGGAGAATAAGGAATTTTTCCTTATTCCGCGACGATGATCTGGCCAAATGCCCAAGAAGGTGGAGGCCAAATAAACTGAGTTTATTTCACTGGTCAAGAAGTCACTGGTTTAATCAAATAGATCTATATTCAATCTACATTTTTTTAAATTTTTATATTTGTGTTTTTCTTTTGATAATATTGCTTTTAACTAACTACTCACAATTGTTTTGCAATATTTATTTATTTTAGAAAAACACGGAAAACATCGATTTCCCAAGAATCTATAGAAGCAGGCAGATATATAGTTAATCTGTTTTGTTAAGAGATTTAAAATTTCAAGAAAATAGTGGAAAATTTCAAAATTTGGTTCGTATAGATTTTGTTTGATAGATTTTGAAAAACTAATCAATATTTTGCTAAAATGAGCAATATGGATACAAAATTTAGAACCGCTGTTCCCGTTAAAGAACGACTAGCTATAACTCTACGTTTCTTAGCGACCGAATATTCGTATACCAGTATGCAATACCTTTTTAAATTTTCAAAAAAACTTATCATTCCCGAAACATGCAAGGCTCTTTGTGATTCTCTAAAAGAATATGTAAAGGTAAGAATAATTGGTAATATTGTCACCTATTATGTTTATTTCGAAATTAGTGAATATAAATAAACGTGGTTTAATTCACAAACTTAAAAGCTACATTGCAAAAAAATCAGTGTTTTTAACGTAGGTAACGCTTGATATAACAACTAAGAATATATTCGAATAATATAATAGAGTAAACAACGAGTAATACAGTTTTAATTTTGGAAACCAAATACATTATAGGGCATCTCCAGTGGAGCAGATTTGGGTGTCGGAATCAGATTTAGATTCCAGAAGCGGGAATAGGACATTGGGTTGGAGTTGCAGTAGAGGTGACATTCTGTGACATATATTCTAAATTATGTATAGTAGTTGTATGGGAATCAGCAGTACAGAAGTCAGACGGTGATGGAGTAGAAGATGAGAATATGTGGAAATACGTTGGATTGATTGGCATGGTTTCGAAAGGTCCAACTTCATACGGACATATAGACTCCTTTACCCTTTTCTCTTCGAAATGATCCTAAAAGACTCCTCATGTTCTGTTTCGCTTCATGTTCTTTTAATTTTGAATTATGTGCAATACTTTGCCATCCATCGGATTTCTTATTTCGTGAAAAATGCTGAGGATGTTTGGCTTCCCATAAAATTAGATGTTCATATTCACCAATTAACTGCAAGCACTGTTCGTTACTCCGTTCGTAATTTACGAATTAAACAATTTTTAACTAAAAGATTGAGAACAGTGTACGGGCACAACCGCTACATTCACAAATACCGTCCAAGCTGAGCAAACTGTCACGTTAATATTCTTTGATGTCGTCCAGAAACAGACTACTGACGGATAGCATTCGTGCGGGTTAACTTTATGGGTCACACGTACAGACCTGAGCATGTTTACGCGCATAGCTTTAAAGAAGGACCAGAGACATACGCCGACGGCACGATGTCAAACTATGTGACAGAGGGCCCCCTTCGGACATCCCTGCCAGGTCGCCTACCAACTAAAACCACCCCCTCTTCGACCCGTGGTAACTGCAAGGTTGACTATAGTATCACAGTCTATTTTCCTGCTTCTTGGCCTAGGTCCGAGCGACTGACGTCAAACAGCTTACCCAACCCAAGCCGGTCGGCGGTAAACCGAACGGTTTAAGTTGTCCGAATTTGCACATGTAAGAAATCAGGATATCTCTGATTTAGTCTTTTTCAAGACTAAAAAAGACGATAAAACTGTTTTTACTAATAAAATTACAGATTTAATTTCAGCATCCAGTCCAATCAGACGGGAATTCCCACTTCACAGGAAGTTATTCAAGAACAAAAAATTCAGGCCCACCTCAAGGAGAGGTGGACCCGCCCAGGAACAGCTACAGGATAACGAAATAGAACAAGAAACAACATCAGTAGAAGAATCCACAACCACGATGGCTTCAAACAACGTAGAGATCATGGAAGAAGAACCATTCCAGGCAGTGAAATGCCAGAGAAGAAATTCGAATGAAAACTTAGCAGGAGCAAGACAGCGACCATCAACAAGCAGTGGAACGGTTACAACTCAGAACCGTTACCAAGTATTATCTACAATCAACACCGAAGAAACATCTTCAGCGACGACAACCAGGAAAGAAAGAGTGCCCCCTCTGGTCATAGCAGGACAAATTGGGAGCTATGCAACCTTCATCAAGGAAATAACGAAGTTATTAGGACACAATAACTTCCAAATTTCACCTTCTGGAAAAGCAGGTACAAGGGTGTACCTAAAAACCAATGAAGATTATGAAAAACTCAAACAGGATTTCATCTCAACCTCAACAGCCTTCCATACATTTACGAAGAAATCGGAAGTAACGAAGAAAATCGTCATGAAAGCGGCCCCAGGATTGGACCTCGATGAAGTCGAAGCTGACCTCCGTGAACAAGGAATCATCGGAAAAGTCACCGAATTGAAAACCAGGAAACCAGGAGCACAAAGCAGCTCCTATCTGCTCCAAGTGGACAAACAACAGGATCTGAAGGAGATAAAAAGGATCAACGGAGTGCAAAACATAAGAGTAAGATGGGACGCTTACTCTAAACCATCCAGGGCAACGCAGTGTTTCAACTGCCAGGAGTTTGGACACTCTGCCAGAAACTGCTTCAAGCAACCTAGGTGCATGAAATGCGCTAGCGGACATCAGACGAGACACTGCCCTCTCCCAAAAGGTCAAGTAAACAAAGTGAAGTGCTGTAACTGCCAGGAGGCACACACTTCCAACTATCCAATGTGCAGCAAGCACATTGAGTACCTAGACAGGCAAGCAGCGAGAAGAGCGAGGAACCAACCGCAGAAAACGGCTCCACCAGCGCCACACCCTTCGACCTTCAGGAAAACCACCAGCAGTGTATCATATGCACAAGCGAGCAAAGGAGAGCAACAAACACCAAGGAATGATGGAGTCAAGAGCACCTGGGCTGAAATTAACGAAATAGTTAATGTACAGAAAATGATGGAAATTCTTCAAGATATGAAGAGAGAGCTACACAGGCAAAATCATTTGCAGAAAAAGCAATGATTTTCATGAAATACGAAGAGATCTACAATGAACCATAAGCACCTGAAGATACTCCAGTTCAACATAGCATCACTGAGGCTAAGGATCAGCGAACTTCGAGAGACAGTCGTAAGGCATAACCCAGATGTCATATGCCTGTCTGAAAAAAGATACATGACGGACTCCCAACTTCCAAGGATAACAAACTACGATGGATTCGGAAGAAGAGACGAACCAAACGACAGAGGAGTAGCCATCTATGTTAAGAACAACATAGAATGGAACCAGGTTTTGATGGATACACACCATTTCGAAAGTGTTGGAATCAAAGTAGGTATAGCTAATATCTTTTCAATTTACAGGAAGCACTCGGAAGAACTAGCCATAGAAGAACTGGATGCCTTACTCAACTCTGCACCAACCGTAGTCGTAGCAGGAGATTTCAACGCCAAACACACAGCATGGGGATGAATGACGGACACAGCACCAGGAACAACTCTACTAAGATACTGCGAGGACAGAGATAGGATGTTATTCGCTCCAGACGAACCAACAAGGATCAATCCAATAAGAGGACACAACAACACAACACTGGACCTGTTCATCACCAAGGATGTAATAATGGAAGACGTCAGAACATACTTCGAATGCAGTTCGGACCACAAGCCAGTAATAGGAAGGATGACATCGAGAGTCGACTTGCCAAGGATAGAACCAGTAGAAAGATGGAGATGGAAAGATGCTAACTGGCCTAACTACAGAAGACAGCTAAACCAAATGGAAATGAAGAGAGAATTCCAATCAACAGAAGAAGTAGAAGAAAAGATCGAAGAAATCACAAGAAGAATCCAACGAGCAATGGAAGCCAACATCCCAAAATCAATGACGAACAACAGAGGACTGATCATCCCAACAGAGCTACAGGACATCATCAAGGATAGAAACAAGGCCAGACGACCATTCCAAAGAACCAGAAGACAGGAATTCAAGGACTACGGAGACATCCTATCCGAAGAAATAAGAGTAAGACTGAGAAGTCTTACTGAAAACCAGTGGCACAACAACATCAGAAGAGCTGAAGAAAACCATGGAAACGTTTGGAAAATGCTGAAGGCAAGAAGAAGAGGAAAACAAAAGATGCCACAAATCATGGACAACGAGGGAACACACTACGACACCCAAGGAAAAGTTGATGCAATATCAAGGAAGATGGCAGCCACACACAGACAAAACCAGGATATGTCGGATGCAAGAACAAAGAGGAAAGTCGAGCAAGAATACAACAGGATCAGAAGAAGGAACGAGTTCCAAATAGACGAGGAAGACCATATCAGCCCAAGTGAAGTTGCAAAAATCATCAGGAAACTGAAAGGAAGCAGAGCACCAGGACAAGAAGGAATCCACAACATCACCCTCAAGGAACTTCCGAAGAAGATCATAGTACAGCTGTACTATATCTTCAAATACTGCCTGGAAAAAGGACATTTTCCAAACAACTGGAAACACGCCAAGATTATACCTCTTCTGAAACCAAGGAAAGATGGAAGAAGACCGGAAAGCTACAGGCCCATATCACTCCTGGAAACGATGGGAAAAATCTTAGAGAAACTACGAACTCCAATTAGCAAGGATCATCAGCGACACGAAGATAAAATTCAACAGGAAACAGAAGACAGGATTAGCCATACTGGACATAGAGAAAGCATACGACACGGTTTGGAAGAAGGCACTAATCTACAAGATGGACAAGGCTAGACTTCCACACTACCTCATCAACATCTGCGACATGTATCTATCTAATAGAACATTCCAAGTTTCAGCTGACCAAAAGATGTCGACGATTCAAGAAATCCAGGAAGGAATGCCTCAGGGCAGCATCTTATCACCCATTTTATATAACATTTTTGTTTCAGACCTCCCTACAGATCCAAGGACTTCTACAGCCCTGTATGCAGACGACACAGCAGTGTATGCATCCGGAAAAGACGAAAGAAGAATCATAGATAACATGGAGAGCCACCTGGAAAGAATCACGGACTACACCGAAAAATGGAAAATCAAGATCAACGCCGAAAAAACGCAGTTCATCATTTTCGGCCAGGATAGACGACAACTACGGAACCAGATCACAGTAGGAGACAACAGAATTCAGGAAACAGAGACGGTCAAATACCTAGGAGTCCACCTCGACAGAAAACTCAACTTCCGGGTGCATACACAAAAAACTAAGGTAAAAGCTAATGCAGCTAAAAAACTAATACTTCCTTTCATTTTTAGGTCCAGTCCACTCTCGAAGGCGAAGAAAATTCAACTCTACCAAGCATATGTTAGGTCGGTGATTCTGTATGCTATACCAGTGTGGAGCTCCATTGCGGAATCACACTGGAAAAAGTTGGAAGCAACTGAGAACTCATGCTACCGAATCATCGACGGAGCAGCATGGGAGGATAGAGTTACAAACGCGACGATCAAGAACAGGTTAGGATACACGCCACTAAGGGAAGTGGCCGAGAACAGAACCAGGTGGTTCTTCAACCAGGCCACTCGAAGACTGCGAAAGACCAGGGATATCCTCGAGAAGAACAGGATCCAGAGGATACACAGATCCACCCATAGACTGATCGACCACCTGATCAGGGTCTAACCAGGCGTGCAGGGAAGTAGGTACGTTTGCCGATTTTAGTACCTACAGAAGCAGACGAGGACACCACCCAGGAAAACCCAGGAACCGAAAGGAGAAATCTTCAAGCGCTGGCGGTGCACGAGCGGGACGTCGAGGAAGAAAGAAGGCTAAAATTTCTTAAGTTTTGACATGTAAATATCTTAGAATGGCAATAAACGTTTTTATTTTTATTTTTATTATTATGACCCGTGGTATCCCTGGACTAGTTCATAAGCGAACGAAACATGGGGATACCACGCGCAGACTGGGTTAAAGGTGCCCTCAGGGCTATTTATTTTAGTTACAGCACTTACCTAAAAGCAGTAAGCGTGTAGGGAAGGAGACCTAGTTCCCAAGCGGAGAAACTTGAGAGCTTAAAAAAGGGGGGTTACCGTAAAGGGTAACATTTGGTACATTTTTGTACAGAAAAGAAAAAGAAGGAAATAAAAAAAGAATGTTTGTTTTTTTTTATTATTTATTTTTGTATTTGACCCCTCACCCAGCTTGTTCGGCTCTTTCTATTATAGTCTTCCTTCTCATGATACCTGTTATATGGTTGATTATATATTCAAAATTCTCTTTGCTGGTCATTGCAATCTGCATGATGTTGTTGGGCGCGATCGCGCCGAATCTATTCTGCAGCCTTTGTTGTTCGTAGGCGAAAACATTACACCGGAAGATGCAATGTTCCGCATCGTCCCTCTCATCACACGAGGTGCATATGTCATCGTTGGTTTTTTTGATGCCATATGTGTAGGATCTGAAAGATCCATGACCGGTCAGGAACTGAGTAAAATAGTAATTTACTCTTTTAAATTTACAGTTGTACCATGCTACAACATCGGGGATAAGCGTTATGGTCCAACGAGCCTTCGTCGTCTGTACCTCCCATTCTCTTTGCCATTCTATAAGCATGTTCACTCGTATGGTCCTTCTTACCTGAGGTAGGTGACCGTCATGGGCTTCATACAGTATTTGTCTTTCTTTGACAAGCAGGTGGATGGGGAGCGTTCCCGCAATCACCTGTAAGGCCAGCGTAGAAGTGGTTCGGTACGCGCTCACCACTTTTTTTTAAAAGGGGCTTCCTTTGGGCTCTTGTTATAATATCTTTGTACTTTTGGTATTTTAGTACGTTAATCCAGACGGGAGTTCCATATAGAAGGGTCGATTGCACTACTTGAAGGTACAATTTTCTCTTGTTGCTGCTGGGCCCTCCTATGTTGGGTATTATTCTTTGGATAGCTGCCGTCCGTTTATCCGCCTTCTTACTCCTAACAGGTGTTTCGTATACCTCAGGCCTCTGTTCAGGTCGATGCCTAAATACCTCGCGCAGTTCGTCGGCTCTAATTGGCTATTGCCTATTTGGAAGGTCAGGTCCGGCCCATTCCTTGGAGCTTTAAGGATGACCACTTCTGTCTTGTGGCCTGCGAGTTCGAGATCATTATTTTCCATCCACCTGTTCACTTTTTCGCAGCATTCGTTTACGATTTACACAAGGTCCCAGTGCCTGTCGTTAGTGACCAATATGGCAAGGTCATCTGCATAGGCTACTGCCATGGTGTCTCTCCCATAGTCGGTGTTTAAGACCCCATTGTACAAGACATTCCACAACGTTGAGCCTAGTACGGAGCCTTGCGGTACGCCGGCTGTTAGTTTCATCTCAACATTTCTGGCCACTAAAACATAACTCTCGCATAAGTATCGTTTTATAATATTGATCAAATATCCCGAGACTTCAGCGGTTTCTAATTTAGTAATAATATGGTTCCAGTTGGCCAGAGTTAAAAGCGTTCTTTACATCAAACATTACTAAAGCGGCCCATCTTTTTCTGCTGTTCTTCACAGTGTCTGTAATATGCTTGACCGCATCTATAGCAGATTTTGCTTTCCTGAACCCGTATTGTCTGCTTGAGATGATGTCATTTTCTCTCAGCTCTTCTTCAAGGCGGTTCTTAACAATATTCTCATATAGTTTTCCCAGGCAGTCGAGGAGGCATATCGGTCTATAGGCTGTGGCTTCTTCCGGATCTTTGCCGGGTTTGAGTATTAGAGTTAGTCTAGTGAGCTTGAGCTGGTTAGGAAACTCTTGTCTTGTCAGCAGCTGATTCAATATGGCTCTGATAGTTTCTGGTTGTGTTTTAACTATCAGTTTTATCGCCTCTGGTGGGACACAATCGGGTTCAGGGGACTTACCTACTTTACGGGACTCTGCAGCTTTGATGAGTTCCGCATTACTTATCTCCTCCGGACAGATATGTGTATTGTACGTATGTTCAATGCTGGGCTTGTTGGGAAAGAGGGTGTTCGCTATGTCTCTTCTTCTACCATCGCACAGGTTGTATGGGGTCTCGAACCTCGGCGTTTTGGTGGCTAATCGATAGGCTTCGCCCCACACGTCATTTTCCAGCGCCTCGCACAAGTCCTGCCAACATGTGCGCTTTGCCCTCTTTATAAGTTTGTTTAATTCGTTCTTGGCGCGTTTATATTCTTCTTTCGTCTGCTGAGTCCTGTTTCTCTGTGCGATTCGCCTTAATCTAAGGCATTCTGTCCGTTTTGACTGAATTTCGTCATTCCACCAGTAGGGTACGGTGTATGAGGCGGTTTTGTTCCTGCTGCTTAATTTGTATGCCCTAGTAATGGAATTCCTGAAGGTGGAAAAGTCAGTAGTTTGTTCCTGTAGATTGATAATCGACTCCACAAATCTTGCTTTGTTGAAGTCAAGTACCTTTCTGCCATTCTTTTTTGTTACCTTTGTGCCAATCTCGAAGACGATGTACTTATGGAAAGTAAAGATGTTATCATCTAGAACGTCCCAATTCGTTATCTTTTTGGCATAGTTTTTGGATGCCAGGGTAACATCTATGTGGCTCCGCGATTCACCTCTTTCGAACGTGTGTTTCCCATTATTCATCACTACCATATCGGTAGACGCGATCCATTCGTTCCATATATTCCCTTTGACGTCATTTCTTGGGGACCCCACCACACGGATTTGGCGTTTATGTCGCCAGCAATTATATAATGCTTCTCTGTTAGTGCCGCCTCTATGATGTTTTCGACCTTCTCTTCATATTGTGTCATGTTGATGTTTGGTGATATATAGCACGCTATAATAGCTACATCATTGAGTTTTATCTTAATGAAGCTTTCTTTCTTGGTGATTTTGCTTATGGATAGGTTCTTGTTCACCAAGAGGATGGCGACGTCAGCCCGCTCGTCGACGACCCAACCAAACTTTTTAGAAATGTTTTTATTAGGTTCAGGTACTATAATGAGATCTGCTTTTATTTCCAGGACTTTGGCGTAAATTAGATCGTGTCCCACCTTGGCTCTTCCGATGTTAACTTGTAATATTTTGAGAGTCTTCGCACCGGTCGCGGTCGAAGCCAGCTTAGTCGGTGGTGAGAGACTTTAGCTTTTCTAGACTACTATGTAGGGTGTTTTTCTCTACATACCACGGAAAGGAGGGTGTAGTGGTTACATCAGATTCCTCATTCGGGGGAGGGGAAGATGAACGACTGAGCCGTTCGGCCTGCTACAACGTGGCCGCCACGCTGTCGCACATAGAGCTAAACTGCTCCATAAGGGTGGAGGGTTAGCTGGTTTGTGATTGGATTGGCATATATTTTTGTGTCATCGGAACATCGCTGGTATAAACTGTAAAAAGCAGAGGTCCAAGGACAGAACCCTGAAGCACTCCACTTTCCACTAACCTGTCCTGTGAGAAAGATTCGCTAACTCTAACTTTGTAATATCGATCTGTCAGGAAATCATCTATCTAACGAAGTAAAGTACCGCGAACTCCGAAATATTCTAGCTTATGTAGAAGTCTGCGCTTAGGTACACGGTCAAAGGCTTTAGAGAAATCTAGATAAACAACGTCGACCGGCTGCGAACTGTTAAGAGATGACGTCCAGTCGTTAACACAATGTAGGAGATTGGTTAGAGTAGAGCGACTAGAGACAAATCCATGTTGTTGTGTTGGAATAACATGTTCCTGGAGAAGGAATTTGGTCATCTCCTCGGAAATAATGGCTTCCATAACTTTGGCAACTACTGGCAGCAAGCTAATCGGACGATAATTGTCGGGGTCGAGTTTGTTGCCTTTTTTAAAAATAGGGGTGACGGAAGCTAATTTCCAACTAGGGGGTAAGGAGTTCTCGATGAAAGAAGTTTGCATAATTAACGTTAAGAGTATTGCAAGCGTGTCTGCGCACCTTTTTAACAGTTTTGGTGTTAAACCATCTAAACCAGGTGAAGCGGCTGTGCGAAGTTTAATTAAGTGTTGTTTGACATGATCCACTGTGAATTCAACTTGCTGTAAGGATGCGCCGACACGATTACAGTTAATAGCAGGTAGATAGACATCATTCGATTTTTTAGTAAAAACCTGTGAAAATGCTAAAGAGAGAGTTTCGGAAGATTCTTTGTCAGAAGAGCATAAAGTCTGGTTGGGTTTTTGAAGTAGAGGAATGGAAACTTTAGACGTCATGGAGGAACGTATGTATTTATAGACTTTTTTAAGGTTACCACTTTCGATAACATTTGGTTCAAAATTTTGTCTTAGAGTTTTTAGAGGTGTTTTTAAGTTATTTGAAAATCTGCGGTGGCTTTGGAAATCACTAAGAAGCCCGGTGTGTTTAAATTTCCACCATAGATATCGTTTGTGATTAATTTGTTTAATTGCCGTTCGGTTTATCCAGGGTTTAAGGTTGTTTTTATAAATCTTACAAAAGGTGGTATTTGTAGAAATTATATTGTGGACTTTATCGAGAAATGCAGTCCACATTAATGAGGGGTCGTTTAAGTCTGCAAAAAATAAATGCCAGTCGATTTGAAAAAGTTCAGTGTCAACTTCAGAAAAGTCGGTAGTAGCATATGTTACAATATTATTTTTTCGAATTTACTACAAAGCTTTTAAATAAATTATGAGCGTTTTCGGCGTCAGATAATGAAGTTATTCGCCAAGTGATCTCTGGGAAATTAAAATCTGCAGTAATGATAAGATTATCAAGAGATGATAATTCTTCAAGTTTTGTGAAAAAAACATTATCGTGTGCAAGTAGTGTAACAGGTGGACGACATATACATACTAAATTAAGGCAAAAATAATTTTTAGTAACAGATAAGTGAATTGCATCTATTCCAGGAATATCTATTAGCTTAATGTTAATTTTGAAAGTTGTGGTAATATTAGATAAATAGATGCATACACCGCCACCCACACGATTTTCTCTGTCTTTACATATATTGTATATCCATTTATATTAACAGAGGAATCAGGAATTAAGGGTTTAAGCCGATATTCGGCAATACAAATAATGTCCGGTTTAAGAAGTTGCACTGTGCATACAAATTCGTCAAACTTAGCGAACTTAGCGAAAAGTGAATCTAAATTAGTATATAGAAATAGCCAGTCATTAAATTTGTCGGTAGAAAAATTATAAACGAAATTTCGTGATTCTGGGAGTGCCATTTATGTATTTGTGTTCACCTTTATTTTTGTGAGTTTCTAGCTCACTTCGCAGTTCTTTTAAACGTACTTGTTGGATGGGCAAATGGGCATTTTGTCGTCAATTATTGAGAATTTTTCCGTGGCCTTGTTCTCCAGAAGTTTTGCTTTATTTCTCAGAATATCTTTAACGTGGTATTCCGAACCCATTACTACCTTTATCATTCGGGAAAATCGTTGGTTCGCTTTGCTGACGCTGTAGAAGGTAATTTGCTTTTCCTGACAGCCAACAGTTTCCAAAACAAGCTTAACCTTATTCGCGTCGTCATCTTTTCTGCGTTGTGCATCTCCAGAGGAAGATTCTGTTACGCCTCTACAGCTTCGTTAGAAATATTATCCGTGAATTCGGTAGACTTAAATAAGTCAATCTGACTGAGCTTATTGTTTAACTCAGTTATTTTATTATCAAAATCATCAATTTTCGTACGAATTTCCATTTTAAAATCTAGCAGATCTTTTATTTCTGAATTATTAGAAATATTGGAGCTGCAAGAATTACAAAGTATACTCAATCCACGAATTTTCTGTCGGGTGACGCGATCCTCCGAAGAAAGGTCGGTGCATGTGATATGTATTTGTCGCTTACATCCATCGCACTGGAGTTTGCGGTCAGCTATGGTTTTCGAGCAGTTCGACCAAAAAGATGTGGACGGCATGGTCCGGTTTTTCTTGTATGTAATTAGTAGTTGGTTTTATATTAATAAATTGTGAAGTGGTACTCACAGTAATTATTCGCTGTAACTGCACTTTTTACACAAAATTTTTACAAACACTACTGACTATTGATATAGAGAACAATCATGCAAAATTGCAAAAATCATGCAGAGTAATCGTGAAAATCAATACGAGCACAAAATTTGACGTGTGTCGTCAACCAACTAGCAGGTTGTACTATGTAAGTATATAACATAAAATTTCGATTTTGATTTAGACAACAATTATAAGGCATTTGAAATATGCCTAAAAAAGTTTAATATAAACTTTCACATTACAAAATTTTCACATTGGGTGGAATTTGTAGCTGAAGTTGTGTATTTTTAAACATCATATTTGTGCAATCGAAAAGAAGCAGTTTAAAAGTTTTATTTGACGCAGCTGTTGTTGAGGTTATGACAACAACTTGGCGGTTATACACTCTTTTTAACAAAGTTCTTAAATAATCATTTTGAAAACGATCTCCGGAGTGGAAATTATCGCGTCAAACTTTAAAATTATGTATGTATGTCAATAAAAAATGCAAGATATGCATACCGTTTTTCGAATTAAAACTAAAGTACTATATATTTATAGTACAGACAAATCAATCGTGTCCCAAAACAATAGTTCAGTTCTAATATTGGAATGGTAACTTAATAGAGGACTAATAGACTATTGTATAATAGGGATGGTAATTTTGGTTTGATATAACCAATATCTGAAATGAACAATCCTGTTTTGAGGAAACGTCAGCGTTCAATCTGTTTAATTAAACAATGTGTAATTAATGCGACATGCCAAACGC
Organism: Diabrotica undecimpunctata; assembly: GCF_040954645.1. Classification (NCBI taxonomy): domain Eukaryota; kingdom Metazoa; phylum Arthropoda; class Insecta; order Coleoptera; family Chrysomelidae; genus Diabrotica; species Diabrotica undecimpunctata. Next base: position 63,830,822 of record NC_092808.1, read on the forward strand.
TGAATAAGTGAGTCACAGTATTTAATATGGTAATAGCAGCGTATTATTCTGCTTTGTAATCAAACCTTATAATTACTCATTCGTCCAACAATTGAAGCTCTACATGTTTCATACCCTACAGTTATCCAAAATGCTAATCATTTATAAGATAATCAAACACAATCAAGAGGTGAAATATAATAAACACAATAGAAAACATTTGAATTTGAAATAAATTATTGACAGATGTTCTGCAAAATTACACGACAGCTCGATCATTATCATTAAAAAAATAATGTTTACATCTTCCAATAATTGAAAAAAATTGGATACTGTATGGTTTGAATGGTTTTTACGGCTATGAAAAACCATTCGTTGTTCATACAGCGGATAACATTTAATTAATACTTGATATGCAATGTTATTAGCAAAATTTTATGTACTTTGAATGTCATACTACTCTGTAGTAATTTTTTGACATTCAAGTTTAGTAATTCCAACCATCCAATGGCACTACGCCCACCCCTTCAGTAAACTTCTCCAAAGATGTCCATCTACTGTTGTTTTTTTTTTCAATTAACGTATTTTTAGCTTTTTGGAATCCTCAACTACTTCACCTCGTCCACCATTTCTTTTTTGGTCATTTTCATTGCGTTTGTAATTTTCTGGAGATTCTGTCCTCATGCATCCAGACCATGCGTCATGCTTACCGTAATCGCTGCAGTCTAGGATATTGTGCTAGTGTTGATGTTGTTTTGCACGGGTACGAAATCTTATTCAGCGTGACTCGAAAAATCGAGAGAGGTGTAGTAACCTTGCGGTATACAATATACTTACATGATATACATACATATACACATACACTTATTATAATTTTATATACTTATTATATTTTTTTATAACAACTCGAGAACGACTGGATCGATCTGGCTAATTTTTATTTTAAAATATTTTATGAACCGAAATTAACTAAAATTATATAAAATCTAACTAAATTATAGAACTAAATAAAATCATAAAAAACTATAAAAACTTATAGTTTTTAAATAGATATAAAAATAATAAATATATAGAAAATTGTAAAATTTAAATAAAGTTAAATAGGATCAAATACAATTACTTTTTTAAAATTATAAATAATTATAAAATTTAAATAAAATTAAAAAAAAAATAAACTAAATACATAATATACATATACACTTATTATAATTTTATATAATATATTTTTTATACCAACTCGAGAAATATTTGTATGAGATAAAATAAAATTGTATATTATATATCATATCATATTATAAATCAAATTAAATTATAAAAAATAAAAATATTAACAAATATTTTATATTGTAAAAATATTGTAAATATTTATAAAATAAAAAATTGTAAAGTTTACATAAAATTAAAATAAATACAATAAATAAAACAAATAAAACAAATAAAAGAAATAAAATAAGTAAAATAAATAAAATAAATAAAATAAATAAAATAAATAAAATAAATAAAATAAATAAAATAAATAAAATAAATAAATAAAATAAATAAAATAAATAAAATAAATAAAATAAATAAAATAAATAAAATAAATAAAATAAATAAAATAAATAAAATAAATAAAATAAATAAAATAAATAAAATAAATAAAATAAATAAAATAAATAAAATAAATAAAATAAATAAAATAAATAAAATAAATAAAATAAATAAAATAAATAAAATAAATAAAATAAATAAAAAAGATAAAATAAATGAAATAAAACTAAATTAATTAAAATAAACAAACAATTAATTAATGTACCTACCATTGTTCATGATTGTTTTTAGAATATAATGATAATCACAATAAAATAATTAAAAATCAAGATGAATAATGATGAATTCTATATTTAACAAATTTTGAAAATTACTAAAATCATTAAATACAATTTTTAAAGAAAAAATTTTTGGATTTTAAAGAACTTAAATATGTGGCTTATTATAAAAAATATTAGGAATTCAGTAATAAGCAGACTGGAACTTAAATTATATTTTTTAAATAAGTAAATATATTTTATATTAATGGTATAAAGACAAATTTACTATTTATATTTTTTTCTGAGCATATTTTGTTTTTACAAATTGTCTTAACAATTAAACATCAAAATTATATTATTAGACCAATTTAATAATTACTTTTGTTTCTATAGTAGGCATATTTTCCTGTACAATGTATTGTGTAAAAAATGTCTACTTGTTTCGAGTTTCTCTCGTTTAAATTATTTCAGATACTAGGAGTCATTCAGGAAACAATTAAATTGGAAGTTTTATGTGTTTTTAAGTAGAATGTTTTATGGTCGTTTATTTCTGACAATTTAGACCAGGAGGGGGAGGTAATAGATGCTACACCTTTTTATTTTGGAATTTATAAAATAAAAGAAATAACTCTATTAACATATAATTTATACCGTTTATTATAATCTTTTTTTTTTTAATGTTTGCATACAAACTGCGGTTTGTATGGATGATATAAACCGTAGTTTTTACTTGTAATCAAATTTTCCTAATAACTAATAATAAATTTCCTAATAGTGAATTTTCCATAAAACTAAAAGTAAAAAAATTCCGATTTGGTGCCAACTCACTGTAGAATAATATAATCACAAGTCACACTTGAACTAAAAACTTACCTTATTTATTTTACAAATCTTCATATATATATATATATATATATATATATATATATATATATATATATATATATATATATTAATTAATTAAAAAATATATTTTATTTTTCAGTCATGGCATCCTCACTGAGCCGGCTTCTTTGTTTCTTCATGCTCATGTCGGTTCTGGAGAAGAGCTTTTCTACTAAGATGGACGTAGCTGGAATTGATAGAATATCCCTGGCCAAACGAACCACGGTAGAAAATGTATTCAGGTTGTCTCTCGACCAAGATAATATATCCACGTTTCGGTCTTCTTATTTTTCTACTAGATATCGATCCAGTTCGTTTTCTTGCACAATGGCAAATTTTTGAGATCGTTCTCGCCACTAGAGGACCCAAAAGAAGATCCAACTTCCTTGTTGCTTCCAGGTTGAGGCTCATTTTTTCATATTTTTTTGCATAATTTTTTTAGTTTGTCTGTTTCTTGTTTCAAGGAACGGTCCCAATCCGATAAATCGAAAGCTTCTAATTTGTGGCGGTGATTGATTACTAGAGAAATACAGTACACCCAATTTGTTTTATTGTAGTATTTGATAATCTTATTTCTTGCTGCTATAAAAGATTTTTTCAAATTAAATTCCTCGTCATTGTTTTGGTCAGTATTAATTTCTAATATTTTTTTTGTCGAGGTAGTCCAGTAATAAATTTATGTACATGACCGCACTGGGAAGCGTGACATTCTTTTCCCCTCGTCGTAAGTCTGTAACTTTTTTGCAGTTTTTTTTTAAAAAACTTCTATGTGTTTTAGTAAATTCCATTCTGAATGGTATTAATTTTGAATTACTGACACAGAAAAAAATTAGGGAAAGAAAATTCTTTTTATTTATCACGTTCACGGTTAGATTCAGAGGTATCATCATCTGACGGTGTTGCCATAATGTCGAGTGAGGGTTTATTAGAAGGACCTAAGCCAAAACAATTTTTAGCATACCAGGCTTGCATCGCAATAAATCAAAAAGAAATGTCGAAAACATTTTAAATTTTCTGTTATTCTAATTGTATTAAATAAGTTTCATCAATAATTATGAATCATTAAAACAGAAAACTTTAATTTCTATAAATATTTTTACGTGCTGGACATGCGGGAAGTCACAAATCGCCCGTCCAGTCCCGTAGAAAAATTGCTGTGCCATCCTGCGGGACAAAGAGCGGGTCGATACGTCCCGCGTGTATCCATTCATAGATTATGCAAAAAATGAGCTCCCAAAAAAATTATAAATTGGTTTCTACTCTCCAATGGCGCTTATTTGCATCCAAAAATTCGGATCGGTGTGGTTAACTATAAAGATCGTTTTAACGGAATCTCGGATTTGCCAAAGTTACAGACAATTTTAAATTTTTATTTTATTTTTAAGTAAACGCAAGTTTTGCAAATATTGCAAACACACAAGTTTCCGCCCCTTTTCACCTCCATAGAGAGGGATGCACACGAAAAAAAATTCTTGGCAAAATGACAACCTGATTATTATCCTAGTTATACTTGACATCCAGCAATAAATAAACAGGAATGAAATCTATTTTTTAAACTCTGAGTACTTGGACTATAATATTATTTAAATAAAACACTGAAAACTATTGTTTTTTTTTTAATTAGTAAAATTAGTAATACTTTTGGTAGAAGTTTGGAAAATAATAGTGTTTGGGTATTAATATTAGTTGTATAATGTTTCAAGAATCGCGTGAATCAACAAATATTGCGTTTCAGTGAACAACTTCACTGTTGTAAGTGTCACTTGTTTCGTTAACAAACATCTTTTACTGCTATGGAACCGTTTTGTCAATCAACCGGCGCTGGCTATAAATTGGCCCGGCTATTACGTGATTGAACGAAAAACGCACTGTTCCTTCCTGTCTCAATTAGTCAGACCTCATTGCAAATAATAAAAAACGGTTCAACATTAACATTGAATACAACATGAATGGCAATGCGACACTTTGGTATCCGCTGTGTGTCATCTAAAAAATTCTATTCAATTCTAAAATATCCACCACGCGATCGTCTCTAGCAACCACGTTGTTCAAACGTAAATAAATTAAAACGCATGGTATCACCACGTGCCGTTGTCACCCGTTGTTATTATTCCGTCTATGAACTTGTGTGTGTATGCTAGACCTACTTGGAATGAGAAATTTCGATAGATTTAAAAAGTCCTAGGTTGAGTTGTTTTGAGGCAAAATTTGACTTAATAAATACTTTTTTGGATGCTCTCTGTAAATGGAAGTTCCTTAATATATTGGTCTTTTAATTTCGCATACGTTTCGGTAACTACCATCTTAAGTGTTTTTATATTTTATTCTAATAATTGGACCGAAATGATCATACGAAAATAAAATTTCGATCCTATAGATTGTTTGTTTGCCTGTCAGGCTGTCTAGTCTTAGATTGAAAAAAACTGTAATAAATAGAGAAAAACTGACGACGGATTGAGCTTCAACACTTAAAGTTTTTAAGGCAAAAACTGTCAAAATGGAAATATGTATTCACTTCCAGTATTGAGAAAATTAATAAAAACTGTATAACTCGAAAACGACGATATATATATTTATTTTGACAACTGATTCGTGATCAGCGTGCTAAAATATGTCTACAACATGCCTTGGTTAACTTCCGGTCATAAAAATTGTTCACTTTCGGTGAAATTTTTTTTTTCTTTATTGAGCTCCGGTTTATTTTTGATCTTTTTCTTAAAACTTCCAGGCTCACCTTTTTCTTTAAGGTGAAACCATTGCAACAAACCATCGATTTGATTTCGATCCACAACTATGCTTGCACATTGAAAATTCACACAGAAAAATGATTTTCGTCCCTTAAAATTTACAATGAATAATTAAAAGCGGAACATCCAACAAATATTATCAAACAAATATACTGAATGTTTTTTTCATATAAAAACACTAGCATGAAGTTTAAAAAAAGGGTACCAGTGCTATACTCATAATTTACCATTACTTATAGAGAATAATATGCTAGACAAATTTTTTGTCATATTTTTATCTCTAGCTACAATTGAAATCTTTTTTTATTTGTGTCATCCCCAGTGTACATCTTTTATAAGAGTTTCTTAACAAATTTAATGTGTGTTGTGCTATTATTTGGCCACAATAACATTATTTCTCTTCTCCAAAATTTGGCACTAATTTAAATATTTACTTATTACTACATTTTTATTATACTATGCTACGAGAGCACTCCGGTAACTACTTAGCCTACAAAATAAAAACGAAAACTTTGGAAAAGGGGCCCGAGATATAAACCGGTCTGAAAAATACGTTTTCTTGAAGTCTACAAAGTAGGCTCCTTTGGCGGCGATTACCTCCTCGTTCGACTCAAATTTCTAAATCTAGAGAATACAATAAATGGAGCAGCAGTTCGTAGCCTAATTCGACTTATCTGCAATTGTTTTTTCTGTAATTCGGCGTCACATCGGCCCAATAATTTGTCGTAGTAAAGCCCTGTAATCGTATGCCAGAAAACTGTGGTTTATCTATGCACCGTTACAAGATCTGTTGATTGTAAATTAATTTCTTGTTACAATCTTTTTTATGATTGGTTATTTCATCAATCTACCTTTCGCCTTCCTTAATATCAAATATATTTGCTTTATAAATATGGTTTCGCTTAAACCCTTGTTACAGCTAACAACGGTGTCCTTTCCTTTTTATCCACCACATATGTTTCTTGCACCTTTTATAACGAGTCATCGAAAAAATACTACTTAAGCAAGACTATGGAATACGCCTTCATCCTTTCGATACTTAGTAACTCCCACACAAGGAATTCAAAACGAATACAAACATAACCTAACCTTTAAAGACGCTTGTTTAATTACATTACCACAAATTTAACAAAAATTGATCTTGTCATAATCTAAAACACGTTTTTTGTTACAGGTGATATACACGGTGATATAAATCGTCATTCTGAACATAGCAAGGAGCACCTACAATATTCCTTAGTATTCGGTTCTGGACCGTTTCTAAATTTCTATAATTGCTTTTTTTGATAGAGCCCCATAATTGTAGGCCATAGAGGTCGGGTACACGTAAACTCATCACCAATTACCATAAATACCCTCGTACATAGTACAAACTCATCACCGCCATAAAAGTAGGGTTTTCAAAATAGACCCTAAGAGATTGGTAAACTGATCACTGGCGTACCTGCACCCCGAATCAGGTATAGATCATAAAATCCTTGCAAACGGCTAGTTTCTGGTAATTTCACAGAATAATCCAAATCCAGATGTCTTAAATGCAACTGCGATTTATTGGTTTTTATTTTATGCGTCCACAAAATTCTATTAATAGCTACCTAAAATCATGCGAAAAGAAAAATTTCTCTTCATTTGCAATTGTTTCTTCAACATGGTTAGTGAACTGTTAATTGATTACGTTCTGAGCGAACGCGGACAAAAAATGATGGTTATGAATAATTTCAAATTTCAATTGCGAAAGACTTTAAAAAAATCGAATTGCCTTTTGTGAACTTGTGCGACGAAAGGGTGTAAGGCTAAATGTCATACAACTGGTGAGTAGAAATTTTATACCGTTTTTGTTTAGTTGTTTCGCACTGGTTTTCGCGAATCATCCTGATCAAACAGAAAAAAATCAGCGTAATTAAGTTCTTTAAGTTAACTGTAGAAGATGTTTCTTGTAGGTAAGGCATAATATTACTTTGTTGCTGTAAATTGCCTTTTCTGATATTTACTACATTTTGAGATTTCTGATTAAATTGTTAAAACCACATTTATATATATATATATATATATATATATATATATATATATATATATATATATATATATATATATATATATATATATATATAGGGTATCCAATTAAGTCGGCACCATATGTGAAACCTTTTTATTTTTAGTTTTATGAATTTGAAATAATTATGTTACATAAAAAGTTTTGAATTATCTAAAACCTAGAATACAATGATCAGATATTAAAGTTTTTTTAGTTGTATACGCGGTTTGTCAAAAAAAAAATGAATTGTGGATATTCTCAAGTTTTAATAAAATTCATGTTGTTTACCGAACCGCCTAAATGACTGAAGAATACTAATATCTGATTCTGATGATTGAAGTTCTAGATCATTCAGAACTAGAGATTAAATTTTTTTTCATAACACTAAAAATAAAAAAATTTTCCATATGGTACCGACTTAATTGGACTCATTATTTATATATATATATATATATATATATATATATATATATATATATATATATATATATATATATATATACACTTGAGTGCAAAAAAATCGACTCAAAATTATTTTGCGAAAGTCTATCTCCTGTTTCAATCTAAAAGGTGTAAATTTAATAATATTTATTGTACAATTATTATCCTCATTATTGAGTTTGAAAAAAGTTTTGGTTTTTGGTAAATCGGGTGACGTATTACAAATAAATAATGCAACACGTAGAGAGGGGGTCAGAATTTGATTCATTGAAATCGACACGCACCGACTTAACGCGTTCGGTTAACATTGTAGGCATCAATTTCCATAGCGATGCACTAAAACATGAGTTAATTAAGTTCGCAACTGCATAACGAATGGATACCACATCTGTCAAAGCAGCTCAAGCAGTAGCATTATTGAGAAAAGACCTGAGCCAGAGGGCCGTGGCAAATCGACTAAATTTAAGCCAATCTGCTGTGTCCCAAGTATATCGTCGGTACCAAGATACTGGTGATTATGTCTGCCGACAAGGAGGAGGCCGTAAACGAACGACAACAAAGAGAGATGATCGATTTCTTGTATCTAAATCTCTGAGAAATCGACATTTGACTGGTGCTCATCTCAAAGAAGAGCTTAGAGAGGTCCGAGGTGTGTTTACTAGCATTTGGACAGTCAGAAGGAGACTTAAAGCAGCCAACCTGACACCATAAAGGGCAGCTACGAGTCCCAAGCTAACTGCAGCCCAGAAGTAAAGGCGACTAGAATTTGCTCGCGAACATCTGGATTGGGACGACTATCAATGGAGTCAGGTATTATTCTCCGATGAAAATAGGATCTGCCTACATGGCAAAGAAAAGAGGCGTCGAGTCTATAGAAGACCAGGAGAACGATTTGCTCAATGTTGTATACGAGAAATTGTGTCATATGGAGGCGGTTCTTGTATATTTTGGGCAGGCATTTCCATGGATGGGAAAACCGAGTTGGTTTTCGTGCCTGGTGGAGGACGTGGTGGAGGTTTAACGGCGGATCGTTACATCAGAGATATTTTGGAAGAAATGTGGTTCCATACGTAGGATTTATTGGTGATGCCTTTATTTTATTGCATGATAATGCACGATGTCATACCACACGAGTCACCACCACCTATCTGACTGAGATCGGTATACCTACAATAATTGGCCTGTGTTGAGCCCGGACATAAATCCAATAGAGTATGTTTGGGATGAGCTTAAACGAAGGGTCCGAAACAGAAATCATGCACCACGGAGCATAATGGAATTGAGTGCTGCGCTTAATGATGAATGGGAAGCAATGCCTCAAGAATTTATTAGAAAAGTCATCCGATCCATGCGAAATCGACTGGAAAGTGTAATTAGGAATAGGGGTGGTAATACCAGATATTGAAAAATAAAAAAATTCTTTAGTAATTGATGATTTCTCTGTTCATTACGTCTTTCTTGGGATAGTTCCAATGATGAATATTTGAGAAACTCTGTTCGTATAGCATATTGTTTTTATAATGCGTCTTCCAAATAATGAAATAGCGGTTTTTGTAAGTTCAATAATAAAGTTACTGTTTGCACATTACATCTTGTTATTTTCATACTTGTTACATTAAAACAGAAGGTGTAATCTCAAATATCGCTTTTGAGTCGATTTTTTTGCACTCAAGTGTATATATACTGAAAAAGCGATAAACGCTTGTAGTCAACGCTGATCAGTTAGACTACAAAACACGACTATTTGGGTGTGCAGCCGAAGATAGGACAAAGAAGTACTCTTTTTAATCTGCCAAGCTTTCGCAAATCTTTATTTGGATCATCAGGGTTCTACAATAAACAAAATTAGTACAAATTACATAATAAAAATTATTTTGTATCTTACACTAATTGAGGTTAGTTGTCATGATGTTTATAAAATGAATTGAACAACTCATCTGACTCTTACAAATAATGGCGAAAACTAACCAAAAAATGTAAAAATTGCTTTTACAAGCACTGTAGTTGTGGGATCTTTGTACAAGTTATTTAAACATAAAGTACAGCAAACTTTATTTTGATGCATTCTGTCACAATAAATGCATTGCTAATTACTTTAAATTTAAAAATTTCCGCCAATGATGCCATAAAATGTAAAGCTTTGCACGTATCAAAAATTAAATTTTACTTCGACTTCTATGCACTAATAGCACACTCAAGTTTTCAGCTTTTCCTATTTTTTAGATATTTTATATTTACTAACTGTCCAAAATCGTTATTATTTTTAAGATAGTCAAATAAAGCCAAAACGGTAAGATTTAGACCGAATGTATGCTTAACAAATTATCTCGAGAATTCAATAAGAAATATAAAAATGCAAAGAAAATCAAATAACGAATTTGGGGACTACCTCCGATATAAACAAAAATAGCACATTTTGACAAATATTTTCATTTTAAAGTTCACTATCGAAATCCTATGCAACTAAATTTTTAGATCTCAAACCATTTAGATTGGCAGATACGTCTAATAGGCCACACCGTGAGACATATTAATATCTCAGTTAAATTTTAAAGCAACTCGCTTAAAATAATTTCTGAATTTATTAAATTATCACATAAACGAGAAGTATAACAGGTAAGAGGCAACCTTTCGCATTAGAAACCAGGCAAAAATCCCGGTGATGAGTTTACCTATCTGCGGTGATGAGTTTACCAATGTCTAAAGGATGCCGGTGATCAGTTTACTATATCTCCGAGGGTCTAATAATTTTATGGGGGGCTATATAGTGATGAGTTCGTACACGTCCCATAGGTCCACACCAACAATTAAGTAATATGAAAATTAATGAAAAATGAAATTAATTTTGAAGAGGTACCAAGTAGTTTCATGTTCACCTGACCAAAAATTCGTTACTGACAGTAGTAATAAAATAATAAATACATGATTTTCTGACCTGATATAACTCAATTAAGGTTTGTGAAATTAAGTGCATGAAAGTTCATAAACGGTCAAAAAAAAATAGACATAAAAATTTAGTAATTTTTCATCCAACGGGCATGTATTTATACCTTTAATATTTGAATGTGAATACAAAATGTAAAGACATAATCGCATTGTTGGAGTGACATATTAGTGAATAGTATGTATATGGTTACATTATTTGTAATTATGCTATATTAGTGTATACTGCAGCTTTTAATATTAACAGTTTGGATTATTAAAACAAATTATTATTGTAAATTTTTAAGAATATTCTGTATAATTTTAGCTTAACAGAGAATAATAAATTCATAATATTATATGATCTTCTAATTATTGTACTTTGATACAATGTGTTTATTAAAAAATATTGTCATTAATCAGGGTATTTTATTCTATATTATAGGTATTGTGATTGACCATTAAGCTGCATAATTTAAATTTGATATAAAAAAAAATGAAAAAGCTTCATACTAGTGTAAACAACATATGATATCAGCATTTGATATTTTTGGATTTTTTTATGTAGGATACATGTGAAATTCATAAATGTGTCTTTCTTTCCAATGTTTACCGTAGATTAGCCATTTACCAACCACTCTTTAGAAACCATCAAGTTTAAAGCAATTTGCTTAAAATTCTAAAAATGTATGGATATAATTTTTAAAGTATGTAAATTGGTACTTTTTTATAAAATATTGTATTTTTTCGAATTCTGTATTTAAAAAGGAGATATAAATATTTATTTGTTTTAAAAACATATAAATATTACTCCAACATTAGCCTGAATTTCTTTTATATTTTCTTCGAACGTTCTTTTATATTTTTACTTTTGTTGCAGCATGCACAACAGATATAATCGATAAAATAAGAAAATAAAATATTAAATGATATCAGTATTATAAATTATAGATTTATTAAATATTGTCATAAATCACGATATTTTACTCTGTATTCATATTGTGACTGGCAAAATTCACAGAAAGCTTGGTAGGTACTATTTCAGTATCAAACTTAAAAATTTTTTGTTCTGTTTTAAGCAGCTCAAGTATTAAATTTACAATTGTGTCCATTTTATCAAACATTTGTCAAAAAGAGAGCATGTTAGTTAAATTTAAAGCAGGTTACTTAAACAGAGCTAAGCAAATTATAAATTGTAAAGTACATAAATTGGTAATTTTAGAATGCTCGAATGTGACAAACACAAAAAATAAAGAAGTTTGGTGCAGCAAAATATTTGTTTAACCTCAGTTTTGAAAATATTTATTTATCTTTTGGTAGATATTTGGTTAAAATATGCTTAGATGTACCTCTCATCTTTATATTATGTACATGTTTTTATAATGCTATAACCCAAAGATCATATTAAAAAAAAAGAAACAAATAATTATTTTAATTAAGAAATTAAATTTCAAAATTTACACAACAAGTGCTGTAAGTTTTTTTAAAAATTCTGCCCGTTCTAGACACACATTCACTCTTCAGTGCAATCAAAAAATCACTTTTGCAACATTTTCTGAGTTTTTTCATGGCCCTATAAGAACATTATATATGTTTAAATATCAATTATTAATCTACTTGGTTTGGGATGTAAATTCTGCTGCTTTTTATTCTGTCATAAAAAATTCAAGATATTAGAATCGTTTTCCTGGTCATGTCTTGTTAAAGCATCATTTTATAAATTCCCTTTTGCAATTAACACTGTTTACTTTTACATCTATATAGAAGTACCTAATATTCGGTATTAATTCTTATGTTGTATACCATTTTTTACTTAACTCCCCAAAAATGCTTGTTTATAATAATTACGTAGAAATAAGCGATTTCATGGCCTCCTTAAATTACGTTTTTTTTTTTCGATGGCTACATGTAATTTCTGGTTTTTTTTTTATTTTTACTTTGACTTCGTCTGATCAGCTGACCTGAACACGATTATGTGAATACATGTTATTTTATTGATGTTTTAACACTCATGATTTGAGTTTTCTGTATATTGGCATGTGTCATTATTTTATAATAGTTAATTAATAGCGTAATTAATCGTCTTTTTCTCGTAGCACAATAACCCGGGAGGATACTGGCTGACTGTACAACATGCTTCCATCACACACGGTCGTCCATGATAGTTGGGTCGATGGGTAGCCCCATTGTTCTTAAATCTGACCATATTTTATCCCTCCATCGCATTAGTGGGAGTCCTAGGTGACTTCTCCATGTCATGGACTCCTCCGAGATTAACTTGGCAAGGCGATTATTAGGGAGTCTATGGACGTGGCCTTCTTAGACGTCGCTAGCATTATATATCTGTTTGACCTCCGCATTTGTTCTCATTCGGTATTGGTTAGTATTTTGGTCGTGATAAGGTCTGAAGGTCCTTCTCATGATTTTTCTCTCGAAACATCTGAGTTATATTTCCATTGTTTATGTCAGCGTCCACGTCTCACACCCATGCATGAGCACTAGAATAATCACTGTTTTATATATATTGATTTTTGAGTATCGTGTTAGGCTCATAGGCTCTTGGATATAATAGTGTTGTGAAGGCTATACATACATCTGTTTGTTGCCCGAATTATTCCTTTTATCTCTTCGGTGATATTATCTGAGGTGATTGTGGCTCGGAGAAATTTAAAACGTCTTACTCTTTCAAACTTATATGGGTCTACTGTTACATTTTGTCCTAGTATATCTCGTCTCTTTGGTCTGTTAATGTTAATGGTAATGTATAGCCAAATGAATGAGTGGAATTACCTTTTTTAAATTTATTTAAAGTTTTTTCTAGTATGCTTACTTAGCTTCTTAATTTGACTGGTCATTTGATTTACAACATTTTTTATTGCTATTGTTAGAACTAACTCTTTTTCCGATATAAAAAGTAAAATATGTATCTTTATCTCCTTTATCGATAACGCATTAAATTTTTCCTAATCTTTTAATGTGGTTTGAGTCGTGTGTACTTTTGTTCACAGAGTAAATTTGGACAACTACACAGCATAAATTTTCTAAACTTAAAATATTTACCATAAGTAGATTAGTTACATTTTATTGGATCGAAGACAGTGGATCCAACTAAATCGAAATCCTGGCTTAGAATTTGCAATTTCAATAAGCCTATTAGAAAGAGATAAAAGCTATTCAATGAATATTTCACAGAACGTGCCTTACTCTTAAGTATTCGGCTTGCTACATACAGATGAGGCGTATTTTAGATAAATCGATTCATGAAAGGGGATACTTATACGAGATGCAATCAATAAATTGCCTTATGTTTTTTTCCGAATGAAAAGATCATGTCTAATAAAAACCATTGTACATGAAAGCATATTTTTAAAATAGCTCACATTTTTTTACAAGGCATGTATTTTATTTATATTAATCTTCATCCAATATTCTTTCCTGGCCTTATTGTTGGGAGATACTGTTATTTATAAGTGGAAATCACACTTTCCCCACTTGTAAAATGTACCCTAGAGAGCTGTTTAAGCATTCGTGTCATGACCGACACATAAAATCATTAGTATTCTGATTTTATTTTCTTAAAAAGTGCTCATTATTAAAAAAATAGTATTACATCAATCACATAAATTGTCTTATTAATCCGAAATAAGGATCAAATTAAAAACATTCCTTATGATCTTTAAATTTATATAAAACAAAGTATATGTAAGATATGATCGAAATTTTTTATTCGTTTCAAAGGCCTTTTGATGCCATTAAGTATGAAATATACCATCGTTCAAATTTCCGCCGCGGCTTTTTTTTTAAATAAATCAGGCTGATTTGACCCATGGTTTGAATTATATTGGCTTTGAGGGTCACTGTGGTTTGTGGCGTATTCGCATAGAGCTCTGACTTAATAAAAAGTCTAACGGGGTCCAATCGCACGATCTCGATGGCCAGTTCATATCAATTCCACTTAAGATAGCCATGTCACCAAATCGCGCTTGCAGAATATCCAATGTGGCATGAGCTGTGAAGGACGTAGCGCCGTTCTTTTAAAACCACATGTTGGTGTCCAAGTCATCCAATTCGGGATGATTTGGAAACCAACCCGCTGAGCTCTCTAGTTTAAAACAAACCCTCATCCAAAACGGTTACCGCGAAAATCACATCAATAGGAGCATCCACAGTCATCAATCTCCCACTCAATCTCAACCTAAAGACTTAGACTCCCATCATATGAAAGATTTTCTTTCTTACATCAAAGGTGTCACTGACAAATTCGACAAAATTCTTTAATCAAGAGGAATAAAGACAATATACACCCCCCAACAAAAACTTTCATCTCTCGTTCGATAAATCAAACACAAAACTCCAAATGAACAATATGGAGTTTATGAAATTCCTTGTGCAGACTGCCCCGATCTTATATAGTTCAAACAAATCGTAGACTAATCCAAAATAGGATTTATGAACATTCCATTTCTGTTCGCAATTCCGATTCAATTTCAGCTCTAGGTCAACATCATCTTCATACAGGTAACAAAATTGATTTTGAAAATTTCAGAACCATAGCCCCATCCGATTCTATAAACCAAAAATTATTCGAGAAGTCATAGAAATTGAAAAGAGGACAAATTGTTTCAATAAAAGTGATGACGGCATCCGGTTACCTTCGACATGGAGACCTCTCATAAAGAAAATATCGTCCGCTCCACCCGACAATCAAAATCTTACCGTGATGCACAGTGATCAGTGTAGTAGTGTCTGGGGGCTCAGAGCAGTGATAATCGACGCGGTTCAACCCAATATACTATTGAGTTTAATATTAAGTCTTGTAATAGTATATTAATCTTAGCTTTAGGTTTAATTGTACTAACCGCGGAAATCCTTCGGAACATTATATTATATTATATAATATATATAGGAACTGGAGAGCGAAAGTGATAATAGGAATTGAACTGGCACGACACTATTGAATATGCCAAGGCCTAACTAGAGCTGTCGAGCCAATGTTTATACTTTAAGTGAGTCGGTCAGTTAGCCAAACGGACCAGGCGGACGAATCACTATCACTTCACTGTGAATGATGTAGTGGTCGATGGTTCAGACCCGGGCCAGAAAACAAGAATAACGTAGCAGTTTAAAATTCTAAACGGATCTGCTACCTAGAATATAAAAGCGGGTATATCGGATCGACTAATGAATGAGCAGTATGGCAGGAGATGGGGCTTACGGCTCGGTGTAACTTACTCTATAATCTCTACCGGACGAGCGTGTACGCTTAAAGAATATTTATAATAAACGAAAATAATAGAAAGTGGAAATATAATAATGGGCGATACAATGGAATTCTATATATATATATATATATATATATATATATATATATATATATATATATATATATATATATATATATTATATATATTATATATATGTATATATATATTATATATATATATATATATGAATATATATATATATATATATATATATATGAATATATATATATATATATATATATGTATATATATATGTATATATATATATATATATATATATGTATATATATATGTATATATATATATATATATATATATATATATACAGTGTAGGTAAAAGTTTATGGTCGGTATTGACCTTACGTGAGATGGAGTGAGAAACACCTGTTTAAAAAGAGAGGTATATTAGGTCCGCCCTTTAAATATCGCCGAAAATAAATGAGTGGAAATAATAGAAAAGGGGAAATTCAACGTTGCCAAGCTTATTGGTTTTATTTGACCTGTTGTCTTTTTAGCATTTGAACAATGTTCTAAGATAACAAAATTTGGGCGAAATGGATTTAAATGGCAGCTTACTGTTTTTTATTGGGAATATGCCACAATTTTACTTTACAATAAGTGTAATATAACATTTTGATTTCCACTTCCGAAATCGTTTTATATAAATAAAATTTATTAATGATTCGTATTTTAAGTACGATTTCCGAATTAAAAATCTAAACATAAAAATAAGCTTATTTTAAAGTCAGATTGTGCCTTATTTCCAATAAAAATAATTAACTGCATATAACGCCACAAACTTCATAGAAAATTATTTGGCAGCATCTCGTGTCGCGTGGTCAAGGCCTCGAATCAAAGTAGAGACACAGGTAACGAGAACGAGTAGAGATGGATCAATGTTTTTTAAATGCATTCTTTTTTTTTTCGAATCCTGAGAAAACTATATTTTTGAAAAATTTAAACGCAGAATGAAAGAATACATTATTACCGAGGGCCGAAAGTGCCTGAAAACTTCTATAATGTTTATTTTAATAAGTTACAGGGGTGAAAAATAGAGAAAATTTAGTGTGATTTTGAATTTCGAATATCTCATTCAAAAAAACTTCTTGTTTATTCTAAGGGACTTTCGGCTCTCGGTAAAAATGTAATCTTTCATTCTGCGTTTAAATTTTTCAAAAATATTTGTTAGTTTTCTCAGGATTTGAAAAAATGAATGCATTTAAAAAGCATTGGCCTGAAATTTTGCGCCTACCGCTCTTAAAACCGATTTTCGTAAACAAGTAACTATGATTGTTTAACAGTAGTTTCAAGTAAGAGAATACCTACATAAACAAACATAATGACTATTATCGTTTATGTGTATATTTATTGAAGTGAAAGAAACTACTGAAGGATATATTTATTATAACTTGAAAAATAAACTCTTCTTCTCTTCTTCTACTTCTTGGAGATCTTTCGATCTATTTAATTCTGAAGCTGCCTCTGGTTAATTTCCTGGGAGGTAGATTGCCAACTATCCCTCCATCTTTTAAGTGGTCTTCCTGGAGGTCTTGAACCGGGCGGGTTATTTTCTAGGGCAATTTTTGGGAGTATATTCTCATCCATTAGTCTTACATCTCTGTACCACATCGTTTTACGCTGCCTTCCCCGTCTTACAATATCTTGAATTTTGCACTGCTCTCTAACGTTTGATTTTTATTTGATTTTGAACATGTGTTCACATTTACAATACTTTATGAATATAATGGTTAAGTTGGGATATACATGGCGATGGTTTTTCCACCATTGTAATGGACTCTCGATACAGGTGTACGTTTAGATGAGTCATGTCCAATTAATTACACCATGGACTTAAGTCATCTTTATCGGTTTCTTTTTCTTGTACTGGTTGATTTTCAATAGTACAATCTTCTTTTTTTATAGAAATAACCAGCTTCTTAACTCTTTCTTTTGTTTTTTTATCTATATTTTTATCAGAAAATCCCTGGACTTTAAATCGTGAATCCATAAATGTACATAATGACAATGTGCCACTCTGTTCTATCCCTCTAAATCTTTTTGCTAAACCCGATATTAGTAATTGTACTACGTCGGATACTATGGATGTAAGGTTACCGTTTGCTAAAATTGTATTGCAAGATTCTTGCAGGCAGCGTACCATAACAATCACTGAACTACCCTTCAAGTATTTTTGGCCACTCATTGTACTTGTTATTTCTTTAAAAGGCAGTAAAAT
Organism: Diabrotica undecimpunctata; assembly: GCF_040954645.1. Lineage (NCBI taxonomy): Eukaryota > Metazoa > Arthropoda > Insecta > Coleoptera > Chrysomelidae > Diabrotica > Diabrotica undecimpunctata. The sequence continues at coordinate 63,849,121 of NC_092808.1, forward strand.
TTGGGAAAGTTGAGAACAAATAATCCAGTCTTCATTATTTAGATTTGGTCTAAGTCTAAGTCTGTATTAACTAATACCAATGTGGAACGGATTGCCTCTTTTAATTCGGTTATTCTTTTTAACATGTAATAGGTGAAGTTCTACCTAGTTTCCACGTCTTGGATTGGCCGTTTGGAAACTTTGTTATGTTGTAATTGATACCTTATAAGCCTTTCTAAAGATAAGGTACTTTTTTGAAATGTGTTTTTGCCGAATTGTACCACTGATATTAATTTCACTAATTTCTGAATTATGGTTTCCAGAAAAATGGCAGCAGCCTAATAAAACCGTTTTAAATTCTAAATTTTCGGTTAAATATTGTCCTGTTAATGCGATATAACTCTCAGTTACTCCATATGTCCAGAGGCCAGTAGTAATACAGATATTTTCTACTTCTTTAACAACTTGTGATCTAATAATTTGCTCAGTTTTGATATAACATTCCTGAATAATGAACCTGACGTAATGAACAAGTTTTCTTGTTGGCGGTTTATATCCAGGAATCAACCCTGCAAACTTTTTAAAAGATCGTTCTTCAACTATGAAAAACGGATGAAACGAGTCTTTGCATAGGTTTAGTAAATCCATATCTATTTGTTTTTTTTGTTCTAAACTAAACGCTTGGGTGGCGGTGGCAGTATGTCAGTACTTGTAGTAGAAGTAGTCGAAACGGACAGAAATGCGTCAGGAGAAGTTTCAATCATTGCAATATTCAGAAAGTGGACCAAAAAAGCTGCATCTTCTACAAATGTGCATTTTTTGAAAATAAAAGTATTATTCTTATACTAGGTCAATAATTTTGACTAAGAAAAATAATTCTTAATTGAATATTTACAATAACTAAATCCTTTAACGAATTATCAATAAAGATTTGAAATCGAAAATGCAGATCAATCGTAAATCGAAACTCATTCATTAATAAGAATACCTATAATCTATTTCTAATGAGTGTAGAGTAATAAAATCTCATGAAGTATTCAAAAGCGCTACAGGGTAATCCGTCAATAATCCGTCAATAAATTCCGTCCGCATTGCAAAATTCTGTGGTTTCATAAAGAGCAGGTAGGTATCACCCTGTTTTAAGGGATTAGTCCATTGTTATCGACAGATAAACACTGAGCCAGAGGCGCGCTAGTGGGTTAATTGACAAAAGAATATGCATTCTTAAAAATCATATTAAAGGAAATAAAAATGTAATACAGCAGAACAGTGTTATTAAAAAAATATAAAATGTAACAATAAAATATATACGAACCGAAATCGGGAAATACTCACAAACACACACGAATGAACTTTACATATTGAAACACTTGTGGGGAGTTTAAATCAATTTATTCACAAAAACTACAAAAACTTTACTGGATACGTTATTACAATTCTACATCACTATAGTCTTCATCCGAAGAACTGTCATCATCCCCTGGTGTTATAATTATAGGGTCAACCACCTGATCGACCAAGTTGTCCAGTTCCCACATTTTATCTTCCTCTTTTAAAACATGCTGGATTGCTTTTTGCCAGTTTTCTGATGTGATTTCCATAATGGCTTGATCAAACAATACCTTGACATCTTTCATTTTAAATGTGGTATTGTGCCTTGCAACATATCCTTTAACTTGTGCCCATATAAGTTCTATGGGATTTAATTTGCAATGATATGGCGGTAGGCGTAGCACAGTTACTTTATACTTTTCTGCTACATCTTCTACGGCATATTTTATGAAGCGAGATTTATGTTGTTTTACTACGGCTAGTAGTTCCTTCTTTATTGAATTCGTCTCAAACTGAATACCTTTATTTGACAGCCAGTTAATAATTTCTTGCTTTCTCCAAGCTGAAGTTGGTACCTTCTCTATGCGCCTTGAATGGTAGCTTGCATTATCCATAACCACGACCGAATCAGCTGGAAGAAATTTTAACATTTCCCCGAAGTAGTCTTCGAAGACATCCGAATTCATGTCCTCATGATAATCTCCCGTCCGACACGACTCAAAGCTTAACAAACCTTCTTTTAAAAATCCTTCTTCGCTTCCAATGTGAGCAATTATAAGCCTCTTCCCTGTTCCCGAAGGCACTTTAATACCCGTCGAAAGGCCTTCTATGAAAGCTTGGCGAGCACTTGTTACATTTTTATCTTGCCACATTTTTTGGACTATATAACCTTCGTTTATCCACGTCTCATCAAGATAAAAAATTTTCTTGTGCTCTCTGCGGTACTGTTTTATAGTTCTCAAATATTTTCGTCTCCAGCAAATGATTTCATCACTTTCCAGTAATAGTGCCTTTCGATTGTGCTTTTCCCAGGAAAAATTCATACTTTTTAAAGTTTTCCATAAAAGTTTTCTGGATATCAAAGGAATATCGTTATCTTGGCTTATCTCCATTAGTATTTTGTCAAGGGTGGGTATTTCCTTTTTAAAATAAAACGAATGAACTTTTCTTCGAATGTCACGTTTGGTGTCTTCACCTAAGATTTTTATTGGTCTTCCTGATTTTCTCTTGCATGGACTTAACTGGCCTGATATCTTTCTTTCTCGCAATAATTTAAAAATCGTGGACTGTCCAATTCCAGTCATTCGGGCACATCGCTCAACACTTTCTTGCACAGACAAACTAGGGTGATCGTGTTTTATGCAATCATATACATTTAAAATTATAACTTTTTCACTAACAGATAGCGGAGAATTTTTTACACCTCTTTTCTTTGGAGTAAATGTCGCCATTTTATAACTTTTTCACTATGTTGATTTATTTTAGTTCTTAGTAATATTAGGAGGTGCGTCATACCCTTATCAGTTTCTTCTAATGCTTTTATTCGTTCAGTAAGGAAGTGAATTTGTTTTTATAAATAAAAATGTAATTAGCTTTAATGACCATATAATGGAATACGAGTTTGAAGAATAAGTTAATCGAAAAATTAAATAAAATTGGTTATCACAAAATATCCAAAATATGATATTTTGAGGTACATCAATTTTTGACGACGAAGTTGACATCCGTCCATTTGCCTACGCCCATGACGACACCGAAATTCAGGCAAATTTTATGACACTTCATGATTTATTACTCTACACTCATTTGGAACCAATTATAGTTATAAAAAACAAAGGAAAGAGTTAAGAAGCTGGTTATTTCTATAAAAAAAGAAAAAGAAGATTGTACTAGTGAAAATCAACCAGTACAAGAAAAAGAAACTGATAAAGATGACGTAAGTCCATGGTGTATTTTTGATGAATTAATTGGACATGACTCATCTAAATATACACCTGTATCGAGAGGTATAAAAGAAGTCGACATGTATTTGTCTGATGATATTACCCACAAAAAATTTCGAACCGAGATTGAAACTGTCCATTACAGTGGCGGAAAAACCATCGCCATGTATATCCTAACTTAACCACTATATTCATAAAATATTGTAATATTGTAACAAAATCTGTTCCTTGTGAACACATATTCAAAACCTAGTTTAATTTTAAATAAAAGAAGAACACGTTTAACAAGAAAAGTGGAAAAACTTATGTTTTTAAAATGTCAATTTAAACGATTCGCGATTTAATAATGTGTAATGTAAATGATAGTACTACAGTCTGTTCCAAACCCTTCTTTCAGTGCGTCACTAATTTTGACGTCATATAGGATTTTAAGAATGTCGAGAATTATTGCATGAAATTTTAGTTAAATCTGACAGTTGAAGGATCGCAATCGGCTAAATGTGAAAAGGTTATTTTTTGAAAATATGGAATAAAAATTTTAAGAATTTAATTTTTTTTTAATTTACATATTAGAGGTGCCGTCCTGTATAAAAATTTTTATTGTGCATTATATTGGAACGGCAGTTTGTCATAATTCCTATTCTAAGCACATTCCAAGGAAAGTGCTTAATTAGCTAAGATTTATTTATGTATTTATTATAATTTATTACAAACACTATAGCTAAAATGTGTAGTATTTAAACTACTAATATGAATATTTTTTAGAATAATTTAAAACTTACTTCACGAACGGCAGAAACTGGTAATAAAGTTGTCCCAGCCTCTTTTTCTAATTGAAAATAATTTAATGATTTTAATATTAGTCTTTGTTCATTCTCGGTATATTTCGACATATTTAAAATATTTTTATTACAATAAATACAAAATTAAATTTTCACTGTAAAATGTCTGAAAATACTATCCTGGAATGACAATTTTCATTTTATCAGTTGACATTGTCAAAGTACTGTCACTATCGAGACCATCTGCGTCAAATTATATTTATGCGTATCATTGATTGGATATCTATTTAGCGTATTCTAAACTCCAACCAATTATATATCCGTAAGTAGAATTCGCTTTAATATGCAAATACCTGTGAACGATATATAATTTTCTAAGTTCTATGTATAATAATCACAGACTCACGTTTTTTTCTGTCACTTCTAGCTTAATGCGTTAGAGAGAATTCGATAAACTGTGACGCACTGAAAGAAGGGTTTGGGATGAACTATATTTGTATTGTTTAATTTATTTTTCAAGTTATAATAAATATATCCTTCGTTAGTTTCTTTCAATATAATAGCCAATATGTTTGTTTGTGTACTCGACCGTACTTTTTTACGAAAAACGGTTCCGATAAAAATGTCAACGACCCACCTCTAGTTTCATGGGTATATTAGGATCGGAAGCAGAGATATGTAAAATATCTCTGATCGGAACTATGGCCAATGGGTGTCAATAAGAAATATGGAGGGGAGACCAAGGGGAAATATGATTGTTATCTTTGTCTATTCGCTGAAAATATGATTTTATATCTGTGTTAGATATGCTGTTAAATTTTACCATACCGACCATAAACTTTTACCTACACTGTATATATATATATATATATATATATATATATATATATATATATATATATATATATATATATATATATATATGTAGCACTCAGTAGGTATGTTCAGTTAAAGGACAAAATTATAATAATATTCTCGGATACGATAAAGAACTAGGTAAAAACATAGGAAACTAATTATTTTAGTAAAATTTAGTAAAAAAGAAGGAACTGATCTACTCTAATCTAGCCCTAATCTACCCTACTAATGAACTTAACTACGCAAAACTTCTAAATTGCTTTCAGCGTATTATGTCGACTCTCGTTTGGAGGGCACTAACACATAACCTCATTAATTTCCAATTTCTTCATTCTATTTACGCCAACGACGAATAGAAGTGACTCACGAATAGCCACCTATTTTATAATTTACCATTCAATGAGAACGAATACTAATTTGACGTAAATCACGTGTAGGAACGTTCCTTGTTAAATGTGGGAAGCGGTCAAAATGCGCTTCGTCAGCTTTTATTACATTTTCAACAACTTTAAAACATGTCGAGATTAATTTTTAATTAAACTGAAATGACAGCTATGTATAATGAATTAAATATGTAAAAAAAGCAAAAAAAAAATAATTATGAGCTTCGCATCTAGTAACGTTGTCAATTTATTAAAATAACATTCAACATTTTTTCATCACAACCAAACAATGGTATTAGGTTATGTGACGTCATATCACACGTCATTTAAGTTTTCATATATATTTTTTGATTTTTCATATATATTATTGCTTCGTTTCCTACCTATCATAATAACATTTTTCCATTATCTTTCATAACTATAATATTTCTGCTATCTCTAATATTTATTTAGTTCTTAATATTTCTCTTTATATTTGTGTTATATATGTCATTATCGGCCAAATTACTGTTTTAATAATTTTACAAAACTTATGGCCTCATAGAAAGCCATAATCTTTCTCTACAGGATCATTTGGACGTGGTTCATCTGGGTAAAAGTCAATCCAATCCGATAGTTACACTAGATATAGATGCCGTCACTTGAATTATCAGTGAATGACGAGTGGACACGACGAGCATCAGGGAACATCTCCTATTATTATTTAACAAGAAAAGTTGGGCGGTGACACTCTTGGAGAGCCCTGAAAAATAGAGCCTAGTCTTTCTCCTATCAAGTTCCTAACCGGTCCCTGTGTGTTAGCAAAAACTCCCAACTACCATATGACACCCACCACTACCCACCATATACGTCCCGATACCCAAACTTATACACGAGGAGAAAAAACTCCACTAATATAAATACCAATGGAAGGAACCACTGAGAACAAATAATGGTTATGCATAGGGCATGCGGCTATGCATCATTCTAATATACCGCCACCCTAACCTCAAGGCGTAACGCCGAAAGAGTGCATGGGGAAAAGTGGGTCTCAAGCGATGACCGAAGGAGTGGGCGAACTGGAGGGGATTATTGCGTTGGTGGAGTATGGGCGCACTGCCTCGCTGGACCGAAGAATCGACCCAACTCTTGAGAACAAAAAAGGAAAAATACCTAATAAAAAAAAAGGTAAGTATAGAGATAAAAGAGTCTATGGGGGATATAGGCGAAGAGAGACCGGCGGCAATAGCGGAAGCGGAAGAAGAGGACAGTCGGAAGGAGAAAAATGATGAGGCAAAAGAGAAGAACAAAGGGGAAAACGAGGACATGGGTGAAACAGTGGAGAAGAATGGCAGTGGAAAAGAAACGGGAAATAGTAATGATGAGAGTGAATGGACGACCAATATTAACAGAATAAAGAAAAGGAAATCGCACGGAGAGAAAGACATAGGAGCTGGTGGAAATAAGAATGAAATTTAATTTAAATTTAATTTTAAATAATCAATTTAAAAAGAACTGGTGGTAACCAAGGTGGTAAATAAGGATCCGCAAAAGTACGGCAGATTTGGTGCGAAATGGAAAAAAACATTAGATAGTTGTTAATGTATAGTGCTATAGAGGAGACTGAGAAAAGATAAAGTATAAGAGGATGCGTAACAACAATAGGGACGCAAACAAAAATAACTATGGGAACAACTACGAAGTACGTAGGGACGCAGGTAGAAGTAAATGGCAAAGAGGACCCAGAATTACATAGAAGAAGGATGGAGTCTTATGGAGACGGCCGAAAGCACCGAGGAAATAATTGAAGTATTATACCAAGAATGGACAGAGGAGGTTTATGACAAGGTAATCATCTGCGAAAAATTTTACAGGACGATGTAGCATTCTTGGTAACAGAGGATGCTGCTGACGCAAAAGTGAAGGGGGAATTAAGTACAAAGTGCCCAGATCATCCCGGATTATACGTAGAATAGACGAAAATTGAGGAATTGGGACTATGTCCGAAATAACATGTATAGTACAGGAAAGTAGGAGAGAGAGGACATCAAAAAAATGTATCCAAAAGCTGAAACAAAGGAGAGGAGAAGAACCAATGGCTGTTAAATTTTTGGCAGCACCCAGAAAGCTATTCGACCGTATGTAACGAATTGGTAGAGAAAATATAGGGATAGCAGCACCAGCAGCGCTAGGAGTGGAGAAATCAAAAAAAGTGCTAGAGTGGGCAACAAGAGGAAATAAGGTAACCGCAAAGATATACTGCAAAATATGTAAAGAAAGGCATATAGTAGCCAGAGAAAAGAAAGGGATGGTAATCATTAAAAAACCTAAAGATAAACTCTATGCTGAACTTATAAAAGATTTAAGAGAAGAGCTAGGAGAAAGAGATGATGTTATAAACAAGGTTAGATAAACCAGACAAGAAGGTCTAGTCCTGGAATTAAATAAAGGCAGAAAAAAGGCAGAAATCAGGCCGGCTGTCACTCAAGCAGTACGGTTTCACAAAGAACAGGAGCACGATGGATGCGGTGATGGAAGTCTTCCGGAAATTGCGCGGGGTGGGGTTAAGCAGAGGTGGGTGATCCTAATTTTATTTTATGTCAGGAATGCATTACATATTAAAATGGAAAGAGGTAATGAAGCTTTACGAGAGGGGTGTCCGAAGTACTTAATGAATTTGGTCTTGGGCTATCTGTCAGAGAAAAATTATGGTAGAAAAAGGAGTGGTGGTTGACGTGACGGTTGGAGTGCCGCATGGTCCTAGGTGTTCTAGGACCCTCGCTGTGGAACCTGGCATATGACGGGGTTGTGAGCCAACAATACGGACATGGTGTAACCCCTTTCCCATTTGCGGACGACCTCACTATGCCGGTAGTGGCGCGCGAGAGGGAGGACCTTATCTTCGATGCACAGTGTACATGCAACCAAGTCGAGGAATGGATGAAAATGCATGGCCTAAAATTGGCTGCGGATAGGACCTAGGCTATAGTGCTCAATGGACCAAGAAAAACGGACGAGATAACATTCAAATGTGCAGGAACGAGAGTGGTGAGAAATAAATTCGTGAGATATTTGGGTCTGACTGGATAAAAACGGAAGGTGGGGGGAGCACGTATAGGTAGTAACTCAAAGAGCTGCGGTGAGAGCCGCCGCGTTAAGGGGTATAATGCCCAACATCTGAGGGCCCAAAACTGAGAGGAGGAGAGCCCTTCATTCAAGGGAAAGATTATCCGAGAAAAGAAATGAAAAGATAGCTACAGAATGTTTAAAAAAGAAAAAAGAGGGAGGTCCATTATGGTGTGGCAAGAGGAATGGGCCGAGATGAGAAGGGTGGCGGAGTGCACGAAGTAGCTGATTCCTAATTTGAGAAGATGGGTGGACTGCGGGCATCGGTGTTTGGATGCAGATGCTTACAGGATATGGTTGCTTCAGGGCATAATTCAGTTCAGAGATATGTGAAAACGTTGGATAGAAAGAAATAAGAAGAAAGGCGACCCGAAGGGAGGCACGATGCCCAGAGGCAAGCAAGATAAGGCAGAACGAGAAGGGGCGAGACTAAACATAACAACAGGGAGGAACAAAGGGAGAGAAGGATTCAGTAGTAGTGAAAAATACGAGAATGCGTAAGCATTGTGCGTGAATGAGACATCGGGTAAATGTCGTGCCGACGTTGCATGCCAATCAGAGCGGTCCGGCCGGTAATTCATGGTTGAGTAGGTTATTTTTTTAGCAGATACGTGTCTGGCATTAACTGCGATAGTGTCCGAACAACCCCTGCTTGCAGTCTCGGATATCATTAACCAAGGCTGGAAGAGTGTTCTGTCCAACTTCTAGGACCGAGATTTGTTTCCAACATTTTGATTCCCCCCTCATAAAAAAGGAAATCTAAGGAAACCTAAGTCGGAAATCAGACACAAACTGGAGAAGTTCCGTCTAGAAAGGACATCGGTACATTCTCCTCTGTCTACACTAGAGCATCCTGCTAAGAGATTAAGCAATTGGTCATAGCAACGGCAGTTAGAGCTCTCTTGTTCACTTCATTATATTTCAGAACAAAATCTTCCAGACACAAATTTTTTTGTAGAGAACATGGACCATAGCAAATCCCAAGAAAACCAAAGCGGGAGTATCGATAACACCCGCAGGTAAAAAAAAACCTCGGGAGAATACCCCCTCAACAAAGAGTTGCTAAAAAACCAAGGAGCTCTAACGAGTCGACTAGGTCATATAGCAACGTAGCAACAATGCCGGTGGCACACAGACACCATCCTGATCGAGCTCAAGCAGACCTGATCATTAACAAACTAAAACAAGCAGTTAAAGGGAACTGTCTTAACCAGTATACAAAAAAAAAATGGACTATTAAAGTGGTGAGGACTAGGGAGCAAACTTAAATACAGTTGATCCCAATAATATGCCCAAGCTCCCCATGGTCTTCACCGCATCTACGAGAAAGAGGCTGATGAAACAACCATCATGACCCGTCTAAAAAGGCAAAATGAACACGTTAAGACTCGTTGTTAAAAAATCGGAAAATAGGGGAGGACGCGAAACCTAAGCCTACAGGTCAGCATTTGAAGACAACTGTCCGGAGATAGTGAGGAATTCCAACAGGAAAGTACCCTGGTGGAATGATACCCTTCCAAATCAAAAGACAGAAGTAGACGAAAATTTAATTTCGCCAAAAGATCAGTCGTGTGGGGCGATTATTGCAAAGCTCTGATTAAATATAATAAGGAACTGAGAAGGGAGAAACAGAATCATGGAGAAGGCATTGCGAGGAGACAGAATAGACTGCAGAAATGTCAAGCCTCCATAATATTCTCTCAAGAGACCCTCAGACAAGTATTTCCTCGCTCCAAAAAGAGTCAGGCGAATACACTCGAAATGGTGAAAAGAAACTAAAAGAACTTTTTAAGGTGCACTTTCCTGAGTCTCAAATAAAGCTGATACCACTAGAAACATGGCAGCAAACTGGACATTATGGCAGACTGAACTGGACATCATAACTTTTGGTTCTATGGAACACAAGCGTGTGGCAAAACAACCAGTTGAACCAGGACAAAATCGAATGGACAATAAGCTTATTTAAGCCGTATAAATCACCGGGTCTGGATGGGATTTATCCAATTTTTCTGGAGAAGGGAAATGATCTTCACGGCACTACACCATCTCGTACAGAGGGTGAAGTACGTTCTGAAAAACCAAGAGGTGATAGTGGGTGCATTTCTCGATATAGAGGGAGCATCCGACAACACCTACATAGCAATGACAAGGGCGATTCGTCTAAAAGGCATAGACGAAACAAGCTGCAGATGGATAGACTGTATGCCGAGAAGTCGTGTAATATTCGCAACGTTACTGAGGGATACAGTTTCAGCACAAATAGCCAGAGGCTGTTCACAGAGGAAGGTTTTATCCCCTATTTTGTGGAATCTGGTCATAGATGGGCTAATTAGCTAGACTCAGCAACGACAACAAAAACTGTTGGTACAAATGTCCTTATTTCCGTCTGAAAGTTTGTGCTTGGGTCACACAATCTATATTGGTGTTAATCGGATATAATATATTAGATCTCTTCAATCTATCACTATCTGATAAACCCCAATATCGGGTGGAACATATAGTGTGATCGGAGTGCGAAATGTTACATAAAAAGAACAGCACACATTAATGTCTTCTATTTTAAGGCATTATTAAGACAATTTCATTTTTTTTTCTAGAAGACAGTAAGTAGTATTTAAAATATCTGAGCACAGCGGTAGGAACATAATTTAGATGCTCGCAGTAAGATTAACTTTCTGACATCAAAGGTAGATGGAGCCCACGTATCATGTCCAAATAGTGGCAAATTTAATTAAGACATCTGCCTTTATATATCTCAGTTTGTGTTCGATCTACCACTGATGAACCTCAATATAGAGTGAAACATGTCACAGTGTGATTGGAGCACAAACTTTAAAATAAAAATAAAAGAGAATTTATGTCCGCTAGTCTGTCGTCTATAAAGCGAATTACAGGAATTTGTTTCTGGAAGATAGAGGTATTTCAAAGAAACTATTCTTGTTACCCAAGATTTATTTTCATCAAATCCACAATGACAGCATATAAACACATTTTAAAGTATGATTTACTGACATGGGTGCTTAAGGTGTATGTAAATACCACTTCCTGGCATACTATCAAAGGAATGAAGGACAAAATTGATGTATCATCATGTGGCACGAGGTCAGTTTAATAATGGACAATATATCTGAATTGAAATCACAAATGTAACTACATATATGCCAGTGACTAATGCTTTTAATTAGAAAGTGCTTGCTAGACACTGTAATTTAGCTCAATCAAGAGAACATTTTATTATGTTGTTGACTTTTCAAGAGAGAAGACAATTATTGTTTTATTTATGTGTGTAAATTAAGTCTAAAGAATTGATAACAGACACTATTTATAAATAACAAATCAAAAATGACTATGAAGCCTTACTTTTTAAATTAATAAAAAATACTGTTATTCTTATTATAGATTCACTCGATTATAATATTTTAATATTAATAAACGATTTGCTTGTGTGATATCTTATAAATTCAAAGAGATGTGATAACATTAAAAAGATAAAATACTAAATTATTAACGGAAATAACAAAATAGGATGAAAATTCTGATCATTAAGGATGGTTGAAGATGGGGAACAAATAAGACAACAATTCCTAGCTGGAAACCCCTAAAGATATTTTAAAAACAGGATGAAAATTTTATTAAGTACATTTGTTTTAATTTTGTTCTAATGCTATTTTCTTTTGGCATCTAAATACAATTTATTATTTTTACCGGGAATAAGCCACAATTTTAACTAATAAAATGGAAAATCACAGTGGTTAGCCGTATACCGTAGTTTAAAAAACTTACAATGAAGTAAAAAACTTTAGGTGTAAAATGGTACATATTACAAAAACTTTTTATAAAAAATTAAACTAAAAATTTCAGAACGGTTTCGATCTTATCAGATCATCATCAGTGAAACATAAGATAAAAGTAAGTATTTCCACGTTAATATTATTATTACAAAGAGGTAAAATGTTAACTGTTAAAATGAAAAAATGTGGTAAATACTTACATCGTTAGCGTATGAAACTAGCCACTTAGTAAGGTGTAATAACCCTTAGATTATGTATTAAATTTATTAAGTAAATGTGAAAGTTGATGTGAAACGGGATCGATGTTAGAAGATTTCACTTTAAGGGAACATACTGATCCATACTTGAAACAAGGACTACGTGAGTGTCCTGAGGAAGATGTTGACCAGCCAACTGAATGTTGGACCAGGAAGTGTAATTGGTTGCAATAGGCAAGGCAGGTGATAGTTTATTTTTACTCGTTGTTTACTCGTTTACTAGTTGTTACTCAAAAATTAAACGCTCGCTATGGGTTATGGTTTGACCATAATTAGGTGCAAATTATATCATTGCTGTACGATCTGGTTACCAATATTCAAAGAGAACATTTTTAATCTTTTTAATATCTAACTCATTCATATTGACAATTCAGACATATATTATATATTTTAAAGTCATCATCATCACTGGTCCGACAACCCTTTTTGGTTCTTGGCCTGTTCCAGGATTCTTCTTTATTCTGATCTATTTTATGCTTTTTTTTCTCCAGTCTTTTATTTTTAAGGTTCTTTAATGTTCTTTTATCTACTGGCACTTGTTTAAAGATTTTGTTTGTTATTTCGCCTTTTTCCATTCTTTCCACATGTCTCATCCAACGCAGCTGTCCTGTTTTAAAAAACGTTATGATCTCCGGATCCTGGCATATTTTGTATACCTATACAAAATATACATTTTAAAGTAGATGACTTTAAAATGATGAGTGATAATATTAGTTGCGTTCCTGGGACGACTGTATTGGAAGATAGTAAATTCAATTACGTAAAATCAATGTTAACTTAAGAATAGCTGTCAGAAAAATCATAGCATGCGATTTGTATTTAAAAAGACAACCACATGCAATGATGACAGTAAAATTATCCAGTTAATGATCCTAAATCATGAGGATAAATGAGGGAAAAAACTCATGAGAAAAAAACTCATGAGGAAAAAAACATATGATACTATCCCGACTTGGTGGAGCACAATAGATCTGAAATGGACGCAGTGGAATAGGCCAAATGCCACCTCATTAAATCTATATATCCCGACATGGTAAGTATTTGGCCTTACATTTAGTTTACTGTCAATAATATCAAACTCTAACTTTATATGTACTTATGTTATTTTAAAACATAAATTTATTTATTTATTTATTTTCAATGGGCTGCTGCCCAATAAGATTAACAATGTTTACAATGTATACAATAAAACAAAATACGTAATCACGTAATTTAGTTTTACATATTACAACGACCTATTCCATAGCCACTCAAATAAACACATGCCTGAGACCAAAAATGAATTCGGCTTTTGTTGCAAAAAAATCTAGATCTGCAAAAATATTTGCCCATCTTAGTGCTCGAGATAAAAAATTATTATATGCATAGTGGGTTCTGTGAAAAGGAACATAAAAAGTTGGGTTTAATCATGTTCTACGGACAGGTACATGCAGACCAATCTGCTCAAGTAGCTGAGGACAGAAGACTATAGAATTAATTATGCCATAAAGCATCTTTGCATCTTTAATTAATTGTCGGTTATACAATGAGAGAATACCAAGTTGGGTTTCAATTTGATCATAATTTACTTGATTTAATTCAAAAGGTATACCCTGTTTATATGCTACATATTTCAAGAACTTGTGTTGAACTGTCTCAATGTTTGATATGTAAATATTATAAGATGTACACCATACACAAAAATAATACTCTAGATGAGGTCTAAGTAAAGAACAATATAGTAATGTAATTGCTTCAATATTCGGAAAGTCTGTAGTGAATCTTTTTATAAAGCCAAGCATTTGTAAAGACTTGGAAATTATTGACATATAATGTGATTCACATTCACATAAAAGTTTAGAGTCTAGATTAATTCCAGGATCATGAATTTCAGTAACCCAGTCAACAAGAATGTTCTGTATATTATAATTATATTCCATTGGGTCTCTCGATCATCCAAAAGAAACAGCATGACACTTGGATGTGTTCAGAGCCATGACATTCAACACACACCACTCACTCAACCAATCAAGATCATGTTGAAGATTAACACAATCTTCTGTATTATTGATAATTGTGTAGAACTTTAGATCATCCGCAAAAGAAGAGGTGAACTCAAGGATGCAGTGGTGTATATCATTGAAGAATATGTTAAATAAAGGGGGTCCCAAATGATAACCTTGGGTTCTCCTGAATGAACTTTAATCTCACTGGAAACAAAATCCCTGATATGCACCATCTGAACTTAGTCAATCAAGTATGTTCTCAGCCATCTAAGAAGTGACTCATTAACATCCATTTTTTTAAGTTTAACAATTAAAATATTATGGTTGACCTGATCAAAGGCCTTGGAGAAATCAGTGTATAGTGCATGTACCCTACAGCCTCTCTGCATGGCTCTCCTCATTAAGTCCAAAAACACAGTCCGTATTACATTCAGTTGATCTGCTATTCCGAAATCCAAATTGTGGGTCTACTAGCTGTTTTTCAAGTGAAGTTTTAAGATAGTCACATACAAAACATTCAAACATCTTAGGTATTAGACAAATTATACTAATGGGCCTGTAATCATTCAACAATGAATTATCTCCCGCTTTAAAAATAGGTGTTAAAAAACTATTTTTCTAGCATTCTGGAAATTCACCTTTATTTAAGGATAGATTAAAAATGTGAAAAAGAGGTCTTTATAATATAAAACAACAATTCTTGAGAAACCTGGGAGGAAATCCATCAGGACCAGGACCCTTATTCACATCCAGTTCTGATAATTTTAAATACATATCAAATATAGTTATGTGAAACCAGTCAAGGCAGTAAGATTAAGTGAAGGTGAGTCACTGGGTATGTCACATATTTGAGTGGAGTATACTGTAGAAAAATATTCTGCAAAAAGATTTACAATATCTGGTCCGTGACTGGATTAAACACCACCATACCTCAACACAGCAGGCAAGGAAGGCTTTCCTTGCCTGCTGTGTTGCGGCTTTTTTCCAGTAAAAACTTATTCTTGGTTCATGAAAAATGGGTTTAATTGTGAGGATTCTTATATAAATGATTATGTTATTTGAAAGAGGTTTTGAATAGATCACAATTATAAAAATGTTTTTATATGATAGAGCCCAAAACAGCTGTTCTAATGGAAATGCATTTCAGGAAGAAAAAAACCTGCTAACAAAGGTTTTACCAGAAAATGATTATCCATTTTCATTTATAAACACGGAATTTAGATGGAAACACCACAAGCAATCTAGAAATGATCATAAGAAAGGATTTGAAGATGACAATACCATATGTAAAGGGGTTATTGGAAAAATTAAAATAAAAAAAAAGAATTTACTAGGGTGAGTTTCAATGTTAGAGAGGTCTGTTAAGACAGCTTAAAGAATAAAAGAACAGCAAAAAAAAATATTTGAAACTTCAAGAAAGGATATTTTGGTAACAAAAATTAAAAACATAAAATTTTGATATAATCTTTTTGGATGAAAAAACTATTTTATGCTGCATGGTTCTATATAAATATTTGCATGTAATGTTTATTAACATAAGGAGAAAAATTAACAAAGCAATGAAACAAAAAAAGCAATTGCCATTTAAGTATTCATCCAAAGTGATTTGTTAAGATAATTTTTGTATAATAATAATTAAAATGATAATAAGGATAAGGATAATTGGTAAATAATAATAATAATAATTATAATATTTGTTATTATTATTATTTATTATTCATTACTCGCCATTCAGGATCAGGTTATACCAACCAAAAATTACATGAAATATATCGTCAAAGACTCTCAGGTCCAAAATGACAAATGCCGATATGGATGTCAAGCTCAAGAAACCATCCAATATCTTATGGAAAGCTGCCAGTCATTTGCTGCAACTGAATAAAAAGAACAGCATGACTCGTTAGGGAAGATTCTTCATCAAGAGATAGCTTTTAAACTGGAACTTCTAAAAACAAACCATCTCCCATATTATCAATATGTTCCTGAGAGTATGCTTGAGAATGACAACTATAAGCTATACTGGGATCACACTGTGCTCACAGACCAAATTGTAGCACATAATAGACCAGATCTCATGCTATTATAGTTAATAAACTAACGAGACAAATAACACTAAGCGATGTGGCGATACCTAACAACAATAATCTGCGTGTTAAGCTAGGTCTCAATGAACATAAACACAGCCACCTAAAGTTACCAGCCATGAAGTAGAAATTTGGCAACATCTATGGGTAGTCCTGTTTGAATGTGGACAGATGATTACAGTGAATTGATAAATATTTGTATATTATATTTTTTTAATTAATATTAAGTGCCTTTATGTGTCTAGTCAGTTATTTAAGTTATTTATTAAGTTAGTTGTTTACTCAACTAATTATTGATATTGTACTACAGGTTGAAATAAACTTAAATGTAAGTATAAACATTGTTAGGTTAGGTGTGGAATTTCATTATTCTTAGTATGTATTTAGGTAATTTTTAATTCTTTTGTTATATTAACCCTTTGGGCAATGAAATCACAGTTTTTGCAACAACTGTGGGTTTATTCTCTGGTTAATATTGTAATAGTTGAAATGCCACAAAAGCTTAAATATATTGTTCTTTTCATTTATAGATGCCAAGACATTGTTGTGTACCTCGATGTAAAAGTAATTACACACACATTCTGAAGCAGGAAGGGCCTGTAAGCACATTTTCTTTCCCAAAAGATAAACAATTATGTGATAAGTGGTTAAAAGCTATCAAATGAGACAATTATACCCCAACAAAATCTTCTGTTGTGTGTGCTAAGCGTTTTCATTCTGAAGATATTATAGTTCATCATACATGGAAAGACAAAGAGGGGCCATGTTGTGTCTAAAAAACTAAAATTAAATGCTATTTCTAGGATTTTCCCCAATCTTCCGGCATATATCTATTTCTAAACCTATAGATATAAGTGATCCATGTGAAAGACAACAATATGACTTTGATAGAAATAACCACAAATTGGAACAACTGGAAAAAGACTTTCTCAAACAAGATTTAATAGACTCCTTTGATAACTTTATTGACAAATGCAGCATGAACATGACTTTAAATGGGTGGAATCAAAAAGTGACGAATGATAGTGACTATTTTTATTTTTTAAACATTCAAGAATGTAGTGACTCATATGACATTGGTCTAAAGATATTAAGTAGTGTTGAAATTTCTAAAAATTTAGAAGATACTGGATATATAGGTGAAAATTTGTTAAGTAATAACGATTTAAAATGGATTGTGACAGATGGTAAATTAGAAAGATGGTCTCGACTATAAAATATCCTAACTCAGTACGTTCCTCATTCATATTCTGATTTTACACACACATTTAGCACAGATTTTACTTTTTTTGTAAAAAATGCCCACAAAAATATTTGCTCTGCTTGGTTAGTTGCAGAAGATGTCAATAAATATCAAGACATGTTACAATTAATTAAAGATTATTTACATTTGATGCTTCAGAATAGAACACAATATGGTATTAATATTTTGCTATTCTCTCTATCTGTTTATAAATCAGTCTCCATCCACTTATAATAATTTAAGGGCATACCTTTTACTTCCTTCAAAAAGACATTTCCACCAAATACCTTCTTCCTTAAATATTGCTCCAAGTGAAATGTAAATAATCAGCATTACCTAACACAAAGAATGTCAACTCTTTAAGACAGAAAAAAAATTGTGGGTTTATTTATAGATGAGATATACGTAAAAAAGGGTTTACAGTAAAGGTGCAACGATAAGAGATAAGGTACAGGTAATTTTCTTAAAATTATTAAAACAGGGTGGAATGTAGTAAATGTTCAAAATAAATTCGTCAGCACAAACTTAATGATTACTGTACTCCCGTATTTAATTTTTCAAATGATAAAAAGGTTAATTATTTGAAAAACTTTATGATTTGGCCTGAGAAGTGGAAAATGTTGCCTAATGGAATTGGTTTAACTAATGACAGTGATTACAGTGTTAATGTAGCCTCTCCGTTTGTTACTGTAATATCAATAAAACTAATGAGACATAAACAGTTGTGCACTGAGCTAGAAAAGTATCTAATTAAAAGTGTTTTTTATACTTTACAAGAATATTGTAATTCATAATGATTGATTTATGACTCTCCTGTATGCGTTTTTATGGCTTGTATACTAAGTACATACCTGTATTTTCTGTTAATCTGTTAGATACTACCTACAATTAATTAGAACTCTAGGTTTTAAAAATTATAAATGTTTACTATTCCTACACATTTCTAACCTTTGTATGGAAAATAAATATTATTATTAACAGGTTTAACTTGTTCATTTCATATTTTATTAAATTTAATTAAAATTTCTCTTATTTGTGCAATGTTAAAAAGAGATCCATAAATTATTATTTAAAATATTTCTGGTTACGAAACGGACCACCATTTCTCCTTCATAGGACTACTTTAATCATATGTTGCGACATTGCCTTTTTTACTTCACGGCTTGTAACTTTAGGTGGCTGTGACATAAAACATAAAAATGCTGGGTCTCAATGAACATCTATATAATATCATGCAGAAAGCTGTGCTACTTTCGACGTCCAGATGGATGTGAAAATTTTTGGGAGATATACCAATGTACCAAGTCACCTAGTACTTGATAACATGAAAAGAGTCCCACCAGTGCTCAATCCTTTTGATACTATAGGTATCTGGGATGAGTTAATTTTCAACTTAGAAGGAGTGTGAGCCGTATGGCTAAATCTGGATAACAATAATAATAATAATTACCTGAAATATATTGTTAAAGATCCTTAAGTCCAAAATGACAAATGCTGATATGGATGCCAAGCCCAAGAAACCATCCAACATCTTACCGGTGGCTTCCAGGCATTTGTTGGTACTAATTATAAAGAACACCATGACTCAGTAGGAAAGATTATCCACCAAGAACTAGTTGACAAAGCGACCATCTTCCTTATTATCAATACGTTCCTGACAGAATGCTTGAAAATGACAACTACAAGCTATACTGGGTCCGCACTGTGCTCACAGACCAACCAGTGGCACATAATAGACCAGATCTCATACTAGTTAATAAACTTAGTAGACAAACAACACTTATTGATGTGGAGATACTCAACACCAATAATTTACGTGTTAACTACAACGAAAAGATTGCCAAGTACAGGGATCTGGAAATTCAAATACGAAGACAGTGGAGAATGGAAACTACCCAGACAATACCTATTATTCTCTCTACTACTGGAGTCATTCCGAAGAATGTCCTAGAAAACATAAAAAAGCTAGGTCCAAATGAACATCTCTACAAGATCATGCAGAAAGCTGTACTACTCTCAACGTCCAGATGTGTAAGAAAATTTTTGGGAGATACTCCAGCATACCAAGTCACCTAGGACTCAATCACACGGAAAGAGTCCCACCATAGCTCAATCCTTTTGACACCATAGATATCTGGAATGAGTGAATTTTTCCCTTAGAGGGAGTGTGAGCCGTATGGCTAAATATTGGATAATAATTAATAAAAATTAAATAAAAATGGTTTACTTAAAGGATTTGTAAATATCGAGACATTATCAATTTATCAATTAAGCAATAAACTAATAAGAACAATCAACATTCAATTAATAAATGTACTTATTTAAATAAAACATAATAAAAATATATTAAACAGTGTTAAATAATAAAAAGGAATAGTCATATAATGACAAAAATCCCTGCGTAACACATGAACACTGCACAGATTTCCATATTTTCTAGGTTAAATTGTTATTTGAAGTAAAAACAATAGTTGTCATACTTTTTTTGATGTTGCTTTTAATTGTACTACTATTTTTTATAAATGTCAACACAGTTATGCTGTATTATTTATATTTATCAAATATGGGGTGAAAACACAATTGGATATCTACTGTTATTATAGTGACATCTTATAATTTTTTTTAAAATGTAAATAGTTTTAAATACATTTTTTTAAGTGAAGCTTTTATACTGGTGTTGTATTAGGTACTATTGGAATACTTTGCACCATACACAAAAAGGGTGATATCTTTGAATGCTCTAACTATCGAGGAATTACGCTCCTAAATGCAGCGTATAAAATATTCTCCAATATACTATGCCATCGTATGGCACCATATGCAGAGCGAATAATAGGACAATACCAGGCTGGTTTCAGAGGTGGTAAATCAACAATTCATCAGATTTCAACCCTAAGACAAATTCTAGAGAAAACACTGGAATACGGCGTAGACACGCACCACATATTTATAGACTACAAGGCAGCCTACGACTCTGTAAATAGAAGAGAATTGTTTAGAGCAATGATAGACCTAGGAGTACCAAATCAGTTGGTAAGTTTAACCAAACTAACCCTTGAAAAAGTTGAATGCAAAGTACGAATCCAGGGGGAACTCTCTGAACCTTTTAAAACAAATAACGGGCTACGTCAGGGAGACCCACTCTCCTGTATACTATTCAATCTAGCTCTGGAAAAAGTAATACGTACGTCACAAATCACAACTACCGGTTCAATATATAACAAATCTGTGCAAATCTTAGCATATGCTGATGATATCAATATTGTTGGGAGAACGGAAAACGCAGCACGAGAGGCGTACGTAGCATTAAAGGAAGCGGCTACAAAAATGGGTTTAATAATAAACACCAACAAAACAAAATACATGAAAATAGGTACGCAACCACAAACACTACGGCCACTTGTTATAGAAAATGACGTCATCGAAGCAGTTAACGAATTTGTATACCTGGGAACGCTCGTCAATACTGAAAATGACACTACCTCAGAGATAAACCGCAGAATTTGCACGGCTAATAGATGCTATTTTGGGCTTAATCTCCTTTTTAAATCTACAGTTATATCAAGAAATACAAAAGTAAAACTCTACAAAACAATAATACGCCCAGTCCTAACATATGGTTCAGAAACCTGGACTTTAACAAAAAGCAATGAAAACATGTTAGGATGTTTCGAAAGAAAAATACTAAGGCGCATCTATGGAGCGGTAAATGAAAATGGTGTCTGGAGAAGACGATACAACTTCGAACTCTATAGGATATACCAGGAACCAGATATCGTAAAACACATAAAGATAGGACGTCTGAGGTGGGTAGGCCATGTAATGCGGATGGAGCAAACCGACCCAGCTAGAAAAACGCTCCTTGATAGACCTATTGGTCAAAGAAGAAGAGGAAGACCCAGAACAAGATTCCTAGATAACATAGACCAAGATATGAGAAATATGGAAATACGTGCTTGGCGGAGGAAGGCGATGGATAGGGACGACTGGAGAAAAATTCTTGGGGAGGCTAGGACCCACACAGGGTTGTAAAGCCAAAATGATGATGATGATGATGTATTAGGTACTTTTTAACGGTACTATATAGCGTATTTTACAGTGTTACTTCTACTATAGAGGTGCCTTGGTAAGAAGATGTAAACAGTTGGAATAGTCCAGTTATGTGATGAGAGAGATTATACAATATGTAAACATTTTCAATTTTATTAAATCTAACAAGAATATTAACTAAGAGCAGTTTTATGTAATTCTTAATATTATTTTTTTGTTTACTTGAATCATCTGTTCATTTGAATACTTTATGGATTCACCACACTAATAAAATTACTTTATTTAATTTTAAAAATATTATTTAAAATTTAAAAATGCAAAAAACATAGTGTGAAGGTTCAATCTAGTCTACAGTACTCCCTACTTACTGTACCACTTTTTTTGTGTTTGCTGTTCTATGTAATTAACAAGTAATATTTTAACTGAAATAACCCTGTAATATATTTCAGAAAAGAATGATTCAAATTTGAAATTATTTCTTAGTATGAGGTATGACTAAGACTTTAGATTTTATCCAAAAAAATGCAGAGAAATACAGACTTTATTACTCCACACCAAACATTCCCAGAGAGTTATACTGTAGATTGTAGGTGCTTCGAAGTCTGTAGTTGATAAAATAAAAATGAACATTGATAAAACCAATGCATTTGAAGAAGCTCTGTTAGAAAATGTGACATGAAATCTTATGATCTGTAAATTGAGTGTAGCACATTTGACTACAATGACAAAATATTAAGGAATTAATGTTTCCAAAGGAACCTGTTCAGCATTGATATATCAGGAAAACCATAGTCAAGACTCATAAAGAAGAAGAGACTGCAATGGGTCAAAAAACACAGCTAAAACTTGTGTCATCTACTTAAATACATTTTTTTAAACATTGAAGTTGATTAATAGCTATTGAGATGCTATGTTTTCTCTGTGTTGTTGTACGGGGCGGAGGCATGGACGCTTACAGACACCACTATTAAAAAACTTGAAGCATTTGAGATGTGGCTTTATAGAAGAATGCTGAGAATATCATGGATAGCAAGGATCACGAACAAGGAAGTTCTAGAAAAAATTAAGAAGGAACCAGAGATTGTGTTTACGATCAAACGCATAAAATTGCAATATCTGGGACACGTTATGAGAAATCAGCACCAGGTAGAAGGAGAATATCACGGCTGCGGAATTTAAGAACATGGTTCAAGAAAACTAATGACCTAAAATCATTAATATTTAGGAAAAAAATTGCTCACAAGATATATAAACAAACAAATTCTTGGGACGATTATCTACTTTTCTCTTCCTTGAGAACCAAATGCAAAGAACTAAGCAGGTCATGTCATGAAATTTATATAAGTCAAACTGAATCTAGAATTAGTTCAAACGTAAAGCACTTTTGGAATTTTGTTAACAGCAAACGCAAAAATAATGGTCTACCAAACACAATGTTTTTTGAAAACACAATGCTTAATAATGGTGCGGATATCGTTAATAGCTTTGCGCAATGCTTTCAAAATATTTACAGAGCAAATGATGATGATTTAATACAGCCCATCTTAAAGTATGAGAAAACAGTGAGTCTAAATTCTTGTAATGTATCTATTGAAATCATATTTGAAAAATTAGCCAATTTGGACATTTATAAGGGCTCAGGGCCAGATGGAATTCCACCCATACTATTAAAAAAATGTAGATGTACTTTAACCCATCCCTTATATTTTCTGTTTTCTCATTCACTTGATTCAGGTATTTGTCCAAGTTTGTGGAAATCTAGTTTTATTGTTCCTATTCATAAATCAGGTGACAGGAGTAACATAGCTAATTACAGACCAATAAGCATTCTTTCTTCTATTCCTAAAATACTAGAAAGTATAATATGTGACTCTATTAAAACACCTTTATGCAATGTACTAATTGAAGAGCAACATGGTTTTCTTTCAGGTAGATCAACTTCGACAAATCTTTTACTTTTCACGCAATACATATCGGATGCTTTGGAAAGGAGACTACAGGTGGATGCTATTTATACAGATTTCTCCAAAGCATTTGACACTGTGAATCATAAATTGTTGTGTAACAAGCTTAAAACTATTGGATTTACAGGCAATCTGTATAACTGGTTATGTAGTTACCTAACTAGCAGAATACAACTTGTTAAAATTAAACACTTTCAATCTAGTGAGATCTCCGTAACATCTGGTGTTCCACAAGGAAGCCACTTAGGGCCTTTCCTTTTTAATATATTTGTTAATGACATTAAATCTCAAATTAACTCTAAATTTTTGCTATTTGCTGATGATTTAAAAATCTATAGAATTGTCGAAGACGTCTCAGATTGTGAAAAACTCCAAATTGATATTAACAAAATTATGGCATGGTGCAATTGGAACCAAATGAGCATTAATGTTGGAAAATGTCACTTTATTAGTTTCTGTAGAAGAATTAACAACCTCTCTTATAATTACAAATTAGCTGAAGAACCACTGAAGGCTGTCTCAACTGTAAGAGATCTAGGTGTTCAATTAGATTCCAAACTAAATTTTTGTGCTCATTTTGATTATGTGAATAACCAGGCATTTAAAATGTTAGGCTTCATTATTAGAACCTCTAGATGTTTGCATAACATTAATTCCATCAGACTGATTTACATTTCCCTAGTAAGATCTGTTCTTGAGTATTGCTCAGTCGTTTGGTCACCCACTTATGAAGTCCATACTTATAGCCAAGCTTGAAAAAGTCCAAAATAAATTCATTAGGTACTTAAGTTTTAAATTACACAAACCTTTAAGCGACCATTCCTACTCAGAAATTAGAAATACATTAAACCTTCCTAGGCTATCTTCCAGACGGATATATGCTGATGTTTTGTTTCTTCATAAACTACTGAATTCAAAAATTAATTGCAATGATCTACTGTCTCTAATCGACTTTAATGTTCCCTCTAGAGTTACTAGAACATCTCATAATTTTGCAATTAAATTTCATCGCTCTAACTTTGGTAGGCATTCTCCACTGAGTAGAATCATTCTAAATGGAAATAGAATAGACTTTGATTTGTTGCTGTGCGCTTCGGAAAATGTCTGTAGAATGTGTTTAAAAAAATTTTGTAATTTTATGTGATTTGTATTTGGTATGTGCTTTATATAGTTTTAATATTTGTTTTTTTTTTTTCTATATGGCTGCATCGCCAATTCTTTTCATACATATTTGCTATATCTTTGTAATTATTGTATCACTAGATAATACTTGTAATACTTTGTGTATATATTGAATTGGGTGGTATCCCGATAAAAAAAACCTCAACGGAGCTGTTTCGAGCCGCAGCGAGCAAAGTCATGATTGCCAATATGATTTCCAACATCCGAAACGGATAGGAACCAGAAGAAGAAGAAGAATAGCTATTAAGAAGAAGAAGAATAGCTATTATTCAATTTTATTAATCTCGGCCAATGGTATGGGGTGCCTATACATCATTGAAGGGACTATAAAAGCCCAGGACCAATACAATCACTTACTTGAAACTCAGCTATTATACACACATAAAAAAAGCCATTAACTTGAGCAAATTATTCTCTTGGATATAGAGCCAAACAGGAACACAGGAATCACAGAAAAAATAGCCATACACAGTTAGAGTACAATCACATTGTTACTAATCATGGTAGCCAGGATAATAAAAAATTACATTACATGGAATTTGTACAACCAATTAGAAGATATCTGCCTGCTTACTAAAAGCAGTATCAACATGCAAAAAACTAGATATTAAGTACTTAGTCGACTCATTATTTCTACATGATTAGTATCAGAATAAACAGAGAAAACCAGAATATTAAAAAATCAATAAAACTAAAATAACAAAAAGAAAATGAAAAACAAATAGAAGATGTACTTAAATGAATTTAAATATTCGAGAAAAAATGGCAATGTATTGGCAACAGATTTTGGAGAGTCAACAATAACATAGGCAGACAGACAGGCACTCAAATATCAGCACTAGAAAAGAAAGAATAGAAGAGAGAAGCAGAATCAATGGCCAAGAACCACAGAATTTTGAGAGGCTTCTACTCCAAAACCTTGAATGCCTTACACCTATAAGGGTAAGTAAGGCTTATGGATTAAGTATGTACCTATTAATGTACCAAAAAGAATTGCAACATGACAACATAACAAATTTTATGACAAAAAAGTGGATTGATTACATTAGTTTCAAATTGTCTGTAGAATGGGCAGTTAGAATGTGTTGATCAATATTTACTTAGGGAATTACAATTGAAAAAAGAACAACCAATATTAGTGGTCAATTATTTTTTTGGCTAGTGTGTGGCTTGAACCATAAACCTACTCACATTGAGAGAGTGTACCAGCATACCAGCTTTCTGACCTATTAAAATGACTAACAACTACTTTAATACAAAAGTTTAAGAGTAGTAGCAGCATAGACTGTTATTGTTGTGATTTTGACATTTTGATTTAACAATTTTCAGGAGGCAATAACCTGAGATATTTAGGAACGTACCTATTTTAATTTTTTTACACATACTACTTATCTTACTTTCAAACTGATACAACCCCCATACTATTTAGTAACACCAGGTCCCTTAAAAAACTTCTCCATTTAAATTTAAATAAATTGGTTATGGTCTTGTTTCTGAAGCTAATAGTAGAAAGTGGCTATTATAACATCATAATATTAAAGATATAAAAGGATATAAAAAACATTTCAAAAACACGAAAGGATAAAAAATAACCAACTGAACTTATGCAAACATAAAATTGGCCCTAAGAGAAGAACTAAGATTCTATGAACACACAACACAGGAACAACAGAATTGGAACTGAAATAAAGAAACATGCTAAAAATGAAAAAGTTAAACAACAAATATTTCAATATTATAATCAGGATAAAACAAGCTGAGCATAAGGAATAAACTAAAGGGGTTGAAACATATATGTTAACGTTTACCTATTTCAGTAAGTATTATAGTCTCATTATACTCAATATAACATTTACTCATGTGTACCATCTTACCTGTTGCCAAAATTTATCCTCCAGAAATCAGCAGCATCTGATTTAGTTATCCTAAACAAATCACCAGCAAATACACCATTAGGAAAAAGTGCTTTTAGTTCACTCAACATATGACTAAACACTAAACTAAGTTTTGTTAAATTTCTTCGGTAATGAGAATTTTCATCAAACATCTTCTCTTTTCCCTCTTTAAAAAGTTTAATTGCTTGCTTACACTTCCTCATTAAATTAATTATAAATATATTAAAATGTTCAATAGAGTGTAAAGCCTGCAGGTTATCCTCGTATTTTGAGTAAATCAGCCTTAACCTCTGATAGGTATCTGGAAGAATATCCAAAATAAATGGGGGTGAGTTTTTGAGGTTCATTTTTTGGTGTTGACACAACTTTACCACTTTGTCCATAAGTTTCCAGGTTTTATCGAGAGTTCGTTTATCGGTCGCGTATTTCGGGTGCGTTACCACGTCGGAAAAGGCCCCTTGTAGCTTTGAAAATATTGTTGAAAAGTTTTTGTGTTGAACAGAACGATTGCGACCTGCCATTTTGTAGAATGTTTTTCACTTATATTTAAACAAACAATTAAACAGTATACATAGTATTTACATGATCATTTAGACACTTGAACACTTATCACGTAATTGCTACAAAAAACTTCGAAGTTGAATGAAATTATATTACATAGTGATACAGTTGTCATTTTCTGGCAGCACAGTATGAATGAAAATGAAGTTTGTGTGCGAGTGAGTGAACCGGAATATTTCGATTGTAAAGTTGATCACGAATCGATTGTGAAATGTCTATTTGAAATGATTATGTATGTTTTTCGATTTAACAGTGTAAGAATATGAAAAAATATAAAATTCTAAGGACGATATTACAGTAAAGCTGAGCCTTAGATTTATAATTATCATTATTTGAGATCAAAATGTAAATCAAATTTATTGTGTCCTGTAGAAAATGTTATCTGATTATTTATGATATTTCGATTTACAAAACTATTTCTCTGTGTAAAGCGAATGAACAAATTATAATAATTTCACCATTCTTATGTGTTATGTGATACAAATAATGAACATATAGACAACACCGAAAACACGTTAGCATTACGTTAAAGGAATTATATAAGTTATATAAATTTTTATTTTCTTTGTGACAACATATCTATCATCGACAAATAATATTCGATTTTATTCATAGTCGTTACTTGAACTACTACGATATCATTCATCATTCGATGAATTTGTTGAAAATTTGTTGAAAATTTAGAGAATAAACTTTGAGACCAAATTGGTCAAATTTCGATTTATGAACTGTTTATGAATCGTATTTAAAGTGTATAATTGGTATTGCTCATTGTTGTCAATTTAAGTTGTGGACATAGCACACTAAACCACCGTTGTGGAGTTGTTTACGAGAAAGTAAAAAGAATTTTACTTGCTCTTATTATTCAAAGTGTATCTGGTATTTGGTAAAATCTGAAATTTAGACCTGGTTTAAGCTAATTGTAATGGTCTAAAAAGGCCTATATTATGTATTTCTCATCAATATAATATACTATTAGACTATATTATCTTGTATACATCAAATTTTACTATACGTAAGAGGAATAGAAATTTTACTAGTATTTTTGTTTCGTTCTCTGTCACACATGGCAAAACCAAACACGACATAATATAACAATTTATATTTAACGTATTTACTTAAACATATTATATAAAAAAGTCAACGCAATCTGATTATATACTATTTGGATGATCCACTATAATTGTACCCTCTTGGGTATGCAACCAGTTTAATACGCTCCTTTATTTAGAGCTACTATGTTTCAGATGTAAAATAAAATCTACAGAAAACAGTAAATTTGATAAGGTCCATTCGCTCAACTCGAGCATATTTTGACAGATTCATAGCTGGAAACCTACAACACAAAAGTTCCTAGCTCACAGTATTAACAGCATCGAGCAAAAAGACAAAAGAGGGAATCTAATCGTTATGAAAAGGCGACCAAAAAAGTGGCCTCTGATGGCCGACATATCCGGAAATGCGAATGCGCCAAATTTAAATTTTCCGACACTTATTAACAGTAGCTATAAAATAGTTTTCAGAATGTGTCTTAGACGAGAAAATTTTAATTAAATATTAACGATAACAGTCTAAAATGTGAAACAATTGTTAAAAAACTTCAATATAAATAAGATTTCATGTGACAGTTGGGACAAATAATAACATAACCCAACTAAATTTGATTTCTTAAACAAGGAAAGACTCTCTTTCCTTGTTTAATTTGGCCTCTCAAGATGGCACTTCCTGTCTAACAATATTTTTGCCCCCACTACCTTTACATTTCCTCTTTTGTCTTTTTGCTCGATGATTAACAGCTACATACTTCTTTCATTGAAAAAAGAAGAATTATTATAAATAGTGGAAGTGTATACTAAACCCACGGTTCGTATACTCGTTTTCATCGTTCTTGGCGCGTGCCTGAAATAAGCTACTACGGAATTTTTAATATTCGTCTCTCTCTGATACACAGATGCGTAATTCAATTGTGCGAGTCACGTTCGTCATGGTAAAGTGCGATGAGAAGGGAATGAAGAGACCACTCACGTCTCCCAGTATTGTAGCAATAACACCGATGCGTTTGGCCGATACGGTGTCGGTGATAAGTTCGGCCTCTTTACTAATACAGATAGCTGGCAGTGACGTGTTTTTTTTAACATTACCCTGATCTGTGCAGGTTTGAAATAGCTGATGAAATAATTTTTATAAGTAAACAGTTTTTAATTAATTAATAGTTTGAGCTCTTACGGTGTGGAATTCCATTACATAAAATAATACTCTCGACACCTTAAAAATTCCAGTTTATTATAAATTAACTCTCTCTCTTCCGATACCCATTGCAATAATGACTTGTGGCATTGTTTTTGAATGAACTGGCTAATAGGTTTATAATTGTAGCAATTACCATTGATATTTTATGTTGTTTTAGTCGATTTTAGTCAGTCATTGTTGGAATTTGTTCCGAACAGTTTTACTTATTATTTTTTGTTGTGAATAATTAATTGTTCTATTTAATAAAAAAAAATGCCGGGAAAAACGATAACAGGAGAAATGCGACAATGTGTAGTTCATTTATTGGAATATTTTAAAAAGAAAAAGAAAACAACGGACCTTTGCTTTCGTTATCATCGGTACATGAACGAGTAGCGGACGCTTTGAAAATCAGTCTTCGCACAGTGACAAGAATAAAGAGTGAATACAAGACAGGGGCAGCTCTTACTACACCAGGAGAGTCACGTAATGTACAAAAAAAAAAGACTAATGATGTCAGCGATACTATAAAAGGAGAGATTAGAAATGTACTGTATGGCATGAAAGCAAAAGGAGAGCACGTTACAATTTAAGTTCTAAATACACAATTAAGAAACAAGCATCTCTATGACGGTTCTGATACAAGTTTGTGGCGTCTTATGAAAAATTGTGGGTTTTCATACAAACTAGAAAATAGTAGACGAGTGCTATGTGAGAAACCATGTATTGTCTCCAAACGACTGTATTTTTTGAGGCATTATATGAGAAATTTTTTAAGTCCAAGCTCACTTCAGTTCGTTTTTTTAGATGAAACATGGATATTCCTAAAAGGGGCATATAAACGTACTTGGTAAAATGATTGTATGAAAACCATCAGAAAAGGACACGAAAATACAGGTAAACGCTTTGTTGTTTTACATGCCTGAAGTAGGCAAGGATTTGTTAAAGATGCTGGATTACCGTTTTCTACGAAATCGAAGAGTGCAGACTATCATGATTCTATGGATAACGAGTCTTTTAAAAAGTGGGTCTCCGAAAAGCTGATACCAATGTTGGAGGAACCATCTCTAATTATTATGGATAATGCCTCATACCATAGCTCTTTAATAGAAAAGTTACCGAATGCCAGTTGGAAAAAATCGGACTTACAAGAATGGTTACGAGCGAAAAAAATAATTTTTGACGACGATTCGGGCAAGACAGAGCTATTGAGTCTTTGTCGCCAGAATAAACCACCAAACACCAGGTACGTTATAGACGAGCTACTCCAAGAACATGGGCATCAGGTTTTGAGATTGCCTCCGAGATAATCCGATTGAGTTGGTCTGGGGCATTTCTAAACAATACTATGATCGTCATATTGGAGAACATGGACGTGGAGATGAAACAGTTAAAAAAGTTTGAGGCGATGCATTAGCTGAGGCAACACCTGCAGTGTGGGCGAGTTGTGTTAACCATACTGAAAAATTAATTCAGGACTCTTCTTCTTCTTCTTCTTCTTCGTCTAGCCACTCACGTCCACATCTGAACATAAGCCTCTTTTCCTTTCCATTGTTTTTTATTGTACGCTACTTGTAGCCAATTTTGTCCGGCAGTCCTTTTCAGATCATCTGTCCATCTCATAGGAGGTCTGCCTCTGGGTCTTTTGTGTTGGTATGGTCTCCAGGTTAAAATTGATCTGTGCCATTTGTTTAGATCGCTCCTAGCTACATGTCCAGCGTATTCCCATTTCAACTTTAATGATTTTTGCACCACATCGGTGACTTTGGTTTTCTGTCTTATCTATGTGTTTGTTTTTCAGGACGACTGGGCAAAAATGGTCACATATGATGAAAATGAAAGTAGGATTATCATCGATTTGGCGGGAGATTCCAATGATGAAGACAGTTCCAGTGAAGACGCTGACTGATTAGCTAATTAATCAAGGTCATTAAGTTGTAACAGTTCAGAATTCGCTACAGTGCTTAAAACTTAAAAAATCTGTATCATTTTTTAATTAAAGTGGGTTAAATAATTAACACTTTTTTGGCTATATTTCAATGCGGCAATTTGGTTTGCCAGTATTGAAGGTGATTTGGATAATTTTCAAACGTTTGAAAATAAGTTTTTAAATTATTATTGGGGTGAATTGGAGCAGGCCAGATTTGGGGAAGTTCTGTATTTTGGAAAGTGTAATCACAATTTGAAATCAAATATGGTAGATTGTGCATTGAAACTGATAGCGGTTGCAAAGTGTTTGGAGCCACCACTTGGAGAGGATGAAACAGTCTTGGATGTATCTTGACATTTTGATGCTGATGTTGTGCAAGCAGTATCTGTGCAAAGTGTTCAAACAATAGAGAGTTTTATTGATTTTATTCAAAGAATACAAAGAGGTAATATGACAAGTAATAATGGCAACAATAGAGGCAACAATAATAACTTTCAATATAATAAGAATGATTATCAGCAGTGTGGACAATCATATAATAATGATAGATATGGTGATAATTTGCAACATTTTGATAGTAATAACAATGATCAAAATAGACAGAATCTTGATAACAATACTAGTTATAATAGACAAAATTTTAATAAGAATACTGATTATAATGGACAGCATTTTGATAACAATACTAATGGTAATAGACAAGATTTTGACAATAGAAGAAGTGCGGAGCGACCTAGCTGTAGCAGACAGGTGGATTGTGTGCGGAGAGATGGAAGTTGCGAAGAGAGTGAGCGAGGTGGTACAAGACAAGAAAATATGAGAAGTCATAGTAGGGAAAGACATAGGACATCGGATCCAGTTAGTCAGATGCAATCTGACAATTCTAACAGTCAAAATTTTGTTCAGTAAACTTTCTGAATTGCAAGTTGGGCCATTGCTATTATGAGGAACCTTTTGAATTTGTTTCTTTGGATGAAGATAGAATTATTGAATCTATTAATTTGATTTGTATAAATGCTTTGGCCAAAAATAGAATGATTGAAATTATGATGGATGCTGGTTCAGAGGGTACTTTAATCTCGGAGAATTTTATTTTTAATACATTAAAACTATCAGATATAATAAAGATTCCAAAAATTAAAATTGTTGGTGCAAGTAGTGGGAAGTTGGGTGAAATTGATGAACTAGCCAATTTTGGGATTGGTGTTCTTAGTGAAGAGATTAATATGCGAGGATTTATTGTCAAGGATTTGTGTGTTGATATATTGATGGGAAATGACAAATTGGAAAGAAAAAAAGTGGAGATGGATTTTGAAGATGAAGTGTCATAACAATTTCACTTTTAAAGATAGTTTGTTTAAAATTTACATTGTCTATACAATTTAATTAGTTTCATAAGAATTTCAATTTAAAGATAGTTTATTTTAAATTTACATTGGCTATGTTAAATATGTATGTGTGTTTCATAATAGATATAATAAAGATAATTTCAAAAAGTGCTTACAAACTAATTCTTTGAGAACCGCGATAAAAACCCTATATGTATATATATATATATATATATATATATATATGTATATATATATATATATATATATATATATATATATATATATATATATATATATATATTATTAAAAAACACTCATTGCTCATTAAAACATCATTCTCAAATAATACATCATAACAATATATATATATATATATATATATATATATATATATATATATATATATATATATATATATATATATATAGAGAGAGAGAGAGAGAGAGAGAGAGAGAGAGAGAGAGAGAGAGAGAAAAGGAGTACGACCGTCAATCCAATATAAATTAAGGATCACTCGAAGAGTGGTGGATTTTTCGGTAAAAAGGTGGAGAGAAAAAAGACAAAGAAGGTAGCTAGTTCATCTATTTATTGAAGAGGTTTCGCTTCCTAATCAGAAAGCATCATCAGTTCATCTAAAAAGAACAATATGAAAAACCAAACATCCATAGAACAGTTATTATAAGTGTGTTACCTCAAAAAGACATGTAGCAGTGAATGATATTAAATATCTAAAGAAGCTTACGACAATGGACATTATAAGATTATGTTGTATACACAATTAATTGATAACTAATGTAACTAAATACAGTTTACAAATTAACTCAAACTTAGCACAGCAAAAGACCATGTGGTAATTGTACATGTATATAAAAATTATGTAAAAAAGCTTAAGTAAAAAACATTAATTTGCAGAGAACTAACAAGATCATAAGATGCACTTCCAACAGTATATTATTAGTTAAATTTAATTTTAACTTTCGGTAACATTATTAAATTGATTAAGATTGAAATATAGTAATATTTAAAAATATAATGAGGTTACCACTCTTAGCTTCTTAGCTGCTGCCGGTTAAATGGAAGCAACAAGTAGAACCCACGCCAAACAACGAGAAAAGACAGTGGCCTTGAGGTCAAAATATTACAGAACAGCAAGGCGAATTACCAACCTCTAGTGCAATAGAGCGGTAAATTTAAAGAATATGATAAATTTGGGTGACAAACCTGTCAGTAAAAACCAAAGAATAAAGGAAAAAGGTGGTTAAGATCACCATTTTCCCCCAGTGATTGGTTAAGAGAGACAATGAACAAACATTGTTTCTGATCTAATAGTTTAATAAAATTTTATAATTAAAATTGATTCATAGAGTCTTTATTAGTCTCAGTTCCAAATGATATGAACCTTGCACTGTTGGAAGTTGAATCAATCTTCACCTGTGGCTGGCTATCCAGCCACAACGTAGACTATTTTTATATATGATATTTTGGATTGACCCCACCACTTTGAGTGATCCTTAATTTATATATATATATATATATATATATATATATATATATATATATATATATATATATATATATATATATATATATATATATATATATATATATATATATATATATATATATATATATATGGGAAAAAGAAGTACGACAGTTGAATTCAATACTAAATATGGGGTTCTCGGTCAACAATTGGAGAAAAAAGAAAGGATATCAGCTACTAAGTTCGTCTACAAAATTATTTATGCATAGATACAAAAAAATGCACATGTTTTACCGTACAATAGATATGCAGAAATAATATACTGAAACCAAAAAAAATGCAATACCTAGATACAAATATTTTTTGAAATATTTATTTATGGAAGTATACATTATAATGTTCTTACTATTTGATAACGTTATTAATAAATTTGCAACGCCATTTTCATCAAAAATTTATAATGAGTTGCTCCTTCTTAATTTTCTATATACTAAGTTGCTAAGTGGCATAAACCTGAGAAGACCAGTGGCATACACATGCCACACTTAATGCGACATGCTTGTAGTGTTTCCAGGATTTTGTCAAATTCTACCATGTCAAAGGCTTTATAGAAATCTACAAAAGCCAGAACGAGTGGTCGATTGTATTCGATAGTCTTTTCTATTTCTGTTTTAATGCTCTGTAGGTGATCATTTGTTTCAACTCTATTGCTATAAATGATAACGTTTATTAAATAGATCTACTAAAAGTTTATCTTAATTAGCTTTTTTCTATTTTTAAAAAAGATTAAAAATAATATATTATGCTTCAATGCCAAAACCTTTACTCTTCAATATACGTTATGTTTTAATTTCAATGTAGTTTGTAAATCTGGTCAAATGTACTTGATTGAAGACATATTTCAATATTTATCATTTTGAGAAGAAATACCCGACTATTAGCTACAATATTACTTGATGATCTTAGGATCTTAGCAACACTGAGCTATCTCATTAATTTTTTGATTTGAGCTGTGGAGAGGTATGAGATAGCACTGGGTTCCTGAGAAGTACGTAAGGCTCGTGAAAGATATGTATGAGGGAGCATATACTAAAGTAAGGACTTGTGTTCAATTGACCGAAAGTTTTCCAGTGGCGGTTGGTTCGCATGAAGGCTCACTAAGTCCCTACCTGTGTAATCTTGTTATGGATGTACTGACAGAAATGGTAAGGAAGCAGACTCCTTGGTCAATGCTCTTTGCTGATGATATCGTGTTAGTGGAGGAGAGCAAAGAAATGTTGGAGGAAAAGTTAGAGAGTTGAAAAGGGGCTATTGAGGAGGGGGACTTAAGATTAGAAGGTCGAAAATGGAATGAAATATGTGGATGGGAGAAACAAGAATGGTTAGGGATATCAAATTACTTGGAGAAAAACTGGGACGAGTAGAATTTAAATACCTTGGCTTTTATATAACGGAAAATGGGACACTATATCGAGATATTGTACACAGGATACAGGCTGGTTTGTTTAACTGGAAGCGAACGAGCTGGGTACTTTGGGATCGAAAATTGCGGAAGGGCTGAAAGAAAAAATATACAAGAGTGTGGTGAGGCCTGTGAAATGTGGCTGGTGAAATGTGGCCTGTAAAGAAGATTCAGAAAAAAAAGATGGAGGTAGCTGAAATAAAAATATTATGGTTGATGTTGGGCACGACTAGAAGGGACAGGATCAGGAACGATGTGATTAGGGGAAGTGCAGGGGTGACTACAGTCTCAAAAATAGTTCAAGAACAAAGACTGCAATGCTTTGGTCACGTCAGACCTAGAAATAAAAACTATGTGGGATAAAGGATAGAGTTGTTAGGAATTGTGGAAAAGAGGTTTGGAGCAAAACTGAGGAGGAGATGGAAGAACTGTGTAGCAGAAAACTTGAGTAGCGAAGAAAAGTAAGGAACAGCGACTCTTGAAAAGGGAAATGCTAAGGAAGAAGAAGAAGGAGGAAGCTTCTAGGAATTCATTAAAAAATTAAAAATGTAAAGCAAACTCGTGTACTTGTAAAAAAGTTATTAATATTATTACTAATCCCGACTCTGAGAACCATTTATACTTAAGGGTTTTTTAATGTTTTCGTTGTGTAAAATTTAAAAAATAACATACTTAAAAATGTGTCCATTAAAGCTTATATATAATTTTTTAGTTATATAAATGTCATACAATTGTCAATTAACTTTCTAAATGAATTTAACTAACAATCTAAATTTTCAGCATGAGTCGAAGAACAACTATTTCATCTGATAGTCGTATGTTCCCAGAAGGTATATTTCACAGCATTACATCAAATACGAAAAATTTAAAAATGGGTATTAGTTCCATCAGT
Organism: Diabrotica undecimpunctata; assembly: GCF_040954645.1. Lineage (NCBI taxonomy): Eukaryota > Metazoa > Arthropoda > Insecta > Coleoptera > Chrysomelidae > Diabrotica > Diabrotica undecimpunctata. Next base: position 63,885,842 of record NC_092808.1, read on the forward strand.
AGTATACATCGAACAATATCAATGTCCAGAGTGTATGGAGGACTTGGCGTTTTGTACTACGGGGGACTAGAAATCGATTTGGATAAAATACTTCAGGTAAAAATTTATTAATGCTTTTACTGCTTTATTTTTCTCATGTATTATTTGACTTAGTTATTTGAAAGTTTTTTTTTAATAGGTATCTTGACACAAGTGTTTTGACGTAGGTGATAATACGTTAATTTTTTTCGAAAAATTGTCGTTTATTTTTGTTTATATTATTTGGTTTGGATTACAGATCAGTTTTTGTTCTACAGAATACTTATTTCTCACACTTACCACTTTGCTTTACTTTTGACCACAAGGGGTCAAAAAAGGGGGCAATGTTCAGAGTAGGTATCCTGATTTATACTAAAAGCTTTTGTGCTAAACTTTATCAAATACTAAAATGAGATAGTTTCCAGTGGTTAGCTGTATACCATATTTAATTGGTATATTCGTTAAAAAAAAGTTTAAATTTTGAATGCATGAACGAAAATATTAAATGCATAAAAGTTGATTTTCTAGACAGCTTATGTGTAAGACCTGAAAGATCCATGTCCGGTCAGAAATTGTGTAAAATATTAATTCACTCGTTTAAACTTACAGCTTACAGCTTCGAAGGAAATAGGGGTCCTGGTAGACGACAAATATCCTGGCTGCAAAACATTCGCGACTAGACCAGGTTAAACACACAGACGCTCTTAAGAATTGCAAAAGATAGAGACTAATTTACAATGGTTATAGCCAACCTTCATTAGTGGAGATAGCACTAGAAAATTAAGAAGAAGAAACTTACAGCTGTACCGTCACCATATCAGGAATTAGCGTTTTGCTTCATTGAGCTTTCGTAGTCTGTGCCTCCCATTCCCTCTGCCATTCTGCCAATAGTTGTTCTCGTACGGCCACTCTTACCTGGGGTAACTGCCGTTCCGGTTATCGTATAACATCTGACGTTTTTTGACTACCCGCGTACCCGCGATTTTCTGTAGTGTTAGGGTCGATATATATAATGTTGAACATTATGTATATCTAGGTCATGTCATCAAGCTAGGAAAACCAAATCAAGATGCTGAAATTAAAAGAAGAACACAACTGGCATGGGGCGCTTTCAGCAAACTGACATATATCTTGAAAAATACCTTCATTCCTGTGAACTTAAAGAAAAAGGTGTATAACACATTCATACTACCAGTTTGTACCTACGGCTTGGAGACAGTAGCCCTTACCAAAAAATCTGCTAAAAAATTAGAAACACCGCAAAGAGTAATGTAACGAATCATTCTTGGAATATTACTGGGAGACAAGATTAGAAACACCGAGATAAGACGTAGAACGAAGATTAGGTATATTGTGGAAGAAATTGGGTAGGTCACGTAGCCCGATATAATGACAACAGGTGGACACGGAGAATCCTAGAATGCACACCAAGGACGACAACAAGAAGCATGAGAAGACCTCAAAAAAGATGGGTAGATGACATAAGAGCAGTGGCAGGCAAACACTGGATAAGATTGGCGCAAGATAGAGAAAGATGGAAGCAATTGGGAGAGACCTACATTCAGGAGTGGATGGAAAACGGTTGACAAAGAGAGAGTTAGGGTAGAAGGGGTTTCCTCTGTGCTCTATTAATCATATATTTGTACTTTTGGTATCTCAATACATCTATCCAGACGGGGGTTCCATATCGGTGGGTCGATTGTACAACGTGTAGGTACAATCTTCTCTTGTTGCTGCTAGGCCCACCTATATTGGGTGTTATTCTCTGGATGATTGCTGTCTGTTCGTCCGCCTTCTTAACCACTCTCAAAAGATGTTTCGTAAAGCATAGGCATTTGTCTAAATATATGCCTAGATATTTAGCACAGTTCGTTGATTTTAGCTCATTACTACTTATTTGAAATATTAAATCTGGCAAGGCTCTCGGGGCTTTAGGATGACCGTTTCGGTCTTGTTGTCTGCAAGTTCCGGGTCGTTATTCGTCATCCATCTTTTTACTTTACTAAAGCAGTCATTTACAGTGTCTTGTCAGCAGCTGATTAAAGATTTCTTCTACTAGTTCTGGTTGTAATGTAGTTAATAGTTTTATCGCCTCTGGTGGCGGTCTGATCCAGGGGATTTACCTACTTTAATGGAATCTGCGGCTCTCATGAGTCCCGCAAGGCTAACATCATCTGGACAGGTGTGTTTATATATAACGAAGTTTGTAGTGGGATTATTGGGAAAGAGGGTATTCACAATTTTCCTTCTTCGCACAGGTTGTACGGGGTCACTGACCTGAGAACGTCGTTCTCCAGCGCCTCGCACAAGTTCTGTCAGTATGTGCGCTCAGCTCTCTTGATTAACTTATTTAGCTTTATTTGTTGCGTTTGTATTCTATTCCTCTGTGCGATTCGCCTAATTCTAAGACATTCTGTCCGTTTTTGTTGGATTTCATCATTCCACCAGTATGGTACAGTATATGCGAAATGTTTACGATTACTACTCAGGTGCTTTTATGATTGCGTTCATAAAGGTGAAAAAGTCAGTAGTTTCTTCTTCTAAGTTGCTTATTTGTTTAGCAAATCTTGCTTTGTTGAATTTGAGTGTCTTTGTGCCATTCTTAGTTGTGACCTTTATGCCAATTTCGAATACGATCTATTTATGTAGAGTGAAGATGCTCTCATCTAGAACATCCCAGTTTGTGATTTTCTTGGCAAAGTTGTTTGATGCTAGTGTATTGTTTATGTGACTTCCATATTTCCCCCTTGTTGTCAATATTTGGGGACTCTCATAGAATGGATAGAAGTGACGCCTCGAATATATTATCTACCTTGTCTTGGTATTGTGTAATGTTTATATTCGGTAATATATAATAGGCTACTGTTGCCACTTCATTCATATTGATTTTAATGAATCCTTTTTTCTTGGTAATCTTTTTTATGTACACACTTTTGTTCAACTTAAAGACTGCAACATCTGACCGTGTTTCGCTGATCCAACCAAACTTTCTGGCAATGTTTTTGTTTGCTTCTGGGACTATGATAAGATCTGCTTTTACTTCCAAGGCTTTCGCGTGTAACAGGTCGTGTACCACCTTGGCCCTTCCAATGTTTACCTGCAGTATCCTAAGTATTTTTAACCCATTTGAAGCCATTATAAGACTAAACCACTAGCTATTTGGTCACATGGTGAGGATGGGGTTTCTTAATCTAATCTAAAAGGTCAATGTTGACACTACCCTGAGGAGATAGTGCTTGAGAGGTAGGGGCCGATGTTAGTTCCCCATCCAGGGTGAGAAGGGCAAGGTGGATGGACGGTTAGGAGGTTTAACCAGGGCAAGGTCAGCTGCGGCGCTGTCGCAAAGTGACGTGAATTGGTTCACCAAGATCGAATGGGTCGCTCCGTTAAAGACCTCATCGTTCGCTCTTCTTAACTCCTCGGCGGAGGAGAGTGAGCCAGTGGGCCTTGTTTTCTGGTTTGAGGGTCCGTGTTCTTGGTCCGTTTCCATCGTTAAAGCCTTCGTTTTTGAGGAAGAGTTTGAGACAGGGGCCTCGATGTTCCGTGGGTGCTCGGCCTGTCTAGCTCTCTGAAGAGTCTTCCAGAAGGCTGCGCACTTCGGTGCCACTGCCAATACGGTGTCCATCTTTACATATGACACAGTGATCCTGTTGATTGCATAACTCGAAGGTGTGACCCTCCTTTCCACACCTGTGACAGTCTCCGTTGCAGTCGGGACCATCACAACTCAGAGAATCGTGCTGGTAAAATCCAGCAACGTTGGTATCTATTCACTATGTATCTGCATTCTACCTCGCAGCGTACGAGGCTCACCTTCAGATGTCCGAGGTTTATATTCTTAATTCCGCTTGTGCGGTAAGGATGACCGTAGCTGCTTTAGTGTTCTTCTGCATTGGGCTTATCCGTTTAAGGCGAAACAAGTGTTCCACGTGTCTATTTCTTGCTTTATAGACCGCCCCGCCCGTTGTGTACTCTCTGTCGTTCCCCTTAAGTGAATGATTGCCTGCTTTTTAGTTCCCACCAATTTCGCTATGAATCTACTTTCTTTATCTGAGAAAGCTTTTTTTAATATCGAGGCCGCCCCCTAGTCCTTGTCTATAGTTATTAAGGGGTTCCTGTCCCAGATATTGCACAAGCTGCGGATAGCATCCCTTGCCACCGTCTTTCTCACGGCCTTTTCCACTCCCTAAAAAAGTTGGGAGTAGGTCGTGTTCTTTTTTGATACGATGAAACCGTTCGTTTGCCTTTCTTGACCCGTAGCCGTAGTGAATATCTGAACGGTGGTAGTTCCTATGCTGAAAGCAAAGACCGTTTCCGCCATCTTGCGCAGCTCCATTACCGGCATATAGCTTACATAATAGAGAGCCACGAAGTCCTCGGAATTCGATTCTTCTGTGACACGCTCGAGAGCGCGCCAGAGTTGTTCGGGTGTGTCGATTCGTAATTTGATTACTTTCTCTGTCTTCCTTTCCTTAACTCGTCTAACTATTGTGGAATGTTCCAACACCTCCTTCGTCCAAAATCTCCTTCTAGGGTGGAGTGGTTGGGGTAGCGGTCCCGGTATAATCTTTATATTGAGTGGGTCATTGTCAAATCTAACCTTACCTAACCCATCCTAACCAAATCTAACCCAACCTAACCAAATCTGACCCAACCTAACTTAAACAAAACTAATTAAGATAAAATATATTTATGGGTGTATATTATTCAGATAAAACATATAAGTTCCCTTCCTGGGCTGTGAGATGACTTAAGGACACCCTACGGCCGTTGTTAGGTCATCTCACAGCCCAAAAAGGGAACTTAACCTATCCTAACTGAACCTAAACTAAAGAAAACTAATAAAGATAAAATATATTAGTGAGCGTATTGTAAGCTTGCTCATATGGAGCAAGACACACCGACGCTATACGGGCGTAGGTCATTATATACATCATTTATATTCCAGGCTGATACCTTCTACTATATATACACACCGTTTTTTAAATGTGGAACACTTCTGGTTTTTGTACTCGCTTCGGTGATCCATATACAACAATTAAAACAGTATATATATATATATATATATATATATATATATATATATATATATATATATATATATATATATATATATAGTAGGTAATCCTAGTGAGAGGGTCCCTGTGCAGGGCCGATACGGATAATCGTAAAGTGCTAAAAATCATTTTTTTGTTGCTTATTGGTAAATTTCAGTAAGGGCCTAAAAATTATTTCCGCATAGTTTTTTTGTGAGATAGTGGTTACATCAATAATAAAAGACACATCCATTTTGCAGGAATAAAAGGAAAACATAAACTAAATTTGTTTTGATATTTGTAAGTTACATCCAGAAATATTTTGATTTCTTTAATTACATCTTTTAATACCTACTGAGAGAAACCTATGACAAAAATTGGCAACCTTGCACAGTTTCTGTCGTACTTAAATGCAAAAATAATAATAAATACAACATAGTTGGTGAATATCAACTACTATTCTAGTATAATTCAGTCTTTAATAAGAATTATTAAAAATTCCGCAATGTGTTATAAAAAAGGTTAGTAGAAATATATAGTTCTATTTTATTAAAACATGTCTCAAATTAGCGTGGCTGATAACCGGACCGCACCCTAGTTTAGCTGTTTTTCAAGTTATTGGGGCTTATTATAAACTGAATTATATCTAATCTGTCTATTAACTCAAATCCTGGGGTATGTTTGGCGTTGAGCTTATTTTTGATTACATGGGTTACTTCTTTTGGGTTGATAGGGATTATTATTACTTAATCAGTACTGTTCACTTCCTTTTCTGTATCTTTGTTTCTGGCTTGATCATTCTTTTTCATATCCTAGATCTAAAATATATTACTTAAGTATGAAGCAAACAGCTTTCTTTTTTGTTTTATGTTAGGTACTCATGATTCATCTCCTTTTCGAATTGGTGGGATCTATTAAGTTTGGTTAGTGGTTTGGCTATCTGTCAGATATTTAGGTATTAATTAATCTATTTATTTTTAATTTTGTCTGTCTCTTTTAGTCCAGACTCTGACAGTAAAAATAGTAGAAAACCTCTTAATTTTAAAAGTACTTAAAAAATAGCTCAAAGGTCAAAATCTACTCAATGGCAATATGTGCTTTTTCTCTAAGGTTGTTACCATCCCTAAGGGGTGGAAAAAGTTAAAAAAAAACATGGTAATGGTTAGATAGAGTTTTGTCGAAAAGTCAATATTTTAGAGTTATTTGTGACTGAAAGTTCACTAATTACACGTCAAAAAAGCATGTTTTTAAACAGTTTTTCGCGAATAAATCCTAAAATTTAGATAGTATTGATAAATCCATATTAACAAAGTTATGGCTGTTCGAAAGTAAAGTTTTATTCATCGAATACAAAAATTCAAACAAATAATGTTTAATAATTGGAAAACGGTAAGTTTTTTATGGAAAACTCTGTTGATGTTAAAAAAAAAACTTTTTTGACATCTATTTATTGAAGGCGTTTCGCTTTCTTAATCAGAAAGCATCATCAGTTCATCTATAAAGGACAATATGAAAAAACCACACAAGCATGGAAAAGTTGTTACATGTGTTACCTTAAAAAGATATGTAGCAGTCAGTGATAACAAAGTTGTAAAGACACTTAAGTAAATGGACATTATACGATTATGATGTATAAACAATAAATTAAACTAGATAAGTTAACAATTTGTTCAAACTAAGCACCGCAAAAAGAACATGTGTTTTTAATAACACCAAATTTCCCCCATTGATCGGCTGAGAAAAAACAAACAAAACAAGTGAGGTCAAACCAAAAACTCATATAGGTATCGTCAACGTTGTGGATGGTTAATCAGCCACAGGTGAAGATCAATTATAATTTCCAACAGTCCAAGGTTCATACCTTGGAGCTATATATATATATTATTAATTCTTGTAATTTGAAAATGTCGAATGAACAATATTTATCACTTGTGAAAGATAAATGCAGTACTGATGACAGTGCTGGAAAAACACGTGGTGAATCTATAGGTAATTCAAATAAACAGGAATCTAAAATGTAAGAAGTCTTTGAATATTTTCATTAATTTTTATGAAAAAATTATCGGCATTTACGACCGGGGGTATTGAATCTTCACACGATGAAGAAATATCTTAAGAAAAAACTTTTATAGCCATATGTAGTTAATGTTACGTGCTAAAAACATGGGACAACTATCAAAAAAGACGGTTTGTCATATTTTAGGCATGTTCTGGTCTGCAAATACTCCAGTCGTCAGAGATGAAAATGCCAATGAACCTCTAAAAATCATACGAGCAAGCTGAATTTTGCGGAGAATATTAATTTTGATACCCCAAAAATAATGCAAAAAAGTTTGTCACTTTAATCCCCGGGCTTCTCCACAGAACCCCCCTCGTAGGAGGGCAAAAACGCAAATGAATCGAATTACCCAGAATCAGTACGCCTTAAAAAAATGTTTTAAATAAAATCCGTATCTGATATAGTTTTACACAAAAATGTTGAACCGTTCTCTCACAAACAAAGTTTGAATCGGCGGTCGATTTTGAATGTCAGTTACGCGCTCGAAATCAATGTTTAATAAAAGTTGTATCAGCTCAACGGTAAAAATTCGATATCTTTTAGTTCAAGTGTCCTATCGACAAAATTCAAGATGCGTTTTAAAAGCAAAGAGTTCAGCTTTTGTTTGCAATTTGTGTATTTTGCCGCAAATAAACTCAGATTTTATAAAGGTGTTAAATAAATAAACGTAGCTCTATTTTTCCATTTTTTATGATTCGCATGAGATAAATACAATCCATCCCTTTCATTGACTTGCCACTATGAATTTTCAATTAGTAGAGCCTAACCTTCAAAACCTATAGCATAAAATTTTAGTTTTAAGTCTTGACAACAAATTTGAGGAATTTGAAATATGCATAAAAACGCTGGATTTAAACTTTCATATAACAAACGATCTAAAACGTTTAAAACTTAATTTTTTTCAATTACACTATTACGTTTTTTATAAGAACTAACCTTTGCTATAAACTACACCCAAAATTGTCTTCTTGTAGGCATTTTTTGTGACGTGCGATCGTTTGTAATGTAAAACATTAAATTGTGTGTTTTTTATTCATAATTCAAATGCATCATATTTGTTGACACAAATCAAAATTAAAATTTTATGTTAAAGGTTTTATAGATTAATCTCTAAAAATGGAAATTTTACTCATCATTATCATGTCTTTATTTATAACGTCCACTGCTGGACATAGGCCTCCCTTAAACTCCTCCATTCTTTGCGATTTTATGCTCTTTGTTGCCAATTTTTCGTGATGCGCCTGATGTCAGCCGAACGTGTAGGTGGTATTCTTCTACTACGTTTATCTGCTCTTGGCCTCCAATGTGTAATTTTGCTTGTTCCTCGGAAATTTTACTACGACTGGTCAATGAAAGTAATAAATTCTATTGATCTCATGAAAATCGTAAAAAATGACAAAAATTGTGCCACGTTTATTTACTTAACAAAGATATCGAATTCTTACCGTCGAGCTAATACAGATTTTATTGAACATTGATTTCGCACGCGTAAACTGACACTCAAAATCGACGGTCGCTTCAAGCGTTGTTTCTAAGAGAACGGTTGATTCTACACAAACAGTATTAATCAACATTTTTGTTTAAAATTATCTCACCTATTTTTTATTTAAAATATTTTTTCTACGGTGTACATGTTCTTGGTAAATTGATTTTTTTGCTTTTTTACGCCCTACGAGATGGGTTTTAGGGGGAAGCCCAGATGTAAAAGTGGTAAATTTTTTTTGCACCTTTTTTGGGGTCCCAAAATTAAGATTCTCGGCAAAATTTAGCTTGTTCATATGATTTTTAGGGGTCAAATCTCTGACGAGTGGACTAAAACGGAAATCCTTTTTTTATAGTTTAGCTTTGATTTAGAACCTTTAGCCACGTAATTACATACAAATATTAGTGTTCATCCATTCAGGATTGTACAGGAAAGGACACTTTTCACGTTCATCAGAGCGACTTCATTATAACGCACAAAACATAAACTACGGTTAGATAGGTGGGCAACAAATAGATACACATACAAAGGATATCCATTCAAATGATTTTTCATTCACATTCAAATTCACATTCAAATTTTTTATTAACACCTTTAATTTTTTGCAGAAATACGATAATCAATTTAAAATTTTTTGTATTATCTTCACTTAATAGTACATTTTAGTTTAATGGCGTTTTTAAACCTGTTTTTAGCAATTCTTGAAGCAGCCGCGTACTTGTATTGACACGTTAAGGGACAGTTAAAGAATATGTGATTTAGATCAGCTATACTAGTTCCGCACTTACATCTGTCTGTTGGGAGAACTTCGATTTTATGTAGATGCTTCGGAAAACATCTATGATCTTTTTTAAGCTTAGGATGGTCAACACTGTATTTCTACTTAGTGCAACAACTTTGTAAAATTGGTTCGCAGCTACTGTTAATTGTAATTTAAACAAATCAGTGCCTGTAGTTTTACCGAACTGAATGAAACGTCTATTCCATATCCCATTTAAATTTAATATGCTGTTTCAAAAATGCAAGGAGATCACAAGTGTTACATTCTTCAATCAATATATGTGGGTGCTTTAGAGGATTTTTAGCTATTGAACCCACAATACTATTACCCAATATGCCTGAATGTCCCTTAACCCATACGAATTTAACATCATATGATAAAGCTGATAATTTTAGTAACAAACTGTTGAAAAATTTTTAAAATGAATCTATTGCTATTAATTGTGACTTTAAAGTTTTGTAATGTATTTAATACTGATAATCAATCAGTGCACACGACAATTTTGTTTCACTGGTTTTCACACCATTGAAGGGCTTTATATATAGCAGCTGCTTCAGTGGACAAGATGCTGGATTGATTATTTAAACAAGGCAAAGCTAATCCCGCTATTAGAAATAACGGAAATAACAAAAATCGTTATTTATTGACATGCAGTTGAGTTTATGTGCTAAAAACATGTGGAAAAATACCAAAAAATGGGATTTTATGAATTTTAAGTTACGGAGAGAGAACGCCAAATCTAACCTCTGTCTAATCTTTTTAGAAGTTTGCCAAAAATTAACCACATAACCTAAACATTCTTTGAAACATTGAAATATTTTTCCTGGGCTTAATTTTGATCCAAAATACCTAAAATAATTAGAGGGTTTTTGTGCATTAAAGTGTTTGTTCGTCAATTTTTTAAAATTTTTAGAGCAAAGGATCGCTTAGAAATTTTTTTTTTTTTTGGAAAAAACATATTTTTTGCGATAAGGGGCCCCGGGGGTCACCTAAGGAGATCCACATTTGGCTAAAGGGGTTTCTAAATAATGTACTTTCAAGTGCCTAACCCCAAATAAAAAGCCAGCCGAGTGCAGATTTTACCATCTTATCCCAGTATAATTTTTAATATAAATAAATAACTTTTGCATCATAGTAGTTTTATTATATTAATTGTACTTTATTTCATGTACATAAAATGACGTTATGAGTTATAAGCTCAGTATGTGACCTTTCCTGACTCCCTCAGTTACCTCGAAACTTAATTCCTCATTTATTCTTACAGATCTGAATATCTTTTATGTACAAAATGTCTTTGAATATTTCGAATCTGAAATATCTACTCGAGTTATCTTAAAAGCAAAAATATTTACTATACTTATATGTTTTAAAAATATTTAATTAATGACAATATCCAAAAGGCCTATCTGGTGTAAATTTAATACCCAGAAAGACACAAAAGAAAAGGAATCAGTAACTTGACAACATGCAATATGCAGGATAAATAAAGACATGAACAAATAAGGTAGTCAGAATTTCTTCGAAATAAAGTACAAACATGATCTTGTAGTTACAGTGCCCGTCGACTAAAAAGATTATGATAGATACTTTCTCCAAACTTTGAATATCGCTTCATTAGGCCGAGTCTGACACGGTTTTCCTTTGCGACTTTTTTTGGTTTTGAGGCTTTTTTCCTCTTATTTTCAGAAAACATTTCACTCGTCAGACAGGAAAATCGGAAAACAAGTTCCGTCGGACAATATTAAAAGTTGTTTTTGCTGCTGTTAATGAAAGTATCCTGAAAAGTTGGTTATTTATGAATTTAGTTAAAGTAATTTTTCCGAAATGTTCGAGTCGTTAGACGCATTAAATGACCTATATTAATCATCAGACAATTTTATTTTCGTATTTTCCTTATAATTTTTAAGCTATTTAATTAAAAGAATAGCAGTACCTAAAAATTTTTGGTATGTCGTTAAATCGAGAAACTTTGAACGTTAGACGAATAGTGAATTAGACGAAAAATGCTTTAGAACAAAATAATTCGCAGGGGGAAACCGTGTCAGACGGTTAGAGACTAATTAGAGAATAAATTCAGATACATAATATATATATTCAGCAATAAACTAACGTCACCAGAACGAAATCTAAAATATCACATAAGAAAGTCGGATAAGAACAATAAAAATCTGGAATCTCATACATGAACGATGATGCAGTAAGAAAGTATAAGTGTTAAATCACATATATCAATAGGGTATACCAAGGCAGAACAGCACAATTACATTGAATGATCTTCTAAAGATCAATCGAGAAATAGCCTAAAAATTGGACATTAGCATCGTAAGACCTGGAAAGACATTCTTAGTGTATTTTTATTTGAATTAACAAAACTATTTTTGTTGATATTTTGAAGAAATATAAATTTAAATCTTGCTTAATTAAAAATGCTTAACTTTTCTGTTAAAGGTAGATATTAACACAAGTAGAACCGAAAGCAGAGGTACGGTGAAAGCAAGAAGTATCAAGCTGGCATTAGAAATGAGTGCAAGAGAAGTTAAGGAAAAAGACATTATTGTCATTTGTAGTCAAAATAACGTCGATGAAACAATAGGTAAACTTGAAACGAACGTGTATTTATACTATTAAGTTTTATTTTAGTACTGCTACAAATTGTATTAATATATACAAGGTATATATTACATAATACACATAATACCATAAATAAGTGACATTAAATGAAATTAAAAATCTCATTTCAAGAACCGGGCAACTCCATTTTTAACAAATTTAACAAAATTTGAAGCTGTACAACTGCACATATTTTGGTTCAGGAATCTGGCAAATCGTTAGCATAGCAAAGGATTTATCTTATCAACCATTACGGCGCAAGCATCAGGCAAGTCCAGGAATTATCTGATTTAGCAACGAAATGGTCGTGTCTAGTGGGAGATATCGGAGTAGGGATAACGCTCACTGGTCCGGTGGCAGAGTGGTACTGGTGTTTAGGTGTTTTCTTTTCATGTTTTGAGGTTTTGTTAATAAGAACAGGTTGTACTTTTGTGTTTAGTATAATACGTTTTATAATGTCTAGAGCGATGCTTTTCAAGATTCACGTAATGAATATGCTCCGAGTGATTTGGAACAACCTACCATAAGTCGTGCATCGATTAGAAGAAAAATTAAAACAAAAAACAGCTATGCCCTTGCCGACTTAAATGTTTTGATAAAATTGATGAAACACGAAGAATGTCTATTCTCACTTCTTTTAACGAATTAGAAAATAAAGAGTAGCAAGTCTTATATTTGGATGGATTTATTTCTTCGATAACAATACAAAGAAATCGGAAAATATCAGGACAAAGAAATCCAAAAAAAGTTTCATTTTCATACTTTTACAGATTTATTACCAGTCTGATACAGTTAATAGTTTTTTTGTGATAAACATTAACTTGATTCGAATAAATAAAATCCACCATTAATACACTATTATACATATTACGAATGTATTACAATATACTGATATACTAAACTTATAGTTTTTTGTTACAAATCCGTTTTTTGCTTAGTGAATATAGTCTGTAAAAAGGCGTGTTATTGCATTCATGGCATGACCAAACATCGGGTTGATCATCTTGCTTCATCACTGAATACACCAATTTGATAGGTGTCTTAACTGACATCTTGTACGTAAATAGCTATGTTTTTGAGTTGAAAATTCTAAGGGTGGTAATTTTACCCTCGGGTTTATATTAAATTATGATTTTTGATGTTTATTTATTATACAAAATTGTAGATGATGTGTCTCTGATCTTTTATTTATGCATTAATGTTGGTATGTTCTTGTTGCTGACTTCTTCTTTTGGTATTGGTTATCAGAGCCTGCTACATTCTGGTTATGAGTTTGCTACACATTTTCTTCATTAAATAAGATAAGGACTGTTTCTTTGATTTTTTAAGTCCACAAGAAAAAGAACATATTCATGTATAGCTGCGAAGCATGATCTTTAAAAGAACGAACAAAAAAGACTAAGAACCATAGAGATGGATTACTGGAGACAATGAATCAATCCCTGTCCTCCGCAGATTCCAGGTGTTTCATGACCCGGGAAACTAGTGCCTGCCTAGTGTTCCTTGTCCAAGGTCACGGATGAAGTCCACAACGGCAGCCACGGCGGAGAAGAATATCTTCGGTACGGTGTGGATGGCAGAAGTGGCAATCACTTGATTTTAGGGATTATATAAAATCACTCACCAACCCGTTTAGCCAGCGTGGTGTTTTAAGGCTAAAAAACCTCCTAACAGGAATATGGCGATATTTAAAACAAAAGAAATGGGTCCCCAGGTAGGTAGACCATAAAGTAATGGCAAATCTCACTCCTTTGGAAAAAAGGACAGCTTCATGGAATCTGGGGGAAGCTAGAAATCGCTAAAAACCACACGATTGTACATTGCAACTCTAAATATAAGGTCCTTATGAAAGGACCAAAGTCCAACAAAGATGAAAAAGTTTACGAACTCGAAAAAGACATCAAGCACTTAAAATGGGACATTTTATCTAGCAGGGTCTAAATTGTCTATCATCAATCAATTGGTCTAGCAGAGGTAAAAAGAAAAGGGGAAGAGTGCCTAACACTAGAGTCCAGTAACGTCCTATATTACAAATGGCGAGAAGAACAATGCCTAAATGGCGTAGATTTCTAATTTCCAAGAAATATGCACATAAAGTAGAGCAATTTGTAGGAATATCTGAAAGAATTGCAATAATTAGGCTAAATGTAAATGAGAACATCTTCCTGAAAATTATTCAAGTATACGCTTTAACCGCAGCACATCCTGATGAAGATATAGACGAATTTTATGAGAAAATTGCAGAAACTAGCACGAATTATCACAGCACGTATACGATGATAATAGGAGACTTCAACGCTAAGATCGGACAACGACTTGAAAAAACCGAAAACTATATAGGACAATTCGGCTCTGGAGTTAGAAATAATGATAGAGGAGAAACCTAGGTTAATTTCCTACAAGCCAACAAATACTATGCAATGAACACATTCTATAAGAAAAAACCTCAAAGAAAGTGGACGTGGCTATCACCAGACAGATATCATACAGGACGTAACAGTAATAAATACGGCGTCAGTAAGTAGCGATCACCGAATGGTTAGAGCCAAATTAGAGATAAAACATAATAAAAATAGAATTAAATTTAGAAAAACTTAAATATAGAAAAACAATATAAAAGCAATTTAAAACTCGCGAAAGTATTAAATCTAGATAAACTTAACTTAAATGAAATCAATGAAGTCATAACAAAAGAACTATTAAATGCAAGCTCAGAAGTGGCAACCGCTAACAGAAAACGAAAATAAGTGTAGAATCACAAAGCATGCTAAAACAAAGAAAAGATCTTCTGAGACAAAACAAAAGAGACACTGCAGAATTTAAGAAACTTAATCGAGTAATAAGAAAACAGATAAAAGAGAACATTAAAAAATATCAAAAAGACCATATAGAACAAGTCATAGAGAAAAACCGAAGTCTCAAATACACCAAACCGAAACTAGGAAAGAAAAACATAATAACCATTAAATATTAACAAGGACAGCTAGAAAAAAGTAAATCTGATATAGCAAACTCAGAAGTGATGAAAAGAAATAAAAAGGAATAAAGCTCCTGGAAGCGATGGAATCCTAGCAGAAATGGTAAAGGAAGGCGGAGAAGAAGCCATCACATATCTAAAAATACTATTTAATAAATGTCTATTCGAAGGCAACATACCCAAACAATGGAACAAACATAATACAATCAAGATGGAATTTAATTCAGAATTATACAACAATCTTTAAAGATAGCTTTTTATTACTTCTAAAATATATGTATGTTTGATAATACCTATTTTAACTTTAATGATAAATTCTACAGCCAAATATTTAGAGCCCTCTAGATAGTCCACTCAGTCTCATAATAGCAACTATAATTTTGGATCATTTATTTGATACCGTAATTCCACAATCGCCTTTAACTTTGCCTTCGTTAAACAATTTGTAGACAACCTTATTTGTTTTGTTTCTTCTTCACAAATTCAAAATACCTTTAAACATTTCTAATACTTTTAATAAACGTATACAATTTACTTTAGAGATTGAAAGTGAGTGTTCGGTATCGTTTCTAGTCACAAAGTTAATAAGAACTGAACAAAACAAAATAATGATAGATTGGTATCAAAAGTCAACATAACATGGTAGATATTTAAACTATTTTTCAAATCATCCTACTCATCAAAAGTTTAATACAGTAATTTCAATGAAAAATAGGGTAAAGCATATTAGTGACGAAAAGTTCATGGACAGAAACTTAAAGTTGCTAATAAACTTCTTAAAATCATATTAAACATAGAAATGTTTAAAAATACTTACAAATTTTACATCGTTCTTTTTATTAATTATATTTAAAATTATATCGTAGTTTCTCAAATATAGAGACGTAAAGAAAAAAAGGAGTTTGTATATATATATATATATATATATATATATATATATATATATATATATATATTATATTTATAATGGGTATATAATTTATTTTTTAGTAATTTTGGCGTCATTATTTTTGGGTGCTATAGTAGCGCCACTTGATCCAGAGGCAAGTTATAAAGAAAAGGAATTTCTTATCAAACAATTAAAGCCGAAAATGTGCTTTGTGGATTCACGAACTGTAACATATATTCAACGAATACTACATAACAATAAATTGCGTGGAACTGCCATTAACTTTAGTGTAGAGAGCGGTGGTAAGATATTTTAGTCCTATTTAGACTTTAGAATTTTTAAAACATTCAGAATTTTTGTTAAATTTAGAACAAATGAGAAAAAATGTAATATACAAAAACAAGCAATGTGTAATATTATCTGAATTCAGATTTACAAATCTTTAAGCAGTAGAGTAACATGTTAGGAATTTATCGGTAATTTGTAATAATCTTGAAAGAAAATGAATACATGTTAAATTAATTTTTTGTCTAATTGCCACCAATACCTGCATCTTTTCCTTTATATAAGTAATAATATATTTACAATAAGGGATTAAAAAGAAACAAAAATAACCAATGTTTAATATCTTTGTAACTCTGATAAAAAGTATGCTATTATACGATTATGAAACGTGAAACAGAGAAAAACTGAAGAAAGATAGGAGCAACGGAAATGAATATAATAATGTAAACGCTGAGAATTTCGATAAGAAAGGGGGTAAAAAAATGGAGAAATCAGGGAACTCGTAGAAATAGAAGATAAAATAATATATAACATACAACAAAAGTAGCTCATATGGTCCGGACATATGGAAAACAAATTGCTCCCGAAACAAGTACTTGCATGGACACCTATAGAAAGACAGAAAAGAGGAAGATAAAAAAGAGGAAGACCGAAGACAACAGGGATGGAAGGAGCAGGAAAATTAATGGGTTCCAAAGAACTTGGAGAAGAACCGACAGGAATGGAAATTGGGCATTAGACAACATTTGAAAGATGTTCTTAACTGATTGTATATATTGTAGTATTTTTATTAATCTAATTTATTGTCTTTACTTATTATCAAAGGTTCTACACTTATATCACTTACAAGTTTGTTTAAAGTCTTTATTTGTACAATATAACTAATTTATTTCACACTAATAATTATATAATTTATTTACATTTATTACAATTCGTGCGTTATATTTTAAAAACTCGACGCGATGTTCAAAACTAACTGTCCCTTGAAATAAAATATCCCATATATATATAAACAACCGTTAGTTCTGGAATTACGGCGAAGAATCGATGACCTTCCATCGAAGGAATTTCATCAAAAGCAGGTTTTTTATATCGTAGGGGGACCCATGGCTCTAGAAATTTCTACCGGCTGGTATATTTATGATCTAGAAAAGACGAATGGGTTAGAAATAATATGTTTAAAGTTATGACTCATAATATTTATCGTACCATTTCCCCCTCTTAAACGATGGTTCCTCCTGGAACCTTGTCGGGACTGGAACTTTAACGGTATGCTGGTATCGGCAACTGGACCCTCTTTTACAACTTCCAGTTGTATAAAAATGACAAGGGACGGTTTTCTCTCCGCACCAGTAACTATGCGGATTGCAACAGACTAACACCTGGACTTCGGTGTCTTTAAAGATCTCCTCCACCATATTTCGGATAACCTTCCAATCTAATTGGCGGCACTCCAACTTTAGCATGGCTAACTTTTGCACGTCGGACTCTAGTACGTGCTCTTTCAATTGAAGTAAGGCTTCCCATACATCTCGGTAGGTAGGTTGGTCACGGGCAGTGTCTTTTGTTACCAGGTAGAAAAGGTAACGTGATGCTTCTTGGAGTTTCAAGGCTTTCCCGGGAGCTGGCATTTGGCATAGAAGTTCTGCAACTCGACCGAACTTCCTTCGAAAGATGTATGCCAACCCTGGTGCGTCTTTGATACTAGCCGGGATGGTAAGGGCCACCGAGTAGTCATCGGGAAGCGCGAGTAGATCTTACTTTTCTTCAGTGGTAACACCATGTCTTGCTTTACCGGTAACTCCATAGGCCCCCATGAATTCCTCAAACGTCAGGTCAGACACATCTTGGACTTGGTTTACTTCCACTTCTTCATATAGGTCGTGGTCACTTTCGAAATACGCCAGCCGGTTATGGTGTACTATCATCGGCTTTCCCTTTGAAATCTTGCTTATTCGGTAGATGACATGGTTGATCTTCTCCATAATGAGATATGGACCTTCCCAAAACTGCTGCAACTTGGTAGAACAACCTTTTTGCTTCTTGGGATTATAGAGCCAGACTTTGTCGTTCTTCTTAAATCAACCCTTTTCGGCTTGTGTATCGTACCGTTTCTTCATTCGGTCGCTAGCGATCTGAAGGTGGGAATGAACCAAGTCGTGTACATCGTCCATTCCTCTTCGTAATTCAATCACATAATCTTCACCTGTTACATCTTCTCCAGGTCGACACCCAAACTCTAGATCACAAGGTAGTCGTATTTCGCGTCCGAATAGAACCCTGGCTGGTGTCTGGCCTGTTGATTCGTTAACAGCAGATCTGTAGGCCATTGTGAAGAACGGAAGAGTCTCGCTGAAAACCGATCAGACACCATCTTTGTCAAATACTTGCCAACTGTCCTATTCATCCGTTCTACCATACCATCCGATTGCGGATGATACGCTGTAGTTCTTGTTTTCTTCATGCCTAGTCTATCACATATTCCTTGGAATAGATCGCTTTCGAAGTTCCTTCCTTGGTCGCTATGAATCTTCAAAGGCACTCCAAATCGGCTGATATATTCTTGGATCAACTTATCTGCAACGGTGGCGGCCTTCTGGTCTGGAAGTGCGTAAATTTCGACCCACTTAGTGAAGTAATCCATTACTACCAACTAGTGATGTGAACTTTAGTTACTTTTCAGTACTGGTAACGATTAGTTACTTTGTGTGTTAGGACTCGTTACTTTGTAACGGTTACTTCTATATAGTTACTTTTGTTAAAGTATTAGGTAATTAGGTATATATGTTTTAAAAAAATAGAAGTAAGCTCATAACTATAAAATTTAAGATAAGGCACGATAGCCTGTTTTATGTGTAAGAGGATTATAAATAAAAAGACCAGAAATTTTTAATTATCAAAAAGTATATTCTAAATATAAAAAATAAAATAATTAACAATAACAATGAAAAAAAAAAATAAAAAACTTTTAAAATGTACTTCACTTATAGGTTTTCATTGCAGTTCAAAAATAAAATAGTTTCAACATTTTTTGATTTCAAGCGGTTTCTTCGTTCCGTAATGACTTGGCCTGCCTTAGAAAAAACACGCTCACATGGAACGGATGTAGCAAGCACTGACAAATATTTCTTTGCTAATACCGCAAGCCATGGATATATCTTTTCTCTCTCCTTCCACCAGAGCAGAGGATTTTGTTTTCTTTCTAAATTCGCCTCTTCTGAAAACATTTTTAGTTCAGCAATAGCCACGGCCGTTGGGCTTGTTACAGTGTTTGAAGATTTGACTAAGTTGTCAAAATCTTGCCAAATGATGTCGTCAATTTCTGTACTTGACGTCTCCGTTAACGGTAACTGATATGTATCATTGGAAGGCTCTGGGGCCGTATCGTCTTGTTGACTTTTTTTAATTAGCCCAACTAATTCTTCTTGAAGTCTCTCTTTAACCTTTTTTAAACAGTCATCGTTATTGAATCCCTTAGTTTTAAATCTTGGATCCAGAAAAGAGGATTTTCCCATTATTATATTATTTTCAGGGTTCCCAAAACGTGTGGTTATTGAGGCTAACAATGAATCTATTAACTCTCTTCCTAATTGACTTGTAATTTGAACTCTTATTCGCTCTAAAGATGATATTACCCCCTTAATAATAAGAATTACTTTGGACAGAGTTATTTGTTTTTCGGAACTCATTTCTATAGTAACAACCTCAAATGGTTTTAATATTTTACAGAATTCCTGTAATAGTAACCATTCTTCTTCCGTCGGTAAACTTACTGGATTATGCAAAACAGCAACTGTGGCAGCTAATGGGTTACATAATTTAACTACCCTTTCTAACATATAATATGTTGAATTCCACCTTGTTTGTACATCATTAATTAGTTTTAAAGGAGTAGCAGTGGGATTCATTTGAGACTGAGTTTCAAAAAATTTAGCGGTGGCTTGAGAACTCCTATGAAAATGTTCGACTATTTTTTTAACTTTTTTTGCAGCTCCTCTATGTGCACCAATCCATTCCTAACGATCAGATTGATAGTGTGTGCAAAACAAGGAATATGCACCCAACCAGTTATTTTTACTGCCGCTATAATATTTGCCGCATTGTCGGTAGTTATAGCGTATACTTTGTCAGAAATACTCCATTCATCTGCAACTCGCCGTAATTCACGAGCTATATTTTCAGCAGTATGCCTCCCATCGTATTTAAAACATGACAGTAAACACCCATAGTACTGCCAATCAGTTGTTATAAAATGTGCTGTAACTGCTACATATCCTTCTGTATTAATAGAAGTCCAACTGTCGGTACTTAATGTGATATATTCAGCAGTTTTGAGGAGAGCTTTAACTTCGAGAACTTTTCTTCCATATTTAGCTGGAATTAAAGATTTGCTAAATGTTGATCTGTGTGGTACAATATAAGACGGTTCAAGTTCATTTAACAGTTTACGAAAACCCCGATCCTCGACAACTGAAAAAGGTTGGAGATCGTTTACTATCATATTTAATATTAAATCACTAATTTTTTGTTGACGTGATAATGAAATTGGTCGTGATACATATCCTTGCAGACTTGACTGTTTTTGTTTTTTAAAAATCGAATTTTTTTCAACACTTACAGGTCTTGTTTGCTTCTCCTCTTCAGTGTACATCGTCGGTGTTACTTTATTTTGTTCCAACCTTGAAGTTGCAATTGATATAGATGGACCTAAATTAAAAATATACGTATGTATTAAATTAAATTGTGCACCAAAATAAAAATTACCTGCTTGCATTACTTCCATGTTCAAAGGATTAGTGCTTTCAGGATGACTGCTTCTTTTTTCGAGTGGTTCCTCTAGAGCCATTGTTGGATGTTTATTTTTAAGATGTTTTCTTAAATTTGATACATTTCCGCCTTTATAAGAATACATACCGTTGCAAAAATTGCATTTCGCCTTATCATTAGAAGTGATAGCAAAATGTATCCAGATAGCGCTTCTTTTTTGACTTAATAAATCCATAATTAGACAATTTTATTATTGTGCTAACTACTAGAAAATAACTTTCACAAAATTAACGGACCAGTATCTAAACAAAATTGCACCGAATGAACATCAGAACATCAACGAACTCATCTATCGATTGTCGAAGCGGGGGAAGTGCACTGTGCACTATGGGCGTGGTACGAGGTAGTAAAGTTATTTTAGTTACTTTGGTTATAGTTTCCGTTCCGCTGACCGTTCAGTTACACACTGACTCAGGAACAATGTAACGAAACCATGAAGTAACTAGTAACGAGTCTTTTTTCAATTTAATCATCGTTACTTAGATATTCTAAAAGTAACTGTTACTTTGTAACGATTACTTACTTTTTTCGCATTACTACTACCAACATGTACTTGCCTCTATTTTCACTTTTTGGAAATGGCCCAGCGATGTCCAAAGCTATTCTTTCAAACGGGCTTCCAACATTATATTGTCTCATAGGAGCTCTCCTTTTTTGGCGAGGCCCGTTACTCGTAGCACAAATAGTACATTTTTTACACCAGTCCTTTACGTCGTCGGAGCTATTCATCCAATAAAACTGTTCCCGAATTCGCTGAATGGTTTTCTTTACACCGAAATGCCCTCTTGATGGACTGTCGTGTAAATGACGAAGTACTTCGGCTATTCTGCTCTTTGGGATCAACAACTGTCTTCTCTTCTCTGAACCGTCATCATTTTTCAGTACTCGTTTGAGCAAGCCATCTTCCATTAAAAATGAGTCCCACTGAGCCCAATACGTCTTAACTACTGAGCATAGGTTTGATATTTCTTACCAAGGTGGTCGACGGTTTTCCTCTTTCCATTTTCGAATTTTCTGTATAACTGGATCTCTTTCTTGTTCTTCTTTGATCTTAGTAGACGTCCAGTCGTCGTTGACCATCGTTGTTCTTAGCACTGCTGCTTCCTTGGATTCCGTTTTGTAGCAGTGGGAACACTCTGCTGGGCATGGCCTTCTGGAAAGAGAATCAGCGTTTCTGTGGCTAACTCCGGTCCGGTGCTCAATCTTAAAATTGTATTCTTGGAGTCGTTCGATCCACCTGGCTATCTGACCCTCTGGATTCTCAAACTGCATCAACCACTTAAGAGCGGCATGGTCGGTTCGGATTAAAAACTTTCTTCCGTAAAGGTATTGATAAAAGTGCTCTACTGATTTCACTACTGCTAGAAGTTCTCTTCTCGTGACACAATAATTCCGCTCAGGTTTTGAAAGAACTTTACTAAAATATCCGAGGACTCGTTCCTGTCCTCCTTGAATCTGAGACAGCACTCCTCCAATTCCCACATTACTTGCATCTGTATCTAAGATAAACTCTCCTTCTGGCAGTGGATACCCTAAAATTGGTGCAGTGATTAAATGCTTTTTTAAGGTCTCAAAAGTATTTTGGCAGTCTGTATCCCAGCGGTAATCTCTTGCTTCCTCTGTAAGTCACGTTAATGGCTTAGGGATATTTGCAAACTTCTTAATAAACCAGTAGTAAGTACATAGTCCAAGAAAACTTCTTACTTGATGTTTGTCCGTTGGTTCTGGCCATTTCTTAATGGAATCGATTTTTCTCTTATGCACGGCCACTACTTCTTTACTGACTATATGACCCAGATAATTGACTTTACCTTGAAATAGCTGGCACTTCTTGAGGTTTAACATCAATTGGACAGCTTTAAGTCGATTAAAAACGTTTTCTAAATTCTTCAGATGATCTTCAAATGTTTTCCAAGATAACTCCCTTAACACATTTTCCATAAGCCTCTCAAATGTCGCAGGAGCATTACAGAGTCCAAATGGCATATCGTTGAATTTCCACAATCCAGATCCTGTGGTGAAGGCTGTCTTCTCTTTATCTACTAGATCCATTTCTACCTGCCAGTATCCAGACTTCAAATCCAAAGTAGAAAACAATTTACTTCCAGCCAATGTGTCCAACGTATTGTCGATCCGCGGCAGAGGATAACTATCTTTCTTGGTAACGTTGTTCAGCAAACGGTAATCCACACAGAACCCCGTCGTTCCCTCTTTCTTCTTAACCAGGACCACCGAAGAGACCCATGGGCTCGTAGAAGGTTCTATCACCCCGTCTTTCTTCATTTACTAAACAATTGTTTCAGCTTCCTCTCTTTTCGCCTGGATGAAGAAAAACCTTCTCGTTGCCAACTTTGATTACTTTATTCTTAAAATCCAATTGGAATCCATGCATATGCATTACGTTAATTACTAATATAACATCCTCTTCGATGTCAGCAACTATAACAGTATGGACGAACTTTTCTGCTCCAATTCCCCATTGTACCTGAATTTCTTCATGAATGTTGGCATTTTCACCTGTAGCGGTCCGAAGTAGCAACTTCGTTGGTAACAGTTTCTTACGGCTGTTTATAACTGTCGGGCGTATAATGGTTCTGGTCGCTCCGGTATCCACCAACAACGTATGAATTTTACCATTTATTTCTCCATCTACATATACACTATCTTCACGACATTTTAAAGAAGCTATTAGTATGAGAAGGTCTTTGGAAAAATTCCGGGTCAAAGCTGCCCCCTAAGGCTGACTCGTTCTAGTTTTTCTGATGGTGAGTTTCTTGATTTTATGGTCTTCGTTTTCTTGCATGTAATACTTTTCATCATATTAACGAGCTGGTCAAGTTTATCTTCATCTCCTTCCTCTTTTACAGTCCTAACTTTACTGTACCCGCCAGAGGCCTGCGTAGTTGACTCGTATTCGAGGGCGACGGATAAGACATCAACCAGCGTTTTGTGACGAGCTAATCGCAATGTTCTCTACATTTCATGATCACGAAAACCATCAATAAATGTTTGAACGGTCAATTTTTCCATTATGTCTTCGGGAGCTGTTGGATAAGCATATCGTACTAATCTGGCAATATCTACCTCATATTCTTGAAGAGCCTCATCTTTCTTCTGTCTTCGATTTTTAAGCTGCAACTGATATACATGCTTCAAATGTTCGTGGCCATATCGCATATTTAACCTCTTCTTCAGTTGTTCGAAATCATCCGTCTCCTCTACAGATATGGTCTGAAGCACATCTAAGGAATCTCCTCGAAGAGCGATAGTCAGGTTTACAGCCTTTTCTTTTTTAGACCATCCATTCGCTCTTGCAGCTGATTCGAACTGTTTCATGTAGTTGTTCCATGACGATTTTCCGTCGAAAGTTGGGACTTTCACATGAACAGAACCTTCACTTCCTTCAAATTCCTGCCGTATTTCTAACTTACATTTCGTATCGTCTTCATTTGTCTCTACTGTAATCGGATTGTTTCCTTTCTCTGCTGTCCCTGTGTTTCCTCAATCTTCCTTTCCATCTCTTTAATCTTTTCATCGAAGGTCAACATATCAGCAGCAACTTGGTTTTTTAACGAAGACATTCTATCGTCCAGGACAGACATCTTAAAAGTGACTTTAGAGATTTCCGAAGAGATGTTAGCAGAAACTTTGCTTTCCAGAGAAGAAATCTCGTTAGAAACTTTGTTTTCTAAAGAAGCGATGTCGCCGGAAACTTAAGAAATATCGCCAGAAACTTTGTTCTCCAATGATGCGATGTCACCAAAAACTTTGTTCTCTAATGATGCGATGTCGCCAGAAACCTTGTTCTCTAATGATGCGATGTCGCCGGAGACTTTGTACTTTAGTTTCGAAATCGACAAGATGACAGCATCTTCAAATATATAAGTTTCCGGGTTTAAACCTTCTTCCTCCAAAGCGTTCTTTAGTCGTTGGACTAACTCAGCCTTTTTTCCGGTAGATGCTAATTCTCTATCCTCGAGATGTCTTCTTAAATTCGTAACTGTGAGCTCATAAATCGTAGTCATTTTCACAATTTATTTTATATATCCCACTTTTCTGACACCACTGTAGTATTTTTATTAATCTAATTTATTGTCTTTATTTATTATCAAAGGTTCTACATTTATAACACTTACAAGTTTATTTAAAGTCTTTATTTGTACAATATAACTAATTTATTACAAACTAATAATTATATAATTCATTTACATTTATTACAATTCGTGCGTTACATTTTAAAAACTCGACGCGATGTTCAAAACTAACTGTCGCTTTAAATAAAATGTCCCATATATATAAACAACCGTTAGTTCTGGAATTACGGCGAAGAATCGATGAACTTCTATCGAAGGAATTCCATCAAAAGCAGGTTTTTTTATATCGTAGGGGGAACCATGGCTATAGAAATTTCTGCCGGCAGGTATATTTATGATCTAGAAAAGACGAATGGGTTAGAAATAATATGTTTAAGGTTATGACTCATTTATCGTAACAATATAATATATAAAAATATATGTATATATATAAATATATATATATATATATATATATATATATATATATATATATATATATATATATATTATATTATTATATATTATTTTATATAATATTAATATATATATATATATATATATATATATATTGTGATGATTAGGGTTTATAGAAAATAATTTATAAGTTATATACTACATAATATTAGATATTTGGTTGTTTTAAATAAGTTATATACTAGAGAATTTAATAAAAATATATTTATGTGAGGGCAATTTTTAATAAATTAGCATATAATAATTGTAAAAATATAATAGAAAAATATAATAAATTGTAAAATAATAGATTTAAGTGAGCCATGTGCCTAGGCAACCAACTATACATACTCCAAGTGTCAAATTAAGAATCATAATACGAATATAAGTGGGGTTATTATAATAATATATTGTTTGAAATGTGTATTTTATTAAATTAGAGTGTTAGTTACTAATTTAATTATATATTCTGATCTGAAAAGCCTAAATGTAAACAAAATTATTAATAGAAAAGAATGGAATTCTCTGGATCTCCGGAGATGGCCATGTTTGCGAAATGGTTTGTTCCAGAAAATTCAGACATGTATTAAATAGAACTAAATTGGAACATGATCTATTACGAGATGGTTCTGGAATATCCGAAAGATATAAATACCCGTGATTTGGATTCAAGATGGCAGTTTTTAGGCAGTTTTTATTCAGAAGAGGCAGTTTTTGAAAGTTTTTAGCAGTTTTTATCATGAAAGTTAGTTAGAAGATAGATACATTTACTTAGTGAAGTCAATTGTTCAGAAGTTTTTGAAAGTTTTTAGTCAGAAAAGTTTTAGATAGTGCAGTCAGAAGAGTTTTAAGAAGTTTTTAGGTCAGTTTTGGAAGTTTTTAGTCAGAAGTCAAGCAGTTTATTATGAAAGTTAGTTGGAGTCAGTAAATCAAGTACAAATAGTCAAAATGTTTAATATAGTGAGTTAAATGAAGATTAAAAATTATGCATATAATTTAATGCACATTTATAATTATACACAAATAATTATTGAAGATAAAAAAAAGGTATATTGGAAGAAATTAAATTATATTATGGTTGGAGATTAGTATAAATCAACTTATAATAATTGGATATTGGTATATTGAAAAGAAGAATAAATATAAATGCTGTTTGCTGGTTTGGTTGGTAGTGTATAGATGCTGGTGAAGAAAAATATATCTTAAATTGGTAGAAGCTGATAATTGAAAAAAGTAATTTCACAAAAAACAAGGAGAACTGAAGTACGAAGACATTCAGTGGTGATTAGAATCTATATACTTAGTGGAAAATAGTTCATTTAGGCATTCAGTGAAAGAAAGGTACAAAATTTTGTTAATATAATTTAGTTAGTGTCATAACAATTTCAATTTTGAAGATAGTTTGTTTAAATTTTAGATTGTCTATAGAATTTAATTAGTTTTATAAGAATATCAGTTTAAAGATACTTTATTTTAAATTTACATTGACTAGGTTAGATATATATGTGTGTTTCATAATAGTTATAATAAAGATAATTTAAAAAAGTACTTACAAGCTAATTCTTTGAGAACCGCGATAAAAACCCTATATATTATATTATTAAAAATACTCATTGCTCATCATTCAAACAAAAAACACATCATAACAATTTGGCGCCCAACGTGGGGCTCTCTATTTAAAAGAATTAGTTTGGGAAGATAAGTGCTCTCATATAATTAAATTAATTATCAGTAGAAAGAAAAAATTATAGATTTTATTTTTAATTATATTTGAACAAGTAAAGTCTCAAAATGTCTCAAGGAAAGAAAGGTACAAGAAGCAAAAAGAATGAAGAAGATGTGGAAGTAGAAACACAACCTATACAAGAGGAGAGTTTAGTTCAAGCTCCACAAGATACTGCAGAAATGAATCCAGAAAGAGAGGAAAATGTCAATATGGCAGCTTTGATGTCATTATTGATGCAGATGAACAAGACAATGGAAGAGAATACAAAAAAAATAGAACACAAAATGGAACAGAATTCACAAGAAGTCAAAGAAGACATGAAAAAAATGGAACAGAAAATGGAAGAGAATTCAAAAGAAATCAAAGAAGACATAAAAAAATTGGAAGAGAATTCAAAAGAAGTCAAAGAAGACATGAAAAAAATGGAACAGAAATTGGAAGAGAATTATAGAAAATTAGAAAAGAAAATAGAAGATAATAATAATAAAATTGTAAAACAAATGGATAAAAAACTTGAAGCTGCAGAGAAAAAAGTAGCAAATGAAATAAAAAGTATACGGAATGACTACAAGAAAAGGATAGACAATGAGAGGACAGAAGTAAAGAGGATTATTCAAGATAATAAGATAGATATAGAACAGAAAATAGAGTTACAAAAATGTAACTTAGAAGTAAAAATTAACGAAGACAGGAGAAACACAGAAGAAAAATTAGACGATATACAACAAAATATCCAAATAAATTGTAATCAAATAAGAAATGTGGAACAGAGAATAGATGATATTTCACAAATGAGAGACATAGGGAGACCTTACTTAAATTTAACAAATGAGACTGGGATTAAATTCTCTGGTAATATAAAAAATTTGCATCCTAGAGTATACATCAATAGTTTAAAACATAAATTAAGATTGGTGAATAATATTAATGATATTAAAGATTATATTAGAATGACATTAAATGACAATGCAGCAACTTGGTTTGCTAGTATTGAAAATGATTTAGATAACTTTCAAACATTTGAAAATAAATTTTTAAATTATTATTGGGGTGAACTAGAGCAAGCCAAGTTTAGAGAAATTCTATATTTTGGAAAGTATAATCACAATTTAAAATCAAATATGGTAGATTATGCATTAAAACTGATAACAGTTGCAAAATATTTAGAACCACCACTTAGAGAGGATGAAACAGTCTTAAATGTATCTAGACATTTTGATGCTGATGTTGTGCAAACCGTAACTGTACAAAATATTCAAACAATAGATAGTTTTATTAATTTTATTCAAAGAATACAAAGAGGCAATATGACAAGTAATAATAACAACAGAAAAAACAATAATAACTTTCAATATAATAATGATAATCAACAATATAGACAATCTTATAATAGATATGGTGATAGTTTACAAAATTTTAATAATAATAACAGTAATCCAAATAGACAGAACTTTAATAATAATACTAGTTATAATAGACAAAATTTTAATAATACTAATTATAATAGACAACATTTTAATAACAGTACTAATAATAATAGACAAGATTTTAACAATAGAAGAAATACAGAGCGACCTAACTATAACAGACAGGTAAATTGTGTTCGAAGGAATAGAAGCTGCGAAGACAGGGAACAAAGTACTACAAGGCAGGAAAATGTGAGTAGAAGTCATAGTAGGGAAAGACATAGGACATCAGATCCAAGTGGTCAGATACAATCTGACAATTCTAATAATCAAAATTTTGTGCAGTAAACTTTCTGAATTACAAGTTAGGCCATTGCTATTATGAAAAACCTTCTGAATTTATTTCTTTAGATGAGGATAAAATTATTGACTCTATTAATTTAATTTATATAAATGCTTTGGCCAAAAATAAAATGATTAAAATTATGATAGATACTGGTTCAGAAAGTACTTTAGTCTCGGAGAATTTTATTTTTAATACATTAAAACTATCAGATATAATAAAGATTCCAAAAATTAAAATTATTGGTGCAAATAATAAGAAGTTGGGTGAAATTGATAAACTAGCCAATTTTAAAATTAATATTCTTAATAAAGAAATTAATATGCAAGGATTTATTGTCAAGGATTTATGTGTTGATATATTAATGGGAAATGATGAATTGGAAAAGAAGAAAGTAAAGATAGATTTTGAAGAAAGAATGGTAACTTTGGAAGGGCAAATAATTAAATTTATGCAGAAAGATGAGGTAGAAGAAGGAATAAGAGTTGATAGGATATTATTAAAAGAAAATAATGATGTTTATGAAGAAGAAATGTATTTTGATGATAGGGAAATGTCCCAAAAGAATGTAAAGAATAATTATTGTAGTGAATATTTAAGGAATGGAAATTTTAAGCAGATGGATGCCTACGAGGCGGAGTGCGTAAAATTGGAAGCAAGGAATAATGAGTACATAATGAAGAATAATTTTATTTGTAAAGAAGAAGATATAATGAAAGTTTTAAATTGCCCTGAAGAATATAAATCAATAGTCATTTCCATATTGCAGCAACACAGGGGACTTGTCAATAAAGAAAATAGAATTGCACAAAATTATATCCATAGTATAAAAGTTAAAGAAGAAAAAGATTTTAAAACAAAATCATACCCAATACCATATAAATACAGAGAAGAAGTAAACAAAACAATTAATAATATGTTAGAGATGGGATCAGAGAAGAGAACTAGCATTCCAAGAAATTAAAAACATTTTTCTGTCAAATTTGAAAATATACTATCCTGACTACACACAGCCATTCATATTAAGAACAGATGCATCAATAGAGAGATTATCAGGGGTATTATTACAAATACATGATGGGGTCGAATACCCAATACAATTCATTTCAAGAATTACAAAGCCACATGAAAAGGGTTACTCAGTTTCAGAATTAGAACTAGCAAGTATAATACACTGTGTCACAAAATTAAGATTTTATTTGTTGGGTAATGAATTTACAATAGAAACAGATCACCAAGCTTTAACGTCTATATTAAATAACAAATATGGAAACAGTAGAATACATCGGTGGAGTCTAATACTTAGTGAATACTGCTTTGAAATCAAATACATTTCTGGAAAATCCAATATAGTGGCAGATGCTTTATCAGGGTTAGATACAGAATTGATTGTGTAAATGTCTTTATAAAAAGTGTAAAACTTACCAATTCATATGAAAGAAAGCCTGTGGAATGGAAATAATTCCTAGATTTTGTCTATAAATAAACAGAACACAATATAGATTATATTTTTAATTAAGGTTATATTTTATTCTCTGATAAAATCCATTCTCTATTTGACATGACAGTTTGACCATAGAATAGCCGAACTGTGCTACGTTGTTCTCTGTTTTGACATAGACAGCGAACAGGGATGTATTTAACACATTTTAAATAAAAAAAAAATTGAATTATTAATTTATTAAATTTAATAAGGTATGAGAAAATTAATATTTAAAAAAATAATAAGTAAATTATTTATTTTAAATATTATTTTGGGGTATTGTGATGATTAGGGTTTATAGAAAATAATTTATAAGTTATATACTACATAATATTAGATATTTGGTTGTTTTAAATAAGTTATATACTAGAGAATTTAATAAAAATATATTTATGTGAGGGCAATTTTTAATAAATTAGCATATAATAATTGTAAAAATATAATAGAAAAATATAATAAATTGTAAAATAATAGATTTAAGTGAGCCATGTGCCTAGGCAACCAACTATACATACTCCAAGTGTCAAATTAAGAATCATAATACGAATATAAGTGGGGTTATTATAATAATATATTGTTTGAAATGTGTATTTTATTAAATTAGAGTGTTAGTTACTAATTTAATTATATATTCTGATCTGAAAAGCCTAAATGTAAACAAAATTATTAATAGAAAAGAATGGAATTCTCTGGATCTCCGGAGATGGCCATGTTTGCGAAATGGTTTGTTCCAGAAAATTCAGACATGTATTAAATAGAACTAAATTGGAACATGATCTATTACGAGATGGTTCTGGAATATCCGAAAGATATAAATACCCGTGATTTGGATTCAAGATGGCAGTTTTTAGGCAGTTTTTATTCAGAAGAGGCAGTTTTTGAAAGTTTTTAGCAGTTTTTATCATGAAAGTTAGTTAGAAGATAGATACATTTACTTAGTGAAGTCAATTGTTCAGAAGTTTTTGAAAGTTTTTAGTCAGAAAAGTTTTAGATAGTGCAGTCAGAAGAGTTTTAAGAAGTTTTTAGGTCAGTTTTGGAAGTTTTTAGTCAGAAGTCAAGCAGTTTATTATGAAAGTTAGTTGGAGTCAGTAAATCAAGTACAAATAGTCAAAATGTTTAATATAGTGAGTTAAATGAAGATTAAAAATTATGCATATAATTTAATGCACATTTATAATTATACACAAATAATTATTGAAGATAAAAAAAAGGTATATTGGAAGAAATTAAATTATATTATGGTTGGAGATTAGTATAAATCAACTTATAATAATTGGATATTGGTATATTGAAAAGAAGAATAAATATAAATGCTGTTTGCTGGTTTGGTTGGTAGTGTATAGATGCTGGTGAAGAAAAATATATCTTAAATTGGTAGAAGCTGATAATTGAAAAAAGTAATTTCACAAAAAACAAGGAGAACTGAAGTACGAAGACATTCAGTGGTGATTAGAATCTATATACTTAGTGGAAAATAGTTCATTTAGGCATTCAGTGAAAGAAAGGTACAAAATTTTGTTAATATAATTTAGTTAGTGTCATAACAATTTCAATTTTGAAGATAGTTTGTTTAAATTTTAGATTGTCTATAGAATTTAATTAGTTTTATAAGAATATCAGTTTAAAGATACTTTATTTTAAATTTACATTGACTAGGTTAGATATATATGTGTGTTTCATAATAGTTATAATAAAGATAATTTAAAAAAGTACTTACAAGCTAATTCTTTGAGAACCGCGATAAAAACCCTATATATTATATTATTAAAAATACTCATTGCTCATCATTCAAACAAAAAACACATCATAACAATATATATATAAACCAAGAAGACACGGATAAATTAGGGGTACAAAAAATATAAATACTAGGGTATTCGTTTATATTATGTAGAAATAATATATATATACACATTTAAGAAAACAAAAAGAAAAGATTCTCATCACGAAAGAGTATTCTTTTATATAACTTTCTAGTAAGAAGGTGTCCCAGACCAAACTTGCCGAATGCTCCAACAATAGTTGACCATCATATGGTGATTACATTTTTCTGGAAATTACCTTTTTTCTGGAAATAGATTTATGTGCCTCTTAAAATTGGAAAACAAATGTTCTCCAAATTTTATTTAATTTTCTACATTTTGATTTCCAAAAAGTTTGTAACTTCTCAACGAATGAACACAAAGCCTTTAGTTTAACTTTTTTCATCCGCGATGAAAGTCAATTGTAGAGCCTTACGATCGACTATCGGGATATCGTGAAAACATAATAGGCAAATACCAGTGTGGGTTTCTTAAAGAAAAATTAAATTAATTAAGAAAACGACCGGTTTCGCTTTCTACACTTTGCAAAGCATCTTCAGGTCAAACGGTACAAAGTAAATTAAATGCTGAAATTATAAAAAAGTCCATATTAGGGTGCTGTCTTATAAAGATAAAGATCAAAAAGGTTATAGTAATTATGCCAATACTACCTGTCTGTGTTTATTAATATGCATAAAATTGATTTAGCAGACAATGTGAAATCCCACAAATTGGTAAGAAATAAACTATGGCATGGTAATAAATTAGTAACAAACAAAAAAACAAAATACTACTTACATTCCGGTACAAGAAGTTTTAGTTATTGATTCGAGATACATAGTTTAAACTATCCTGTATTGCTGATGTTGAGTGAGCTTCGGTTAATGTTGTTACTGTCTGACAATTAACGAGGCAGTTTCTTGAGGGGAGAGATGTTAACAAGTCAAATAGGAGTAAGGTATATGTGATTGTTTGTTAAATGAAAGTGATGTTTTATATTATTTAAATTTTAGAAAATTTTTATATTATTTTAGAAAAGTGTGTTAATTTATTGAAATTTTTACAGTAAGAGGACAGTTGTGTGACAATGAATTAAATTAGATGTACTAATTTTGTGAGTGTGCAATTTCTTTGGCTTGTAATTATCAGATTTTTGATAAAAAAGCATTTGATTTCTGTTTTGACAGAAATTGTGATGTCAAATGTTAAAATAATAAAACTAAAGACAATTAAGGACAATTAGGGATAAACAGAACACAATTAAAAGGACAAAACGGACATAAAACTTTTAAAAAGGGGGGCTTATTGGCACTACATCACTGTGTAGAAGAGGAACTGGTAAACTTAAGTTTTTTTGTTGTCTACTAGTATTTTAAGAGGTAAATTTGACAAGCTAATGTAGGTTAAACTGTGACATTTCTTCTTCTATTTCTTAGTGTTGTAACTAAAGTTAACTAGTTTTTGAAGCAAACAGACCTTACTGAAATAGTAGTTAAACAATTAAATGGAAATTGTATAAAAATTAATCCAAATATGTAATAAATATACAAATATTTGAAAACTTTTGAAAAACTTTGAAAAACTTATTGTCGGCGTGGATGAGCCATGTGTAATGGTATGTTTAAAAATTTTTTCATTTTATTTTTTGTATTAATGTGGAAACAAGAGAAATAGATAAATTGTTTAAAGCAACAAATTCCAAAAATTAACTGAGTTTTTTAAAAATTAAATTAATAATGAGGTTGGCAACTCTGGTATATGACAGTAGAGCGCCGGATATAGGCATGATTGCCGGTAACTGATGTACTATTTAAACGGTGTAACAGTACATTTTAGTCTTATTTTGAGTTTTTAATGTACCAAGACAAGATGTAACGTCCAAGTCGACATTGGTAAGTCTGTACAATAAATTTCTGCAACACTTTAACAAATTCAAACTTATAGTCACTTATGGTTATAAGTTTAGTCACTTATGGTTATAAGTTTAGTAGGTATATCTATTCGACAACGTGTAAAAGTGTATATGAATTAAGAATTAAAATGAATTGATTTAATTAGTAATACCAGTCTGAACGATTCTTCAATGTTGTGTTAGACTTTTAAACCACGTGTTGACTTAAATCAAATTCTATATAATGAGTACATATATTAAAAAGCCAGGTGGACTAAATTGGAAAAACTTTTTTTGTGGCAAATAAGTTGAGGTACCATACCAGTCAAATACTGATATTTAATTTAGTTTTAGGAAAAAAAGGAAGTTTATTGGAAATATATCAAGAAGAGTATTGTGAGTGTGAGGATGTCGTTATACCTGCAATGCGTGTTACAACGGTAGACCTTTAGATCCTTCAACGTTAGATTGAGAGAACAGCTTAGATATATAGAATGTCCAACATCAGGTCAATCCCATTTCTCACAACATATTCGTCGTACAAACCACATCTTTGATCCACAAACAGATTTCGCAATTCTTCATACTTGTAATAAAGGCTTCTTATATAACCTGGAACATTTAGAAGTTTTCAAATCTTTAAAAAAACCCCTCATCAGATACATTAAAATGGCCAATTAGAACTAGAATTCACACCAGTCTACTCAGTATTAATATAACTACTTGAATATATAAAATAACATTACCTGATTCTATTCTGCTTCTTTTGTCTACTCTCAATCTAAATACATATTTGATGGATCCCCTATTTTCTTGTTTTCATATGTGTCATATAGCATCCATTATCACCACGTGGTATGTAAAAGTAACTTCAACATTATGTAAAATCCACAATATATATTTCATAACTTCCTATATAGTCAACACAAATTATAATACATTTAATACACCTTATTAATTATTCCAACCTTCAACGAAAGATTTCAAATTTGGATCCGACGACATCCTCATACCCACAATACTCTTCTTGATATATTTTCAATAAACTTCCTTTTTTTCCTAAAACGAAATAAATATCTCAGTATGGTGGGATAGACACCTAAATATGAAGACAAAAACACAGATGGTGGGATAGACACCTAAATATGAAGACAAAAACACAGATTTATAAAACATTAGTGCGAAGTATTATGACATATGGGGCTGAAAATTGGACCATAAAGAAGAAAAACAGCAGTAAGATAGTAGCAACAGAGATGGAATGCCTGAGAAGATGCTGCAGAGTAACAAGAATGGATAGGAGAAGTAATGACGAAATAAAGTAAAGAACGTCAATAGAAACAGACATACTAACATACTGTTATGTAAAAATATGAGTCATATTAAAAACCTGTAAACATGTTGTTTATTCACTAATATGTTCTAGATTATACGACCCTTCGACTAGCTGGCAGAAATTCCAAGTAATAAAAACCGGTCCATTCGAACGTTCCGGAAATAGGCCCGTGCAAACCATGCAACAACCATGGGGTTCGAGAAACAGCTGTTTTCGTATAAGTATGACGGAACTTTCATTATATATACATCACATATAAACGCGCCGCGTTTAAATTGTACCGCACTAATTATAAATGTAGATAAATTATATAATTATTAAGTGTAAAATAAATTAGATATATATAGTACAAATAAAGACTTTAATAAATTTGTGAGTGTTATAAATAGAACCTTTAATAAATAAATAATAAATAAATTAGAATAAATAAAAACATTACAATACATAGAACAAAAAATACTAAAGTGGTATGGACATGTAAGAACTAGTGGCAGCAGATGGATAAAGAGAATAACCGAATGGAGCCCCATAGGAAGGAGGAAAAGAGGACGAGACCGAAAATCCTAGAGGAACAAAGTAGACGACTCCATGAGTAAGAGCGGTCTAAACGATGGAGAATGGGACAACAGATAGAGATGGAAAGGGTTTAGATTATATATAAATTAAATATCAGTATTTGACTGGTATGGTACCTCTACTTATTTGCCACAAAAAAGTTTTTCTACTATAGTCCACCTGGCTTTTTAACAGATAGAAATCCACTATACAAAGCCATGGTAGAGTTCAATATTCCAACACACTTAGTAAAATTGGTAAAAACAACTCTGTCAACAGCCGAGAGTAATTTTTTTTGCCGTATTGCCAGATTACAGTAAGAGCCTAAGAAGGTATCCATTGAATTCTGACAGGCAACGGTGGAGGAAATCTTTTTTGGACATCTACGTCACGGAACAAGACACCCTGGCATCTTTCGGCTGAGTGGGATACTAGGCCAAAAGACCCCAGGGTAGTGCCGGATTAACCGTGTTCCAGCTAAAACCTTAACCACCGTTTAAGAGAGGTGGTCTTACCACTTAATGAACAACTAAAATAAAAAACTAAAAATATATAAGTAACCATACCTACTACCGTAAATCAGAAAATGTTTCAGACGTTAGGCCATTAACTAATAAATAATATTAACCATAAATTTCAGATCCCTGGCTCAATTTCCTTCTCTGTCTTCCTGCTCCTTTTTCTTCATCACCCCAGAAATCAGACAGTGTACTTCTCTCCATTCTTTCTCTCCTCTGAACATTATGTTTACAACGTTTCTTTCATCCAGCTCGAAACCCATTCGCCTCTCGAAATCTCCCCTCTCATTTGCCCATCTCTGGCAGTTAAAAATGTTTCCTGAACTTACATTCCCACCACGTCCTCAGATCGGGAATAAGCTTCTTCATCCACCTTGCCTTTCCGCTATTATTCGCCCATTCTCTCTGACACTATACTATCGTTCTTTCTCTCTGATTTACATCTATATTTACATCCATCCTTCTCGCATACACCCTCGCTCGCTCATTGCACAACAAAACGATCGATATCACCGCGCCAATGACATATAGAGCCTCATTTGAAACTGTCCTATATGCGCTTGATACCCTGAGGAGCATTCGCCTTTGCAAAGTCCCCATCAGCTTAACGTATTTCTCAGTGTTTAGTACGCTATAATACACGGGGGAGCGTAGGTAACCACCTACTGGAATACTCCATTAATACCTTTCTTTTTGTGCTACCTGGGCCTCCAATGTTTGGCATCAGCCGTAACAACACCTCCAGATTTCAGTTCGCCTTCTCTCTTCTTCTCTTTTTGAAGTGTACTCCGAATCTTAGTCCTTCCGACAACCAGACTTCCAGATACTTAATTGATTTAACCGGTGCAACCTCCACACCTTCCACTATAAAGCGAAGAGAGGGTTTTTCCCGGCTCCCTTTGAGAACTAACACCTCAGTTTTTTGAGGCGCTAGCTGTAGATCGTTCTCTCTGATCCATCTACTAATGCAATGCAGGGCTGTGTTAGCCGCATTAGCCATGTCCGTTTTCTCATTCGCTTTCGCAACCAGTGCGAGATCATCGGCATAAGCTACGAGAGTGCATCCCCTTGGCACCTGTAGCCTCAACACCCTGTTGCCGTACAGGATATTTCACAGGATGGGACCTAGTACTGAACCCTGCGGAAAACCCTGCGACAAACTGCTTCTGGTATCTTTTTCTCTTATGGACCTGTCAGTAAAGTATCTATCGAGTGTAAGGTTAGAGTGAAGAACGGAGCAACAGAATTTTCAAGACAGAAATAGGACTTCGACAGGGAGATAGCCTATTTTGCCTTCTATATAATATTGCCTTAGAGAAAGCTATTAGAGAATCTGAAACAACAATTAGAGGAACCAATATTAATAGGAGTGTACAAATACTAGCGTATGCGTATGATATCGATGTCATAGCCAGAAGACCGGCGGACCTAGTCTAATCGTTTACGGGATTGGAAGCAGCAGCAAAAAGAATCGGACTACACGTTAATACTAGTAAAACTAAGTATATGAAGGTGACAAACAATAATCAAGCAGCAAAATAAAAAGATCTAAGGGTTGAAACATACACTTTTGAAGGAGTAAGAGAGTTCGTATATCTAGGCTCACAAATTAACCAAAGTAATATAGTTACTGCAAAAATTAACAGACGGATTTATCTAGCAAATAGAGCATACTATGGTTCTAAGAAACTTTTAACATTAAACAGTCATAAAAAGAACGAAAATATTGATATACAGAACTCTTATCAATTCTGTAAGACGTCTTAGATTTGGCCACGCCTGTTATCCCACACATCTACGTAAAATTCATGTTGTTATCCCACACATTCACGTATGTCAAAATTGTGGCAAAAAAGGTGATTTAGATCATATTTTTTTCGAATGCATTTTTTGTTTCGAAAAAATCTGAGTGTGGTGTTCTTAACCTAGGAATATGAAATTCCGACTGTTTTCTGTTATATGTTTGTGTTGTATTATATGTTATACGTAAGTTGTATAATGTAGGTTTGTGTCAAATAGTTAACAACTAAAATGCCAAAGCGAACACCCTCTAAAAGCAACAAGGAGAGAAAGGAAGAGAAAGAGGATATCGTGATTAAACTGATGCAAAAATTAATGGACAAAAATGAAGAAATGATGAATGAAATAAAACCAATAATTAAGAACAGATAGAAAGCAATAAACAACTGAAAGAGAAAACAAAAGGAAACAGAAAATTAAAAAACGAAGTGTAACAATCACAAGACAGAATCGAACGACTGAAAACGGAAAAAAATATTCACAAAAGAAAGACAACAATTCAAGGAAATAATAAAAATTTGGACATGGAATGGAAGAAGTACTCATGAGCCGGGAGCTTGAAGAAACTTAGATAAAATAATAAAAAAATATACAATAGATATTCTTGCACTAAAAGAAACGAAACAACTGGAAAATGAAATAATAAAAATAGGAAAGAGCACCGAGTTTAAGGGTGGGGGTGGAGGTAGGGTCAAATCTATTTTAGAGTGTTATTCATGGTGTATGAGCAAGTAAACAAAGTAGTTGTAGATTTTCAAGTAATATTAGATAGAATACGTAACTTCGGGATAAGGGGAAGATTTCAAAATATATAAAGATAAATATTGTATAATAATAATATTAACGTATATGCGCCCACTGAATATGAAGATTTAATAACTAGACTAAAAGACTTAAAAGCACACTAATAATAGAAAATACAAATACACAAATATGATATAAAAATAATCATTGAAGACATGAATGCGAAAGTAGGAAAAGTGAATATATTTATACAAGAATAACAGAAGGTCGAAGTTTTCATGAAGAATCAAACGAAAATAGACTGGAATGGAAAACAACTAATATATAATTTGCTATAGAGAACAAAATGAAAATAGCAAGCACAAGTTTTGATCATAAACACATTCATAAGGTAACATAATAGATGGAAAATTATGAGGGAGATCTATGTCCAGCAGTGGATAAGCGAAGATTGAATGATGGAAGGTAACATGGACTTTCCTCGATGGAAAATTTAAAAATCAGATCATGTTCTAATAGAAAGCAAACATAATAAGGCAATAGTCAATTGCAGGAGTTACAGAGGGTCGGATGCCAACAGTGACCATACAGTATAGTAGCACCTTCAAGTGAAACAGGTAGTAAACCGACTATTGGAAACTAGTAGTTATAAATAAAAGGCTAGATAATCCAGTAAAGCAATAAATAAATAAAAGTGTAATATATAAAAAGACATGTTCCACAGATATTACGATTTATCAAAAACCCAGAAGAATACTTTACCGTAAAAATATTACTTATTATCAATTATGTAAATTGTTTTCAATCAGAAATCTTGGACACACATATTGTTAACATGCGTGTCTAGTTGCCAAATACTTTTGTTGCACGTTAATCTCAACCTTGAAGATTCAGATTTATATAAACATTATTTGGCCTAGTAAATTGGTTGATTTGTCATAGACCGATATTTTATAAATATAGAAAACAGACAAGCAATTGAGGTTCAGTCGTTCAGTCTTAATTAATCATTTAAATAAGTAATGTTATTTATACTTATCCATGTGTATATAATAATCAATAAATACTGTTACGATTAACAATCGAGTGACAGCCGGTGGTATTTGGAGTCACCCTTTAAACCAGAAGTGTCATTGGATGACATTTTTTTATAGACTGTACGCTAGAACATCGAGAGACGAAATGGTTTGTTAAATTAATTAATTTTTTAATGTTAGTTCAGTATTTTATACATTTTTAATAACATTTAAGTTCGTGATACACGTGTTTTAAGAAAACCACAGTACAAATTGGCGTTAGAAGTGGGATGCAAAATGCCGAGAACTAGAGGTCAAAGCAATATACCGACGGATTCTGAAGATGTTCCAGAAGATCCCTGGAAAACCACACTGCATTGCAAAAAAATGTAAGAGAAAACCAAGGTACAATCAGAGAAGAGTAAGGTGGTCTTAAATAAGACATGTTCGGTAAATTGGTAGGGCTCGAGACGAGGATACAAGAAACCAATTCAGAACTTCGTGCGGAAGTGCGTGATTCTACTACACAATTGCGTACAGAGATACAAGAAGCCGCTACTGAGACCACAACGTAACTTTGCACAGAAATACAAGAAGCTGTGAATGAGAGTACCTCGCAACTGCGAACAGAGATGCAGGAATTTCACTGCAAATTAAGAGATGATGTAGCCGAAATAATAAGTGAGACAAATGTTGCAACTATTCCTCAATTCGCACTTCATTCCAGCGCACCAATATTAGATGGCACGACTAGTTGGTAAGTTTATCTGTTTATTCGTCCATTGACGAATGAGAAAATACCATTGCACTTTGCAGATCACCTCCGATGAACAGCAAAAGAACTTTTCCAGCTTGGTGTCTTAATTGGAAAAGCGATATGGTGACAGAAATTAGGTAAATCTCTACAAGACTTTGAAGCCGATATAGCACGGCTTATTAAACTAGCCTATCCTACTACTTTCTGGAATAACTGGCTGTCTAGAGTTTTGTAGATGGACTATACGATATCGAAATGCAGCAGATTATGCAAATGGCTAGAAATCAAGCACTAGGAGACGTCTTGGCTTATGCATTAGAGGACGATTCAACCCAAATCACATCAAAAAGTCATATAAAATTCGTCAGGTTCAGGCCACCAACGATAATAAAAAATTTGGTGAACTTATAATAAGACTTATAGACTATAACATGGAGGATGTTATTGTTGGTCTAGACTTCTTACTTGGATTTAAAAGCAAATGTAGTGAAACAATATGCCGCATCTGTGTTGAAGAAGATGTTTCATTACAAGCCCAATTCGAAACCATAATACCTGTTTGGCACCAAACAGGTATTATGGTTTCGAATTGGGTTGGTTCTGGTTTTTTAAAACCAGAACCAGACCTATCGACTACTGTTCTCAGAATGTTCAAATCAGCTATCCAACAACTACCTAAAGGCAAAGAGAAGTCTAGTTAGAATGCACGGCAACTCGTTCTCTACTCTAATAATGAATCTCAATGATTACGAAAGGAATTTCAATGAGTACTCTCGAGGGTGTCACTAGTACCAGAAATTGTATTGTACAATCACAAAAATCACCGATGACTTCAAAATTAAACAGCACCGCTTCAACTCCTATATCAGAAGTCTAGTAAACATCTCGACAAAAATTAGAAGGACAAGCTTTACAAACTGCTGCAAACTTTTGAAGATGTATTCTCCTTGACATTCAACGATTACGGGTGAATGAATATCGGATAGTAACCCAACATCGAATAAACACTGAAAATGCTGCTCTTATCAAACAAGCTCCTAGAAGAAGCTCCCGTTGGCAAAACGAGAAGAAGTCGGGACAATGTTAAACGAAATGCAAGAACAAGGTGTAATAGAACCATCACAAAGTCCGTGGAGTTTCCCAGTTGTAGAAAAAGAAAAATGGCTTTACCAGATTCTGTGTGGATTACAGAAAATTAAATGATGTTACGTCAAGGATAGTTATCCATTGCCATATATTTATGACACCTTGGATGATGTGACTGGAGCGAAATGGTTTTCAACATTAGATTTGAAAAGTGGATATTGGCAAGTGAAAATGGATCCAGCAGACAAAGCCAAGATAGCCTTTTTGACTAGCCAAGGTCTAGGGCAATTTATTGTCCTACCTTTTGGAGTTTGTAATGCCCCAGCCACCTTTGAACGTTTGATGGAGACAGTGTTGAGGAGATTACATTGGAAGACTTATCTCATCTACTTAGACAACCTAATCGTTTATAAGTACACTTTTGACTAATATACCACAACCTTACCTGTGTTTTCAAACAATTGAGAAGTGCAAATCTGAAATTAAATCTCAAGAAATGTCCGTTATTCCAAAAGCGAGTGGCTTTCCTTGGACATGTGATTCGATCATCGATCCTGAGAAAATAAAAACCGTTTGGAGCTGGCCAGTTCCTGTAGACAAGCATTAATTGAGATTCTTTTTGGGCTTGTGTTCATACTGTCGCTTTGTAAGAGGATTTGCTGACATTACAAAACCTTTACATAAGCTAACGGAAGCAGACCCTCAGTTTAACTAGAATAAACAGTACCAAAAAGCTTTTGATAGATTGAAAGACTCACTCACCACTGCACTAATACTGCACATTCCAAAGCAAGTTTCGTAGTTGACACTGTGATGCTAGCAATGTGGTTCTTGGTGGTGTAAAGAAATTATTGTGTAACACGAAGAGAATTACTTGCTATGGTGAAAACATCGGAACAATTCCATAAGTTTTTATATGGACGACAGTTCCTTATTCGAACAGATCACGTCTCTCTTCAATGGATCCTCCAATTCAAAAATCCCGAAAAATAGGTTGCTCGATTGCTGAAACAACCGCAGATGTATGATTTTAATATTGAACATCGAAAAGGTACTCAACATCATAATACCGCTACATTGAGTATACGACCTTGTCCAGAAGACGACAGCCACTATAGCAAAGTTGAAGTAAAAAAATCCCTAGTTATAGCCAAGTGTATAAGGAGACAGATTGGTCCAGGAGACTATTAGAGTTGCACAATCCTTCGTACTGAACAACTTGCAGATGGTCATATTGCACCAATCCTTACCACGATAGAAAATGGTACGGGTCAACCAACCTGGAGAAAGATTTCTGAAAAGAGTGTAATACTGAAAAGTTATTGAGCACAATGGGATTCCTTGGAATTAGTGGGTGGTGTTTTACACAGAAAATGGGAAGTCCTGATGGAAGCCAGCAGAAATTTTAACTTTTCCTACCAAAAATTCGAGTTGGTGAAGTACTTTTGGAATGACACAATGGTGTATATGGAGGCCATTTGGGAATAAAAAAAACTCTAGCAAAAGTTCGAACTTGATTCTACTGGATGAGATGTCGCTCAGATATTGAGAGGTGGTGCCGTGAATCTACAGAATATGCGGCTAGTAAATGTCCTAGAACGAGAAGCGAAGGCCTGATTAGGCAATATTTGGTCGGAGTTTCTTTTGAAAGGGTCACTGTGGAAATCGCTGAACCGTTCCCCGTACAGTATGCGGTAACCGGTACATTTTAATGGCCATGGATTATTTCAGTAAATAGCCAGACACATATTCTTTTCCTGATCAAGAGTCCTTGACAGTCGCTAAAGTACTAGTTAATAATTTGTTCTGTCGTTTTGGAATTTAAAGAAAAATACACTCCGACTAACGTCGAAATTTTACATCTAATCTGTTCGAGAAAATGTGTCAAATGCTGAGAGTTGTGAAGACCAGAACCACACTTTGCGACCTCAGTCGGATGGAATGGTAGAGAGATTCAACCAAACTTTACTTAAACATCTTCAAATTGTAGTCAATGAACATCAAGATAACTGGGACAACTATATCCAGCTCTTTTTTCTTGCATATCGAAGTTCCATCCATGAGTCAACAAGCGAAACAGCAGCGAAAGTTTTATTTGGAAAACAGTTACGACTTCCTGCTAATTTATTATCTGTATCTCCTGAACTCCGTAAAGAATATAATGACAACTATACCCAAAACTTATTTGAAATTGACGATGTTAATGTGAACGTTCGAGAAAATTTAAGAATGGAGAGCGATAGGATGAAAACTAGATATGACAGATGAGCTAACTCTACAAGGTTCAAGGAAGGAAATTTGGTGTGGTTATATAATCCAGTACGTTATAAGGAACAATATCCAAAGCTAGAGAAGTCATGGAAAGGTCCGTATTCCCTTGAAGCCCGAATCAATGATGTCTACCGAATCTAATTACCAAGAACAAAAATGAAGATCGTACATCTGCATCGGTTGGCCCCGTATTCAGGAGATGGTGGACTGGCAGGGTCGCCAGTCTAAAGGAGGGAGCAATGTTACGATTAACAATCGAGTGACAGCTGTTGATATTTGAAATCACCTTTAAACCAGAAGTGTCATGAGGTGACATTTTTTTATAGAATGTACGCGAGGAGAGTTAAGGGTCGAGATGGTTTGTCAAATTAATTAATTTTTCAATGACAGTTAGATCAGGATTTTTATATATTTTAAAATTAAATTTGAGTTCGCCATCCACGTGTTTTAAGCAAACCACGGTACAATAAAATACATCACAAGTGTAATACATCCTCCAACAAGTAAAGATATAGTCGCACAGAGAACTATTGCTAATCTATTTATACAT
Source organism: Diabrotica undecimpunctata (assembly GCF_040954645.1). Taxonomy (NCBI): domain Eukaryota; kingdom Metazoa; phylum Arthropoda; class Insecta; order Coleoptera; family Chrysomelidae; genus Diabrotica; species Diabrotica undecimpunctata. The sequence continues at coordinate 63,930,620 of NC_092808.1, forward strand.
TGTTATATTGGCGATACAAGATGAATCCCACAGGACTTTTCATTCTTTTAATATAAAAGAAGAAGGGCAGATCATACAGACATCCATATCAGAAGCAGCGGAAAAGTGTATAAGAAGAGTGCATATAAAAGACGTCAAAACTGGTTCTATGAAGAATGTAGGAATGCTTTGGAAAGAAAAACTGGGCAAAAGTACAAATAGATAGTGGAAATACCTAAAATACGAGAAAAACTATGTGGCTAGAAGAAGAGAAGTTAAAATAATTTGCAAAAAGAAGAAAAGAGAACAAGAAATCAACCGAAAAACATATAAAAACCCTGCATAAACAGAGGTAAAAATTTTCTACCGAGAACTTAAGAAATCCGGAGAAACTAAAAAGATAATACAAAGTATTACAGAAACAATAAACGTTTACGTCTAGGAGAAACTACAGAAAAATTAAACAGATAGGCGGAATATTTCGAAGATCGGTTAAATACAGACCAACACGAGGCACTAGGGGGAAATAAGAATTATGAAGAAGAAAAGCAAATAGAGACTTAAAAAATATCAAAGGAGCAGGATAAAGTGATATCCCAGCTGAGATTTTTAGGAAAGGCGACGAAAGACTAAAATAAAAGAACAAAAAATATTTTGCTTTTGCTAAAATGCCAAAGCAATGGAATAGCGCTCTTATTTGTCCGATCTATAAAGTAGAAAAAGATCAGAGAAATAGTGAAAAAAAGACAACGATGCTCAAAAAAGAAACGGTTGGAACTAGTAAAGCAAGACTTGTCAGAAATATGCGTGAGAGATTGGAAATAAAAAGCAAAGGACCGGAAAAAGTGGAGGAAAATAACCTTTTTTAGAAGAGGAATAAGTTTTTGGAAGCCATACAAGACATATAGCGCTGTTGTATATAATCACCATCATTCTCTTTGCCTTTATCCCTATACGGGGTCGGCTTTCCTAATGATATTTCTCCATAAGTTGTAACGAATATATATTTGCTTACCTTAGGGTAATATTATGGGGGTAGAAAATTGGGGACAGAACCTATGAGGGCGAAGATAGGGCAAGCAAAATAAATCGAAACGTATGCGAACGGCACTCAGGGGGTTGTTGGAGAGCTGGGGTCGTGGATAAGTAAATAACAAGGGGGTCGGATTGGGGTAACTACCAAAATATAAAATAAAGGGGTTACTTACGTAAATCTCCTGGACAACTGAACAATTAAGACAACAAGAAAGGGCTTCTAGCTATTCTAAGGAAAGGACGCCGCTTCGAAGAATCCTAAACTTGCTGGATTTAGGAAAAATATCCCTAAAATAAAAAATACATAAAGGGGTTAGGAGATTTCTAAAATAAATACAAACAAATGGATCAGAGAAACAAATCAAACGTTTATTTTTGTCTCTTACAAACAGTTATCAAAATACAGATTGTACAAGAAAATATACTATATAAATAGTTGCAAAATACAGAATAAAAAACTTACATGTGCCCGTTTACAAACTCCAGGAGTTGGAGATACTACAAAAACTTACAAATGTTATCGCACAGAGATTAACCTTTTTTTAAAACAAACAAAACAAATAAATATCGAATAAAATAAAGCTAGCTGTCATATGTTAACATTAAATTAAAAAAAAAATTAAAATGACAGCTAAGTTAAACCATAAAATTTACAATTTATTAATTATTACAAATCCTCTTAAATTTTAATGAAAGCAATTGTTTTAGCAAAAAAATGTCTGTCTTTACTTTAAAATTATTATGTTAAATGTTACCTTGATTCACTAAGTTTGACACTTAACTTTGGAAAACTTGCTATCTCTGAGATTGGAGCTGCAAGGACAAAACTCTCAACTTGAACAAAAGGAAACCATTTCCATACGCAGGGACGAAGATCTGACGCAGATGGGGCTGGATCAAGCAGGCAAACAACAACAAATCTGGTGGGACATCTTATACAATCATTTTCCAAAATTTCTTCAGTTCCGGTGTACTGCACAAATCTTATGGTGATTACTCTGTTCTAAACTGCCATTATGCAAAGAGTATTATCACCTTAACCGGTCTTAAAGCATTACACAAAAAAAAATGAATCGACTCCCGATTCAAAATTGCCCAAACATCTCTTCTGTCTCAGATCTCTTGCTTGACTCCTTAATGCCTTACATTTTACAAAATTCAACGCCAAATAAATTTCCCTTCACGTCTTCAGCCAGTTTGTCTACCAACTTAAAACAAACATAATACCCTCGACACTCGTTTGTCGACAACCTTGAAATATTCCCAGTTTTACTACGTCTTAGAAAAACCGTATACCTGATTTGCAATATTATATTAGGGGACTCGAATGTAAACAAATCGTTTTCAACGAAAAAAACCACTCTTTTAAATTCGTCGAAATAACACATAACACATATTATATTGATTTTAGTTTTAACCGGAATAATCTTCTACCTGAGAATGTAACAGAGACACACACATCTATATTTTGAAAAACTGAATACAAAACTTAAAACAGAATTTTTACAATTATATAGATATTAAATATTAACAAATTTAAAAAGCACAAAGTTTATATCTTGGGTCATATCAACATCAATCCCCTTTACCAACATGTCCTGCCTAAGCGTCTCTCTCCAGGTCTCTTTTGGTATTCCTCTCCTACGCCTTACAGGAATTCGCAGGTCAGCAAATTTTCATATTGGGTGCTTAATGTCTCGGCGTTGAACATAACGAAATAATCTTAACATACGCTCTCTCATCTTGGCAACAATTGGTGCTACTCCTAAGGTTCGCCCAATATACTCATTTTTAATTTTATCATTTTTTGTTACTCCACTCACTCATTTAAACATTCTCATTTCCACCACATGCATTTTTTATTCCTTTCACTTGATCCATCCAACACTAATTCTACTGCATGCATATCTATCTATTTTCCCATTACTTTGTAATCCTAGGTACTTAAAGCTAATAATTTTCACAATCCTAGGTACTTAAAACTATTACTTTTCACAATCATTTCACCATTCAAAGATATCATTTTATTTGTACTAACTCCATCTTTAAATAAAGATTCCAAATCTTCTGTTTGTGTCCTACTAAGTCTTAAACCTTTTTCCTCAAGAGCATGTCTCTACCGTTCCAGTTTTCGTTTTAAGTCGCTTTCACTATTGTCTACAAAACTACGTCATCACCATACAAGCACCACAGAATGTTTTTACTGTATGCAAGCCTGTATTTTCGCTGTTATTTGATCCAGAACTAACGAGAATAAATAAGGACTAAGCACCGAACCTTGGTGCAATCCTACTTTCACATGGAATTTATTAGTCTCTCCAACACCTGTCCTAACAGTAGTTGTTACTCGTGCATACATGTCTCTCACAATCTTGACATTGTCACCGAGGACTCTTTTCTTATTAAGTGCCCACCAGAGAATCTTTCAAAGACCTCTTATCATATGCTTTCTCAAGATCAATGAATACCATATGAGCGTTTGTTTCTGTATTTTTTTATTGACTGCCTTATAATAAAAATTGCATCTTGTGTTGATGTGCCTTGCATAAAGCCAAACTGATAATCGGATATTTTAGTTTCTTCACGTATGCGTCTATCAATTACTCTTTGCCATATTTTCATGGTGTGACTAAGTAATTGTATGGCCCTGTAGTTTGAACATTGTTTTACATCTGCCCTGTTGTTATAAACAGGTAATAATATACTGCTTCTTCATTCATCTGGTATTTGTCCAACTTCCATAATTCTATTAAATAGACCTGCTAACCATTTTGTCGCTCTTATTCTGTCTTTCCTAATTCTTTCCATACTTTCCGAGGCATACTATCTGGTCCAACTGATTTTATTTTATTTTGGTCACGATTGCTGTTACTCTCTCAGTTAACTTAACTGGTTGTACTTAAATACATCATGTAAGTACAACCATCCACCACTACAACCAAAGTGCAGTATTACTACAAACCCGCTGGAATTTTTCTGTATAGACATTTCTGTTCAGGATCCCTACAGTAAGGGCTACCCTGTAAGCCAATGTATTGTGCCCCTATCCCGCCGCTAGGAGGCACGTACTTTTTTCGGGATACTATTATATATATATATATATATATATATATATATATATATATATATAAATATACATATATATATATATATATATATATATAAATATACACATATATATATATCTATATATATATATATATATATATATATATATATATATATATATATATATATATATATATATATATATATATAACTGTTTTGGATGGGTTGGAGTCAATAATAGGGCTATTGGTTAACTATTTTTTTATTCTCGAGCTTTCAATTGTGTTTACAATTATTATCAAGAGCTAAAAAAGACAAAATACTTACAAGGTTGAACTAAAAAGAAAAAACAATTTTTGTTAACTTACCAAATAAAAATTAGTTTGGTAAGTAAAAATCACTGCTTACATGTTCAAAATATTTAATATAAAAATGTTTTGATCTAACAAATGTTTCTCCGAAAATTTCTATAATTTTGAAAACATTTTTTTTTAATATAAAAATAATTAAATTTATAAATAAGTTCAAATAGCAACCAATTACAAATAGCCTCAATGTCATAAATGCCAACATAAAATTTTTATTTTTGACAATTATATTGCCAAAAGTAAAACTTCGTTTAAACATTCTTTTTTGTTTAGTAACAAAAAGAAGAAGATTTATTCACCCTTGACAGATGTCTGAAAGAATGTGACAGATATATGGAGAATTAAATATGACATTTTACAAGTTTTATATATAAATCATAAAGAAAGAATATAATTATAAATTTTACTTAAATTTTGAATTTCAGATCTTTTGTTTAAACTCTTATCATTTTTGCTAATACAAACCATTTCCAAAAAAGTCCTTTTAAATTTATTACTTTCACTACATAAAATTTTAATGTTATCAAAATCCATAATATGGTCTTTATCGATTACATGTTCTGCCAAAGCACAAGATGGTTTTTTAATTCTGCAATCACTTTTGTGAGAAATAATGCGATTTGAAAGATTTCTTCCGGTCTCACCAACATATTCAGCCTCACACTGAGTACAACTAATGCTGTATACTAAATTCGTTTTTTCAAATTTGTCTATAGGATATTTATATATATATTTATTTATATATATATATATATAAATATATAAATATAGATATTTATATATATATATATATATATATATATATAAATATCCTATAGACAAATTTGAAAAAACGAATTTAGTATACAGCATTAGTTGTACTCAGTGTGAGGCTGAATATGTTGGTGAGACCGGAAGAAATCTTTCAAATCGCATTATTTCTCACAAAAGTGATTGCAGAATTAAAAAACCATCTTGTGCTTTGGCAGAACATGTAATCGATAAAGACCATATTATGGATTTTGATAACATTAAAATTTTATGTAGTGAAAGTAATAAATTTAAAAGGACTTTTTTGGAAATGGTTTGTATTAGCAAAAATGATAAGAGTTTAAACAAAAGATCTGAAATTCAAAATTTAAGTAAAATTTATAATTATATTCTTTCTTTATGATTGATATATAAAACTTGTAAAATGTCATATTTAATTCTCCATATATTTGTCACATTCTTTCAGACATCTGTCAAGGGTGAATAAATCTTCTTCTTTTTGTTACTAAACAAAAAAGAATGTTTAAACGAAGTTTTACTTTTGGCAATATAATTGTCAAAAATAAAAATTTTATGTTGGCATTTATGACATTGAGGCTATTTGTAATTGGTTGCTATTTGAACTTATTTATAAATTCAATTATTTTTATATTAAAAAAAATGTTTTCAAAATTATAGAAATTTTCGGAGAAACATTTGTTAGATCAAAACATTTTTATATTAAATATTTTGAACATGTAAGCAGTGATTTTTACTTACCAAACTAATTTTTATTTGGTAAGTTAACAAAAATTGTTTTTTCTTTTTAGTTCAACCTTGTAAGTATTTTGTCTTTTTTAGCTCTTGATAATAATTGTAAACACAATTGAAAGCTCGAGAATAAAAAAATAGTTAACCAATAGCCCTATTATTGACTCCAACCCATCCAAAACAGTTATATATTTGTTCCAAACGAGTCACAAGTACTTCTTTTTTCTTATATATATATATATATATATATATATATATATATATATATATATATATATATATATATATATATATATATATATATATATATATATATATATATATATTCCTAGCTTTTTAATTGCTTTAAACATTTCTCTTCTATTTACAGAGTTCTAGGCTGTTTTGTAGTCTAAAAATATGTCATGAGTATCAATGTCATATTCCAGCGTTTTTTCTAAAATTTGTTTCAGGGTTGCAATCTGATAAATTGTCGATTTATCACCTCTGAAGCCAGCCTAGTATTTTCCTACTATCCGTTTTGAATATGGTGCTATACGTTGACATAGTACTGTGAAAAATATTGCTGCATTCAGAAACGTAATTTCCTTGTGGTTAAAGCAGGCAAAGATATCTTTTTTTTATGTACGATGAAAAGTATTCAAATATTCCAATCATTGGGGAGGGATTTCTGTGTACATATTTCTTTTATAAGCTGCTGTAATTCCATTGTGGTACCATGACCACTTTCTTTATATCGTTCAGCTGGGAGATTATGTATTCCGGGTGATTTGTTTCTTGCTAGTTTTTTAACTGCATCTTTAACTTCAAGAATCGTTGGTGGTTTTTGTCCCCTCTGGTCTATCTTCCAGGATTTCTTCTTCTTCCTCTATATAAAGTGCCTGGCTATAGTATTCCACCCATTTATTCAATACATCTTTTCTTGTTATTATTAGGTCGCCATTTTGATTTCTGCATTGTCTTGTAATTGCCTTGAATATTTTTTTGTTGATGTTAAAATTATTGTTTCTGGTCTGGATTCTTTCTCTCTGTTAAAGTTTTCTATAAGTATGTTTAAGTTCCTTTTTTTAAGTGGTTTAGTTTTTTTCTTTTGTGTATTCTCTTTTCTTTTTTTCTCTTTGTCTGGTAATTCTCTACAGTTAATGATTTTTACGGGCACAAATTTTTGTTCCTATTACATCTTTCGCTGCTGCTTCAATGACTTCCTTTATTCTGGTCCAGTAGGAGTCTATATTTGTCTGGTTTTCTTCATTTACATTTTGATTCTTTAGCCTGTTGGAGATGTTTTTTGAGTTCGTTCTGAAATTGTTGCCTCTCTCAGCTTTTGCACATTCAATTTTTTTTTATCCATTTTATTTTCTTTACTGGTGTTAGAAATTCTAGCCGTCAATGTTGAGATCACTAGGCAATAATCTGATTATGCGCCTCTATAACTTCTGCGGTTTATTACGTCTGTTCCATGCCTTGAATCTATTAAGATGTGTTCAATCTGACTCGTTGTTCTTCCATCAGGAGAGGTCCAGGTTACCTTATGTATGTTCCTGTGTTCAAAATAGGTACATATATGTATATCGCCCAAAAGTACGAGTATAATGTCTGAGTCCGAAGATTCTACGGCATCGCGTATTTCTCCAGAAATTTTGTGTACTGCAAAGACTGTAACCGAAGGATTGTTGCTTACCAAATCCACTGCTGTAATTTGGGCTTCTAACTTTTACAATTTTGTGCCTAGCCGTAAAAGTGTTTCTCTTTTATGTCTAGGCGTAAAAGTAAAATTTTTATATTGTTAATCACGTCACAAAAATTAATAATTGTATGACGTTTGGAAAAAAACATGTTTATTAGTTATTATTGAAGATGATATGACTACTTTTTAACGTTCTTTCGTAAATACTTTTGTGTTTGTTTTCAATCTTATTTAGATTTTAATATTTTAATATTTACTTTTCAGGTATATCGGAATTCAGTAAACTGCTTCACCACAAAGAAGACGAAAAATTCCGACCAGTACATATTTCAGATACTAAAGGAACAGTTGCTTTCGTATTACCAACACAAGGAACAACGGATTTTCCAAAACTAGTTTGCATTTCCCACGATAATATTCGATTACAGTGTTTAATTTTCTATGAAATATTTCAAGACCTCACAAACGTTCTATCCTTTTTTCCTCTTTCTTGGTATTTTCACATTGTAACAATTTGTGTGTGCTTAGAATTTGTAGTAACCCTGATTATTCCACGGCCATTCAACGAAAGGAATGGCTGTAAAATCATTCAAGATTTTAATATTGAATGCCTTATTATTGGCACTGATTATGCTATACGGCTTTTTCATAGTTCAGCTTCTAAGGTAATTAAAAATTAAAATTTAGTTAGAATATAGTATTATGAATTGTCGCAAACTGTTATTTCATGCGTTACTTACATAACCAGCACGTTATTCTGTGTGTGTGTGTGTGTGTGTGTGTGTGTGTGTGTGTGTGTGTGTGTGTGTGTGTGTGTGTGTGTGTGTGTGTGTGTGTGTGTGTGTGTGTGTGTGTGTGTGTGTGTGTGTGTGTGTGTGTGTGTGTGTGTGTGTGTGTGTGTGTGTGTGTGTGTGTGTGTGTGTGTGTGTGTGTGTGTGTGTGTGTGTGTGTGTGTGTGTGTGTGTGTGTGTGTGTGTGTGTGTGTGTGTGTGTGTGTGCGTGCGTGTGCGTGCGTGTGCATGCGTGTGCGTGCGTGTGCGTGCGTGTGTGTGTGCGCGCGCGCGTGTGTTATTTACAATATGCCCCATCAAAAAAGCACCGGAAGAACGTACTGTCATTCAGCAGTTTAATGTAATTTTTGTTATACCTAGCTAATAAAATCCACTTTTCCGTATATTCCAAAACCATAGAATCTAATAATTTTATCATCAATATAAAAATAATAAGTAGTAGTACTATTTAAGAGTTTACCGACAAAAGTAAGTGGAATATTAGACAATCCAATTGAATTTTATATACATCCTTACCTAAAATTTTTCTAAATATCGTTAACACGATATCTGAAAAATGCGGTTGTTTGCGGTTGGAAAAAACACTAAGAAAAATCTAATATTAATAGCCAACAAGTGTTGGAAAAACCTTTTGTCTATTCTAAACAAACTGTTTCTCGCATCATCGACTATATGAATAGTTTTTTCGAAAAAATGAACACACAAGATGGATTTGGATAACCCCTGACAGACAAACAAAACATAAAATAAACTTCATTATTTTTAACAACAAATAAGTAACAACCAACTTATACTAACGAAAATCAACAGAAACTAACCCTAAACACGAAAAATATGACATTTACGAAGAGAAATGTTAAAACAGCACTACAGAAAATCTAAAGACCTAAAACAGCTGAACAAAAGGATATCTAAATAAATTAGAAAATATATAAATAATAATTTATATATTTAATATAAAAAGTATAAGACAAGCTACATAAGAGAATAAAAACATCAAGGTGTTGCAGAGAAAGCTGTCAAACAGAAAGAGAGATTTTTTAACAAAAAGACAATCAAGTTTTCCGAACAACAAATAGAGCAAAACTACTGAAAATGACAAAAAACTTTTATATTGAACTATATACAACTAGTCAACAAAAATACAGTCGACAGCATTAGCGAAAACAAATAATCAACCAAGTATCGGAACTTGTGCTGGATACAACTCAATAAAAAATCAAAAACTCGTTAAGCAAAATAAAAACATAACCAAGCCCCGAGCGAAGACGGCGTAGTGATAGAGGCCGCAAAACTTGGTGGAAAAACACTATTCAAATAGGTTAAAGGCTTATTTAATATATTTTTTAAAAATGGAATAATCCTATCTCAGAAAAATAACGCCGTATCAATACTTCTTCATAAAAAAGGTGATCACCGAGCTTAAGAACCACAGACTTGTAAGTGTTCTTTGTCACGTCTGTAAGATATTTACCAAAATCATTTATTCAGGAAAAGTTACGGAACCAGTGATCATCTTCAAGCAAATAAAGTTCTGCTAATTACATTACAGGATAATATACATATAATGTGCTGTATTCAGCTATAGAATATTCCAGTATTATTTCGTTTTTGTTTCTATGGCGGTGTCGTATCAATCCAGTTTTCGGGACAGCCGTGTTTGCCAAAATAACTACCATAACAACATTCAGGATAGACTCCTTTATTTATTTCTGATATCGTTATGTCTTATTAATCTAAAAACATTTTGGATTTATCGCTGATGGGGTTCTTTTGATGCAAATGATTGGAGTTTTGACATTTACTGGACATATCTGGGTAAGATAATTTGCATCAAAAGAACCCCATCACCGATAAATCCAAAATTAATAAAAATAAAGTTCTGATAGAAAAGTGTGGAATATAATATAAGAAACCCTTAACATATAAAGTAAAATAGAAATGTATCACTTTCATAAATATATCTATTTCATATGTAATACATTTTACAACACTCTACGCTCTCCTTTTTTATTTATGAATTTTCTGCATCGCACCTAATTTCTACTGATATATTAGTGTCCTGTATTAACCACTTGTCGCTAACCAAATCTGAAGCTGAAGTATCTATGAAACATATAAAACATATGTTTATGTTTAGCTAATTTTCATATGCTTGACTTGGTATATTTTTTCAGTGTGAGTTATGTTATATTCGGATCCAGTGCTTTTTCCGATCGCGGATAGCGCTTTTTAACGTTCATCAGATCATCCATTGCCGTATATTCCTTTAGGACCCTTACTAGAGTGATACCAGTGTTAGCATTCCCAAACTAGCTAACTAGAGTCTAAATTAGAGCATCTAAGAGCTCCCATAGTTGCCTAAATATCTGCGCATATACTGCCACTTAAGTTGAAAAGCCGTCATGTTAATTGTTTATGCACAATGGAAGATAACATAAACCTCCGTCTGGAATAGAAAGGTACATTCTCCTTGTGAAATTAAAATGCTTACATTTCTACCCTATTGAAAATTCCTGCACCCGATCTTACTAGTTTCCCAAGTGTACCTGTGCAACCTGTGTTATGCATTCCCTCTGTCCGACCACTTTCGTGGGCGAATGCCTATATGTAAAGGCACTTTAGATATCTTGACTTACGGAATCTCTAATTTCATATCTTATGACCAAATCTAACCATTGTGCTACTTAGGTTTTTTGACAATCTATAATAGCTCATTCTCCCCTTAATAACGAGGCTGAGTGGAAGGGTTATTAAGCACCCACTCATATTGAACCTAACTCGACCCCCTAATAACGATGTGCAGAGGAGGGATGTCTAGTAAGGTCCACATAGCTTCTATCAATGTGCCATTTCGCAGACTTTAGAGTCACTGTAAATCCAAGGCAGATGTCTCCATCTTGCTTAATAAGTAGTTTTTTGATACACCTTTGGTCATCATCACGCTGATGCATATATTATTGTTGTCCTCCATAGCTATCACCACATCCCTAATCCATTTCTTAGTGTGCTCGTTAGCACAGTTCACCCTCAGAGTTCCTAAGCTAAATTCTGTGGTATTGGGTGGGTTCTGATTTCCAACAGGAGTTTCATCTACTGTGTTTATCAGTTTTTTGATAATAAAATCTGTTTAGGCCTTATCTAATTGAGCGCCAGAATGGCATATGTGTCTTTCCACCAATATTTTTGTAATGTCGATATATGGGCTAGTCTTCTCGTTAGAGCTTCTAGGTTTTTTACCGACTCTATTGTGAAAGTCATAAGATTTTCTCAAGTCCTCTTTTTAACCTCCCTGAATACTTTGTTATCGTCGCTATAAAACCTGGTGAACTCGTTAACGCTCCTGACTTCTCAGCGAATCTGTTAGGAAAGGATATTAGTATTCTCTAGACGTATCTTTTCTTTTTACCTCCAGGTTTTACCAGTTCTGATTTGGTGAATTTTATTTAGTCCACATCTCAGCAGCTATTTTTTCGCGACACCAAATCTTTTTTTGATCTCCAAAAATGCGTTTGGTTTTGAGGTCTCAAGACTTTCTGTCATAATTCTACAATGTTGCAAATATTAGACATAAAAAGGTTTCAGGAATAATATTGCTAAGAGCAGAAGAGCTAAATTCAGGAGATTTTAGGATGAATGGCAACTAACACAGTCATGCTTTCTTCTTCTTCTTTTTTAGTTTTTTTTACATTATTAGTTTGTTCTTTTTGTCCTCCATGACATTCTTTTCTTTCAGTCACCTTCTCTGAGGTTCCTATTTTTTTCATAACATTTCCTATGTACATTTTTCATCTTATAGCAGGTCTTCCCTTGACCACTTGTGTTATGACATTCTTGGTACATGCCCGTACCACTGAGGGCTTTGTTTTTCTTCCTTTTTTAATTGAGGATTTTACTTCCATACTGTTCCATATTTCCTCTGTTCTTATTTTATCCTCTCTGATGATTTGTAGGCATCTTCTCATAAAGTCAAATTCCACTGTTCTTATTTTATTTCATATTATTGTTGTGATTGACCATACTTCCGCTAAATATAGGATAATATTCAGCACTATACTCTAAACTATCTTAACTATCCTAAAACTATTTGAATACATTTTTATTAGGTTGCTACTGTCTGTCTATGCGGGTGTCATTTTATATTTTAATTATTTTTTTATTTTAATCCAATTTTTAATAAAAGCTATTTACCATTACGATAAGCCAGGAAGTTCAAATTTTAATAAGAGCTCAGGACATAATCTTTGTAGCCGTTACTGTCCACTGTTGAATGTAGGCCTTCTACAAGCTCCTTCATGTCTCTCAATTCTGGGTTGTTATTATCCATTCTTTTACGTCGTCGCTTCAACACGTTGGTGGTCGACCTCTGCGTTGTTTGTCTGCTCGTGGTCAATGTTCTAATATTCTTCTGGTCAATTTGTCGTGCGATGTTTTAGACACACCTGTCCATCTCGATTCCATTGTCTAGGGTAGTCTTTTATTATGTCTCCGACCCGTATGTTAGTACCGGTAAAACGCATTTTTTATATTTTTTTCTCTCTTCAGATATAAGGGGTATAATACTCTTAAATATCTCTCGTAATTTTCCAAAAGCAACCCAACCCCAGCCTATTCTATGCTGTATCTCATGCGTTTAATTGTTCTTTTTAATTTGTATTTCGTGCCCAAGGTATTTGTACACATGAGTTTCTTTTATGTCGATTTCGCCTATTCTGATGTTTTGTGTGGGCACTAGATTTGTCATTATTACGGTTTTGCTTGCATTTATTCAGAGACCAACTTCCAATGAGGCCTTTAATATTTAGTTAAGCATCTGTTTTGCATCAGCGATGTTGTCTGTAATAAGAATGATGTCATCTGAGAACCAAAGTTGAGTTAACCTTTCGCCTTTGATATCGATGCCTCTGTTCTCCTAAGACAGTGATTTTATTTATGAAATAGAAACTATATATAAAAAAGTCATTTTTAAAATAAACGTAGAGATAAAACATAAATCAAATATAATAATTCCAAAAAATGTAGACATGGTTTTGTACAATATATAAATAAGTCAAATTGGGATTTAGATACATAGATATGTTCATTAGATGCCATTAATATTGGGTAACTGGTGGTAAAGTAAAAGGAAGAATTATATTTTAATAAAAATAATATGATAAACACAAAAGATTGTTTGGTTTATTGCTAGAAACAACTAATGATAAAAACATGAGTATGGTGATTTATTATAAGGACATTGAGTTATTTTTAGGTAATATATAAATACATGATTATGTGTTGTGCTATATTTCGTTTTGCCAATTTATTTATTTTTTAGTTCTTTCATTTTTATTGTTCGTTTATTTCCTCTTAACAATTGGTACAATTTTCAGGATTTTAATTTGAATTGCTTAAAATCAGTTTTGATTGGCCTCAACAATACATTAAAGCACGATATGTTTTCACTAAAGCAATCCATGCCAAAGGTAATGTTTCTATCCAGCTATTTCCTCGTAGAAACTGGTTGCATAGCTGCAACAAAGTCAAAAGATTACAATTCGATTATTTTAGAAAGACCAATGACTGTTGGATCGATAACATTAAACTGCAAAGTTAAGATAGTTGATGTTAAGACTAAAGAAATATGTCCTCCAAGAAAGTACGGAGAAATATATTATAGAGGCGATGGACTTATGCTCGGGTATGTACATAAATATTCAAAATCCCATCAAACATACAAATACTACTACCATCTCCATTTTCGAGCAAGGATCTTTTATTATTTCAAACAAACAGAATTCACAGTTTCCATGATGAAATTTGTCAAATTTATATTTTTCTTGTTTTTGATACACACTCAACAATATAATCTGCATAAAGTACTTTCTCAAACTTTCCTGATTTGAAAAGACAATAGCTTAATACGATTAATAGGTGTTTTATGATCTTCATCGTTAAAAAACAATCCCAAATGGATTTTTCCTTGAATTTTGAAACAAACACTTTCTTTTTAGACAAAATTTATTCTACCTAATATTTTAAATATCAAAATTCACAATACGTAAAAAATAAGTCCATTTCACTTCCAACACAAATAAAATCCTGTATGAATATAATTCCATTCTCTATTTTTGTACACGTAGAAATAACAATATTTGTCATTCTTTCTTTTCTATGTCATCTAAACCTTGTGCATATTTGTGAATCATAACAATATATATATATATATATATATATATATATATATATACATATTATATATATATATATATATTATATATATATATATATATATATATATATATATATATATATATATATATATATATATATATATATATATATATATATATATATATATATATATATATATATATATTTAAACCTAGAGCTAAGATTAATACTATTATAAAAATTAATACTAAACTCACCACTCACCAGTCTTCCGGGTTGAACCCCCAGACACTACTACACTCACTTGTCACTTCACTAGTAAGTGTAGTAGTGTCTGGGGCTCGGAAGACTAAGACCTCGGAAGCCCTGAAGAAGGCATCAGCGAGGATGTCGAAAGCTCGGCCCAATGGAGATCGACGCGGTTCAACCCGGAAGACTTGTGAGTTTAATATTAATTTTTATAATAGTATTAATCTTATCTCTGGGTTTAATTGTACTAACCGCGGAAATCACTCCGAACATATATATATATATATATATATATATATATATATATATATATATACAAACAACTATTTGGGTATGCAGGGGAAGATAGGACAAAGAAATACTCTTTTTAGTCTACCAAGGTCTCGCAAATCTTTATTTGCATCATCAGGGTGCTACAATAAACAAAATTAGTACAAATTACAAAATATAAATTATTTTGTATCTTACACAAATTGAGGTTAGTTGTCATGGTGTTTATACAATGAAATGGACAACTCATCTGACTCCTACAAATGATGGCGAAAACTATCCAAAAGATTTTGTTTCAAAACGTTCTTTTATAAAACACATATTTAAAAATACTTAGAAACACATATACATAAATATTTAGATAAAATTATGTTACAAAACCATTACAGAACTTGTAGTCATAATTAAAAATTTAGGTTATAAATATTCTTATCAGAAACAAAGAATTGGATGTGAATTAATTACTACCAACTTAAACCGACAGAACGTTAGATCCTTAATAATAACAATGTAAAGGTAATAGAATACCTAATAGACGCTGAATTTTCTAAAAAATAAGAGGCAAAAAGACTTATTTTGAAGTAGAAGGGATATTATGTATCTCATATACAGTCATGACCACTCACGTATCAATTACATCCTCTTCTTGTGAAGTTACCTTTCCTAAGACAGTTGGTCTGTTGTCTACTTTTAGTATGTCTAAATCATGTTTTATAATAAACCATAGTACTAACTCACCTTTTGTATTTGTTAGAATATCCAACATAAAAAGTGGATGTTGTTCTATATGAAGTGACAATGTTGACAGTGCAATGAGAAATGTCATAAATAGGTCATAAACTACTGTCAGTCAAGTTTTGTATTGTTCTGTATGTAAGAAGGAATAAAGTATAATTGTTGATGGCCAGACGTTTATTGGTGCATATTTCCTAAAGTACATATTTCCTTGTCTCTTGATGTCTTCAAACTAGAAAGAGGACTTCACCTAACTTAAATTATAACAGGTTTTGGGCCCAGTCCACGTGTGAACTGTGAACAGGTTAGGTTCGTACTTCATTCAGTTTTGTTTGTTGTTATTGTCGGTGAATAAAATATGGCGACCAGCAGTAACGATTATAAAATTCAAGTTGACAAACTCGAGGGTCCTGAAGACTGCGCAAAGTGGAAATGGTACGTTTCGATGTTATTACGTTCGTATGCACTTGAAGACATTGTAAACGGCATGTGTAAGTGTCCTGAGGTTAGTGAAGATTCAACTTCAGCGGAAATACAGAAGCATCAGCAATGGTTAAAAGACGATGCGAAAGCGGCAAGTTTGTTAGCAGGTACGCTAGGAAAAACTGTTGCCGAGCTCGTGTTGACGTGTACTCACGCTAGTGAAATATGGGACAAATTGCGTGCGAGATTTAAACGTAGCAGTACGCAACGGTTAAACATGTTAATTGAAGCCTTTTTTAGAGTCCAACGTGATGAAAAAGAAGATATTAGTACACATGTTGCGAAGTTGCAGAAACTGTTTGTAGATTTAAATGATGAACTGCAGAAGCATGATGAAAATGTTTTATCCGAAAGAATGTTAAATGGTCGGATCTTATCAACTTTGGGTAAGGACTTTGATAATTTCAAAGATTTGTGGGACACGATACCATCAAAGAATCAAACTTTAAATTTACTGATTGAGAAATTGTGTACCATTGAATTACGTGACCAAAGTACTTTAGAATCTTTTGCGTTCATTGCACGCAATAGCCCGACAGAAAAATACAATCAGAACCAAAGTATGAAGTCAAAGAAAAATGTACATCGTGCAAAAGAAAAATTTCCATGTCACAAATGCAAGAAACTAGGCCATTGGGCGAAAGAGTGTCCATTGAAAAAATCAGCTGAGAATTTAGGTAAGAAGAAAAGTAATGATACTGCTTTTTTATCTGTTGTTTTAAGTGCCTCATCTAACAATTGTATTGAAGCTGGAAAATGGTATTGTGACAGTGGAGCAACAAATCATATCACTACAGATAAGCAATATTTCTCATCTTATACAGAATTTGCTGAACCAGAAAGTATATCGCTTGGTAAGAAGGATGTATGTATGTTAGCCCATGGACAAGGAACAGTGAAAATTCAAACGCATCTGAATAATAAATGGAAAGGTGCTGACTTGAAGAATGTTTTTTATGTTCCTGAAGCAAGTGCTCATTTGTTTTCTGTGAAAGCTGCTGCACAAAGGGGTTTTATTACAGTACTTGATGAAAAAGGTGTAAATATATATGATAAAAATACTTGTAAATCTGTAATGACTGGGTACTTCAGTAATGGCCTGTATGCACTTGATATACGTGTTATGAAACCGACAAATCCCGTTAAAGTAAACTTAGCAGAGTCAACAGATATGTTGCAAGTGTACCATGAAAGATTTGGTCATCAGCATAAGCAACACGTAAAGAAGGTATTGAAGAAAATGAATATAGACATTGATGGGTGCAAAGAAAGCTTTTGCGATGGATGTGCAATTGGAAAAATGCATAGATTGCCATTTAAATCTAGGATCAATCGACCACAAGTCATTGGTGAGCAGATCCATGCAGATGTGAATGGGCCCATGTCTATAGAATCGCTGGGAAAAGCACGTTATTACGTATGTTTTAAAGATGACTTTAGTAAGTTTCGGAAAGTTTTCTTTATGAAACACAAAAGTGAGGTATGTACTTTCTTAGAACAATTTTTAAATGAAGCTAGTACAAATGGTCATGTAGTAAAGCAACTGAGATGCGATGGAGGGAGAGAGTTTGACAATAGAAAGGTATCTGAACTTCTTGCGAAGAGAGGTATAGAGCATTGTATCACTCCACCCTATACACCTCAGCAGAATGGTGTTGCTGAAAGGGAAAATCGCACCATTGTAGAGTGCGCACGTTCCATGTTAAACACATGTAAGTTGTCCAAACAATTGTGGGCAGAAGCTTGCAATACTGCAGTGTACATTCTGAATCGTACAGGAAAGTCATCAATTGAAAGTAAAAGTCCCTATGAATTGTGGTATGGAAAGCCAATTGGAAGCTTGAAACATTTAAGAATATTTGGCACTGAATGTTATGTTCACGTTAACAAGAATCTTCGCAGTAAATTTGATGACAAGGCGATACATGGTTATTTAGTTGGTTATGTGAATGACAGGGATGGTTTTAGGATATGGATTCCATCTGAAAGAAGAATCGTATCGAGCCACGACGTACGATTTAAACCTGAGGTTATATGCAATTTGCGAATTGTTGAAGGTAAAGCCAAATCAGTGAACCAACATCAGTCGGAATGTTTTAGTGTGAATGAAAACTCCGAAGAAGTAAAAAGTGGTATCGGTGAAATTGTGGAATCTGAGAATATAAAAAGTGTAGAAGAAAGTGCGAGTGAAAATCAAGAAGTGAATAGAGAAGAAGGAATTTTGTATGAATGTCCTTATCAAGAATTGATTGGTTCGATGATGTATTTAGCGGTTTGTTCAAGGCCTGACATAGCTTTCTCTGTCACTTATCTTAGCCAGTTTAATAAGACTCATACGAAAGAACATTGGTTAGCAGCCAAACGTGTTTTGAGATACCTAAAAGGTACAAGAACTGTAGGAATTAATTACAGAAAGTCAAATGTTAGTTTAAGTGGCTTTGTTGACTCAGATTGGGCCAATAACAGTTCAGATAGAAAGTCATTTTATGGATTTATTTTTTCGTTGGCTTGTGGTCCTATCTCATGGGAATGTCAAAAGCAAAGAACTTTGGCTTTAAGTTCAACTGAAGCTGAATATATTGGTATAACTGAGGCAGCAAAAGAATCGTTATACTTAACATATTTATATAAAGAAATATTTGAAAACAATGTTAATTGTAATTTTTTGTTTGAAGGTTTTCCGATGGTTATATTTAATGATAATCAAAGTGCCATAAAGTTATCGGAAAATCAAGTATACCATAAGAGAACGAAACATATTCATGTAAAGTATCATTTTATTCGTGAAAAAATAGCTAACAATGATATTCAATTAAAATATATGTCGACGAATGAAATGGTGGCTGATATGTTGACCAAGTCGTTAAATTCAAAGAAATTGCAGTTAATCTGTAAGAATTTGAATTTAAAATAATGTTTATTTTGTTAAGGTCTATTATTTAGCTTATCTATTTTTCATGTTGAGGGAGAGTGTTAGAATATCCAACATAAAAAGTGGATGTTGTTCTATATGAAGTGACAATGTTGACAGTGCAATGAGAAATGTCATAAATAGGTCATAAACTACTGTCAGTCAAGTTTTGTATTGTTCTGTATGTAAGAAGGAATAAAGTATAATTGTTGATGGCCAGACGTTTATTGGTGCATATTTCCTAAAGTACATATTTCCTTGTCTCTTGATGTCTTCAAACTAGAAAGAGGACTTCACCTAACTTAAATTATAACAGTATTAGTGTTTGTAGTGCCTCAGGTCACATGGTGCGTATTCGCATCACAGACAATGAATAATTGCAGTTCATTTTTTCTGTAATCTCTCACTAGCTGTTCCTTAATGGTGGTTATTTAGGATCATCACATGGGAGGTATGATGATCTGGAAATTATCTTTCCAATACCTCCTTCCTCTATGATCTTAATCTTTACTGCCGATAAGTCCATGGAACTTGTTAGCGCTGTACTACAACATGGAATCATTGACACTTAATTTTTTTGTGGAAACGACACTGATACTCCTACTACTTCAAATTTACTATTGATTAATATTGCTTCCGACTCATATTTTTTGTTAACATATGTAACAACTTCTCCACTAGCAATACTTATTTGCATCGTTTGGGTTTTTATGAAAACAAGAATAATTCCTCATGTCATAACTATGCTGTTTTTTAAATTTTGTTTATTGTAAACAAATAATTGATGGCGAGATTATTGAACATAAATGTTTAAGCATTTCTAAACGGATATAGAACCCGTTAACATTCCATTGAAGAATTGGATCGAGGATTTTAGTTTATTTCTTGAGATGAATTTGTTGTAGTATCACTGTCTTGATTAGCGGCATCATCTGAGTCTAGCATTTTTTGTAGTTTGTTTATTATTTTAGTGCATTTAATCTTCATGTTTTTTTCTGTAAAATACGGCTTAATTGTTGTTATCATATTCATAAAGTTGGTTATATCCGATGTGTATGTTTGTAGTAAGCTGAGGAGATCAGACGAGCTAGAATAATTTTCAACAAAGTCAAGAGTTTGTTAATATTGTTACGATAAATAATGACGTGTCATGTGACTCAAAACTGCAAACTTATTTATTACTAATATCTTTTTTATTCTAGTTATTTCGGCGCTCAGTAGACCTGTTTACCTGAATTGTGATGAGTCACCCGCGACTTGGAAATTTCCAGAAGTAGGCCGAATAAAACCAGTCTGAGCTTCTGGGCTCTTCGATGGGATCGCCGCAATTCTCGAATAGCGGGATTTTATATTTCTCCGGCGACATCGCATCATTAGAGAACAAAGTTTCTGGTGAGATCGCATCTTTGGAGAACAAAGTTTTCGGCGACATCGCTTCTTTAGAAAACTAAGTTTCTAACGAGATTTCTTCTCTAGAAAGCAAAGTTTCTGCTAATATCTCTTCGGAAATCTCTAAAGTCACTTCTGAGATGTCTGCCCTGGACGATAGAATATCTTCGTTAAAAAACCAAGTTGCTGCCGATAAGTTGGCCTTCGAATAAAAGATGAAAGAGATGGAAAGGAAGATGGAAGAATCAGGGAAAGCAGAGAGAGGAAACAATCCGATTACAGTAGAGACAAAAGAAGACGATAAGAAATGTAGGTTGGAAATACGGCCGAAATTTGAAGGAAGTGGAGGTTCTGTTCATGTGAAAGTCCCAACTTTCGACGGAAAATCGTCATGGAATCATCATCATCATCAGTGGTGCTACAGCTCTAGTTGAGCCTTGACCTTCCCCAGTCTATTTCGCCAGTCGTTTCTGTTCATCGCCAACCGTTGCCAATTTGCCGCGCCGATTTTCCTTGCGTCCTCGTCCACACCGTCCCTCCATCTCAGTCGTGGTCTGTCTCTATTCCTATTTCCCACTGGGGCCGATAATAGAGTTCGTCTGGGTGGGTTATTTTCATTTGCTCTTGACACATGTCCAGCCCATCTAAGCCTACCTATTTTTATGAAGGATATTACATCTCTACCATTTACTATTTTTTTATACTTCTCGTACAATTCGAAATTATATCGCCTTCTCCAAATACCATTCTCACAGAATGCGCCCAATATTCTTCTTAGTATCTTCCTTTCGAAGACGAGCAGAAGATTTGCGTCTGTTTTGGAGATGGTCCATGTTTCTGACCCATATGTCAGCACTGGTAGGATGAGTGTTCTATATATTATTAGTTTGGTTTTCTGGCTTAAATTTCTGTTTTTTAGCTGCTTGCTTAGTCCAAAATAACATTTGTTTGCTAGCAGTACCCTCCGTTTTACTTCTTCAGATGTGTCATTATCGTTTGTTATGAGAGAACCCAAATATGTAAACTTATTTACTACCTCAAAATTATATTGGTCTATACTGAAGTTTTCTTCGGCGTTTCTAGCTCTATCTCTGTTATTTGGAATAGATGCTAATATTTTGTTTTTTTCCTCGTTTATTTTAAGGTCCATATTTTGTGCGGCTGTCAAGAAGGTGGAAGTCATCTCTTTAAGTCCTCGTGTAGTACGTGCGATCAAATCCAGATCGTCAGCGTAAGCCATAATCTGCGTTGATTTATTAAAGATTGTTCCCCTATTGTGTAACTCGGCATCTCTTATAGTCTTTTCTAACGCTATATTAAAGAGAAGGCACGCCAGCGCGTCTCCCTGCCGTAACCCTGCATATGTTTCAAACGCTTGTGACATATCGCTTTGTATTTGCACTCTGCAGATCAGTTTACTCATAGTTGTATTTACGAGCCTTATTAATTTATGGGGAATGTTAAGTTCATTCATGGCTTCGTATAATTTACCTCTTAGGACGCTATCATACGCTGACTTAAAGTCCACAAAGAGATGGAACGTGTCAATATTAAATTCATTGGTTTTTTCTAAGATTTGACGTAGCACAAAAATCTGGTCAATTGTTGACCTACCTGGCCTAAAACCGCTTTGATACTCACCAAGGATTTCTTCCACGTACGTACTTAAACGGCTGTACAGGGTGTTGGAGAATATTTTGTACATTGTATTCAGAAGAGTTATACCCCTATAATTTTTACATTCCAACAAATCTCCCTTTTTGTGCAGTGGACATATGATTCCAGTGCACCATTCCTCTGGCATTTGTTCTTCTTCCCAGACTTTGACTATTATGTTGTGAATTTGGTGCATAATGCTGTTACCTCCATGTTTGATGAGCTCTGCGGGGATACAATCCACTCCTGGGGACTTGCTATTTTTAAGTCGTGTGATTGCGTCTTTCACTTCAAATATTGAGGGAGGTTCTACGTGAGTGTTATTTCTTGGTTTTTGGGGTGACGCATCATTTTCCACTTCGGTACCAAGTAGTTCTTTGAAGTGCTCAACCCATCTGCTTTGTACTGCGTCAGCGGTACTGAATCGTCATGGAATAACTACATGAAATAGTTGAATCAGCTGCCAGAGCGAATGGAAGATCTGAAAAAGAAAAGGCTGTAAACCTGACTATCGCTCTTCGAGGAGATGCCATAGATGCGCTTCAGACCATAGCCGTAGAGGAGACGGATGATTTTGAACAACTGAAGAAGAGGTTAAATATGCGATATGGCCACGAACATTTGGAGCATGTATATCAGTCGCAGCTTAAAAATCGAAGACAGAAGAAAGATGAGGCTCTTCAAGAATATGAGGTAGATATTGCCAGATTAGTACGATATGCTTATCCAACAGCTCCGAAGACATGATGGAAAAATTGGCCGTTCAAATTGGCGTTTATTGATGGTCTTCGTGATCATGAAATGCAGAGAACACTGCGATTAGCTCGTCACAAGAAGCTGGTTGATGTCTTATCCGCCGCCCTCGAATACGAGTAAGCTACGCAGGTCTCTGGCGGGTACAGTAAAGTTAGGACTATAAAAGAGGAAGGAGATGAAGATAAACTTGACCAGCTTGTTAATATGATGAAAAGTATGACATACAAGAAAACGAAGACCATAAGATGCTGGAATTGTGGCGAAATAAAACACGCACGAAGTTCATGTAAGCACCCTAGGTACGACGCAAATCAAGAAACTCACCACCAGGAAAACTAGAACGGGTCGGGCTTAGGGGGGCAGCTTCGACCAGGAACTTTTCCAAAGACCCTCTCATACTAATAGCTTCTTTGAATTGTCGTGAAGATAGTGTATATGTAGATGGAGAAATAAATGGTAAAAGGCATACGTTGTTGGTGGATACCGGAGCGACCAGGACCATTATACGCCCGACAGTTATAAACAGCCGTAAGAAACTGTTACCAACGAGGTTGCGACTTCGGACCGCTACCGGTGAAAATGCCAACATTCATGGAGAAATCCAGGTACAATTGGGAATTGGAGCAGAAAAGTTCGTCCATACTGTTATAGTTGCTCACATCGAAGAGGATGTTATATTAGGAATGGACGTAATGAATATGCATGGATTATATTGGATTTTAAGAATAAGGTAATCAAAGTTGGCAACGAGGAGGTATTTCTTCATCCACATGATGACAACACTGCACAAGCAGTCATTAAAGAAGATACAGTCGTGCCTGCGAGAAGCGAAACGATCATAGTAGTGCGCCTACAGGGAATTGTGGAAGAAGGGACACCTGTTATGATGGAGCTTTGGAACTATGACGACGAGGTTGGCCGTGGAATCATAATTGGAAAGGAATTGGTGACTTCGGCTAAAGAAATTCCTGTGAGACTTATCAACGTCAATGACTACCCAGTGACCATCAAGAAAGAGACAAAAGTAGGAACTTGTGTACCTGTGACATCCATAATCCGTCAGGCGACAACATCCAATAATTCCAACGACAAATACGACCAAATGGTAGCAGTTGCGGGACAGTCTCTAAATCAGATGGAGAAAAGGAAATTAAGGGAATTTCTTCGGCAGTATCGTGATATTTTCGTCACGACAGGAGAAAAGACGGAAATAACAACCGTTGTTAAGCATAAAATTGATACTGGTAATGCTAAGCCAATTCGTCAAACAGCTCGACGATTACCACAGGCGAAAAGAGAGAGAGCTGAAACGATTATTCAGGAAATGAAGAAAGACGGGATGATAGAACCTTCTACGAGCCCATGGGTTTCTCCGGAGGTCTTGGTTAAGAAGAAAGACGGAACGACGAGGTTCTGTGTGGATTACCGTTTGCTGAACAACGTTACCAAGAAAGATAGTTATCCTCTGCCTCGGATCGACGATACATTGGACACATTGGCTGGAAGTAAATTCTTTTTTACTTTGGATTTGAAGTCTGGATACTGGCAGGTAGAAATGGACCCAGTAGATAAAGAGAAGACAGCCTTCACCACAGGATCTGGATTGTGGCAATTCAACGTTATGCCATTTGGACTCTGTAATGCTCCGGCGACATTTGAGAGGCTTATGGAAAATGTGTTGAGAGGATTATCTTGGAAAACATGGCTGGTTTATCTAGATGACATAATCGTCTTGGGGGAGACATTTGAAGATCATCTGAAGAATTTAGGAAACGTTTTTAATCGACTTAAAGCTGCCCAATTGATGTTAAACCCCAAGAAGTGCCAGCTATTTCAAGATAAAGTCAATTATCTGTGTCATATAGTCAGTAAAGAAGGAGTGGCCGTGGATAAGGGAAAATCGATTCCATTAAGGAATGGCCAGTACAAACAGACAAACATCAAGTGAGAAGTTTTCTTGGACTATGTACTTACTACCGGAGGTTAATTAAGAAGTTTGCAGATATCGCTAAGAAATTAACGCGACTTACAGAGGAAGCAAGAGATTATCGCTGGGATACAGAGTGCCAAAATGCCTTTGAGACCTTGAAAAAGCATTTAATAATAGCACCAATTTTAGGGTATCCACTGCCAGAAGAAGAGTTCATCTTAGATACACATGCAAGTAATGTGAGAATTGGAGGAGTGCTGTCTGATTCAAGAAGGAGAGGAACGAGTCCTTGGATATTTTAGTTAAGTTCTTTCAAAACTCAGGTTTTTGACGCGGAATTATTACGTCACGAGAAGAAAACTTCTAGCAGTAGTGAAATCAGTAGAGCACTTCTATCAATACCTCTATGGAAGGAAGTTTTTATTCCGAACCGACCATGCCGCCCTTAAGTGGTTGATGCAGTTTAAGAATCCAGAGGGTCAGATAGCCAGATGTATCGAACGACTCCAAGAATACGATTTCAAGATTGAATACCGGGCCGGAGTTAGCCACAGAAACGCTGATTCTCTTTCCAAAAGGCCATGTCCAGCAGAGTGTTTCCACTGCAACAAAACGGAATCCAAGGAAGCAGCAGTGCTCAGAACAACGATGGTCAACGACGACTGTACGCCCACCAAGATAAAGGAAGAACAAGAGAGAGATCCAGTTGTCCAGGAAATTCGAAAATGGAAAGAGGAAAACCGTCGACCACCTTGGCAAGAAATATCAAACCTGTGCTCAGTAGTTAAGACGTATTGATCCCAGTGGGACTTATTTATCCTGGAAGACGGCTTTTTCAAACGAGTACTGGAAAATTATGACGGTTCAAAGAAGAAAAGACAGTTGGTGATCCCAAAGAGCAGAATAGCCGAAGTACTTCGTCAGTTACACGACAGTCCATCAGGAGGGCATTTTGAAGTAAAGAAAACCCTTCAGCGAATTCGGGAACGGTTTTATTGGATGAACAGTTCCGACGACGTAAAAGACTGGTGTAAGAAATGTACTATTTGTGCTACGAGTAACGGGCCTTACCGAAAAAGGAGAGCTCCTATGAGACAATATAATGTTGGAGGCCTGTTTGAAAGAATAGCTTTGGACATCGCTGGGCCATTTCCAGAAAGTGAAAATGGAGGCAAGTACATGTTGGTATTAATGTATTACTTCACTAAATGGGTCGAGATTTAAGCACTTCTAGACCAGAAGGCCGCCACCGTTGCAGATAAGTTGATCCAAGAATATATCAGCCGATTTGGAGTGCCTTTGGAGATCCATAGTGACCAAGGCAGGAACCTCGAAAGCGATCTATTCCAAGGAATATGTGATAGACTAGGCATGAAGAAAACAACAACTACCGCGTGTTATCCGCAATGGGATGTTATGGTAGAACGAATGAATAGGACAGTTGGCAAGTATTTGACAAAGATGGTGTCCCATGATCAGCGAGATTGGGACCAATATCTTCCGTTTTTCACAATGGCCTACAGATCTGCTGTTAACGAATCAACAGGCCAGACACCAGCCAGAGTCCTATTCGGATGCGAAATGCGACTACCTTGTGATCTAGAGTTTGGGTGTCGACCTGGAGAAGATGTAGCAGGTGAAGATTGTGTGATCGAATTACGAAGAAGAATGGACGATGTTCATGAGTTGGTCCGTTCCCACCTTCAGATCGTTAGCGACCGAATGGAGAAACGGTACGATACACAAGCCGAAATGGGTTGCTTTAAGAAGAACGGCAAAGTCTGACTCTATAATCCCAAGAAGCGAAAAGGTTGTTCTCCCAAATTGCAGCAGTTTTGGGAAGGTCCATACCTCATTATGCAGAAGATCAACGATGTTATCTACCGAATAAGCAAGATTCCGAGGGGAAAGCCGATGATAGTACACCATAACCGGCTGGCGTCTTTCGAAGGTAACCACGACGTAGATGAAGAAGTGGAAGTAAACCAAGTCCAAGATGTGCCTGACCTCACGTTTGGGGAATTCATGGGTGCCTATGGAGGTACCGGTAAAGCAAGACATCCGTAAAACCCCAAGATGCATCACGTTACCTTTTCTACCTGGTAACAAAAGACACTGCCCGAGACCAACCTACCTACCGAGATGTATGGGAAGCCTTACTTTAATTGAGAGAGCACGTACTAGAGTCCGACGTGCAAAAATTAGCCATGCCAAAGTTAGAGTACCGCCAATTAGATTGGAGGGTTATCCCAGGTATGGTGGAGGAGATCTTTAAAGACACCGAAGTCCAGGTGTTAGTCTGATGCAATCCGCATAGTTGGTGCGGAGAGAAAACCGTCCCCTGTCATTTTTATACAACTGGAAATTCTAAAAAAAGGTCCAGTTGACGATACCAGCATACCGTTCCAGTTCCAGTCCCGACAAGGTTCTAGGAGGATCCATCTTTTAAGAGCGGGGCAATGTTACGATAAATAATGACGTGTCATATTACTCAAAACAGTAAACATATTTATTACTAATATCTTTTCTATTCTAGTTGTGTCTCCCTGAATTGTGATGAGTCACCCGCGACTTGAAATTTCCAGAAGTAGGCCGAATAAAACCAGTCTGAGCTTCTGGGCTCTTCGATGGGATTGCCGCAATTCTCGAATAGCGGGATTTTATATTTAAAGAGGAATTTTGTTGTAAACAGTGACAGTTAGTTTTTGAACATCGCGTCGCGTTTTAAAATGTAACGCACGTATTATAATAAATGTAGATAAATTATATAATTATTGGTGTAAAATAAATTAGTAATAAAGACTTTAATAAATTTGCGAGTGTTATAAATAGAACCTTTAATAATAAATAAAAAGAATAAATTTGAATAATAAAAACATAACAATATGTTAAGTTAAAATTATTGGACATATTGTGAAATATTATTTTTGTTGGCATCATCATTTCCTGAATTGATATGATCGTTTCAGGTTGCTTTTTTTGTTTCTTTTTGGTTGGTTTTGGGATTTTAAATTCTTTATTTAATTCTTCAGTTAATATTTCTGTTATATTATTTATTATTATACACAAGCAAGGGCAGAGGAAAAAGTCCCTATTATGCCCAAAAACAAAGTAATTACATTAGTAACCTACTAGTAAATTATAAAATTACAATTTTTGGTTTAAAAGAAAAACAATATTTTAAGTATAATATAAAACGGTCAAGTCTATTTTTGAAAGGAAGCAGAGACAATGTTATCATTAAGGTTATTCCAGCATTCAAAAACTCTATTTGGTAAAAAGTTCTGTTTTGATCTTTTAGAAAAGTTCTTTTTTTTTAAGTTTAAACTGGTTACCTCTGAGACGTTCATCTTCATTTATGGTAAACATTTCATCGAGATTTCCAAAATTGAATTTTAATATTTTAGACATACTAAGTATTTCTGTATAAGGTCTTCTCGGTCCCAAAGGAAATCTAGTGGCTTTTCTTTGAACGTTTTCCAACAAAGTTTTGTCTCGCACAAAATCAGGATACCCCGTTGGTTTAGTGTATTCAAGAATGGGTCTGTGTAAAGTGTACATAATGACTGCATTGAAACTCTAAAAAAAAACACCTCCGAATAGGATATAGTCTGGAGTTCGCGCATTTACAAATAGAGGTAATATGGTCGGACCAGTATAGGCTGCTGTTTATGATAACACCAAGGTGGTTATATGAGAACACACTACACATTTTTCCGCATTTAAGGTAAGTTAAGACCAAGTTAAAATAGAGTCCAAGTCTATTTGAAGGATGGCTGTTTTGTGATTGGATTGGCATACATTTTTGTGTCATCAGCATACAACGATATTTGACTTGAAATATAATAACGAACATCGCTGGTATAAACCGTAATAAGTAGAGATCCAAGGACAGAACCCTAAGGCACTCTACTTTTCACTAACTTGTCCTATGAGAAAGATTCGCCCACTCTAACTTTGTAATATCGATCTGCCAGGAAATTATCTATCCAACGAAGTAAAGTACCACAAACTCAGAAATGTTCTAGCTTATATAGAAGTCTGCGCTTAAGTACAAGGTCAAAGGCTTTAGAGAAATCGTTAACAAATGTAAGAGATTGGTTAGAGTAGAATGACCAGAGACAAATCCATGTTGATGTGTTGGAATAACAGGTTCCTGGAGAAGGAATTTGGTCATCTCCTCGGAAATAATGATTCCATGACTTTGCCAACTACTGGCAGCAAGTTAATTGGATGATAATTGTTAGGGTCGAGCTTCTTGCCTTTTTTAAAAATAAGGGTGACGCATGCTAATTTCGATCTAGGGGGTAAGGAGCCCTGGATAAAAGAAGTTTGCATAATTAACGTTAAGGTGAAGCGGTTGTGTAAAGTGTTATTTGACGTGATCCGCTCTGAATTTAACTTGCTGTAAGAATGCGCCGACACGATTACATTTTTTAGCAAGCAGAGAGCCATCATTCGATTCTTTAGTAAAAAGTCTGTTTTGGTTTTTGAAGTAGAGGAATAGAAACTTTAGAAGGAAGGTGGTATTTTTAGAAATTATATTATGGACGGTATCGATAAATCCAGTCCACATTATTGAGTGGATCGTCTGCAAAAAATAAATGCCAGTCGTTAGCTATTCGTCATTAAGAAGCACTAGATCTAAAGTAGAAGGTTTTTTATTAATTCTAAATCTAGTAGGTTCTGTGATGAGTTTTATTAGGTTCGAATTTACTAAAAAGCTTTTAAATAATATATGAGCGTTTTCGGCGTCAGATAATGAAGTTATTAGCCAGGTGATCTCTGGGAAATTAAAATCTCTTGTACTGATAATATTATCAAGAGATGATAGTTCTTTAAGTTTTGTAAAGAAAACATTATCGTGTGCAAGTAGTGTAACAGGTGGACCATAGATACATACTAAATTAAGACAGAAAAGATTTTTAGTAACAGATAAGTGAATTACATATATTCCAGAAATATCTAATAGCTTAATGTTAATTTTGAAAGTTATGTTAATAATATTAGATAAATAAATGGATATACCGCTACCCACACAATTTTCTGTGTCTTCACGATATATTGTATATCCATTTATATTAACAGAGGAGTTAGGAATTGAGGGTTTAAGCCAGAATTCGGCAATACAAATTATGTCCGGTTAATAAGAAGTTGCACTGTGCATACAAATTCATAGAACTTAGCGGAAAGTGAATCTAAGTTTGTTTTAAAGTCTAACAGATCTTTTATTTCTGAAATATTAGATATATTTGAGCTGCAACAGTTAGAAAGCATACTCAATCCACGAATTTTCTGTCGGGTGGCTCGATACTCTAAAGAAAGCCCGGTGCATGTGATGTGTATTTTACACCAGAGAAATTAGCAAACAAAAGCCTTTTTCGTGACACTCTTTGATACAGGTATCTAACAACTGTTTTTAATAAATTTAGTAATATCAATATGTAATAAACAAAATATGTAAAAGATTATAACGTCATTTTTCACTTCTAAACTATATATTAATAATGTAGCCTCGCCATTTTATTTTAAATACTAAAGATGAAGACCGACAAATTATATGAAAAAGTGATACAATTTTACTGATAAAGTTATATAATTTAATTTGATAGAGTAAGCTCTGGTGCTTACAGATTTCATGTAGACCCAGCATAATAAGGTTGTAGAAAAAAGCTTTTTGGGATAAACAATTTCAATTATCAATAACTATTAGGCGAAACTTTTTGAAATTTTTAAAGCTGAATATTTGTGAGATTGTTCTTATTCTTAATGAAAATCAAAGTTTTTTTGTGTATTTTTAGAAAAGTTATTAATAATTTTCATTAGCTTTTGAAGTTATTATACTTTTTTAGTAAAATTGTGTCACTTTTCCATAACTTATTGGTCTTCACCTTTAGTATTTAAAATCAAATAGCTATCTTACATTGTTTATATATTGTAAAGTTGTTTATATATTGTGTAAGTAAAAAATGACGTTCAATCTTTTGCATATTTTCTTTATTACATATTGTTATCACCAAATTTATTATTGTTATTCAACCAAAAGGAGTTGTTAGATACCTGTATCAATCAATGTCACTGGAAAATCTTTAGTTATATGGTCTATTTGTAGCTTACATTCGTCGCAATGGAGTTTCGTTTCAGCTTACATTCGTCAGCTGTCGCTATGGTCACAGTATATTGCGTGCAATATACTGTGCTATGGTTTTCGAGCAGTTCGAACAAAAAGAGGTTGATGGCATGGTCTGGTTTTTCTTGTATGTTATTAGTAGTTGCTTTTATATTAATAAATTGTGAAATGGTATCCACAGTAATTATTCGCTGTAACTGCACTTTTTACACAAAATTTTTACAAACCCTACTGACTATTGATATTTAGAACAATCATGCAAAATTTCTTTGCGAAATAATTATTTTTTTCAGGGTAATCTTGAAAACCAATATAAGCACACAATTTTACGTGTGTCGTCAACCTACTAGTAGGTTTGAGGTTGTAATCATCATGTTATGGAAAGTATATTTATTTAAGACACATTTTCACTGAGAATTACTTGTGATGTATAAAAAAACTAGCTTTAGTATCAAAATAAGCTTCTTGAAATTTCTAATAAATTCATAGTAAAAGATATTTCTATTAAAGACATATATTCCAGAATTAGAAAAGCATTTGCGTAGATTTCTGTTGTAGCACTTTTTAAATATGCCGGTTACATAAACTTACTTAACCTTTTGCGGCCCACATTGTTTTTTTCTCATTTTTTCTAAAATAAAAGAAATTTCGGAAACTTAATTAATTAAATCAACACTTTTTCTGAAAATTTAAATTTAATTGTAACAAATATTACAAAAAAGTATGGTTTCACTGTGAAACCACTGGGACACAAAAATCACTTATTCAAGGGTATGGAATTTTTGGAAACAATTTTTATTGTCAGATAAACACATACCAATATCGCATTTTTAAGAAAACCAACTAGTCCGATGAACCTTTGCGGTTGTACTGCATAACCCACATCTTCTTGATGTTCCATGAAGAGGCAAATGAGCCACTCTATAGTATTTAACTTCAATAGGTACATTTTTTTTGAAACTATTTACTGCATGTTTTGGTCCCTTTTTTGGGGTATCTGTATTAGCACCAGTAAGACCTGTAACAACGGCTAATCGGAATTCTTTCAATGATAATGCACGTCCTGGACTTCTGCATTTAAATATGATAAACGCATTAGTTACTGCTAAATCAAGTAAATGGAAAAAATATGATAACCGCATTAGTTACTGCTAAATCAAGTAAATGGAAAAAATGCGATGCCACCATTTCTTACTTTTTCTATTTATTTCGTATAGACTCTTCAGCATATCCGCCTTATCCACCCCACCCATATATTTGTTGTAGTCTTTTACAACTGTTGGTGTAGCCACATTTTCTTTGGAACCAGTCTTCTTTCGACAGATACCATTTCAGTAGGATCATGAAACTTGGACAAAAAATTGATCCCCTTCTTACCTTTCCACCTAGAGAAGACCATTTTATTGGAAGCCTGCCGCCAATCTGTTTCTCCTCGGTCCATCTGTTTTTCGTCTACAATCTTCTTCTTCTTCTTAGTCGTTAACCTGATGCAGGTATCGTGATATCATGAAGCTATTAGCTAAATTTCCTAATGTTCCTCCACGTTTTTCTATCTTCTGCCATTCTAGCACATTCTGACAATGGAGCGCCAATGGTAGCAACAATATGGTCCGTGTATCGTGTGGGAGATCTACAATAGCGTCTACAATATCTTGTGTCAAATAAGCACGATCAGCTCTTACTGTACCATATGCGTAAATATTGTTCTGCAATAAATATTTCATAAGAGATACCGACGAAAAATAGTTGTCAAAATAAACCTTGTATCCCTTGGCAACAAGAATTCATGTGAGATCTTTCACAACACGTTCACCTAAACCAGTTTCCACCTTTACGTTTACATTTTGCCAGTGTATATTTGGAACTCGTGAACATAACCAGTCACATCATCAGCACGTACCCAAAGTTTGTACCCTCTTTTTATGGGTTTTTTGGGCATATACTGCTTCAAAGTGGAACGGCCCTTGAAACGAATCATACTTTCATCGATAGACTGATGCTCTCCTGGCTTGTAGTACTGCTGAAAAGATTCAAGTAGCTCTTCCAAAATCGGACGTATTTTATAAAGTTTATCGTAATTAGGAGTTCCTCTATCAGGCTG
The DNA here is from genome assembly GCF_040954645.1 of Diabrotica undecimpunctata. Lineage (NCBI taxonomy): Eukaryota > Metazoa > Arthropoda > Insecta > Coleoptera > Chrysomelidae > Diabrotica > Diabrotica undecimpunctata. Next base: position 63,963,791 of record NC_092808.1, read on the forward strand.
AAGGAAATTATCATTCAAATGTATATTCCCAAGTAACCAACTAAACCTGTTTCTGTTCATTATTTTCGAAATATAGTACACTCTTTGACTTCTAAGTTCATCTATTGAAATATAGATGGAACTGCTAGTATGGCCACGTAGTGGATCCAGTGGGTCAGTTGAGCACATTGGTGTGATGAAATTGGTGGTTTCGTGGCGAAACCAATGAGCCGCAAAGGTTAACGAGTGTATTCTCTTTCGTAAGCAAGAACTGTTTCACTTGCCTTTTATTTTTAAGGTGTATCACAAGTGTATTCGTCGACTGAACCGTTATTATACTAGTTTCGTAGGGTTAAAATGCATAATTGTTTATATCGCATTTTCATTTGCCGGAGTTTTCTGGGGTGAATCATTTTATTCTAATTTTTGAGATCGATTTTAGTTTTCTACGAGATAATTATATTTTTTCAGAAATTCCTTTTTTAAACATTTTTATAGGTACTATTTCTTAGAGCTAACTTCTTAAGATTAGCAGTTCTTATCTATAAAATCTTCGGTTCATTTCTAGGTGAGACCAAATACGCTACTGTTTCTTTGGAAAATACTGGTTTTCTTTAAGCTTTTATTTATATCTACTGGATTTAAGCTTTATTTACCTGATTTACGCAATCTTTCAATGTGGGCTTCGGAACTTTAAATGATTTTTAAGGTCTTTAGATACTTCATCTACTTTTCTCTGACAGTTGAATACAAGGTCATTGTCATAGCATCCTTATACTTTTATTTTATTGCCTTAGATATTTTTCTAAAAAAATACAGTTCTAAATTCTGCAAGAACTGTAATTGTCTTGTAAATTTGGATATCTAAGATTGGTAGCGGACAAGTTACTCTTAAACAACTGTCTTTTCTATTTACCTGAAATCTTCTGAGCAAGCAAGCAAGCAATTTGATTAAACCTAGCCTGTGAGAAATGTTCTCCCCTAAGAATTACGTTCGGGTATAACAATTCATTGGAGCGAGGTGTGTAAACTCGAGTAAAAACAGGAGTCATCCCACCACGCTCCAATGCTCCAGACCATTCCTTTCCCCCCTATAGCACTCTGATGCGCGATATAGGCACAACTATCAGCCAAATGCTCTTCATGTGGAGGTCCTGGGTAGTAGAACCCCAACATGGTTTCCTAACCGAATGCAAAACTCGGGACAGCGCATTGTCGCTATATTCCTATTATCTTAATGTGGCTTATCCGCGAACTAAAATTGCTTACTTGGGCCTTAAGTCTCCGCTCTGAGCCAGACTCAGTTCGGCGACTTGGTGCTCAAGGGGTTGGGCCGTACGTGCTCGGGTTTTAGGGTTTTTGTTAATTTTTTTGTTGGCTTGGGCCGGTTTCTGTTAGTATTTTTATAATTTTTTTGGTGGCCGAGGCCGGTTTTTTGTGTGTTTTTTATAGTTTTTTTTGTAGGTGGCCCTGAAACCTAAAATCAGAATTAGTATAAAATCTATACTATAATACTGAAAAATATATAAAATATAGAACAATATAACAATATAGAGTTTATCCTCTTTAAGGCAACCGGGCCTACTTTGTGTTTAGCGATAGTCCATGAGTGTTTTTGAGCTACGAACTGTCTTCTTTGTGAAGTCTTCTGACATGATGGCATGGCTATATATAAATTATTTCTGTATCTATCTATAGTGTTAGAAATAGTGCAAGCACTCCTGACCACGGCGCAGTACTTCCCACGGCGCCCACTTCCATACGAAACACATTGTACTATGCACTGTATAATTCCACTTACAATAGAACCTTTCTGCTTTTACGTGAATTTGACTCAGCCTTCGCGCAGCTCCATGGTCAGGAGTGTTTGAACTATCTTTACCTACTTACGACTACTTACGTAGCCGATGGCTTTTAGTGCCCCTGAAGCACGCTGGCGGCTCAGTTAAATTATAAATCCAGTACCTGATCACTGAACCATGCTCGCCATTAGAGATAGCTTTTTAGATATGTTATTATTCGTATAACTCGTAGATGGTCCAAAATTAAATAACTTTCCTATAATATCTTAACAATCTCAATCTGGTTGAATAAAAAATCATAAAATTGTTATCATTATCTTTCTTGTGTTAGTTATTTTAAAGATCCAGAGAAAACCTTAGAAGTAAGAGAAAAGGGATATTTTAGAACTGGAGACATAGGTATGTTTGATGAATTCGGATGGTTATACGTTTTGGGAAGATTTGAAGATATGATTGAATTTGATGAATGGTCTTTGAGTCCTATGGACATTGAAGAAGTGATCTTAAGACATCCAACCGTAAAAGATGCAGTTGTTGTTGGAAACGCTAAAGAAGTTGTCGCACTGGTAAAAAAATATCCTGATGCGAAATTTGAGGAGTCCGATTTAACACGGTAAGTAACTCTTCTTTAGGTAACTTATTTTGGTATTTTTAATTTTTGCCTTTTTACTCCCTTGTAACAGTTTTTTCTTTTTGTCGTTTTATTTGTAACACTTGTAACAACAATTTTAAAATTCTTTCTATGTTTAGAATTTTAAAAGGTTTTTATTAGTTAGTTAAAAAAGTGAACTTGGTATAAGACAAGTTTTTATTTAAAATATCTAGATCAACAAATTACAGTTTTAGCTTTTTTCCTAGATTTTTTTTTAGATTTCCTAGACCACGTCAAAACCGGTACTACTGTCTAGAATAAATGGGTCTATAACAGGATAGGTGCCCTTTAGCGTTATGTTCAAATTTTAGAAAAATATTTCTAGGTTTAAGTATAAGACAAAAGGCATACCAGTTTAAGGCCTATTATTATTTTTTACGTTACTATCTTGAATACTTAAGTTAATATTAAATTAAGGTTAATAAATGTGCATGCCCCATTATAGAGAATAAAGAACAGAATATCAAACAAAAATTCTGTATGCCAGGAATGTCAGGAATTGTCGATATCATCTTAAATTATCTAGAACTACTTCTTCTTTTTCGTCCAGGGGCTTTTTCTATATGAAATAAATCTTACGGAACTGTCGTAACACTGCTTTCTCTTTTATAGTTATTTGCCTTGAATAAATGGACTATCAGAGATCGGTTGAACTAATAAGGTGGATCAGTTCCATGATATGGAGCTAGTCTTTCGATATAAACTACTTTACTTCTAGCTGAAAACTGGATGCGGTAGTTCGTTTATTTTCTGCAGGACGTTGTGCGGGCCTTCCCAGTTGTGTTGAGATTTCGTACAGTCGTAAGTCTTTTCTTACGTATGTGATTGTATAACCATACTATGTCACACCTTTGGAATTTTGTACCTGTAGCATACATGTCGAGTCTGACCTTGGCTTTATCACTTTAAAGTTTTAAAATTTTACGAGCTGTGGTAGCGGGTAGATACTCATCTATGATCCCGATAGGTGACAGATCTACTTCAGGGATGCGCCCCTGCACACGCGAGCCTTGGTTTATCTCCTAATACCACACAGGGGAAACCATTGTCCTACCCTCAGTCCATATCCAAACCTACTTTTTCTCTCTCAGTACCCTGGATGGATTTACCGATAACGACCCTAGATTGAATATGGAAATGATTTTTGATTAACGAATAGGAAAATGGTTCTCCGAAGAATAGGGGGTTGAGGCGCCGGGCCTGCTACCCGACACTCGGGAAAAGTCATTATGCAAAAACCAATCCAACACAGCCTCGGATTTTGGACGGAAAGAAGGATATACGACTTAGGCGAAGAAAAAGGACTATAAGAATAGGAACGTGGAATATACAAGGAATCGCATCTAAATAAAATGAAATAATCCCAGAAATCGAAAGACTAGGCACAGATATAATAGTCTTAAGCGAAACAAAAAAAAAAGGTCAAGGAGAGGAAATTATAGGGAAATATACACACATATGGAGTGGAGTTTGCAAACATAAAAGAGCCGCAAAAGGAGTATCAATATTAATAAAAAATAAATGGAGGAAATACATACAAGATTGCCAGCAAATAAATGAACGAATAATGGAAATTAGGATGAACATATTTGGACAACCAACAATAATTGTTGGAGTATATTCAATGAATGACAATGCGACCATAAGGGAAAAGGAAGATTATTTCAATGCACTAAAAGATGTATTAGACATGACAAAGGAAGAAGAAGATATTCTACTAATTGGAGATTTTAACAGCCACATAGGAAAGGATGATGAAGATATAGTGGGACGATTCGGAGAAGACGAAATTAGAAACGACAATGGAAGTCGGCTAATTGAAATATGTGTCGAGAATACGATTTAGCCACAACCAACACAAGATTCCAGCATACAAACATACATAGATACACATGGGAAGAACCTAGTAGAAACCAAAGATCAATTATTGATTTAATAATAGTAAGAAACGCCAGCAAAACAATAATACAAGATGTAAGGGAATACAGACAAGCAGAATGTGAAAGTAACCACCGATTAGTGCTAGGAAACTTCATATACACGGGAAGACGACAAAAAGACAATATCCAGAAAGATAAGGAGACGCAAAAAATCGCAAATACGAGGCAGGTCATCATGCAGGGTAGAGTCGATGGCAAAAAGGGAATAGGTAGAAAGAGGAAGTCATGGCTGCGAAATATTCGAGACTGGACAAACATGACTGTAGACGAATTATTCCACGTTGCAAAAGACAGAGAAGCTTTTAAAAATGTGGTCGCCAACCTCCGTTAATGGGAACGGCATAGGAAGAAGAAGACGAGGTATAAAGTAGAACTTCTACAACAATTTAGTACTCGAACACTATATCAGAATAGGCTACAGAATATGCTACAGATGAACGAAGAATGGACCCCAACAGAAATGTATCAACACCCAAAGGAAAAAATAAACAAAGCGGCAAACGAAGTGCTGGGTATTGAACAACATAAGAATACATATTTGGAGAAATACAGCGACGACTTAGAAGAGATGATTAAAAGAAAAAAAAAGTGCATTTCATAAATGGCTAAACGACAGAACCCCAGAAACACGGGGAGAATATGTTACCCTCAGACAACAAGTTAAACAAAGAATAACGCTCGAGAAAAACAAATACTGGGAGAGAATGTGCAGAAACATAGACAACATGATAGGGTATAACAGATCAACGGAAGCATGGAAAAAAATTAAAAACATCAGAAGTAATAAACGAAGTAAAAATACCATACAGATAATTACATCAAAAAAGTGGACAAAGCATTACACAAAATTATTGCAGGAGAATAGGCAGGAGTATATCTCATACGACCCTGTGACAATAATAACTGAGGAAGCAGAAATCACAGAGGAAGATATAAATAAAGCACTAAAGAAATCCAAAAACAATAAAGCACCAGGACCAGGGAACATAAAAAAGGAACTGCTAAAATATAGAGGCGCAAGGATAGTATCCTTTATACGAATGTTGTTCAATAAAATCAAAGCAGGAGAGAAGATTCCCGATGAGTGGAATTTATCATACATGTATCCTATTTTTAAAAAAGGCGACAAAAGGTCACCAAATAACTACAGAGGGATCAGTGTAATGCCTTCAATAGCAAGAATCTTTTCATCAGTTATAAAAGAAAAACTAGAACAACACATGGACCATTATAGAGAAGAACAAGCCGGATTCCGAAAAGCCAGATCATGTTTAGATAATATCTTCATTATGAGACAGGTGATTGAAAAGAACAAAGAAAAAACATTAAAACACATATGACCTTTAACGACTTAGAGAAAGCATACGATAGCGTGTTAAGGAAACAACTATGGGAAGCAATGAGAAGAATGCGCGTTAGAGAGAAATGGGTGAATATAACACAAAGATTGTATAAAGAAACACAAGTGCAAATAAAGTTAGGTAATGAAATAACAAAAACAATCACCACAACAAAAGGCCTCAAACAGGGATGTGGTCTCTCACCTACACTTTTTAACATATATATATATATATATATATATATATATATATATATATATATATATATATTATTGTGATATTTAAAGTCTTGGTGCGCCAAGCAATAATTAGCTAATTAATTTTTTTGATTAATTAAAATTATTTAAATGATATGATTATGACTCTATCACAATTTTTAATTCTTTTATCTCAGGGTTAAATTCGTGCTTCAATATCTATGCTATTACATGTGAAAGGTAAGGTCCAAAGAATACCGGAATAATAAAAAACACATATGATCTAACACTATATATTGAAATAAAAATAATGAAATAATTCACACTCAAAAGTTTTCAATAAACAAATCTCATATAAGGATTCTCAAAATTTTGTTCTCCGTACGTGAACAATCAAAATTTATGGTACAAACAATATTAATTGAAATCTCAAAATCCCAAACTATTCTAACTCTCCTAATCAAAATATTTATATCCTTTCTAAATTACGTGTAAAAATTGTGTTATCAATAAAAGAAAAAAACTGCAGAAAACAAAAATATCTCTCTCTGATGATGAGTGGTCCAAATCCTTGTTCCTTGTAGACTGTATTATCTCCTCTCAACCGCTCCCTATGTAATCAGCAACCTTACACAGATTGTTGCAAGTATATCGTCCTTAATGATCTCCTTCAAAAGCACAAATCATTCAAATTATGATAGCCTTTCTCCTCTCGATAAACTGAATCTCTCGTTGGCCCGAGTGAAAAATGACTCTTGGAATATCTTCTCTTTACGATAAACTGAATCTCTCGTTGGCCTGAACAGTGACTCTTGGAATATAAGTAGAGAAATATGACTTACAATATTTTGCTGCTTTAGCTTCTGTCAGATACACTAACTCCACAAAAACTCACTAACATTCAACACTACTGCTTGCTACATCTCGGGAACAGCCAGAGAAACCTCCTGTTCGTCTTACAGACTTGGAAACCAACTGCCTCTCTCCTCTCTCTACTGAATCTAGCCAAACTCTCATACTTATCCCACCTTTTTCACTATCCGCCAATCAAAACTCGTCACAATTCCCCCATTTTTTCATTTCGATAACAAACAAATTTTTACCTATAATTATAAAATTTCCTAAAACTTATTTACAAATAATATTTTCTATAATTCTTAAAAACTAACAAAAACCTCTTTCTAAAATCTCTTCTATTTGTCTCTAATCACTGCATTAATGTATTTTGGAAAACCCCGTTCAATTGTCTTTTTGTTTTCACTTAAAATTATGCGGGTCACTCAAGTATAACAAAGAAATAATTTATGCAAAGCTTTACATTTTGTTTAGTACAGGTAATTCAAGACTTTAATAACTTTCCTTCTCCGAAATGTTTGTTGGATATTATCCTACTTATCTGAATTATTTGAATGTTTTTTGAACTTTGAAATATTTTAAACAAACCAATATTTTTCTCGATTTTACATATCATAACAAATCCCCGCCATTTGATCTGCCGAAAACTCTTTGTTAAATTTTAAAAATGACAAAAGTTTTCTAGGATCAAATTATTTCACTATGTTATTAAAATCTACTTATGATACTGACAAATGTCGTGAATGTTAAAATACCCCGTATATTGCCTGTCTTTATACGGGATTGGATATATTTTCGTTTTAAATTTTTCCAAGTATTTTCCCTTAAAAGAAAGTTCATAATTTTTAACCACTTGATTTACTTTATTAACAAAATCTCCATGGTTTCCTAAAATTTTCTCTATTTCCTTCTCCATGTTTTTTCCACAATTTATTTTTCTTTCATCCACCTTTTGTTCACATGTGTTCACTGTCCATAATACTTCTTCACAAAATTCTGGATTCTCGTCCATCAGTGCCATTTTTTCTTCTGTTTTCTTTTTATCCTCTAATTCCCTTTGGTATTCCGAGCACCATGTTTCTATTCCTTTCATTTCTCTGGTGATACCTTCTTTTTCTTCCTGCTTCCATTCTGTTTTATTGTCGGTTGCCAACAATTCTTCTGTACCTTCTATTTCCTGTTTTTCTCTGGTCTCCATCTTATTTTCCTGCTTTCTTTTCGAGCTCTTCTTCTTTTTCTTCCTTCTCTTTTTCTTTTCTGTTAGATCTTGTTCTTGTACTTTCGGTTTATCCTCTACAGTCATATCGATTTCTTTGCGGTTTTCCTGTGCATTGATCCTTCCAGAATTTGTTTTCCTATCTGTTTGCTTTTCTTCTCCTGTGTTGTCTGGTTCTGCTCTGATTTCCAGTTTATTTTCCGAAAAATTTATGGTGATATCTTTTTTCCTCAATTCATCAATTCCCGCTATCATATCATGATTTAAATCTTCAATCACCACACATTTCATAATATGGAATTTGTTTCCCACTCTTATCTGTACTCCCAAGCCTTCGTTTACTGTCGTCAAATTTTTATTGTTTGCACCCACTAAATCAACCCTAGGAATCTTATACACAAATCTGTCCAAATTTAATTCTTTTACTAGTTTTTTATTGATTAGCGATATCTCCGATCCAGAATCAATCACAATTTTAATCGCTTTATGTTTTATAAATGCATCTAAAAATATTAGATTAGAATTAGAAATTTGTCTTTCGTTTCCTATTGCTACATGATTCATCTCCCTTCTATTTTGTTGTTGGAAGCTCTGGTTATTTCTATCGTCCCTTTGTTCGTTAGTATTCCTATTCGGAGGATTTTGTGCATCTCTATTCCTGTTGTGATTTTCATTTGTTCTATTTTGTGTATCATTCCGGTTATCGTAATTTTGTTGTCTATTGTAATTATTGTAATTTCTCGGCCTATATTCGTTTGTTGATCTGGGATGTCGGTTTCTCTGGTCATAATTTGATGAATACCTTCTTTCCGGTCCATTATATTGGTCATGTTGTCTTCTATTTCTCATTTCTTTTCTTTTCGCTTCTTTTAATTGAAGGAATTGGCACAAACTATCAATATCTTGATAGTTTCTCAAAATCACGTGATCTTCCAACGTTTCCTCAAAATGTCTGCTGATCATTTCTACCAGCTGTTCGGTAGAATATTTGTATTCTAGATATTTTGAATTGTTATATATCTGCAAAGCATATCTTTCTTCAGATATTCCCATTTTTTCGTGATATTTTCCATTCTGTAGCTCTTGGTTGATTTCTCTCTGTTTATTTTTCCCCCAGAAATAGTTGAGAAATTTATTTTCAAAATCTGTCCAATTTTCAAACTCATCTTCCTTGCTTTCATACCATAACGCTGCTCCTTCTTTCAAATGGTTTCTAATTGTTTCTTTGCAATCGTCAAAATATCTAATAGGTTGTAATTTGGTTTTCAAATTTTTGACAAACGGTACTGGGTGTGTTTTCCGAATATCCCCGCCAAATTGTATTTTCGCCTCGCTTGTTCCATGGATGATAACTTCTTTTCTCTCTACCCCTCTTAGTTCAATTTCTGCCATTTGTTTTTCATTTTGCTTTAATCTTCTTTCTACTTCCTTCCTGTCTTCTTGTAGCGCATTTTCAAATTTTATTTCTAATCCCTCCAAATTATCTTTAATTCTCATTTCTTGTTCTTTCATATTATTTTTAATTTCATTAATCTCTTCTATTTGTTGTATCAGTTCTTTCTTTATCCCCTCAACACATCCTTTAATTTCCTGTTCATAGTTTTTCAAACGCTGCTCTATATTTCTGTTATTTAGTTCTATTGTTTGTTTTGTTTCTTGTTGATTTCTATCCATTTTTAGTGATGTTTCATCCATTTTTTGTGACTGGAGTTGCATTAGTTGTAATATTTTATCTATTCCTGATAGTTCTTTTCTCTCCTCAACTATTGTCACATTTCCTTCATTATCCGATACTTCTTCCAAAATTGTTTCATCTTCTCTGTTATCCTCCTTCCTTTCCTGCATTTTACTTTGTCTCCTTGTGACAGACATGTTGTTACTTTTTGTTATTGTTTTTGTCCCCGCCAAATGTGAAATTTTACAACACTCTATATGTTTCAGAACACGACAATATTTCTCCCCAAATGTATTAAATTTTCACGACAAATATCGAATATGCAATCAGTAAAATTCAAATAATTCAAAATAAATATCAAATGTACGATTGGTAAAGAAAATAAAATCAAATAATTCAATAGCAGTAAATATCCACTAACTACGATCAATCAATAAATCAAATTTATATTCCCTGGAAAAAATTGTCAAAATACTTTCAAATTCAAATTCCCTCAATGTTATATGTTTTTATCTCTGGATCACCTGTACTTATTCCAGATCTCTTTCCCTTCCTTCAAATGTAAAGCTGCGATATTTTCAAGCCCCACGTTTTGGAAGCCAGTTATTGTGATATTTAAAGTCTTGGTGCGCCAAGCAATAATTAGCTAATTAATTTTTTTGATTAATTAAAATTATTTAAATGATATGATTATGACTCTATCACAATTTTTAATTCTTTTATCTCAGGGTTAAATTCGTGCTTCAATATCTATGCTATTACATGTGAAAGGTAAGGTCCAAAGAATACCGGAATAATAAAAAACACATATGATCTAACACTATATATTGAAATAAAAATAATGAAATAATTCACACTCAAAAGTTTTCAATAAACAAATCTTATATAAGGATTCTCAAAATTTTGTTCTCCGTACGTGAACAATCAAAATTTATGGTACAAACAATATTAATTGAAATCTCAAAATCCCAAACTATTCTAACTCTCCTAATCAAAATATTTATATCCTTTCTAAATTACGTGTAAAAATTGTGTTATCAATAAAAGAAAAAAACTGCAGAAAACAAAAATATCTCTCTCTGATGATGAGTGGTCCAAATCCTTGTTCCTTGTAGACTGTATTATCTCCTCTTAACCGCTCCCTATGTAATCAGCAACCTTACACAGATTGTTGCAAGTATATCGTCCTTAATGATCTCCTTCAAAAGCACAAATCATTCAAATTATGATAGCCTTTCTCCTCTCGATAAACTGAATCTCTCGTTGGCCCGAGTGAAAAATGACTCTTGGAATATCTTCTCTTTACGATAAACTGAATCTCTCGTTGGCCTGAACAGTGACTCTTGGAATATAAGTAGAGAAATATGACTTACAATATTTTGCTGCTTCAGCTACTGTCAGATACACTAACTCCACAAAAACTCACTAACATTCAACACTACTGCTTGCTACATCTCGGGAACAGCCAGAGAAACCTCCTGTTCGTCTTACAGACTTGGAAACCAACTGCCTCTCTCCTCTCTCTACTGAATCTAGCCAAACTCTCATACTTATCCCACCTTTTTCACTATCCGCCAATCAAAACTCGTCACAATTCCCCCATTTTTTCATTTCGATAACAAACAAATTTTTACCTATAATTATAAAATTTCCTAAAACTTATTTACAAATAATATTTTCTATAATTCTTAAAAACTAACAAAAACCTCTTTCTAAAATCTCTTCTATTTGTCTCTAATCACTGCATTAATGTATTTTGGAAAACCCCGTTCAATTGTCTTTTTGTTTTCACTTAAAATTATGCGGGTCACTCAAGTATAACAAAGAAATAATTTATGCAAAGCTTTACATTTTGTTTAGTACAGGTAATTCAAGACTTTAATAACTTTCCTTCTCCGAAATGTTTGTTGGATATTATCCTACTTATCTGAATTATTTTAATGTTTTTTGAACTTTGAAATATTTTAAACAAACCAATATTTTTCTCGATTTTACATATCATTACAATATATATATATATATATATATATATATATATATATATATATATATATATATATATATATATATATATATATATATATAGATCAGGCTTTGAAAAGATGGTATAGAAAATGCGGAACAATGGGCATACCAGTACAAGAGAATATATTACATTCACTACTTTTCGCAGATGATCAAGTCATTTTTGCACAAGACAGGAAGGATATGGAATATATAATAAGGAAATTAAAGGAAGAATATGAACTTTGGGGACTCAAGATAAATATGTGCAAGTCAGAATACTTATGTATTGGACCCGAGGTTGCAGATTTGAACTTAAGTTTAGAAGAAGAGACTATTAAGAGTAGTAAGGCTTTTAAGTATTTAGGGTCAATGATTAGCCGAGATGGTACTTGTATGAAAGATATAGAAATGAAAATAGCACGGGGAAAATAAGCCACAAGAGCACTTCATGGAGTGATATGGAACAACACTCTAACCAAAGAAAACAAAAAGGGGATCTTTCAAAGCATAGTGATGAATATTACCCTATATGAAGCGGAAGTATGGCCAATGACAACAACAATACGAAATAAAATAAGAACAGTTGAACTGGACTTTATAAGAACACGTCTACAAATCACAAGAGCAGATAGAATAAAAACGGAGGAAATATGGAACAGAATGAAAGTAAAATGCTCAATTACAAAAAAGTTGGAAAACAGAGCCCTGCAGTGGTACGGGCATGTACAAATAATGCCAGAGCATAGGTGGCCGAAAATTATATTAAACTGGGACCCGCCGGGAAGAAGACGGAGAGGAAAACCTGCTACAAGATGTAAAACATACGTCGGAAATGCTATGATAGATAGAGACCTCAGAGAAGGTGACTGGGAAAATAGAGTGCTGTGGAGGACGAAAACGGCGATCTCATAATGGGAAAAGCCGAAGAAGAAGAAATTTTACGAGAAAATTCGTAGTTATGAGTTTTTCCAATTTTTCTTTCAAATTTTCGATGTAGTCAGAGATGAAAGTTCTTTGCAGGGGTGCAATCTTTCAAAAATAAGATCTTGAAGAAAGTTTATTTTTCTTCCGGCGATTATCATGTATGGAGAATAATCAGTTGCTTTATGTTCGAAACTTCTATAGGCTAACATGAATAGAGGAATTAAAGTATACCAATCAGCAATAAACATTGAAAGGTATTGACAAACAGTTCTATTACGTCTTTCGACCATTTCGTCTGATTGTGGATGGAGAGGCGAGTGTAGTGCGAGTTTTTTTAATACTCAAGATTTTCATTAATTCTTGCCATGTTTCTGATTCAAAATTTCGTCCTTGATCAGAATGTAACTCCAAAGGAACTTCATGTCTTGGTACGACGTGTCTTGAATGCTTCTGTTACTGAAATCGCTTTCTAAATAGGAAGGGGCAGAATTTTAGGCCATTTTAAAAAAATAATCAATTGCGATCATAAAGTACTTGTTCCCTCCATGTGTCATCGGGAGTAGACCTAGAATATCCACTGTAAGTCATTCAAAAGAATCTCTCCAGAAAGATATTTTGCCATTTTACCACGACTTCTAGGGCCTCTGAATTTATAGAATGTAATAACAAATCATGAATGTGTTGCTTGTGTGAGTCCATTTCAAAAGGTAAAAGAAATAATAAATTAGACTTACCCACAATCAATTTAATTTAACTATCCAGACGACCGGTTTCGCTTTCTACAATATGCAAAGCATCTTCAGGTCTCGATACAAAGTTAAATAAATGCTGAAATAATAAACCCATATTAGGGTGTTGTCTAATAAAGGTAAACAAAGATAGATGATATAAATTATATAAATTAGTAATTATACTAATATTGTCATAATTAGTAATGTCATGACAATTAGTAAAAAACCAATACTAAACGCTCATCTTACAATCAACCAACAGAATATCGAAAGAGTCGAGCAATATACATATCTAGGCATCAATTTAAATAGCCAATGGGACCACTCAACAGAAATTAAACAGCGAATAATAAAAGCAAAAGCAGCATTCGTTAGAATGAGAACCATTTTCAACAGTCGAGACATATCATTAAAAACAAAATGCCGTCTATTGAACTGCTACATATTCACAGTTCTGCTCTACGGAATGGAAGCATGGACACTGACTGTTGCATCTATGAATCGGCTCGAAGCTTTCGAAATGTGGTGTTATAGGCGCATCTTACGTATATCCTGGGTTGACAGAGTTACTAATGTGGAGGTCCTGCGTAGAATGGGGAAAGAATGTGAAATTCTCATGACCGTCAAAACTAAAAAGTTGGAATATCTTGGACATGCAATGAGAAATCAAGAACGTTACGGCCTTCTCCAGCTGATTCTCCAAGGGAAAGTAAATGGTAAGAGCGGACCAGGAAGAAGACGCATTTCCTGGCTTCAAAATTTACGAAAGTGGTATAACACGACTACCACTGAACTGTTCCGCGCTGCAATAAATAAAGTAAAGATAGCCGTGATGATCGCCAACATCCGGAACGGATAGGCACTTAAGAAGAAGAAGATGCCAATATTACATGTCTGTGGTTTTCCAAAATGAATAAAATGTTTAAGCAGACAAGGTAAGACCCACAAATTGGTAAAATAGTCTATTAAACTGTAATAAATTAATAAATGAACAAATAAATAAAACATTACTTACATGCCAGTACTCTATTAATTGATGGTTGAAAGAACATGGTTCAAACTATCCTGTATTGTTGATTGGAGAACTTAAGTCTGCTATTGTAATTGTTTGACAGTAAACGGGGAAGTTCTTGAGGAGACAGATTTTATCCAATGAAGTAGATATAGGTGTAATGTAATTGTTGTTTGATGAAAGTAATGTTCTATACCACTGAGTTTTTTAAAGTTATTTATATTTATGCTAGAGATATATTTATGAAATGTGTGTTATGTATTGAGATTTTATTTTTGAAGGTGACAGCTGTGAGACAATGAATGAGATTAAATGTACAAATTGTGTGGGTGTGCAATTCTATCAACTTGTAATTATCTTTCTTCTAATTTCTTTGATAAAGTTCTTTTGTAATATGTGGCAAATGGTTGTAAAAACCAGTATTTAAAGTTAAAGAATTAAAAATTACACAGAAACATTAAACACACAGAAAACACTTAAAAAGGGGGGACGAAACACATTAGATTTAAAAAAGGGGGAGGATTTGAAAGCACTACATCTCTCTTACTTGGAGACAATATGAGTTTTTTGTGTTATTTATTAGATTTTAGAGGTAAATTTGACAAACGTAGGTTAAAGTGTGACAGTTCTTCTTCTATTTTAAATACTGTAAGTTAAGTTATTTAGTTTTATGAAATAAGCTGATATTAATAAATGTCTCTAAAATTTTTTAATTTTAGATATCAAAGTTAGTTGATGTGTTCATATTAGCATACTTTAACAAACTTTAAATAATGAAATTTCAATGTAACAATATGAATAATTGAAATACATCTTCTATGATAACTAACTCAGTTTAGTCAAAATTACAGAACAAACTTAAGTGATTATTTGGTAATTTATATGTACATTTGTAATCAAAATGTATAACAAAGACAAATAGAATGTTAGAACACCAAGTATATACACAACATTCTAATGAAATAGTGGAACAAAAACCTTACCGATCTTTAACATACATAGGTGAACTTTCTTATAAGATTGCAAAAGTCTTTGATGACTACATAAACATCTCTTTTAAAACTGCCTCCAATTTAGGATTGATTTTCTTGAATAACAAGGATAAACGTAACTCACTTGAGTATAGCGGAGTATATAAGTTGAGCTGCCATACCTGCAATGCATGTTACATCGGTAGAACCTTCAGATCCTTCAATATTAGACTAAGAGAATACCTTAGATATATAGAACGTCCAACATCGGGTCAATCACATTTCTCCCAACATATCCGACGAACAAACCACATCTTTAATCCACAAACAGATTTCACAATCCTTCATACTTGTAATAAAGGCTCCTTATTAAATAACCTGGAACATTTAGAAATATTAAAATCCCTAAAAAGTCACACATCAGATACATTAAATGCACAATTAGAACTAGAATACACACCAGTATACTCAGTATTAATATAAAATTTAATATAAATAACATTACCTGATCCCACGCCAATCCTTGTTTCCACACCAAAACCCATATAGGTACTTATAGAATTGATTCCCCAAAATCAACTTATCATGTGAGGTTTCCATATAGTTTCAATTAGCTTCACACATTATTCGGAATTAACTTCAATATCATGGTCAAACAATATTTTATTCCAGAATCCCATATACAATCAAATGCATTTGATATACTTCTTGGATTATTTTATCATCAATATTTGATATACTTCTTGGATTATTTAAATTTTCTACATAAATTTTAAAATCTGGTCACCCATGGATCTAGGTTTCTTGTTCACAGAATTTCTTTAACATATTACCAGAAACAATATTTTTCCTAAAACTATATTAAATATCAGTATTGAACTGGTATGGTACCTCAACTTATTTAACCCAAAATTATTATTACATCCCATCTGGTTTCGAAATACACTCATGTTACAAAATATTTGATTTCACGTGATTTCATGTGATCAACACGTGGTTTGATGGTTTCCAACACAACATTGTAAAGTCGTTCAGACTAGTAGTATTAATTAAATGGATCTTTGTTATTCCTAATCATATGCAAATCTACATTTTCAAATGGAAATATTATATTTTAACTATAAACTGCTATAAATTTGAAAATGTTAAAGTGTTACAAAAATTATTATACAAACTCACCATTGTTCATGTCGGTGTGATGATATTTCTGCTCATGGTACAGGAAAATTGAAATAAGAATAAATTTGCTTTATACCGGTTTAAATAGAGAACCGTTTACATGTTGATATAACCAATTTCCGATCCCAACAGTCAGATTTTAGAATTACCAACTAACTATTGAATGCTTAATAATTCAGTCAATTTCTTGAATTAATCAATTATTTTATCATCAATAAGTTACCTACTTATTATTTAAGTTCCATATTAACATATCAGAACTGGAATAAAATATTTAAAAATATTTATACACACCATGACAGATAACTCACACCAACAATTATTTCAAAGAAAGTTTGTAACTTTGTTATACATTTTGATTACAAATGTACATATTTAATTTAAATTACCAAATAATCACTTAAGTTTGTTCTGTAATTTTGACTAAACTGAGTTAGTTATCATAGAAGATGTATTTCAATTATTCATATTGTTACATTGAAATTTCATTATTTAAAGTTTGTTAAAGTATGCCAATATTAACACATCAACTAACTTTGATATCTAAAATTAAAAAATTTTAGAGACATTTATTAATATCAGCTTATTTCATAAAACTAGATAACTTAACTTACAGTATTTAAAATAGAAGAAGAACTATCACACTTTAACCTACATTTGTCAACCTCTAAAATCTAATAAATAACACAAAAAACTCATTGTCTCCAAGTAAGAGATGTAGTGCTTGCAAATCCTCCCCCTTTTTTAAATTTAATGTCTGTTTCGTCCCCCCTTTTTAAGTGTTTTCTGTGTGTTTAATGTTTCTGTGTAATTTTTAATTTTTTAACTTTAAATACTGGACTTCACAACCATTTGCTAAATATTACAAAAGAACTTTATCAAAGAAATTTGATAATTACAAGTTGATATAGTTGCACACCCACACAATTTGTACATCTAATCTCATTCATTGTCTCACAGCTGTCACCTTCAAAAATAAAATCTCAATACATAACACACATTTCATAAATATATCTCTAGCATAAATATAAATAACTTTAAAAAACTCAGTGGTATAGAACATTACTTTCATCAAACAACAATTACATTACACCTATATCTACTTTATTGGATAAAATCTGTCTCCTCAAGAACTTCCCCGTTTACTGTCAAACAATTACAATAGCAGACTTAAGTTCTCCAATCAACAATACAGGATAGTTTGAACCATGTTCTTTCAACCATCAATTAATAGAGTACCGGCTTGTAAGTAATGTTTTATTTATTTGTTCATTCATTAATTTATTACAGTTTAATAGAGTATTTTACCAATTTGTGGATCTTACCTTGTCTGCTTAAACATTTTATTCATTTTGGAAAACCACAGACATGTAATATTGGCATAATTACTGTAATTTATATAATTTATATCATCTATCTTTGTTTACCTTTATTAGACAACACCCTAATATGGGTTTATTATTTTAGCATTTATTTAACTTTGTATCGAGACCTGAAGATGCTTTGCATATTGTAGAAAGCAAAACCGGTCGTCTGGATAGTTAAATTAAATTGATTGTGAGTAAGTCTAATTTATTATTTCTTTTACCTAATGTAATAACAATTGTACAAGTGGTAAATAAAAAGTAAAAATTTCCAAATTTTAACCATAACGATAAGGTACACTTTGTATAGATAAGGGATTTACAAATTTGTATTTTTAATTTTCGGATAATTCCCTGAGTCAAATATTGTTTTTGCAGTACTTGTAAATCTAATGTTTATCACAATTTTCAACACAACCTTAGACTCTTTTCGACGTTTTATTATTTAAGGCCGATATTTAAAGGTTTTCACAGCTTCTTACTCTATCAATATGTTATCGTATATGTGAACTTTAACATCTAGTAAGCTTTTTATTTTTACATTTACATTTTGTTTTGACATATTTACTTTTACTGTACTTTAGCGCCCTTTGTATATTTTTTATTGTTTTATATTTTATTGCTTTATTGTTTCTTCTAATGCAATTTTTATTACTGTTATTATTTAATTTGTAATATTTAATTAATATCAGTTATGTTATTAAATTTTTTATATCTCTAACTTTAAGTAATGTCAGATTGCATTAATTGTTTTCAGGCATATTGGTGAATCATTACCGTCAAAATATTGGCCATCAAGAATTATCTTACAGGAACACTTTCCTCGCACGACTGTAGGTTCGGTCCGAAGAAAAAAAATAAGGGAAGATCTTCTACAAATTACTGTACGTTACAGCAGTAGCATGTCAATGATAAGCGAAATCAACAAATTGCAGCAATAACTGAAATATAATCATATTTTTAGTTCTTAGATTATAATGTAAATAATTACAGTTTTATGTATACTTTCTCATTTTTTTACTTTATCGTACATGCACAATCACTCAAACACACACACACACATATACATATAGCTGCAAAGACATATTGTGCACCAAAGAACCAACAAAACACGTAAATGCTAACACAATATTGATAAACGCAAAGTTATACATAAACACACTGTTGTAAAAACAACCTATTTATAATATTGTAATCGTAAAATAGTTATTTTATCAACTTGTGCGTTCCGATCGTCAGCTCTCGTGTTAATGTGTTTGCGACCCTCTCCCTTAAAATCTCTCTCCACCCCGCGTTATATAACTTAGGACAGTGTGAATTCGCCTCTCAGCAAGTAAAGACCGGGTGTGTTGTCCCGAAAAATGAGTGTTGCGTGGGTGATAGATGAGCTTGTAAAACCGCTGTTTTGTGATAAACCGTATACCAGTTTTGTCCCTCTCAATACTCTGTATCTCTGTTACTGCCTCCTAGCACTGTAAAGCTAATGATATTTGTATAACTCTTTTTAGTATTATCAGAATTTCGATAATTATCAATGTAGAATTACTTCAGTATAAGGAAGTTCACTATAAATAAATCGAAGGAAAAATACGTCTTAAGTGTTTTATTGCCTCAGTGGTCCTTAATAAATATTTTGAAGCAATCAGGTGTTAAACTACGCCTCTCTGAAATGTGGAAAGTTTGGTAATAAATTTATCCTCTCCACCACACACCACACACCCAAACAATTATTTTTATACCATGCACTGGAATAAGTGTTATTACTCCCCTTATTAACTTATTTATTTTTAGCACATAAGCAAAACTCTCGGGCAGGTCGATTTTTAAAATAATCGTAGTATATTATGGCATCAATGCTTCGAACTTTACGCGACCCCTCTTCAGGTGGCAGTCATAACTTTCGATATTTTTAAATGGGAAATTACATCATGTGACATCTTATTTAAAAGCTTTTGAAATACTGATTTTAAATATGTATAATTCCTTGGTTCGAAAATTTAATGAATTTAAATTATGGGAGAAAAAATTTTAATACACACCTTGCAACAATTTAATGAATTTTTGTTCGTTTGAGTTAATCTTTTTTACATGGTAGAAGAGATTTTGTTTTAAAAAGAAGTTAAAAATATTTCCATTGGTTTCGAAAATTAGTTTACGGATTTATTTATCAGATGTCGCTATTGGGTCTAGATCGAAGCCATTTTATAGTTGCTTTTAATATAACAGGAAAGAATATTTTCACGTTCAGAGCGTTTGTGAATAGCCGCTCCGAAGATCCATTTTAGGGTGAAATACGTATAAGCGGATACACACACGCACTATAAGAGAAATCAAATCTTAACTTTTTTTCTTTTTAAAAAATATTTTTTACAGTCTAAATTATTACATTTAAATTAATGATTCAAGATACATATCGAACTGCAAGTGACAACTAATGCTGAATAAACAAATTGCAGAATAATTAGAAGCTGAAACTTATTTTATAATAAAAGGGGTTCAAAATGTTTCTAATTTACTTCTTGGCAGTAATCTTATATACTAAAACGTTAAGCCCTTTTCTTGTCCACCACTTTACTCAAAAACCATATTAGATAATTAAAATATTTTTTCGGAATATTATTAGTATTACGTATGAGATTGTCAAGATATACTTTTGGTACAAAAATTCACTTCCGGTTTTGAGATGACCGGAAGTTAAAATTTACTTTAAGTTTTAGACCCCACAATGTATATATGGATCGAAAGGTCTCGTCGAGACGAATCTAAATATGTACTTCCGGTTGCGATCCGACACCGGAAGTGACCCGAAACGCGCATAAAACGTCAAGATAGAGCAAATCTGACACCGGATTCGTGATCAGCATGCAAAATTAACTGCTAAATGATATCCATGTCGACATTTGATGAACTAAAAATTGCATTCCGGTTTTGAGGTCGACTTCCGGTTTGGTTTGAAAATAAAAATTTCATTTAAAAAACTCGATGTCGAATTGGTCCGCTAGTACAATCTATTTTTTGTTTCTTCTGTAACTTTTTGCAACATCCTTTAACCTACAACATTCTGAGATAATATATTGGCGTAGTTGGTCCATTGTATATGGTTGTGTCTAATACGCTTTGGATTGTAAGTAATCCTATAGGAAAAAATCTAATGGAGTTATGAGGGAACAGTGGAAATGGGGAAATTGCGTGTTATCTTCTTAAAATTATCTGGGATTTTTATCAGCCTAGTATCTAACATTTTGACGATGAACGTGACCATTCAAAAAAAATATCGCTTTGTCACTAAAACAAGTGTGTTGAAGATAATTAGGATTCTGTGCAATATTATTTGTCATGGCGTTGCAATATTCCATCCGTCTATCTGGGTCATCCTCTGTTAATTCTTGAACCTTTTTTATTTTGTAAACATAAAATTTATTTGTCTTTAGACTCTTTAAAATTGTTTTTTGATCTACTTAACAAACGTTAGCAACAGTTTTAGTAAAAATAGACGGATTACCGACAAACTCACTCACTCGAAATCTGTTTCGACAGAATCTTCGGATAGACGTTTTTTTCCTTTCCGTTTTTTATTTTGAATACTACCAGTCTCAAAAAATTTCAAAAGATTTTGATGAGCATTTGATGATGATGATAATTGAGAAAAGGTGCCACATGATGTACTTTCCGATTCAAAAAAAAAAAACAAAGTTATGACTGTCACCTGAAGAGGTATGGCGTAAAGTTCGAAATATTAATGCTATAATATACTATGATTATTTTTAAAATTAACCTGTCTGAGCGTATTACTTACATGCTAAAAATAAACAGGTTAAGAGGGGAGGGGTTAACACAGCGCATGGTATTAAATAGTAATTTATCCATGTGTAAACTACGTGTATCTTCCTACGTCTAAGGGTAAAATTTACTTATCCCAGATAATGTCGTAGGTATCAAATAATTGAGCTAAAACCATGTCTACTTCACAGGTCGTGCTATTATATTTGGCAACATTATAATGACGTTGATGATTGAGGTAGCAGATCTGTTTTGGGCGGATCGCAGCACAAATTTCAATTTCTCAGCAACACAATTTTACTTTAAAATAAGTTCATTATGAGGTTTCCACTTGGGAAATCGTTCTCAAAATACAAAGCACTAATATTTTATATTTTGACAACGATTTCCGAAGTGGTAATTGAAACGATAAAATAAACTTATTCTATAGTAAAATTGTGGCTTATTTCCAATAAAAATAAAATATTATATTAGGATGACACAAGACAATAGACAATATTTTTATTGGGAACAGGCCACAATTTTGTTTTAAAATAAGTTTATTTTGATGTTTAGATTTCCACTTCAGAAATTGTTCATATAATACAAAATATTAATAAATTAGACAAATTTTGTTTTTGTTACTTGGCAAAAAAATCTTTTAATTATTTAATTTTTTCTGACTTAATCATAGTGACAATTGAGACTTTAAAGTAGATGACTTTCAAATAATATTGTCAATATTTTTGAGTTGCGTTCCTGGGACGACTCTATTGGAAGATAGTTCATTCGATTACTTGAAATTAATTGTCTGTCCCGACATGGTAAATACTTGTGGTATGTTATGTATGGTAAACACTTTCGAATTTTAGACTGAAACTCAGAAGCCCAAATAAGCGCATCAATTGCCGAACAAATTCCAAAAACCACAATGTTAAACCCCACTTCAGTGGTTCATAATTTTTCTGATACTCCTATTTCGACCATTGCCACTCAAGCTTTAGCAAAATGTTTCAATTACTTTGTTACCCCAAGTCACATTCCAATTGAGACAATCATCTGTTAAACTGAAGAAACCATCTAAAGTTTATCTTCCGAAGACGCTGAAATAACTAGACAAGATATCGCTAGAGTTCTTAGAAACTCAAAGCCTTCTACTTCTAACATTAGCCAATCCGAGAAAAAAGCCCTAAAAGAACTTCAGTCAAAACCAAATCTAGTCATTCTTTCTGCCAATAAAGGTAATGCCACCGTCATCCTAAACACTTTTTTATATTAATACACTCTCAAATATCATTAATACTTCAGACTACACACCAACTCCTAATAATCCAACAGCCTATTTAGAGAAAACAACAAAAGCCATTATCAATAAAACCTCTCTTTCTGTTGACATAAAACAATCTCTAATTCCTTGTGAACTTTTCCAGAACACCTCGACTATATGGCCTACCCAAAATTCACAAACCCGATATTCTTCTACGTCCCATTGTCAGTGTATACAACTGCCCCACATAACCATCGGCCAAGTACTTGGCCAAAACCCTACAACCTCTTGCCGAAAATTCTTTTCATTTTATCGAACTTCTTAAACAATACACTATCTCACCGTCAGGCATTCTAGTAATTTTCGATATAGTCGGTTCGCTATTCCCAGTCCGAACTCTCTAGTAAATTTAGTAATTATTTTTTTGCGAAGTTAGTTACTTTTTGACAGACAAAAAGTGGCTGGAAAGTACTATACAACCAAGCACACGTACTCATAGCCAATATTAATAGTAAAGAAACTAAATAGTAAATAAAATAAAACTTTACGAATCACCGACAATCTATATTTATTTATCTGCACCATGTAATAAATAGTTATGTTAAATTATAACTACTGAAATATATTTTTTAAATATATACTACCCAAAATTTTATGGGTTTAGTATACATTTTTTTTTATTTACAAAATTGCTTCAACCACTAATGGTTATTAGCATGGTACAATAAATTACATAAATGTTAATATGTTACACTATATTTTGTGAAGTAGTCTTGCATTTTGTAAAAAGTTTATAGTTTTGTCATTATTGAAGCCGTTTAAGACTCTTTGGATGAATTGGGTAATCCAGCTTGAAGTCGTTCTAGGGTGTACAAAGGGCAGTCCACTAGCACATGGTCCACTGAAGTTACACAATCACAAGTGTAGCACATGGGAATTTGTTCTTTACTTAGAAGGTAATCGTGTGTTAACTTCGTATGGTCTATACGTAATCTAGAGATGCATACTTGGTCTCGTCGCTTGAATGGGAGTTTGTATACAACTACCTTTTGCTTAATGTTTTTCATGGATGTCTCTGAATTGTTCCAATGTAGTTGAGATTCCTCGCTTATTTTGTTTCTAAAATATTGCTTCAGGTCGTTATAAACGCATTTAGTGAATAATGTTGATTGTGGATTTTCTGCTGCTTCCCTGGCCAACTGATCAGCTTTTTCGTTTCCAGTTATACCACAGTGTGACGGAACTCAAAGGAATTTAACAAATCGGTCGTTTTCTTGACATCTCATTTATTCTGACTTTATAAGCAATAGAATGGGATGGTTTGTGTATAACTGTTTCATAGAGCTGAGAGCACTTAAAGAGTCAGTTATTATCAACGAGTTTTT
Organism: Diabrotica undecimpunctata; assembly: GCF_040954645.1. Lineage (NCBI taxonomy): Eukaryota > Metazoa > Arthropoda > Insecta > Coleoptera > Chrysomelidae > Diabrotica > Diabrotica undecimpunctata. Next base: position 63,988,046 of record NC_092808.1, read on the forward strand.
TATGTTTTTTATGGTTGATCGTAGGAAAAGTGAGAAGTAGTCTTGGTGTAAAGTTGTAAAAGAAGCCCCTACCCTGTAGAAGTTATGAGAGCAGTTTAATTTCTCTGCTGCTTTTTTTTTAAATATACTACGTGGTGTGTCATATTTTTTGTTATTGATAGTAAGACTTGTATCACAAATAGGCAGCTGTATTCTCCAAGGAGGTTGATGATTAAGGTTAGTTACATTGTATGTCTCAGGAAAATGTATGTTTAAACTGTTTTGTAATTTTTGGATCCGGATATAAAACGGGGAACTTAATCTTTGTGAGGTGTTAAATGTCGATGTGAATCTGTCAGCAAACGTGTTTTTAAATGTCGGTATATATGGATTGGCTGACGATTTAGCAGCATACACAAGGCTGAAGTAGTTTCTTCTTAGTTGAAGGAAAGGTTCACCTGATTCACTGTTCCAGTGCTATTCTTATTGCTGTATTGTGTATTGGGTCTAGTAATTTAGGTATTGATGCTTTGGCTGAATTATAAGCAACTGTGCCATAATCTAGTTTAGAACGAATTAGAGTTCTGTAGGCAGTTATGAGTGTTTCATCAGCTCCCCATTGCTTGTGAGATACGCTTTCCAATAAATTTAGACTATTTTGAGTTGTTTGTCAAAGATAAAAAATATGATCTTTAAAGATTAACCTCTGATCTAGTTTCATTCCTAGGAATGATTCAACATAAGTAATAGGTAACGAGTATAAGGTGAGATTAGGTGGTAGTATAATGTTTTTTGGGCTCTTGCTAAAGAAAATTGCTTTTGTTTTGTTTGGAGATATCTGTAGACCACATCTGTCTGACCAATTTTCTAGTTGATTGATAGCGGCTTGTATATATCTGATAAGTGTTAGAACATTTTTCCCTCGAGAAAATATGACGAGATCATCAGCATATAAGCGTATTTTTACTAATGAACTAAAGGATTTAGAGATATCATTAATCGCAATAAGGAACAATACTACGCTTAGTGAAGATCCTTGTGGGATACCATTAATTTGTGTTGTTGGCTCTGAACAAACATTATCTACACGAACTTTAAACTCACGAAATATTAGAAATTTTTTTATAAACTTAAGGATGTTACCTTTGATTGACCATCTGGATAAGTTTTGTAATATGTCGGATCTCCAAATTGTATCATACGCATGGGTTATGTCAAAGAAAACTGCTAAACACTCTTGATTGCATCCAAATGCTTCGTGATTTCGGATTCTATATCAACTAGATTATCTAAAGTAGACCTTGATTTCCTGAAACCACTTTGAATAGGGGTAAGAAGTTGTTTGTCTTCTAGATACCACAGTAGTCTATTGCTTACTATTTTTTCCAGAATTTTACATATATAGAACATGTTAGCGAGATCGGTCGATAAGACTGCGGGTCTGATTTTCTTCTTCCCTGCTTAAGAACTGGAATAATAATTGACTGGTGCCAACTATCAGGAGTAAATTTTTAGAAGGTATTGTTTACCTTCTTCAAGTAATGACTTTAGAAAGGCAACTGGAATGTTATCAGTTCCATGACTGGTATCTTTTGTACTGTTTAATGAATATAGTAACTCGTCCATTGAGAGTTCGACGTTAAGAGGAGAATTAGTATGATCTTCTAAATCTATATAACTGTTCTCTAAATTTTGTTTGTGTATTATGGAATTTGTAGAGATAATGTCATTGCTGGAGTGTCTTTGATACATATCAGCAAGTATAGTAGTTATTTGTTCTTTCGTCGAGCAAGTAAGATTGTTAGGTTCTAGATCATGGATTGTATTGAAGGATTTTTTTCCATTAATTTTATTAATTATTTGCCAAACTTCGGAAATAGGAGTAGATGAATTTAAGGACGAGACGTACGCTTTCCATGCTTCTTTTCTGCTTTTCTTCAATATATATCTACAGTAGGCTCTCTTTTGCTTAAATTCGAGTTGGTTTTGGAGTGTGGGGAATTTTTTAAATTTGTAAAAAGTTCTTTTTGACTCTCTGATTGCCATCTTACATTCCTGGTTCCACCAAGGGACTGGAGGATGTTTTTTTTGGGAAATTTATAAAACCTACGGACAATTCTGCAGCTGTTGTTATAAGATGAACAAAACTGGAAACTATAGAATTAATATTTGCACGGTCATCACTAGGAGGAGTTAGCTCTGATATGAATCGAGGTATTAAAAAAGAATATAAAGACCAGTCGGCATTCTTTAGATGCCATTTATTAGACGGAGCGGAAGAGGGAGCTGTATTGTTATTCGTTATTAATATTGGGAAGTGGTCACTTCCATGTAAATGAGATGTGACTTGCCAAGACAGTCCAGGTTGTAAAACTGGGTCACATAAAGTTAAATCAATTGCTGAACCACCACCTGTAAAGACATTAAATCTTGTAAAACTACCATCATTAAGTAAGTTGAGATTAAGGTTAGTTATAATTTGTCCGATTTTACGCCCTAAACTATCGGATTTATTTGATCCCCATAGAACATGGTGTGCATTGAAGTCACCTAAAATAATTCGTGATTAAGGAATTTGATTAAAAAGGTCTAATAATTTGCGAGCTGAAGGATCAGTACTAGGAGGAATGTATATATTGCAGATGTTTATTTTTTGAGGTCCTTTCAAAGTTATTGCTGTAGCCTCTAATTGTGTATTTAAATCAATTATTTCTGAATCATATTGGTTGTGTACATAAATAGCTATCCCTCCACTAGCCTGGTTTGCATTAAGTCTATTTTTAATATATGGTGTGTAGTTTTTTAGTTTGTAAAATTTCTGCTGTTTAAAGTGTGTCTCTTGTAGACATATTATGAACAGTATGAATTAGGACATTAGTAATTTAAATTCTTCTAGACGGGTGTAAAACCTGTTCAGATTCAACTGAATTATGGAGTTGATTTTTTAATTAATAGTCACTGCAGTATAATAGTAGCAGTACAAAGTTTCTTCCTTAGTCTTGTACATCGTGCTTTCAAGTATCTTTGTGATAGCACTTTGTGAAGTTTTTTTAGGAGATCTATTAACCCTTCGATATCTTCCGTGTATGTTTTAGCAATACTAAGCGGATCTGCAGTTCCATGGGTGTTTTCAAGTAAATCTATTATCTCTTCTTGACTTAAACAGCTACTGTTTAACTTATTTTGGAAAAAATCGACTGTACAGTTAGTAAGATCTTCAGCTAAGGAGAATTTGTTATATCAGAAGCATTTCTTTTAGGTGTTTGAGTTTCATTTATAGTTTTATTTATTTTACCAGGTTCAGAAGCATTACTTTTAGGTGTTTGTACTTTTGTTTGAGTTTCTATTTTAGTTTCATTTATTTTACCCGGTACCGTCTCCATTGTTTGGGACTTATCGAAAGAGGTAGAGTTTTTTGGTGTGGGTGAAGTGATGGTTTCAGTAGGTTGTGGATTACTGATTTGTTTGGTAAGTACGGGAGAATGTACTGTAGTTTGAGTTGTATTTTGTTGTGAACTAACAGTCTGGTCACATTGTGATTGAGAAATGTGTGTTGTATTGTCATCGGTGGATTGATTATTATGATTTGGGCATCGAGATGCTAAATGATCAGTTTGTTTACAAATAAAGCACGTTTGTTTTTCTAGTGAGAGAAATATTCGATAGTTCGATTGATCATGGTTAATTAGAATTGAATCGAGGATATTTTCAAGATTTGTAGGGGCTATATAAGTTAAACGTCGAAAACTAATGATATGTCTAAAACTAGGATTTGATGTTCCGATCCGTAAAAAATCTATTGGTGTTATTTTATAGATTCCTATCTTTTTGAGTTCATTTTCTATTACGTTATGTGGTACAGAAAGAGATACATTAGAAATAATTAGTTTTTCGTTTGGAGTAATTAGTTTTCTAGCTTGGATACGATGTTGGTTTACTATTATCATCCCATTGTCTGTTTCCAAAAATTTTTTAACAATATTTTCCGAAGTGAAGTAGATGCATATACGATCATTAACAATTCTGGATATTGCAAGTATATTTTTGGGGTCAACTAAGTTAACTACAGCATTCAGGTAATTTAGAACTGTATTTACTACAATTGCTTGTTTTTTTTAAGGAAATATGTTGGTAGGTTCATTTAAAACTGTTAAATATAACTTTGGTGCAGTAGTATCATTTTTGGGGATTTCTTGTTGTGAAAAAACATTTGATGATATAGCTTGGTTTATGTTGATATACGGAACCTGAGTACGGTCCTCGCACCAATACGAAATCATTGATAATAACTCGATGTAATTAAATAAATTAAATTACTTACAGTTAATGTCCAAAAGTATCAACAATAAAGAATTATTTGTCAATAATTTACAGTTTACTACACTTTTAGCTTTCAATGTTTTTAAACATAACCATAAAAACTAGGTGCGATTAAGGTAATTAGGTGTTGCTTCGTTGAACGCTCGAAGTCGAATTTTTAGTATACATTCCCACTATTTATACTAATTCTTCTTTTTTTAATGAAAGAAGTCTGTAATAAAAGTTTATTTAAGCTGTTAATACTATGAGCTAGGAACTTTTGTGTTCTAGGTTTCCAGTTATGAATCTGTTAAAATATGCCCGAGTTGAGCGAATGGACCTTATCGTTTCACTCTTTACAAACATTCCTATAGACAAAACCCTAAACATTCGAAAACTAGGGTATCTAGTAAGACCACTTATCTCTCATTAAACATTGTATATCCAACACTTATTTTATTTCCATAATCAATTCTACACACAAATAAATCGTGCGCCAATGGGCTCCCAACTATTTCCATTAATTGCCAATATCTTTATGGAAGACTTCGAGACCAGAGCACTATCCACATCAATGCTCAAACTACATGTTGGCTACGATATTGTTACGATAAATATCATGGCCTAAAAATAACCGTAAATATATTATGACTAATTCACTAATATGTTGTAGATTGTACGAGAGAATTCTACTAAAGTATAATTTCACTATTTCAGAGAGTGAGTCATCGTTTAAAGGCCCAGAAATGCGGAAAGCCATTTGGAAATCCAGTGACGTACACTTACTTTTATTTTAACGTTAATTATATTTTATTTTTCAAATATTAATGTTCGAAATAGGCCACAATATATTTATTTACAAGTTTTTACTGACGTTTCGATCTCTATATCCAAAGACCGCTTTCAAAGATATAAATGATAGTTATATTTATATTATTTGTTTATTATTATATATTTTTATAATCCTATATTGTTTATTTTCTTTTTTTTTTCTATCTTTAAAAACAAAATAGAGATCGAAACGTCAATGTATTAAACATGTAAATAGATATATTGTGGCTTATGTCCAACCTTCTCCCTAAAAATACAGAATGCCACAAACAAGCAGCTATAGAAAAATAAATATATCTGTCATTTGTATGTTTGAAAACGGTCTCTTTATAGAGATCTAAACGTCCGTAAATTAAACATTTGAATAAATATATTGTGGCTTATTCCCAACATTATTTCTAAAAATACAGAACGACAAGCGAAAAGCCATAGAAAATAAATAGTACTATCATTTGTATAATTGAAAACGGTCTCTAGATATAGAGATCGAAACGTCAATAAATAAACATAGGAATAAATATTTTGTGGCTCATTCCCTACATTCCCCTAAAAATACAGAATGCCACAAACAAAAAGCTATAAAAAAGAAATAATTTTGCAGAAAGTTTACTGATACCAACCGGCTGTCGCGGAAGTTACGCTAAAACCTCTTTTGACGTGACCCGTCCTTAAAGAGTTACACAATGAAATTTTTTTAAAACAAATTTTAAGACAGTTTCCACACCACTCCAGATGTATGACTTGTGGCGCGATTCTTTTTTTAAATTCGTGTTCGCCAAGAGCCATATTGTCTTATTAAATAAAATGAACAAAACACTTAAACAGTATAAAACAAAACAAAATAAAATCCTATAAAACAAAATAAAATTCTATAAAAACAAAATAAAAATAATGTTTGATGTGTTTAAACACAAACACTATACACACTTACTATGTTCTTCTCGTTTTTTTTTGTTTTTGATTTTTTTTGTGCTGATGTTCTTATTAAACTATTAGAAAATATTATTCGCTGTCTAAACCTGAAGATGCAGTGCTGCTATCGCTGTCATTATCTTCACCACCTGGTGTAATTATAATTGGCTCTAGTAAAACTTTGATATGAGTGTCAAGTTCCCACATACGATGTTCTTCTTTAATTATGTGGCCTATACATTTAGCCCATTTCTCTGGAGTTACATGGAGGATTGCTTGAATCAAAAGTTTCTTAATTTCGTTTAATTTGAACGTTTTGTTATTGCGTGCTACTTTTCCTTTCACTTGCTTCCAGATAAGTTCAATGGGATTAAGTTCGCAATGATAAGATGGTAGACGCAGAACTTTGACACCATAATCTTTTGCAGTTTCATCTACAGCATATTTAAGATACTCAATTTTCCTTAACCGTGCAATGTCAAGTAGCTAAATTTTGAGCATTGATTCTTCGTATGCAATCCCCTTTTCTGTAAGCCATTCTTGAATCCTCCCTTTCAATTTCTTTAATAATCACCTGTTTTTTTCGACTCAAATTGAAGAAAACCATCATCAAGAAACCCTGTATCACTTCCTATATGGGTGACGATTAAACGCCGTCCCTTTGCTGATGGAGCTTTTAATCCTGTATATCAGCCTTCTATAAATGCTTCGCGTTTACTTTTGGCATTTAAATCTTGCCAAACTTTTCCAACTGTATGACCTTTTCCAACCTTGGCTAATCCAGGTTTCATCCAAATAACATATTTTGCGTCCAGTGCTGCGAATTTTGCGTATTTCTTCTAAATATTTTCTTCTCCGCACAATAATTTTATTTTTTTCTAATAGCATACTTTTTCTGTTGAGTTTTACTTATCGAAAGTTCATTTCACGCATGGTCCTGGTTAAGACTCTACGAGATATCTTGGGTAAGGAGTCATCGTTTTCGAGCTCTTGAGAAATATTTTTCAGTGTTGTAATTTCACTCCGAAAATAAAGTGAATGAATTTTTCGACGTATAATATTCCTTGTCTCGTCATCCAAAACAATGCTTCTCCAACCTCTAGTTTTACCTTTTTCTTGCTTTTTATTTTCCGATGTATTTTTAAGTACACGATAAATACAGCTAACGAATACTTTTGTTAAACTGCTACAAATGTCGACCGCTTGGCTAACATTTAATTCCATTTTTCTGCCGACAATTCCTTCATAAACGTTTCGTATTATTACCTTCTCTTCGGAAGTAAACATTTTCCGTCTCTTTTGCGGCATTTCATTTTTGGAATCAACATCAGAATTTTGCAGTCTTCTCTTGGAACAACTCGGTTTTTCGTCCAACTCCAATAAAACTCAAACCAAATAATCACAGAATATAACTAAAAATTTACTATAAAACGACAAACTATAACACTCGTATTATCAATAACACGTTTTATCAATAACACAAACTTATCGCATAAAATACCCTACCCTCAGAAACGCCAATGTAATGAACTATTGTTGATGGGCACTCGCTCGACAAAAACTAGTTTTACGGGTTTCTGTGGATCTGAATTGAAACGGGGTTCCGTCGCTAATTCCAAAGTTGCCAAACGATTGAAAAATATTGTTTTAAAATATCGATTTTTATTTTATAAATTTAAATATGTAACAAAATGGAACATATAAATAAAATTTATTTCATTACAATTTTGTGCTTAATTTTTACTATTGAAAAAATCAGGTTTTTTTGTATTTTTATGACAGTAATAATCGCTGCGTGGAAGAAAACAGGTTTTGTATGACCATAATTACTACTTGTGAACAAGAATTGGCTACACTGTTCGACAACTTCTGGTCAAGTCTACTATAGAGAAGCACAAATAAATATACTACTTTATATATTCTGTAATTTCTTATGAGGAAACGCAAATTGCAATCGAGAAAACAGGCAGTTTTCGAGGGCCGCTGTGTACATTTAAATTTGAGGATATTCGGCGTTTAAACTATGATATCACTCTTCTAAATTGAGGGTTTCTACTATAGCTGGCAGAAAGAAAACCGGTCAGACGATGACCTTCTAGGGGTTCTCCTGAATTCTAGGCCAGTTGGGGTTTTATATATAATAATGGATTTTTCATTGAAGGAGTTAGTTAATATCTGAAGACCCGCGGACGCGATTTAAATGTCACGCTCGCCTATATAAATTATGTATAGTTCGTTAAATAAATTAATATAAATTATTGTGCTTTTTAATAAATTAAGATAAGAACAAGACATTATAAATTAAAGAATTCACAACAAAATATAAATAATTATAAATAAATAAAAGACTTAACAATATGTTGACCATACATTCGTCATTTGGCCCCATGGCGGGTATGCTTTGGTGTCTTTTTAAACCCATCTGAATGGTATACATCCTATACTTTGTTTCAAGTTAAGAAAATAACATTGAGCTTTTGGAGATCAGTGTTGCCAAAACTCTCAGGCAAGTGTTATTAGATTGTCGATTGCGATATATGATTCATTCTAACCAGAGCCGTATTCAGCACTGTGTAGTTGTAGTTAATTAAAATTTTATTATTGTTTAACATTACATATTTATAAACGCTTTAGATAAGATGTAACTAAAAAAAACAAGTGCAGCTTTAATTTTATTTTCATGTAAGTAATAACAACAATTACATACATAAAAATTTTTCCTTGTATACAAGGTGAATCACCACTAACGGAACGAAAGATTACAGCGAAAGGGTAAAAAAATTAAATGATTAGTTTGTAAGTTGATAAAAGCTACATTTTAAAATTATTTTGAAATATACATGAAATATACAGGATGGCCCAATAAATTTCGGTGTATCAAAGTTATATTTTATCTTCTTATTCTTTTTCCTCTTGTAACGAGTCCGTTACTTAAAGAACCATTTACCTTTTTGTCACTGGAATCCTTTAATTTAATTATAAATTAAATTCATTTTTGAAATATTCTTAAACCAAATATTTAAAACTCCAGTAAATTTTATTTTCGAAAGTTGGCATTAAATCCCGCCCTCTGTCTAAGACTCTGAAAGTACATCGTCGTGACAGCCGTAGGACCGTCAGATCGCGACTTGTTGCTGGAATCTCGTTGAGTGAACATCGTTTGTTCAAGGCGGCTGGGGAAGTGCCACTTTTTTTTTCCGAATTTGGTTTAAGTTTATTTTATGTGAAGAGCTGTTTATGTTAGAAGAAACCATTTGAGTTATTTTGTTGTTTTGTACGAGGATATTTTCAGTTGGATCACCCTAGCCGCCTACTCAAGAATCCAGTTACAAGTCAGGGGAAGAATCTTTTTTTTCAGTTTTGGGGTTATCCTTACTTAGGACAAGGGGAAGAAGTTTCAAGTTGGTTTTTTATGGGAAATTAAGAAGAATTTTAAATTGAATTATTTGTCCAATAGTACCTGATCCAGGGAATACAGGTTTGGTATCTTGTTACCACCTGAGTCCAGTTCTCCACCGGATCATCTTCGAGGGAAACCTACGGAAACCGGCAGGAAGAACTGACTTATTTTTGTTTATCATTCAATTACTTTAAATAATTTTTGCTATGTCCTCTTCAAGGTTTTAACTTTTGGTTCTATTTTTAATAAAAAAAACTATCCTTAATAATAAATATCTTCAATTTAAAAAAAAAAACATTAATCATCGTAACTTAATTTAATTATTCATTGTCTACCAAGGGATGAGGTTATAACTCTCCCTTGAATTTCTCTTTGTTAGGTTATTGTGTGCACACATATCCCGGAGAATTTTTACTTAAAAACCTAAACAATTTTTGAACGAAAACTAACTATTAGTGAGTAGTATATATTTATATTTATTATTTATACATTATTATTGGATATAATCTTTGTCACAATTTGAAATTTTAAGGGGAATATCAGGTGTAAATTGTTTTATAATTATATTCAGGGATTTTACTGTAAATATAGCTATAGTTAACTGTATATAAGAGGTGGTGGTTTAGTATATAAGCATTTAAAATAGTTTGTACCTAAGTTTGGTAATTATTAAAGGTGTGGTTAAAATTTAATATTTCAATTAGTACCTATCTTTCATATTTCAGCAATACAAGATATCTCGGAAGAAAACATTTAACTTCCTGGCGCCCAAGCATTCACTAGAGCAACTTTTGCTTTTCATCTGTTTATTTCTTGGTGGTTTTCTTGTCATTAGTTCTTATATCTTACGGTCTCTGTAGGGTATGCAAATTGGCCGAATCCTTCTTTGAGTGTCAAGTGGTCATTCTCCTGCATAGTCGCTAGCCAACACTTAATTCTGCTATAATTTAAAATTCATATTTACTCTATTTACTCTTTATTTATTTCTTTTACATAATTTATTTCTATCTAACCCCTTCCATCTTCCGTTATTCCACATATTAGTTCGTTGGTGTATCAAGGTACATTTTAGAGTTTACCCTTTTGCTACACTGGATAGAGTCACCCAGACTCTTTAGCACAATTTTTGTTACATTAACATATTTTTGTTACATTGGCGAGCCCAACGTGGTGCCTATTTTCAGTTCAGACCGTACATTCTGTAGTATATTTCTCTGTGCAAAATATTCTTTATTATTTCTAATTTGTTCCTGTTGCTCTTTGTTCAATTTTTTTTAACTTCTTTATTTATTATTTTTCCTTATTAGATTTACATTTATAGGTATACTTGTATTGCTGTAGGTTACTTACATTCATATTTAAACCCTCACCTTTTAATCTCATTGTGTACAGTTAACAAGTTATTTTACTATTATTGAACTATAAAATTTAATAATTTAGATATTACTATTATATATATATATATATATATATATATATATATATATATTAGCCAATATTGGTGGGTTTTTTATATTCAATTATTTGTTAACCATATACTTGTTGAAACCATTGTGTGTTGCTTCAAGGATTCAACTTTAAATATTTAACTTAACTTTACTTAATTCTTTTTAAACACTTAATTATATATAGATATATATTTTTTGGATAACTTTAGTTCCTTGGATTGATTTTGTGGTGTGTTGGTACATATATATTCATACTTTTTTTTGGAAACTTTAGATTATTCTTCGATTGACTTTGTGGTGTGTTAGTACATTATTTCTTTTGTCTATCCTATCTAGTCATCTATGATTTTTTTTTTTGTTTTCATAATGTCTGCATTTAAGGTAGAACATTTGTTAGTGAAGGAATTGGATTACGAGTTGAGGATTAGGGACATCAATATTGATGAGTCTTCCAATGTGGATTTAAAACGCAAACTATTGCGTGGAGCTTTAAGGCAAGAAGAAGGAAACAGAAGCTTTCGACAAATTTCTGCCACAAGTACTCCTTTTCTAGAGCAGCAAGAAGAGATTGATGAGACTGTGGATGATTTGGCTAAAAGGATATCCGATTTTAGAGGGACTGTCCAAGATAGCCTATACTCCAGGCTGATATCACGTCTAGCTCATGTCTCAGGCCGTGTTCATTTATTGTCGTGTTCGAATGAGGAGCAGCAATCTTATAAACGCTCAATTTCAATCCAAATTCTTAGCCTAGAGGGTGAACTTGATTCACGAGTAAATCCAATTGCTACTTCAACTCCTATTTCTCATGTCCAAGCAGCTAACTCATTTCTACACCCCAAACCTATTCAGGTATATAAATGGGGCATTACATTTTCTGGTGAAGGTCATTTATGACCAAGTAATTTCTTTTTTGGATAGGGTGGAATGTCTTCGAGTATCGAGAGGAGTAAGTGAAGATGATCTTTTTGCAGCTTCTGCTGAATTGTTTATAGGCACAGCTTTTACGTGGTTTAGAAACAACCACAATAATTTTTTTAATTGGTCTGATTTGGCTCAGAAACTTAAATCTGATTTTCTTCCATATTCATTTCAAGATGACCTTCTAGACCAAATCAAAAATCGTAGACAGAAGCCAAATGAGTCTGTTACGATGTTTATTAATAACATTTTGGGTATGTGTAGTCGCCTTGAGACTCCTCTAACAGATTCTGCAAAAATTAAGATTATTCTGAAATGTCTATTGATTATCTTCCCCAAATATCTCCCCAAATTTTAGTAATAAACATAATAGTAGCAGTGTAGTAGCTCCAGTATCTATACCAGAGTCTACCACAATTCAGGAGGATTCTTTTATTTCTGATTCTTCTTGTTTGCCTATTGCATCCTCTGATTGTGTAGGTAGAGATAATAAGTTTAGTTTAGTACCATTTAAAATTTTTGATCAATCAGATAATAATTGTTTTGATTTGAATTCGTTATTAGTGAGAAAACATAATGATAATAGACCTTATCTTCCTATTAAGATTCTAGGACAATCTTGCTTAGCTCTTTTAGATAGTGGCTCGAACATTTCTGTGATAGGTTCAAATTCATTAGCTTTACTGAAAAATGCTGAGGTTTCCATTATGCCCATTTCTTCTCTGCAAGTGTCTACTGCAGATGGTACAGTTCAGTCTATTACAGGCAAATTTGAAACCGAAATCACAGTAGCAGATTTATGTAAGCAAATTATATTCTATATCATTCCTTCAGTTCAGAATTCCATAATTTTAGGTATGGATTTCTTAAATGTTTTTAATAGCACACTAAATTGCTCAAATTTTTCCTTTTCTATTTCTCAATTTAATCTATCCTTACTTAGTGCTATTCAGGATTTTACTAGTTTATCTAGTTCCGAACAAAGGCAATTAGAGAATATGATCTCTAAATTTATAACTCTTTCGTCGAAAGACAGGTTAGGTCGTACATCCTTAATATCTCACACTATCGAGGTGGGAGATACCACACCTTTTCGACAATACCAGTATCCTATTCCTCAGGCTTGGCAAGTTGACTTGGAAAAGAAAATTGATTCCATGTTAGAGTTGAAGATCATTGAACCTTCCACGTCTTCTTACTGTAGTCCTTTGTGGTTAACCAAGAAAAAGGATGGATCTTTTAGGGTTTGCTTCGATGGTCGAAAGTTGAATAATATTACTACAAATCGGGATGCTTATCCTATTCCCCGAATAGACGTCATTCTAAATAAACTCCAGAATGCTAGGTATATCTCTTCTATCGACCTATCTAAAGCTTTTTTACAAATTCCGTTAAGCGAGGAAAGTAAAAAGTATACAGCTTTTGCAGTTAGTGGGAAAGGATTATTTCAGTTTGTCACTATGCCTTTTGGTCTTGTTTCAGCTCCTCAGACAATGTGTCGTCTGATGGACTTAGTCATTGGTCCTCAGTTAGAGCCCTATGTTTTTTATTATTTGGATGACATTTTGGTTGTCACTCCTGATTTTTCTCTTCATATGGAAATTTTGGATAAGTTGTCTCAAAGAGGCTAATTTAACTATTAATTTAGATAAATGTCAGTTTTGTCGTCCTAGTCTTAAATTTTTAGGATATGTAGTCGATAGTAAAGGTTTAAGGACTGATCCTGATAAAGTTACTGCTATCAAGGATTTTCCTATACCTAAGACTACTACCCAAGTCCGTAGGATATTAGGCATGTGTGGTTATTATCGTCGGTTTGTGCCGTCTTATTCTACTTTGTTGTCCCCACTTACAGATCTCCTTAAAAATAGGAAAAAAGGCCAAACTATTACATGGACTTCAGAAGCCGATGATGCTTTCCGGCGTATAAAAGAAGCTCTTACTAGTGCACCTGTCATGACATCTCCGAATTTTAAAGAGCATTTCTATCTCATGACAGATTGTTCCAACACTGCTTCAGGTGGTGTACTATTTCAAATGAAGGATGGTTCGGAACATCCAATAGCTTATACCAGCAAAAAGCTCAATAAAGCACAGAAAAATTATTCCACCACAGAGAGAGAACTTCTTGCAATTATCCATGGTCTTGATGCCTTTCGGTACTATCTTGAGGGTCGTAAGTTTACTATCATCACAGATCATAGTTCTTTATTATGGTTACATTCCATGAAAAATCCGTCACAACGTTTATCCCGTTGGATTTGTAGGCTTTCTGTCTTTGATTATAATATTGTTCATCGCAAAGCCAATGGTGTTGTGGTTGCAGATGCGTTGTCACGTACATTCGATATCAATCTTTTAGATCTGTCCACTTTATCTCCAGATAATTGGTATCGAAAGATGATTCATAATGTCACCCAAGAACCTACTAGATATCCTGATTTCAAGGTAGAGAATAACATCCTTTATAAACATGTAATCAGTCCAGTTGAATCTTTATCGAATATGTCTGATTGGAAAATAGTAGTCCCAACAGCAAATAGGGATGAAGTCTTGAGAACTTTTCATGATGATGTGACATCAGGTCACTTTGGTTTTTATAAAACATTTAGTAAAATAGCTGAGTTATATTACTGGCCTGGTCTGCGCAACTCAGTTAAGAAATACATCTCTAGATGTAGAGTTTGTGCAACATGCAAGCCGAGTAACCTACCTCAAGCTGGATTAATGGGTTCGTTTAGGAACATTAATTTTCCTTGGCAAATGATCTCTTTAGACCTTATTGGACCGTATCCACGTAGTTATTCAGGTAATACGTATTGTTTGGTAGTTATAGATTACTTCACCAAATTTCCTTTAGTTTGCCCTCTTCGTAAGGCTACAACTCCAGCTATTTTGAAGTTCTTAGAGGAGCAAGTGTTCTTACTATTTGGTATTCCCCAAATAGTATCATGTGATAATGGTCCACAATTTATTTCTAAAGCCTTTAAAGATCTTTTAAGTAAATATAAGGTCCAAAAGATATTCTACAATGCAGCTTATCATCCGCAAACTAACCACACTGAACGTGTAAATCGTAGCATTGTTACTGCTCTTCGATCTTACACTTACACTGATCATCGAGCTTGGGATCAGTACATTCATTCAGTTGCTCAAGCCATTCGAACTTCTGTTCATGAAACCACTCAGTGCTCTCCAGCTTATGTTAATTTTGGTAGGCATGTTCCATTGTCAGGTGATTATTTCGATTTAATTTCTGAAAATTCAACAACTCTTCCTCAAATTTCTGAGAAACTTCACCGTATGGAAGATCTCCAAAACTTACCTCCAATATTCGCTGACATTAGGAAGAAGTTAAAAGCTTCTTACCGTAGAAATCAGCATCAGTATAATTTGAGGAAACGAGATTTGCGATTTTTTGTGGGCGATCGAGTTTTGAAACGGAATTTTGTAAAATCAAATAAAGGTGATGCCATTTCTGCTAAGTTTTGTCAGAAATATGTTCCCTGTACTGTCGTTAGGGTAATATTTCCTTTAGTATATGAATTAAAAGACAATTCGACAAATAGACGAATTGGTCAAGTTCATATAAAGGATTTACTCCCTGATAATACAACAGATGAGGCAACATCTTCATCTTCAGAGGAAGATTAACTTAATGTCTATTAAGTTAACTTATTCCTATGAGTGTTATTGTTTTGGCTCGGTTTGGTTACGATTTGATATTTTCTTAGATTTTTGTTATTAATCACCAGATTTGATATATCTACAGCTTATACTTTGATTAGTATCTGTTTATAATAAGTTAAAATTATTAAGGCCATTAGAGTGTTTACTTATATTAGATGTTGCACTGGTATGGAACTAAATATTGTAATGCTACTATACTGTGCTATATGTTTGTGTTGTATAACCTATGTTCACATTTTGCTTACTTGTTTTGCCAGGTTGGAAAGAATGTTGTAATTTTTTTTTATGGATTTGATTCCGTTTATTGGTCATGATCAAGTTATATAGGAACATGTATCTGGATTTGCTATGTGGGATGGTTTTTTTTATGTCATTAGGAATTTATATAGATAATCAGTATGCATAATTTTAGTACACTTCTATATTATATAGACTATTCTGCCTGTGTATATGTGACTGAATATGTGGGTTCGAAGTTTTAGTTCAATTAGAGGCCTCAGTTGTTCAATGAATTTCGGAATTCACCATTTTCATGACAAGTTTACAGTTATCTAGGCAGTAGAACGTCTTCCATAGATAGTAAATTATCGTTAATATTAATTAGGATTTGAACATTTAGCTTTAATCCTTAATATTTTCAGACTTTGGTCTAATAACAGAATTGTTCCTTAGCTGATTTATTATTCTTACTTATATAGTTTATTCAAGTCATGGATTGCTCCCTTTACAGCTAGCATGTTTAGAGTACAGTTATGGATAGTATTTCATATTTTGGCAACAAATGACCATTTATAGTTATTTTCACTTCTTTCCTTAGGCACTTATCTATATTTTGGTATATTGAACTAGGAATTATCCTGTTCTCTTTTATTAATATCAGAACGAATTATAAATCTGCAGTTTCTTCAGAAATTGGTCTACTCGTTCTTGATGTTCTGTTTTGTTATTACTTCTACCTTACTCTTACTATTTTGCTATGGTTGTTAGAGTTTACTGGCACATTAAACTCTTTTTAGTGCTCTTATGCTAGATATTCTTATAAATTTGTTGTAGCTACCTGCTATAGTTATCGAGTATCAGCATAAGTTAATTTTGTTGTTTTTTCCTAGTTTTATTTTTGGTCTTTATTTTGGATCCCAAATGTACTGATGGCAGATCATCAGGATGGAATCGATTTTATGGCTGTCCTTTTGTTCAAGCCGTTAGTCCCACATTTTGATTCAATAATTTATTTGATGAATTTTTAGGTTAGGCACATATTACCGGATGTGGGTATATGTGGACCTACCCTATTTGGTTTATTTAGTTATAGTGTGAATTGGGTCATTATTTGCCTGATTGATTATCTTTGGATATGCTACTTTATAAATCTGTTGTCCACTGTATGGTCAATTTTGGATTTACCATCCAATTCGACACTTATATTGTTGTCTATACATTTGGTATTTTTATTGTTACTTATATTGTTTTATATAAGTACGTTGGTATTTTTACTATTACTTATTATTGTGTATCGGTCCACCTATTTGACTGATTGATTAATCCTTGGATATGCTCTTCTATAAATCTGTTGTCCATTGATGAGTCAATTTTGGAACCAGGGTCCGATTTCACATTATTTTGGATTATTTGTATTGAGTATTTGTATTACTAGTCTATACTATGCTATGTTGGAGTTTTACCTTACTTTAACTTTACTCTAAATAGTATGACTTTTTACTTAGTTACATGTGGGTATCTTTAGATGAAACCCTTTCTTTATTCCTACATCACTCATAATCTGTGGTTAATTATAATCATGTGAATCGATGTAGATTGTTTTGGAAGTATTTTAGTGAGTTAATATAGTTTATAGCTGTACTTGGCAAATTGTTGCCATAGCTATAATTTTTTATATATAAGTTTATTTTGTTTTCTCGATTCTTGGTTGCTCCACATATGGTTGAAGTATTGGTTAACCTACATCTAACCAATCAGTCAAGTAAAAAAAAAAAATTTTTTTCACTAAAAATTTTTTTACTCCAAGTAAGAGGGGAATGTAACGAGTCCGTTACTTAAAGAACCATTTACCTTTTTGTCACTGGAATCCTTTAATTTAATTATAAATTAAATTCATTTTTGAAATATTCTTAAACCAAATATTTAAAACTCCAGTAAATTTTATTTTCGAAAGTTGGCATTAAATCCCGCCCTCTGTCTAAGACTCTGAAAGTACATCGTCGTGACAGCCATAGGACTGTCAGATCGCGACTTGTTGCTGGAATCTCGTTGAGTGAACATCGTTTGTTCAAGGCGGCTGGGGAAGTGCCACTTTTTTTTCCGAATTTGGTTTAAGTTTATTTTATGTGAAGAGCTGTTTATGTTAGAAGAAACCATTTGAGTTATTTTGTTGTTTTGTACGAGGATATTTTCAGTTGGATCACCCTAGCCGCCTACTCAAGAATCCAGTTACAAGTCAGGGGAAGAATCTTTTTTTTCAGTTTTGGGGTTATCCTTACTTAGGACAAGGGGAAGAAGTTTCAAGTTGGTTTTTTATGGGAAATTAAGAAGAATTTTAAATTGAATTATTTGTCCAATAGTACCTGATCCAGGGAATACAGGTTTGGTATCTTGTTACCACCTGAGTCCAGTTCTCCACCGGATCATCTTCGAGGGAAACCTACGGAAACCGGCAGGAAGAACTGACTTATTTTTGTTTATCATTCAATTACTTTAAATAATTTTTGCTATGTCCTCTTCAAGGTTTTAACTTTTGGTTCTATTTTTAATAAAAAAAACTATCCTTAATAATAAATATCTTCAATTTAAAAAAAAAAAACATTAATCATCGTAACTTAATTTAATTATTCATTGTCTACCAAGGGATGAGGTTATAACTCTTCCTTGAATTTCTCTTTGTTAGGTTATTGTGTGCACACATATCCCGGAGAATTTTTACTTAAAAACCTAAACAATTTTTGAACGAAAACTAACTATTAGTGAGTAGTATATATTTATATTTATTATTTATACATTATTATTGGATATAATCTTTGTCACAATTTGAAATTTTAAGGGGAATATCAGGGGTAAATTGTTTTATAATTATATTCAGGGATTTTACTGTAAATATAGCTATAGTTAACTGTATATAAGAGGTGGTGGTTTAGTATATAAGCATTTAAAATAGTTTGTACCTAAGTTTGGTAATTATTAAAGGTGTGGTTAAAATTTAATATTTCAATTAGTACCTATCTTTCATATTTCAGCAATACAAGATATCTCGGAAGAAAACATTTAACTTCCTGGCGCCCAAGCATTCACTAGAGCAACTTTTGCTTTTCATCTGTTTATTTCTTGGTGGTTTTCTTGTCATTAGTTCTTATATCTTACGGTCTCTGTAGGGCATGCAAATTGGCCGAATCCTTCTTTGAGTGTCAAGTGGTCATTCTCCTGCATAGTCGCTAGCCAACACTTAATTCTGCTATAAT
Source organism: Diabrotica undecimpunctata (assembly GCF_040954645.1). Lineage (NCBI taxonomy): Eukaryota > Metazoa > Arthropoda > Insecta > Coleoptera > Chrysomelidae > Diabrotica > Diabrotica undecimpunctata. The sequence continues at coordinate 64,006,996 of NC_092808.1, forward strand.
TTAAAATTCATATTTACTCTATTTACTCTTTATTTATTTCTTTTACATAATTTATTTCTATCTAACCCCTTCGATCTTCCGTTATTCCACATATTAGTTCGTTGGTGTATCAAGGTACATTTTAGAGTTTACCCTTTTGCTACACTGGATAGAGTCACCCAGACTCTTTAGCACAATTTTTGTTACATTAACATATTTTTGTTACACTCTTTATAAGCAATCATGCTTGTTCATTGGCGGATTGATATCTCTATGGAAGGTTGTCACTCCATCTTTTTGCACGGTCGGCCGATACTTCTACCGATTAATGATTTATCTCTTGCTATTTTAACCACACGTGTCTCCCCCATTCTGCTTATGTGGTTATTTCATTCTTTTTTCTATTTAGTGTCCATTCATTTCTACACTATGCGTTCCATATATATATATATATATATATATATATATATATATATATATATATATATATATATATATATATATATATATATATATCCATTCATTTTTACACTATGCGTTCCATATATATATATATATATATATATATATATATATACCATGTATGTATAACCATGTCTTAATTTGATCTTTATTGAAGGCTTGTGTCGGAATCACTTCTTTTCTCCTCGAATGGTACGAAGCGTTGTCCATCACCTCTGTAAGATTAGGAAGCAGCTTTTCCGTAAACCATTGTTCAAATATAGGACTATCCATCTCATCATGATAGTCCACTGAGTTTTTTTAGATAAAAACCAAAAAGCAGCACCTTCTACAAAGCCCAATTCGCTACCCGCATGCACTATAACAAATCGGGGGCCTCGTTGTGTCGGCTGTTTGAGGCTTGTTAACAACCCCTTAACAAACGCATCCCTGGTTGAAGTCGCTGAGAGGTCCTTCCATTCTTTAGAAACACCATGTCCAACATTCACTCAAGTTTCGTCCAAATAAACGACGGTGTATCCTTGAGAACAAAATTTTTTATCTCACGCAAATACTGATGCCCCCATTTTAGACTATCGGGCCGTTCAATCATGCTTGACTTTACTCCTAGTTTGAAAAAAACAAAGTTCATTTTATGGAGTATTCTCCACATTGTTGTGCGTGACATGTGCTAAATCTTATGTCTTTTTTAAACAGTGCAAAAATTTTGTTGAATTTTGGCGGTAAATTTTTAAAGAAAAAACTATGCACGATGGCACTTAGCTGCGTACGAACTACTGCATCGTAAGTTAATTTTTTGCTGTTCACTCTACTTTTGGTACGTTTTCTATGGGCCTTAGTCGTCCTTCCACAGCTTCTTTGCGTATTTTAGAAATAGTACTAAAACTTACTCCCGTCATAGCACTTACTTCATCGGTTAAACTTCTAACACTTTTACCACTTCTTAAATTTAGATAATAATTAAATACATTTAAAACAATTTGTTTTCCACGGATGTCCAAGATATTCCCTTGGCTTAATTTTTAAATTTCCATTTTCAATTAACATTTAACTGTAAAGTCAGAATAACTACTAAAGAACCTCAAAGCCTTATTATCATTATGTAGTCAGATAACGACATAAAATCGCTGACATACGCACACCGTATTATTTGAAGTTGCAAAAAGTAATTAGATATATGCAAAGCGGTTCGTTTAATTGCTTATCTAACAGACGGCAAAATGCATGATTTAGTTAAGAAATATTTTCTACTGATTTCCATGATTCATGGCATATGGTATTATGGCACATACTATATATAAGTATAGTATATATATAGTATGGCACATACTATAAATAAAATAATATAAAATAAAATTATCTTTTGTAAATACAATTTATTTAATTAAAATCATTTTCCTTACTTTTCATCTCTTGTTTCGAATGGGCATTTTTGGCAAATTACGTTAAAAAACATTAATTTTAATTCATGTCTGTGGAAACGAAAATACAAATATTACAACCCTGAATCGTGCTTGTGATCATCGTGGCATCGCTGCGCTTCTATCGTCCATAAGAAATACATGGCCTTATCTCCGCAATGTTATTTTCTTAACGTGGAACGCTCTATAGTATACAGTTCACGATAGAGGTAGAAACTGATTCATCCCTACCGTTTCATGACGTTATCATAAAGAAAAACCAACCCCAAGGTTTTCATCACTCTGTTTATCGAAAACACACCTATATCAATCGTTACTTGCATGCCAACTCTGATCATCCACCTTCACAAATTAATTCAGTCATCAATACCCTTGTCTCCAGATCAATACGCCTTTGTATATAGCCAATACTAGTTTAAAATAAGGCCTCATCCAAAACGGTTACCGCGAAAATCATATTAATAGAAGCATCCACAGACATCAATCTCCCACCTAATCTTAACCCAAAGACTCAGATCCTCATCATACGAAAGTTTTTCTTCCTTACATCAAAGGTGTCACTGACAAAATCGACAACATTCTTAAATCAAGAGAAATAAAGACAATATTTCCCAGCCAACAAAAACTTTAATCTCTTGTTCAATCAAAGTTTATGAAATTTCTTGTGCAGACTGCCCTCGATCCTATATAGGCCAAACAAATCATATATTTTAAAATAGGATTTATGAACATTTCTGTTCGCAATTTCGACTCAATTTCAGCTCTAGGTCAACACCATCTTCATACAGGTCACAAAATTTATTTTAAAAATAAATCCGTAAAATAGTTTCGAAACACAATTCAGATTTCTGTCTTAATCTAAGCCTTCTAAAAATTACAAGGCAAAGCAGACGTTGATAAAGATGTTAATAGAGACATGGAGAATCTAAAATTTGCATTCCACGACATGTCTCCTCAACTAAGCAGAAATCGTTAGCGAATTGGTTTCTTGTACTCATACAGAGTAGATCCGAATAAAATGAAAAAGACAGTCAAGATTTGATTTCACGCACAAAGCGTCTATGTATCTGTTTATACGTATTTCGCCTTAATAAGGCTCATCAGAACAGCTATTCATACAATAGGCTAAATTCATACATTAAGGCGAAATACGTATAAACAGATACATAGACGCTTTGTACGTGAAATAAAATCTTGACTGTCTTTTTCATTTTATTTTGAAAACTCCAGAATCATAGCCCCTGCAGCTATTATACAGTGAATGCTCCGAAAGACACTTTAGTTACTAATTTGATTTGAGGAATGTTGAATAAACGGATTTTGCTTAATGATCTTTATTTCACCTTTTTAACACCTTGCCCGTTGATGTCTTGAAGAGAAGTCAAGTACATTTGCGCTGTGGCTATATGCGCACAAGCGTCAGAAACAGGGCTGTCTCAATGTTTAAAAATTACAATACTTAACACACCGCCCACTTTGAAAGGCATACCTTTCAAATTACAAATATTAAATTATACTAAAGGTAAACAAAATAAGCAATTATAAATTAAATAAAATACTAAATAATTAATAAATAACCCTTAAAATAAGAATAGAGCTTATAAAAGTAGTAATCGCTTTGATGTAGTAAAAAAGTTCATCGTTCATTACTGCACTGTGTTTGTAGGAAGCGGACATTCTGTACTAACCGCTCTCTTGGTAAAGCCTTTTGTAGTCCGAAGAGTGACAACTCTGGTTACACCATCTCGATCAGGGCGAAGAGGATGAACACGACTCATCAACCAAGTTAACGGGTGCTGTCCGTTATACTTTATAAGGAATAAACCTCCAATCTGAATGTTTGACATGTGCACCTTCCATTTTTGTCGTCCTTATAGTTCTGATATATATTCCAGAGACCATCATTGCCAAAAGTGCTGGCGAATTTGCTGGAGTCTTTCAAATTGATGAAGTTTGCCAGGATTTATAGGATAATTCCTTTGACCGTCCAATTAGGAAGTGAGCAGACATTATTGGGATAAGATCGGAAGGATCAGAGGACATGGCTGTCAAGGAGCGAGAGTTTAGGATACCTTCTATCTGAAACTCTTTTCAGATAAGCTTTCGTAGATTTAGCACCTGATTAATAGATACCTCCAAATTGAGGTGAATATACTGGTATAAATTGTCAATTTATTCGATTATTCGCACAAACATCAGATATATTGGATTGATTTGTCTTGAGAAAGTTACCTAAATCCTTTAATTTATTATAAGATCCAATAAAATTTGTACTGTTGTCTGACAAAATCTAAAGTGGTTTTCCACGTCTAGATATAAAATGTTTTAATATAGATATAAAAGATTGAGCAGTAAGATCAGTTACTAGTTCTAAGTGAATTGCTTTGGTAGAAAGACAGATAAATAAACTGACATATGCTTTATAAAATAACGGATTACGGCCCATTTTGGTTTTTAAGGTAAAGGGTCTAGCGTAATCAACACCCGTAACTGAAAATGGAAATGAAGGAGTAACACGAGCTTTGGGTAAGTTGCGCATTATCGGGTGGACTATGTTTAGGATTAAAACGAAAACATTGAACGCATTCTCTTATTACCTTTTTTGCAGTGTTTCTCAGTGTTTCTGCCATTATTAACCCAGAAATTTTTTCTAACAACTGCTAAAAGGTGTTGAGCACCTGAATGAAATAATAGTTGATGCTTCAAATGAAATACTAATAATGTCAGATGATGTTTAGCTGGTAATAATATAGGATGTTTTTTATCAAATTCAAAGTAAGAATTACATTCTTCCACCAACTCTAATATACCTTTGTCGTCCAAAAAAGGGCTGAGAAAAAAAATTCAATTTTTCGAAGAAATCATTTTTCCCCTTGAAAGATGAGCTAGTTCAGTGGGAAATTCTTCACCTCTAGCTAGTTTTATTAAACAGTGCATAAACTGATCTAATTCTTGAGCACAAAGACGACCTGACCTTTTTTGAGTCTATCACGTATAGAGCAATTATAGATAAAGCCTAACCAATAACCAACGAGTCTCTTAAGTTTGATAAGACATGAAAAAGCATCGAATGGAAACGTAAAATAATTGATTGCAATTAGAGCTTGAACTGAATTCTTCATTTAGGAAAGAGATATTTGAGAATAAATACTAGATATTTTCCATGACTCTTCAGAAAGAAACAAAAATTGTGGGCCATGCCACCAAAGGTTACAGGTTTTAAGAAGAGAAGAGCTAATTCGGCGCGAAAGTAAATCATCAACTGGATTTTGACTTGAAGAAACATGTCTCCAATTTCGAACTGCTGTCATTGACTAAATCTCAACGATACGATTGGCTACAAAGGTTTTGAGTAATTAAGATAGAGTGTTTATCCAACCAGTTGGATAGTTGTGGGAGAACATGGTAGAAATGGGAGTACCTGGAAAGCTGGCATGATTAGCACAGGTGAGCACAGAGAACGCTTCCGCACGGATCAGAATTGACAGCACAATGTCGGAGGAATTCCTCGTTGACACCGGGCTTAGACAAGGAGATCCTCTCGCCCCCTGTTATTTAATTTTGCACTGGAATATGCGGTAAGGAAAGCTCAACCACAACTGACAAACGGATTTGCCGCCCAATGATCAAAAATACTATTGGAATTTGCGGATGACGTGGACACAAATGCACAATACACCAGAGATGCAAAATAAGTTTTCACCCTATTCGAAAACGGGGCCAAGGAAGTTGGTTTGAAGGTCAACGAGGACAAGACCAAGTACATGGTGGTTATGAAGAACCCAAGGCCAAGGGTTAGACAAAACGTAACAAAAAATGAATAGAACTTTGAAGTCGTCAAAGAATTCAAGTACCTGGGAGCGATCGTAACATGTAAAAATAAATATGAATAAATTGCATTTAAAAAAATATCGGCAAAGAATGATTAACTGCTGTATTTCGCAAAAACTAAAAGAGATACGACATTTTTACAACAGGCATTTTTTTTGTAAAATTAATTGAGAATTTAATAAAATTGAGAAATGTTGCCAAATATGCAGTGGCGTAGAAGCTATTGAAGATATAGTGGCTATTTAAAATTCTGCAACTAGTAACCCTGATGCACGCTACTGATTGATAATAAGATCAGTTTATTTGTGTTTTAGATAAGTTTGGATGCCACTTTAATAATTGTTAAATTAGAAGTCAATTGTAAATACCATTTTTGAGATATTTGCAAAAAACTAAAAAATTATTTCTACTTTATCACCCAGTATCTCAAAAACAAAACAATATACAACCTATATTTATATAAACTTTTTTTCACTAAATATGGTCTACTATAAAGACCTACTACAAGAACCTGACTCACCCTGTATATTTTCATTTTTCCATTTAATTTCACTAAAGACGTTTTTATGGCGTCGAAACGTTGTCTAACAATTAGGTTTTATATATCGTTGAATTTCTAATGAAAAGATAAATTCAAATCTGCAGAAAACTGAATTTTATTCCTATTGGAAAAAATGAAGTTGATGATGGTTCGGATATAAAAAATTTTACGGTTTTATAGAGCATTAAAAGCGATAATCAAAAAGTGTTGTTAATTTTATTCTTAGTCTACTATTAACTCCAAAAATATATAAAAACCAAATCGCAAAATTTTGATTTTTTGCAATTTTTTTCAAAACGGCTTAAGATATCCTTGATTTTTTAGTGTCAAATTATTGCGCTTTTGATTACGCAACTTTGTCCCAATTTAACCTTCTCTCTATCTCTTACCGTTTACGAGATCCCCATACTTTGCATCTAATTTGACTCACCCTGTACAATACAATTAACTGTTTGCATAACTATTTTACAATTTTCTAAAATGCTTAATGTTTATTATTCATCACAAAAATTTTCTGTTTACCATTTTTTCAGGCAATAAGATCAAAAAAGAAAAGATTATGGAATAAAAAAGACTATTCATCGGCCTAATGTGTTAACCTGCTAACTCCATTTTTTGGTCAATTTTACTTTTCGAGCCCGTCATAAAGTTGAGACGATTACCTTCCTTATGGTAAAGGAATAAGGTCGATATCAATATTCAATTGGGTAGAAACGCCGTGCACGAAAAACTGCGTTGTACCCAATAGCAAAACTACACATCGAAAACCTGCTAAATCCTCGTGGAACCTTAGTTGCGTACTGACAATGGTCCGCCGTGAACGTGGCTGTTGAAAATATTGAAGTTTTTGAATGTTTTTATAAAATATTTTGAAAATAATTTGATTATAATACCGTCACAAATTGAAAAAGATTTCCAAACAACTAATATTTTGATTTCAAAGGATGTAAATAGTTCAGCCATTCAATCATTCGAAATAATAAGTCATGAACCAAGCCTATATTCACTTCAAGCTATTTCTAATACTCCAGATGAAACGCCAAGCATTATAGACAATATGCACGCTCCGGATGAAATCATATTACCTCTTGTTAATTCCAGTTATCAAGTTGTACCCAATCCACCTATATCCGATAATAGTGATACAAAACATAATTAACTTGTGTCTTATTCTGATTTTGACTCAGACTTGCTTTCTGAAATAAGAAAAAGTAATAAACGAAAGAAACGGTTTCAAGTCAGTAAAAAGAATGGTTTTCGGAAAAGAATAAAGATAGAAGAGAATGTGGTAAAAGCTATTTTTTAAGACAGAAGAAAGAAGACTACTATGATTACATGAAACCAAAAGAGGCTTGTTCCATCAAATTAAGATGCACTTGTAAAATCGGAAAGTACAGTACTTTAAAATGTGAAACCATAGATAAAAATTTAAGAAATGATATTTTTAAACAATTTGGGAGTTTTACTTGGGGAGAAAAAAAACCCTCGTCAACAAATGGGTAACCACTATTGATACAATGCGACCACGAAATCGGAATACCAAAGAGATAACAAAGAGAGCTAATACATTTATTTATCATTTAAAAGTTAATAATGAAAACGTTAAGGTATGTCGAACGATGTTTTTGAACACTTTAGATCTAGGAAGGTGGACTGTACAAACCTGGAAAAAGGACTTCACAATGCAACCTCCTAGTATATTGATGCGTCACAATTAACCATCTAAATTTTTTTATATTTTTGCAATTTATTTTGATGTACCTTTGAATTTAGAGTGTTTAGAAGACTGTTTTTTGTGAAAAATTTAATTATTTTTAAAAGTTTAGTTTTTGTTTCAAGAATTTTTTGATTTTATTTTTCTTTTAAATAAGTTGTCTCTTAATATTAACTTTGATTAAGTTTTAATATTGACTGTGATTTTAATGATTAAGATAAAAGTGTAGCTAGTGAAGAATACTTAGGTACAACATTTAATACGATGTTGGTTATTGTTTATAAAATAATCTATAATATTGTTTCATGTTTAAAGACTGATTCTGTTGTTAAACATTTGATAATAAATATTTTAATAGAGACTGTATTTATCTGATTATTTTATTATAAACCTTAACTAAAAATCACATTGAAATGTCATTATGTTCATTTAAGTGTTATAACTGCTAAGTCCTCAATCAAATTTAAACCTTAAAACGAAAAACTGCCAAGTTATTATTTTTTGATTTTTTTTACCCTGTACTTTAGGTACTCAAGCATTAAAACTTACAAAATGTCTAGAATCATCATAGGAACCAACGGGATCCTTAGAATCTTGATATGTAAAAAAGAAAAAGTATTATTCAGTTTTTTCTCCCTCTTGTAAACTATGCAAAAACGGACTTAGCAGGATAACAAATTAGGCCGACGTATTGTTTTTTTTTGCTATACAGAAGTATCATGAAGCCGATATTGAAGTTCAAGAAATTTTGTCATGTTCAGTTGGTAGTGGAAAAAGAAAAATAATAAACTCAGAAACAAGGGAAATTTTCTAAAAAGTTGTACCAATGATCGTGTTGTCCTTGTGCGAAAACCTTTATTGGGAGAACTAGAACCAGCAACAATATCATCATATTTACCTTGCTAATTTTTTAAAGGTTTCTATAAAAGAAAATTTCTTTATAAACATGTTACGAAATGAACTCATACTACAACAAACACCACAGAAAGAATTAATGCTCAAACAGAAATACAATATTTATTTTCGACATAATAAAAAAGTCATATTTTGAGGAAAGAAGTATTTCCAAAAATGAGATCAGATACGATATCTTTCACAGCTAAAACCGATAATTTAATTTGTGCTGTTGCAGAACGTTATTTGAAAAGTCACCGAGATAAATAATAGTTCCTACTAGTTGCATCAAGAAAAATAAGGCAACTGGTATCTCTTCTAATCGAAATAAAGAAGAAAATAAATGTAAAAAATTTGGTTGGTGCACTAGATCCGATTAACTTTGGTACTATAGTAAAATGTACCAAAATAATAAATAATATACTGATACTGATAATGAAAGTTATGGAGCACCATCACTAGCATACAACTTAACCCTTTGTTCCCCGACGGGATTCTAAGGTCCCACATAATTTAAAATAAGTGGCTAAGTATAATATTTCATATTTATCAATAAATTCGTGACGGTACTCTCGAGTACAAATTATTCTTCGACTTAGGCAACCAAGAATACGCGCTATAACACGATGATGACATTTAAGTACTTAAATGTTTTCGCTAGTGTGACAGAGCAACGACTGCGTTAGCTATTGTACCATGGCTGTGTTGTGTGTTTTGTTAGTGTTGTTTTCTAAGTTATCAGAGGGTGGAGTACAATTTATTGTGAATCTGAGCTCATTGTTATTTCAAATACACAAACAAATATCAGTTATTGAATTAGATTGTACAAGGAGACTTTACCAAAGCAATTTATCTACTGGACTTCTAAGTCCCGTCAGGGATTTGACAGTTATGTTTTTGTATATGTATTATTTATTGAAAACAGGGTGTATCTACCTAAAATAGGGAAAAGGGATCATAAAAATTGGACGCAAGGACGTTCCCATGAGTACTAAAAACTAAATGAAAATAAATTATTTGAAATATAGGTAGGTAACATTTTTTTATTTTTTTTATAGAAAAATGTATAATTGGCTGCATAAAAAGCCACTCAATGATGATAAACTTTTGGCTGCAGCTGAAGCAGCTGCAAAAGCTGAACTAGCAAATCTGCCACTGGACAACGAAACGATAACGGACGAAGAGCAAAGTGATAAAAGAAGATGAATATTTCAAAACTAACAACTTGACAACGGTTTTTTAGGAAGTAAATTTAGACAATAAAAATGCAGATTCTGAACAGCAGGCAAATACTGGAATAGAAAATAATGCTCCTGTTGTATCTCTTGAAGTTTCAGAGCCAAAGAAAAACAAAAGAGGAGGAAAAGCAGAAGAGGAACAGAAAAGAAAATGGAAAAAACGAGAGCTTACTACCAACATTCCGTCATACTGCTTGGATGAGAATGTGATTGAAGAACACTTTCAACACTGCTCAACTTACACTGATTACTTTCTAACAGTGTTGGGTCCAAATACTATAAGGGACATCGTCTACCAGTCAAACTTGTATGCTATTCAACGTGGAAAGACTATGAATTTAAAAGAATGTAAAATATTGGTTTTCCTAGGACTTAACTTTTTTATGGGCTATGGGCTACCATACACTACCTAGTTATACACATTACTGGTCATGTGCTGAAGATCTCGGAGTAGCAATTGTACAAAGAGTAATGCCTAGGAGTAGTTTTGAGCAGTTTTTGCAATACTTGCATATAAATGACAATTTAACAATACCCCTCAACAACAAAGACAAAATCTATAAGATAAGACCTTTTGTGACAGCTTTGAAGGAACGCTTTGATATTTTAAATAATGGAACGAAGACTCTTACAGTTGACGAATTTATAATAATCTTCAAAGGCCGCTCCACATTGAAGCAATACAACCCTAAAAAACCCATCAAAAGAGGGTACAAACTATGGTGCCTGGGAGAGCAAAACGGGTATATTAAAAAAATCGATGTATACCAAGGAAAAAATGAAGGAGCCGAAAAAAAGTTTCAGGATTTCGGATTGGGCGAAAGAGTTGTTTTGACTGACCGAAAATTATTGGGGCACTAGTCGTATATTATATTTCGACAATTACTTCACGCCTGTCTTTTTATTAGAAAAACTAAAAACTGAAAACACGTTGGCATGTGAAACAGTTCAGCATGATCGACTAGGATTACCATCAAATAATATGAATGAAAATAAATCCTTTCGGCAAGGTGATATTGATTATAGAGTGTCAAATATGGATATATCATTCTTCAAATGGTGTGACAACAGGATAGTACATTTTTTATCTAACTTCCATGGCACAGATTTGACTACAGTCAAACGTCAACAAAAAGATGGTACCAAGATCGATATAAAGTGTGTCCAGATTGTCGATGATTATAATAAACATACGGGTGTTGTAGATCAAGCGGACAGACTTCGCCAAACATATTGCATCAATAGGCGGTCCAAAAAATGGTGGCACCGCCTATTTTTTGGAATTGTTGATATTATATTCGTCAATAGTTACATCGTCCATAAAAAACTTCATCCCGAAGAGCATCCTACGTTACTTGATTTTAGAAGAGGAGTTGCCCTAGGACTCATGAATCAAACCAACAATCCTCTCACACAAAATAAGCGAGGATCGGCGTCTTCAGTGACACTTCGAAACAGTCCACAAAATTCTTGGTGTGTGCAAAACGTAGGAAATATAACTACAGTATTTCTGACGACGTTACACTGGGCAACCGTGGAGTGCACTGGTCAATTTTTACCCCAAAAAGAGGTAGATGCGAAAAATGTTCGTCTGTTGCAATAGATTCACGACCATATTTAAAATGTTCAAACTGTTCGGTATATATGTGTTAATGATAAGAAAAATTGTTTTACCAAATACCATATTATTACTGAATAAACAAGTATGTAATATTGTGTACTTGTATAAGTTTCCTTCACTCTCGTCCCTGACGGGACTTGTAGGTCCCTGCTCCCCACTCCTTATAAGGGGCTGGGCAAACAATTTGAAAAAATTATTTTATACTATTTACACATCCCTTAAATCATATTTGTACTCTTTTTTCCAAAATTTCTAAGAAATCTTATTCCGGGGAACAAAGGGTTAAAAGTTGTAGCACAGAAAGTGAAAATATGAAAAAATTAAAAGTTTTGAAAGAACTGATTTCAAGTGAATGGCAGTATGAGATCTCTACTCTTGCAAATAACGATCTACAGCAAAAAAATGGAACAAAATATCGCTTATTCCTCTAGCTGAAGATCTGACATTATTAAAATCATATCTGAATATTGGAAATATATTACAACAGGATCAAAGTAACGAAAAACCATTTAGAATACTTCAGGAAATTTGTTATGTACAACTTATATTACTGAACAGACGTAGAGTAGGTGAACTACAAAGAATGACCGTAAATTGCTACACAACTAATATCAAAAATCAAACCTCTACAGAATTTGATAGTTGTATCAGCGAGAGTGAGAAAATTCTCATGAAAGCTTTAAAGCGAATAGTGATAAAGGGAAGGTGTTATTTACATAAGATATGTCTAAAAATATAGAATTACTTTTGGCCCTCAGGGACAAAATTATCAAACAAAAAATCGTGTATTTATTTGCTAACATTAAATCGGCGAACAGTATTAGTGGAACAAATGCTGTATATAAACATGTTAGGCTTGCTGGTGCTAAAAATGTAGCAGCTCTTACGTCAACAAAATTAAGAAAGCATCTTGCGACCAAGCCGCAAGTTATTAATCTGTCCAAGCAAGATTTAGAACAACTGGCCAATTTTATGGGCCTACGTCCGATATTTACAAAACGTACTATAGATTGCCCAATGATATTTATCAAATGACCAAAGTCTCAAAATTGTTACTTCTTGTTCTAACTTGTTACTTCTAATTCTAAAATGAACGCGGAGAACCTGCCAAATACAAAAGAATAAGTTTGGACGAAGTAACTTCTTATAATACACTACAGTTTCTGAATATTTTTAATTTGCTTAACTTCGATAATATTTGAAAAAAGTGATTTTAAATTAAAATAATGTTACTTCCATAATAAATAAATGGTTTTTTACAGATGGCTGGAAATATTTGTTGTTATTACAAATGTGGTTTATCACCATACAAAATTCATAGATTAAGAATGTTCAGATTTCCGACAAAAAATCCTTCGGCTTGTCAAACATGGATATTACACTCTGGTAAGTAAATAGAAACTTTTTTTATATTCTTTTATTTTACACCGTTTCCGTTACGCAATTAACTTGAAAAAATGTTCATTTTTTTTTCATTCATCATTTTTTATTATCGCCAGGGTGCACGCGTCATATTCGAGATGCATTAATTTGAATTTTACGTTTTCGTTGGTATTATAATTATGATATAATAAACTTCGGAAAAACAAATTAGTGAATAAATATCAAATTAATAAACATAAACAAAGTATTAGATATTAAAATATGTATTTCTGTAGCTATTTTTAGTTATTGTATTGAAAAGTAGAAATAAGTTCATCTTTATCGGAGAACTAATTTATACAAAGGTCCATCTGGGAAAAAATTATTGGTTTCACGTAAAAATTTTATACTGATATTTGAAGATTCTAAAAGATATACGAGGGTTAGTTAATAATAAATCTGTAAAGACATACAGGTGATTTTGGCTATAAACGTTTTTTATCCAGTTTAGAGAAAAATAGTTAAAATAAAAATTGTAGATTCAAAAAGTTCTTCCATTTGTAAGTTTCTAAATTAAAATATATAAAGAATTCACCAAAATAGTTGCAAAAAATCCCTGATTTTGCAGAAATTTATAAATTTTAATAACTTTGTTTTTGCATAATGGTATGTTTATCGTAGAAAGCGATTATGTAAACAATTTTTTGTTGAGCTATCCCAGTTTGAAAAAAAATTATGTTTTACGTGCCACAGAAGCCAAGATATTGCAAATTTTGCAATCGCCCTTCATTTTGAAAAAGTTCAAATCTAAAAAAAACCGAGCTCAAATGGTTCTCCATTCTACTTTCCGAAGCGGTATTTTAAGAATACCATCATTTTAACGGGTTATAAATTTTTACTTCTTTACCGCATATGCCATAGTTGGAAGTTGGAACGCACAATTCAGATCTTCATTTAGTGTCCCTTCAATTTTCAGCTCTTACTGTTGATAGACAATGGAAGTATGATTTTAAGAATAAAATGCTTTGGTTGTAAATATAAAATGCTCTCTTGCCTAGTAATGGTCATAGAAGATTCTATTTTTTTTTAGAAAGTGTGTTTTTCACCAGTTTTTCATAAGCATCTAAATAAGTTTGTGGCATAAACGATATCAACGTTATTTTAAATGTTTATAAACAGAATAAATAACCTATAAACTATTTGCTCTGATTGATATTTAGCGCACTTTAATAACTTATTCATTTACATAATTTCCAGGAGCAATGTTACATGTCTTTGCGCAAAAAAAGAGTTATTATAATTTATAAATAACTGCAAAAATAAGGTTGTTTTGCAACTATTTTGGTTAATAGTTTCATGTATTTTAATTTGGATACTCTCAAAAATTACATAACTTTTTATGATCTACAACTCTAATAAAGGTGAAAAAATCTTAAACAGATATTTAAAGTCTCTAAAAGGTATATGAGGGGTAGCTGATGACAATTATGTGAAGACTACAGCTAATTTTGCTTTGATTTTTTATTAAACAATCGTAAAAAGTGAAAAAAGTGTATGCGCATAAAACGTTTCTTATTCATGTTAGAGATATATGATTAAAATAAAAGTTATAGATCATAAAATGTTCTCTAATATTGAGATTTTTATAATTAAAATACATAAAGAATTGACCGAGATAATTTAAAAACCCTTATTTTTGTAAAATTTATAAATGTTAATATAAATATAAATAATATACATATAAATAACTTTCTTTTTTGCATAACGATATGTAATACAACTATTTAAAATTATGGCAGTTAATGAGTTTTTAAAGGGTGCTAAATATCATACAGAACGACCATATGGTTTATGAGTTATTCAATTTGTTTTCCAGGAGTCCGATTATTTAAAAAACTGTACTTATCCAAACAGTCACTCTAGGGTTATTTTGTAAATAGAAATCGATTTTTATGGCTTCGTTTTAAATTATTAAAAACAAACATCAAGATTATATTAAATTTGTTTTTAAATATCAGTTTGAAGAATAACAAATTTTTAGCATATAAAAATTTCTAATAACTTTGACTTTTTTATCTGTTACACTTCTATCTAGGCTCAATATAAAGCTAAACATTTAAAAAAAACCAAAACCTTCTATTGCCCAGAGGAAATCAAATAGCATTTTTTTTTCTTGTTTAAGAAATTGCAAATATTTTCATTGTTTATTAACATTAAGGCTGAAAATTGAACACATTGTAAAAGAATATCTAAATTTTATAATTCGGTTTATAAATGGCATACACAGTGAAGAAGTAAATTAGTTTTTAAATATTAAAATAATGGTAATCGTAAAATATCGCCACAGAAAAATGCAAGGGAGATCTGTCCGCTGCAATATCTCAGCTTGTTTCTTGTTATTGGAAATGAAAATTTCTGTTTTTTTTAATTGTGCTTTTACATCAGCTTTTCATTGAGCCTACGTACAGCAGTATGACATGAAAAATATCAAAAGTAGTATAAATGTTTAGAAGCTAAAAAGCACTTTTTCAAACTGTTTTTTTAATAAAATCATAGATAAAATTACACCTAGATTGGTAACAGGGATAGCCAAGGTCAAATCATGTTCGGATTAGGCGCCCATTCGTTTGGTGGCGCTGCTAGTCTCGTTCCTGCGCGGAGGGAGTGTGCTGTGATCAAGTCAAAGTTGAGTTTAGATGAGTTTAGACAAATACGGCGAGATATTTGTATTTGTTTTATTTTTTATAATTTATTTTATAATTTTAAATTTTTTATATAAATAGTGCAAAATCGTATAATTTTCGACGATTTTTTATTATGGAATCGAACACATTACATGGAATAACAATGTAGAGACGAAGAACTGAACAAAAAAGATGTGTTGCAGATTGCATGGATACTAATACCGTTTTTTAAGTCCAGGACATTATATGGATATGTTTGATAAATGGGTGAATGCTGTTAAGAGCCCTAATTAGAGAATGCTGCAAAAGAAACTACATATTTGTAACAATTTTCGTGTATGCGCTAGTCATTTTAAAGAGGAAGATATAGTCAATGTTGGAAATAGCGGTATTACGAGAACACCGTTCCGAGTTTGTTTTTACCAGGACCAGGTAAGAACTATTATACCACTGACCTATATTTTTATTCACATTATATCTGACCTTTTACTTATAAAATTAGTTTATAAATTTAACCTAAAATTATATATTATAAAACCAGCCTTACTTAGCTTAGTATTTGAATTATTTGTAGGTGGTGGTTCAACAACTATCTTAAAAAGCATCACCTTAGGGAGGGTTCGGCATAAATTTCTACAGGTGTGCGCCTTTCAAAGTTGGATTAGATTAGCAGACCATGACTACACTATCATGGAGAGGTCTATGAGCTTGCCTGCTTTAAATGTGAGGAGGGATCTGTCCCTCTCTTGTGAGTGAGATCGGTCTTAGAGTACCATATTACCATGGTTTGCCTCATCTATGTACTTTTAATGTTCCATTTTGTAGAAAAACTTATGGTGCTAATAGCCCACTGAATAGATACTTATCTTTGTTAAACAACCTAAATGTAAATGTATTTAATATGTCCCTCAATAAATATATAAATATTAGTAGAAGAGTTACTGGTACCATAGAGTTTGGAAACTTAACTGTGTAAAATACTTCATGTTTTTATTGTAACTAGGTAATACTTTACATATTTTTTTATTTTTGTTATGTTATTTTTCCATCTTTATTGTGCTGGATTTTAAAAGAATCATAGAACTAACTGTTGGGTTTATAGGTTTTAAAATGTAATTACATGTTTAATTATATATATATATATATATATATATATATATATATATATATATATATATATATATATATATATATACATGCATGTGTTTGTGTACATAATATATTTTTATTTCACATTATTTAATTTTATTATCTTAAAATACTGTGTACTTAACCACTATTTTGTATATTGTAAGTTGTAACATTTAATCGGCTTGTCCCGTATATTAGCCTGCATCCACACAGACAGCGGTAACGCGTTCAGAGTTATGAATAAATAAATTTGAATGTGTCGACAGGGATCTTTCCTATTCTGTTGATGATAGGGATGGGATGACTGATCTTAAGATGACATACTGGTGAAAAAATCTGTTGATTGTAATTGTGTTTGTCATTTCAGGCATAAAAACATTATTATCCTCTGTTGTTTGGAGTTTATACTGAGCAAATAAAGTTACTATATCAGGTTTTAGCAAAGCTTACATTCTGGGTGAAAACTTTAAGCATACCTTAGAAATAAATTATTTACCTTATCCATTGTTCTTTTTTTTTGTTCGTTTTTTCTATTTGCTATCATTCGGTTATTCCTCGTTCTTGGGTTTTCTTTTTGCAAGAAGCAATATTTTGCTAATCTAATCAAAATCATAATTTTGTTGATAACCAGAATATTTTTCTGGAACTTATATTATGATTCTGATTTATAATATATATATATATATATATATATATATATATATATATATATATATATATATATATATATATATATATAAAGAATAAAAGTATTATCATATAAATATATAACATATAGTATGAGTATAAACTTCTTTTTAGAACTAAATCATTTAATTGTTCTGTTTCCAACTTAGCAGGGTCCTTGAGTTCTCTCTTTCTGTGAGTAGAACGCCAGACTGTAAGAGTTTTCACTGACCACTGATAGTGTGTGTTATTACATTAGTATGAAAGTACTACAAAAAACTCAGAATGTCTGATGGCTGTCTGTTGCTTATTAGGCTTTAATTTGACATTAGAATTACAAAAAAATTATTTAATTACTGACAAGTTCCTGTCACAACATTTAGAACACTAAATTATACTACATTCACCTGTCCCTATTTTTAAACAAAATATTGCAACTATCTTGGTTTATTTTTAGCTTTAGCTGATTTACAGCTAGAATGAAAATCTGAATTTTCCAATCTTGGTTCATCATTATCATCAGGTTTTTGAACAGGTAAATTTTCTGTCTCATCTGGTATTTATTTAGTAGTGGAATTCTCTAGTGTGTTATTTGGACCTTTATCATTATCTTGATTCAATAATATAACAATTCAACAGTAAACTTCGTATATAGTGCAGAGCACATGGTAAAGCAGTTTTCCATTAAGTGAATTCTAAATTTTTGGTTTTCTATGTTAGATTCACCAATTTCCATATAACTCATTGTATTTTTCGACTTAACCATTTCCTTCATGATTATATGGTGTTGTTCTACTTGAATATATTCCTTTAGAGAGTAGATAATTAATAAATTCTTGTGAAGTAAAGCTAGTTCTCCTTGTTAGATTTGATATATACCGTCATTCTATATAAACCAAATAGTGATTTAATCTGTAATTGGTTAGAATTGCTTTTCTACCAGATATTGTCTGCATTTTTTTTAATACTTCAACTCATTTGCTTTTTTTTTCAATTGCATAATGTTTTCATTCAGAATCTGTGAGGGTATGTGTGAAAAAAGCAATTGGTTTTCCAGATTGATTGCTTCGCTTATGTAATCGTAGATTAATTTTTTAAAAGCATGTACTTATCTTTATCTTCTAGGGATTTATCTTTAGATTCATTGCTTTCTAAAAAATTCTTGAATGTTATATACTTACCAATGTTTGAATTATTCTTTGGTGGAAGTTTGACAGTTTGGATCAGCCTCTAGTTTATCTGGTCTAAAGTACTTCCCCATTGTAAATTTATGCGAATAAAATTGTAGTAAAATGTCTTTTGCAGAATTAGACTTTTATTCACATAAAACTTGATAAGAATGACAAAACAATTATTTAAATACTGACCAGTTCTTGTCACAACATTAAGAAAACTAAATTATACTACACGTGGCTTGTATTATTAATATTTCTTGTAAAACATATAACATTTCTTGTAACATTTTTATAAATAAAGATTTTATTCTATATTTTATTCTTAAATTTTTTTAACCACTTTGGCATTTTAATGTAATGGAAAATAAATATAGTCCCAACATAACAAGAAAACCCAAAAAGTATACGAAAAATATTTATTATCGTATAGGATAAGGATTTTTCTTGTTATTTTAGGATTATATCGATTTTCCTTTACTTTAAAATGAGTTCACAATCCTAGGTAATATTACTAAACTTTTGAATTTGGCACTATGTATATATAGTTACGCGCCCGATCACTAGGTGATGCGCCAATCATTGTTTTATTCCTTAACACGGAAGTTTCAATGCTAGGTGGTAGTGTGCTATGTAATAAAATGTTGAAGTTTACAAATAAAGCTTCAAATAATCGATTCAAAAAACGTCAAATAACTGTCAAAGGTTAAACACCCTTTTTAAAGTTCCCCACGGATTTTAAAGATTTAAACAGTGTTAAACAGATAAAGTAATTCATCGACGAGTTAACAATACGAAGCGAAGTTCTTTAATCACAATGTGATAAGAAAACAAGTATCAAATTTGGTTTTATATTTCAATAGTCGAATTTAATTGCGGCTATATTGGTGTAATTAAATAAAACCAGTGAAAATCCCAAGAAATAGGTGAGATCCTTTTTTCTTTCTTTCCAGTTTGGGGGAGGGTCCATTAGGTACTCACATTTAGGTATTGTGTTACGGTTTGGGTAACCAGGACTACACATCATGAACAGCAATTAAATATTTACATTTACACAAAACAGCTTCAATTCCAACCCAAAATCATATGTCGTTGCCGCAGTCTCTAGACCTCCTCCCCGTTCGTTTCCTAAAAGGGAACAAGTTATTGTCATGCACTCCATTTTGAATACTGTTTTATTTAAATATATTATAGAAATTGGTGAAATGGTTTATCCAAAAAATATTACTTTTACATCTCGCATTTCGAATAATCGAATCCGCATTTTCCTCACTTCTACCGACATCGTTGATCAACTACTACACCGAACGTCATAATTAATTTTACCGTCATCTTTATCTGCAGGCTTCTTTCTGCGACCAAAAGAATCCTTATTTCAAATGTATCTCCTTCCATTCCGCATTCACTAATCGAGACGTCCCTAAAAAATACGGAACATCAGATGATCAATAGGCATATTATCAGGAGTTTTCCTAGGGTAACATTTGTAATCCCTGACAAGGTTAACTTCGAAGTGCAATCTTCTCTGTTAATTAACCATAAAAATACATCCTTTAAAATATTTTTATTCTCTGACAGACTATAGTGTTTTCTTTGTAAGCTTACGGGTCGTACCGTGGGGTATGATTGCAAAGTCTCCAGTTGACCAAATCACACACTCATTGCAGCTAATGCTCCTCCCTCTTTTTCATTTTCAGCTGACTCTAAGGAGTCCTTAATCCTAAATCCTTAACTTCATCGAAAGAATTTCTATCTTCGGAAATTGAGTCCATCTCCGTTAACTACATACCCATCCTGGCTGCCATTATGGATTTATCCATCCCTCGTCGTACTAATTCAAAGCCCATGTTGGCAGTAGGACAAAAAAGGGGACACTTCAATGACAGTCCTCCTGATACTCCTACCATTCTATCTTCATCCGGTATTCTTGCTCTATTAAGTTCTTTTCCTCCTTCGGCATTTTCGATACCACCCAAAGTGGTGGTATCGAAATTATATAATCGGATATTATATTTCCGCTATAAAAATGATTTACAAAGATAATCCGACTAATTTTACACTCAATTCCACGCAACTTATTACATTTCTTGAGAACTCTTTTGTATGTATCACCCCACTACAAGAAGCTTAAAAATCCTCCAACATAGATGGTATTCAAAAGGACTTATTGCAGCTCTACATAGGTACAAGGAAAAGATCAATAAAAACCGTATTACTAGAATCTTAAAAAAGTTAAAAGAACAGCCTACCTCCGACTTACAAGAGTATATATAAGTGCATCCTCTGATAAATCTGATGTCAAATCTAATTACAGCATACATGATGAATAGAATTTCTCTATTTCTCTCGCATTTATTCATTTTTTCTGCTCTCTGTATATTTTTACTTCATCTTTTGCCAAATTTAGACACGATATTTAATTAAGTAAGAAAACTTTATGTACTTCAAATACTAGCCCAGTGTGGAAAAAAAAATTGTTAATAAAAAATAACCTTAAAATCTCCAATCTCTTTTTTAATCGAAAGGTTATCCTTGACAATTAAGAGACAGCCAAGATTCTGGCAGAAAATTTAAAAGAAAAGTTTTGCAACAAAACATCCTTAGTTTCACAAGATACCAATTATCCAAACTCTCGTATAAACTATTTCGAACTAAAAGCTGCACTCAAATCCTATAAAAACACAAAAATTAGGGTTTTCTAGAATAATCTTGAAAAATTTCTCGAAAATTCCTTAGGCACCAACGACCCTCTACATGAAGCCAGTAAATTTACCACTGACATACCGCTGACAATCGTTAATGAAAGATCTTGCCCTAATCTATACTAAGATAAAAGAAAGATCATTACAAAGAACAAACGAACACAAACGGGTTATGTCATGAAGACAAATCGTTTTTGTCTTCATGACATGTCATTTTTTCGCTGTATTACTAGCTACCATTCTACCACAATTTTACAATTATTTCAAGTTCTCCAACCCTTCCTACTCACATTTTAACCCCACTCCATTAGAAATACAGACAGTTGTACACTTGACTGCTGACTGTTGCTAGAAACAGTCGTCCTCTCTTTCGTCTGCTGAGTCTTATTAGGCAGACGTATAATCTCTCTATCGCTATCTATCGCTTGGTACAGACTTACCGCACTTTTTCTCCACTCTAACTCTCTCGCATGTAGTTACGCGAAAAATACCAAAAATACTATTTTAATCGTGTACAGACGAAAAATGTGCTCTATATCGTGATCTAAGTGTTAGTACCGCGAAACACGTCTTCAGAAACCGATAACCGGACAGTTTCCCCGTATGAAGAACAACCGCGACTGAAAGCCTCTAAATACCGCGAGTGTGTATATGTGCAGCAGAAAAATTGGTAAGACTTTATATAAAATTAATTTGATATAGTCTGTATAACCTTTTGCCACATATCCTAATTTACTTGAACCAGCCCTATGTAATACAGTCCTCATACACCGAAATTATATTCATAATTTCACATATGTACACCCTTTTTGTACACACACATTTCTTAAGCAATCTATAATCAACAAGATGTCGTAGCAACTGTACTTAACATTGAAGGGGCATTTTATTTAATCTCCAGAAAAGCAATCATTGACAAAATCTCCCACTATAATTTAAATGGTAATATTTTCTCATTTGTAAAAAAATATCTAATTGAAAGAATATTTAAAGTCCTTGTCAAGGGTAAACTTTTTCAATCTCTTCCTCAAAATTTATTAAGGTGTCCCTTTAGAATCTGTATTAAGTTTAACTTTATTTATCCTTGCCATCAACGAAATTTGCCTCCCATCAAATATGTTCAATACGCTGATGACCTAATCATTTACTGTCATGTTAAATCTGTCTCAACCTCATATAAACTTATACAAAGTGGAGTAAATCTAACGAACTAAGATTATCACTCTCTGAGAGCAAAACCAAATTAATAAAATTTTCCATAGGGATTTCCACTCCCTTACCCCAAATTTTATTTACCAATTCTCTACTTTCTGTTGTTAATTATTGTAAAATTCTCGGTTTTATGTTTGACTCCAGATTAAATTGAAAACATCAAATCTCTGAACTTAAAATCAATTGTTTTAAAAGGTTGAACATTTTTAAAACCCTCGGTCATCTTCAATGGGGTGCCAATAAAACTACTTCTGAGCGCTTTTCGCTTTAGTCCTATTGAGAGTGTATACCGTGAATCTAATGAACTTTCTCCTACCCAAGACGATAATCACTTCTACTTTCGTATGCTGCATCAACATCCGCAAATCCATTTAATCCCGTTCATTCCCTAATTGCCACAGTGCCGTCTTCTTCCACTAACAATAACCAACACCTTATCATAAAACCTATACCTCAATTAATTTGTCCACTACTTAAAAGTATTGACCTTTTTCTGACTAGTTCATTTCCTCTACCTTTACTTCCCCTCTGGGCTAAAGATCTCCCTTCAATATATACCTCACTCACTATTTTTAACAAGCTTGAATCTTCTAACCTTTGTTCTAAACTATTTGTTCAGATTAACTTTCATATATCCATTTAGTCAATACAATTTTCACTGAGCACCTATTAGTTCAAAACATTCATGACATAATACCAAAATCTCTCTGCTTACGATGTAACAGTCTCTCTCATATGGCTGCTTGGTAGAGGATACTTGACAAAACTTAGAACAAAAGAGCAAAACAACTTTTCATAAACTTCAATCTTTTATTGGTCATCTCTCCCTAGACTTCATAACTATAAGAGAAGCATCGACTATTACAAGACTACGAATCAACCATACCAAACTTACCAACTGCAAACAATTCACCAGCCTGTATAAAGCACTGGACTTGAAACCTACTCTAAGGAACTAGAGAATTGTCTATCTCTTCCTCAACTGTAAATTGTATATGTTGATTATGATACTTGAAAATGTTGACTATTTCAATAATTTTGTGTTTAGGAAGTGCCATATTTCATCATAGGATCATCTACATATCTTTAAAAAAAAAGGAATGAAAAAAGTGCAATTGTTGATACAATCACAATCACTGATAACATCATCCATGACATAGCTACTTAGAATGGGTGAAAGACTAGATCCCATAGGACTAGTTTCTGATAGTCCTAAGGGATCTTTTTTTTTCCTATCTAAAAAATTTCTTTTTTCTTACTCTTATACATATATATATATATATATATATATATATATATATATATATATATATATATATATATATATATATATATATATATATATATATAAATATAAATATATATATATATATATATATATATATATATATATATATATATATATATATATATATATATGTATATAAATAAGTTCAAATTATCGGGTATAGTGGTCTATAGTAAAAATCTTTCTTTTTTCTAAATTACTCAATATTTCGCTATTTATTTAAAAGTTTCCTCAGGAGTAAAGTAAAAACAATTTGAACATTACAAAAAATGGCGTACAAATACATTTTAAAACACTTACAGAATTTAAAAGATTTTGCAAATAAAAACTGACATTGAAGTATTTGAAATATTGAATGTCAAGATTAAATTGTCTTAAGCAAATTTTATTTTATTTTATTTTTTAACTAATAAGAGAACCGACATTAGTAATTTGAGTCAAATTTATCATGCATTAATTTTACAGAATTAGGCTTGATATGTTGTTTACTTAAATTTTGTCCCACATTGGGGTTTTGTTATTACATTTTCATATAATAAATTTAAATAAAAATAAAATAAAATAAATTATTCCTTCCTTAACTAAGATTTATCAACTTATATTTTATTAATATTTGTCAATATCACTTTTACATAATTAAGTAATTCTTCTTTTTGATGAACTTGTTTGATAAAATTTAAACTGAAATTGATTCATAGAATCTTTTTCATTACGGTCCTAAATGTTTGAACCTTTGGACTGTGGAAGTTGTATTAATCTTCACCTGTTAGCTGGCCAATTAGTGACGTCATAATATTATAATATATGATATTTTGGATTGACTTCGCATGCTTTGTTCTTTGTTGACAGATCAATCACTGTTGGGGTAAGTGGTGATTTTAACCACCTTTTCCTTTCATTGTTTGGTTTTTTAACGACAAGCTGTCAACCAAATTTATCACATTTTTTGAATATACCCCCTTATTATATAGAGGTTGGTAGGTTGCCTTGCTGTTTATGTCACTTTGACCTCAAGGCCACTTCTCTTCACGTGTTTGCGTGGGTGTTAAAACCTGTAAATTCATTTATCGGCGAGACTCAGTAAGCTAAAGACTGGTAACTTCATTTTATCTTATTACTATTAATCTTAAATAACTTATAATGTTACCTAAAGTTAAAATTAAAATCTAATTTATTAAATAAATTTGTTGGAGGTGCATTCGTATAATCTTTTTATTTCTTTACACTTTAAAATAAACCTTAATGTTTTTTACTTAAGTTTTTATAATAACTTTTTTATACATGTATGTTTATCACATGTTCTTTTGCTGTGCTAATTTTGTTATGTCGTTTCGTAAGTTTTTTCATATTTTTAACATCATTGACTGCTACATGTCTTTGTAAGGTGACACACTTTTGTTGTAACTTCTCTATGGATGTTTGGTTTCATATTGTTCTTTTTAGATGAACTGATGATGCTTTCTGAGCAGAAAGCGAAACGTCTTCAATAAATAGATGAAGTAGCCACCTTCTTTGTCTCTTATTTCTCCACTTTGACCGAAAAACCCACCACTCTTCGAGTGTACCTTAGTTTATATATATATATATATACATATATATATATATATATATATATATATATATATATATATATATATTTATATATATATATATATATACACATATATTGGCACAACTGCGAAGTTATTTATATTTTGAATACAGAACTTAAATTGTTTTTTTACTTTATTGTGCAGAAAGTTGCTTTTTTTAAGTTGTGTTAATAATAATATTGTTGTAGGTAATGCTGCATTGGAAAGTCTGGAGCTACCCGATTTAAAAAAAAATTTCCTTGCAGTAAGCATTTTGTCCAAAAATATCTAAATGCAAACCAAAAAAATATATTGAGGTAGAAGAGGAAGGTTTGTTAACGACACCACGCGTTTTTTATACGTATTCGATAGCAAAACAACCTCAACCAGTGCCAATAGTGTTTCGCAATACATACATTGCTTATTTTAGGTCATGAAAACAATGTTACAATCAATTTCTATAACTATTAATGTAAACAATTTTGTTTTGTTTTTTTTTATCTTGAATTATTATTTCGTTAATATTGTCTATGTGTAGATATTAGAATTTTGATAAGTGGTATATAACTATTAAAATAATGCGAATTTAATTTTTGCAATATCTATCACTTTGTAATTTAAAATTATTTCATTAATAAACAGCTCAAATCGGGCGAGTTGATTGAAAAAAACATTCTCATTTATGTAAACAGAAATTCAAAAATGGTGTTTATATCATAAAATACATAAATAAATAAAATAAAGGATACTATTTATTAACGTGTTGTTTTATTATTCCTTTTATCCCAACACATAGATTAATTTTTCCCTAAATATGTGTTGCCTCTTGTTGTGGCATATCGATGTGTTTATTTGTTTCAAAAACATTATCAAAAAACCATACCTATAAATTTACTATATTTTCAAACGTCATTTTAAAGATTAAAAGATTGAAAATTTAATTTTATCAAAACATACATAAAACCATTGTTTAAAAAGATTTTCTTTTTTAAACAATGATAAAACTTAAGTCTTGACTAAAAAATAAACCTCTGCATTAGTGTTCTAAGACGATAGCAATCGAGTATATTTCAATTAAATATTTAATCCTTTTCTAGCAAATCATATAACCAAATTAAATATCTGGTAAACTAATAAAAATTTAAAAAAGGTAGCATTTACCTACTTCATATAAATAGATTACTAACCGATTTAGATTTAGCAAGTCTCAAAGTATAAAAACAGTTTGAAATATTCGCTCGAAATAGTCAAGTTATCTTTCACTAGACGCATACAATGATAATAACAATAAGCATTTTATTAAAGTTTTATATTTTCTTCACAACCTGGCATCCGTGTACAGGTTTGCCTTAGTTAGGAGACAGGCAAAAATATACTCGAATAGAATCCTGCAGAGAATTAAGTTTCTGTTAATAGTTTTTTAAATTTATGACTAGAGGCCGCCATGTGACGGCAGAATAAAAGTCAAACGTTTGTTCCACAAGGATTGTCTAACTAGTCCTATTTAAACAATGGTAAAACGTTTACTGATATGAAAGCGATAATTAAACGTGTACCTATTAATATTAATATTTATTTAAAAGCGATACTTTATGCACGGTTGTAGAAAAAGGTAATTTAATAATTGTTGGAATCCGCCACCAGTAATAAACAGGCAACATCTAAGGTGATCTTTAAATTCTTGTAATTCAAGATAATTTCTGGATTTATTGGAACTTTAAAATGGAAATATTTTTTGTTTGACACAGTTTAGATACTTAGTTAATAATCGATTTATAATGATCAGAATAATATCTGACGGGTCATTTGACTGCGCAATTACAATTAGCTGGTGTTTGTTAATATTACAAGGTCACCTTGGTTGTTGCAAATACAGTGCGCTGGAATTATTAATTGATTTATTTTTAACACATAAGAAAAACGCTCGGACAAGTCGATTTTTAAAATAATTATAGTATATTATAGCATCAATGTTTCGAACTTTACGCGATACCTCTTCAGGTGACAGGTATCACTTTGATTTTTTTAAATAGGAAAGTACATAATGTGACACCTCATTTAAAAGCTTTTGAAATACTGATTACAAAAATGTATATTATTTTCAGCCTTCCTGAGAGCATAGGCGCAAAATTTCGCTCGAATTATTTTTAAATGCGGTCATTTTTTTCGAATCCTGAGGAAACTATTAAGTATTTTTGAAAAATTTAAACGCAGAATGAAATATTACTGTATTATCTATGGTCGAAAGTCCCTGAGAATTTCTATAATATTTATTTTAATAAGTCACAGGGGTGAAAAAATTAAAGTCTGATTTTTTATTTTAAATTTATCATTCAAAATAAACTTTTTGTTTATTATAAGGGACTTTCTGCCTTCGGCAATAATGCAGTCTTTTATTCTGCGTTTAAATTTTTAAAAAATACCTATTAGTTTTCTCAGGATTCGAAAAAAACAAATGCGTTTAAAAAGAATTCGACCGAAATTTTGCGCCTACGCTCTCAAAAAGATTAAAGTATTAAACATTTTTGTACTGTTTGAATTTATGCGACGATCCACTGTTTTAAAGATGGGTTGAACAGATGTTGCCAGTTGTATGTTCCTCACTATGTGTATCGTAAGTTATTCAACAGGGCATAGAATATACATAGTTACAAAATTTATGCCAAAGTCAGGGCCTCTATGCGGAAAATCTCTGAACTAAAAATTGATGTGGCCCCAGTAGCGCACCTAGAATTTGCCTTTGGCGGGGGGGGGGGGGGTTTGGTTGGTCACCGAAATTTTTTCTATGGTGCTACCTCCATTTTGAGTCCTTAAAATGTGTGAGTAACAGTATCGGAATAGGGTCCTGGGGGGGGGTCTTAACCCCCAAAACCCCCCCTGGGCGCGCCACTGTGTGGCCCATACAAAATGAGATCCCACTTTTTTTTTTGTAAAAAAACAGTGTTTGCTATCAGTACATGTCTACGAAAAAGTCTTACATTGATTGACTAAGTCAGACTAAGGTCCATATACTGGACCTCACTTTGTATAGGAGGTCACTTCAACCGCAGTTTCTTTTGATATGTGGCTCACTTCATACGCTGGGAGAATATATATATATATATATATATATATATATATATATATATATATATATATATATGTATATATACATATATATACATATATATATATATATATATATATATATATATATATATATATATATATATATATATGTATATATACATATATATACATATATATATATATATATATATATATATATATATATATATATACATATATATATATATATATATATATATATACATATATATATATATATATATATATATATATATATATATATATATATATATGTAAAAGATTAAATCTTTTACATAGATTGGCCAAATATATGGCCTAGGAAGACCAATTCGTTAAACTTTCCGTGCTCGACTCGGTATGACCTAGGTTAGAAAGGTAGTATCCAATCAGATAACGATATAAATATGTTAGCATCCCCAAAATTATTACATTCTTGGAATTAAGTGTCATCGGTTAATAATATTTTAAAATCAAGTGTTACCCTAATGATTGTTTCTTATCTGGAAATGATAATTTTCGAAATACTAGTTATTGTTTCGTAAATAGTAAATGCTGATAAATGTATAGACTTTGCAAAACGTGAGAGAATATATTGTACTCAGTTTAAATTAAAAGTTTGTTAAATAAGCCATGAGTTCCGAACGCTTGTTGCCACAAAATGTTCCCTCCACTAGTTACCACTCCATTTTACAAGAAAATAGGTGAGTTTTTAAAAATTTCCACTGTAATCCACTTTATAAATATATAAAAATGAGAAGTAATTTTAGAAATTTTTCCTAAAAAGCAAAGCAAAGGCCAGATAATATATTATATAATATTTATTTGTCCATTTAAAACTTATAATAACTTAATATACAGGGTTGGCCACTCAAAAGTGTCCACCCTGATATTTGGCAATTTTTATTGTACTTTGTGAAAATTCTGATATAGGTCGATTTTTATTCCAAAGAGATCATCTTTTGACGATATAAACATCTGTCATTTGTCAATCTCATCCCTTTCACTATTGTAAACCATCATTTTAAAAAGTGAATAAACAATATTTGCAAAAAATTTAGTTATTTGAATTGTTATTGGTAGCGTTTAACGGTGATATTAACTAAGTTTTTTTTTTTAATTCGTTCGATATAATCTACTCCATTGCAAAACGCTTTGAAACTATTTCCAATTTTGTACATGTAAATGGAAAGTGTACAAGAACAGCGCAATTGTTTATTCTAATTTATCAAGATAAACAATTTCTTTCCTTATATGTATTAAACCTAGTTAAAATATTTTATGAAATAAGATCAGTAGTTAATAAAAAACGGGAGTATGAAAAACATGTTAGGACTGAAGCAGCTATTTTAGCTCATGTTATTTTGGAGCCTACTTCAAGTACTACAAATAGCTTAAGAATCTGGTTTTTTGCTCACTATTGTCCGCAGGGTACTAAAACATTAGAAATTGCATCCTTACAAAATACACTTGGTACAGCAGGAAAAACAAAGATGGTCCAGACAGACAACCACAGTTTTGTGATATTATGACTGAGTAAATAAATAGTAATCCAAACTATCTATTTAATTTTTTTTTGGATGAGTGTACTTTTTTTGTCTAAATGTTACTCTAAATCGACACAATTGCCGTTATTGAGCTAATAAGTCCTATAGTTTTCCAAGAAACACATACTCAATAGCCACTGAAATTAAACGTATGAGTAAGAATGCATGGGAACACAATTTGAAGTGAGAAGCATATCCAGAATTTTTAGACAACACAGTTGATCCCATTTCGACAGGAATAATCGAATAATCGAAAATGATAACAGGTACTCAAAAGATGATACTATTCCCGCTTTATTGAAAGAACTAAGACGACGAATAGTGTATGAATGTAGTCTAGTAATCCCTGAAATGGTTCAAAATGTTCGCCTTGGTTTTCGAACAGCCACCTTATAATTGTATGGAAATATATTTAAATAATTATAGCTGATGAGTAAACTGTTTTGAATTATGAATTTATTGCTACTTACATAATTTTTTTGGTTCATAGTTCATTGCATAATTTGTGAGTTATCTTTTGTAAAATTTCCTTTGAAATTTGTTAGAAAAACTTTAAGATAATAAATGATTTAATCTTGTTTTATTTACAAAAAAAATTATAGAATCATCGTGATTTTTCATTTGGAAGATAAGAAAGTTTCCTTTTATACAGTTTGCGTTTAGAGTCCTCCCAAGTATTTTTTTGTAATCATAAAACATAAATTAATAAATTTTTGGATAAATAAACTTCTTCATGTTTGTATGATATTACAATGACGTAATAGTTTAAAATGACGGAAGAGGTACCATTTTGTAAAATTATTTCAAATTGGATCATAAATGCTAAGTATCATACCCTTGCAAAGTTGTTTTGTCTGTCTGAATATACTAAGGTTTTTTTACAATTCTGTTTATCATCATAGTCATTAATATCTTTGCAGATATGTTATGGCTCATTGTTGAGCTTCAGCAGCTCGGATAGTCTAATGAATGATATTTCTCCACTGGTCACGATCATCTGTGACATGTATTGATACACCAAATATATATGACCAAAGAACTTTAAAAATCTATGGTAAACAGCATCAGAGACACGCTGATTAGGTTTAATTTCATCTAGAACCGAGATATTCGTACGGCGAGCCGTCCATGGAATTCGAAGTATTCAAGAATTCATGTCCATATTTCAAAAGCATCTAAGCGTAGTCTATCTAATTCTTTGACTGTCTATGTCTCACATGCATAGTAAAATATGGAAAAGACTAAAG
Source organism: Diabrotica undecimpunctata (assembly GCF_040954645.1). NCBI lineage: Eukaryota > Metazoa > Arthropoda > Insecta > Coleoptera > Chrysomelidae > Diabrotica > Diabrotica undecimpunctata. The sequence continues at coordinate 64,038,366 of NC_092808.1, forward strand.
TTAAAAAGAGTTTCTTCTTGTTTGTCAGAGTAATGTGACGATCATGCCAGACCCCGTTTAGTTCAGTCATTGCTGCTCTTGTAGTTGAATGCGTTTTCGAATTTCGGGTTCACAATTGCCTGTGTTGTTAACTAGAGCTCCAAGATATATCACAGAGAAGACTACCTCGCATCTCGCAATGGTTAGCGTTTCAGGAAACTTATGTTGATGATCAATAACCATAATTTTAGGTTTTTTGTAGTTAACTTTAAGTCCAAGTTAGCACTTTCTACATCTAGTTTTTGTAATAAGTTGGTAATTTCTTCTGTAGTAGAGGCTAAAAGTGTATTGTCGTCTGCGAAACACAAATTAGATATCTTGAAACCGCCTAGGTGACTAAAGACTCAAGATATTTTGAACTTCGGATGGATGTTAAATAATAAGAAAGATAAAATGCATGCTTGGCATATTTCCCTCTTTAAAGTGCATTCGTCAGATAGGTATCCGTCCATTCGAATATATGCCAGGTTATCTTAATACAATAATGCTAAGCTGCTTCAAAATGGCGATTATTTAGTATTTAATGGCCGGAACTTGCAAAAAACAAACTATCCATAATAAACTTATTAGTCCTTAGATTTTATGAAAATCACCCAAACAAATTTCGCATATTATTTTTTAAAAAGTATGAGAGTAAAAAGAGTTTTTCTTTCATTGGGAGTCAATTTGACATGCTTTTTACATTTAAACGGTCACCGTTTTAAAATGGCGTGATACATTCGTACAAAAATCCTAAAACATACTGCCATAGCATATGCTATCAGAATCCGGGAAACTAGCAAAATAATGTTTCATGGTTGTTTTGTGTAAAAGTTGAAGATTATCAAATAATTACTCCATATTGTTATATGACTTCCAATTGCGGTCCTAAATGACCCCTATAGGGTCTTTTGATCGAGAATATTCCACTAACCATTTTATCGATGGCTTCGCCGCGATATCTTTCTGGAAAATTCTGATAAATTAGTTGTATGAGTATTGGCGAAGTGTTTTACAAGCAATATCCGTGATTATTAATGTAATTAGAGATTATTATATTTGTACATTATTGAATTTTTGTAGTTTAGTGAGTGAAAAGTTAGTTAAACCATGTTTTCTCCACTTAATCCTTGAAACCACAGAAAACCGAAACAATATTTTTTTACACAGTCAACATTAGAAATTAAAGACTCGCCGTTATGAAATCACCTGACGAAATTGTACAAAAACCGAGGCGCAAGCTTAGAAAAAACATTTTAAATTTTATATTATCTGCCATATAATATTTTAAATAATTTAACAAGATGTGTATACTTATATTTTATTTTGCTGAAAAAGCTGTTTAACATAATAATACGTTATTAAACAACGACAAATAGCTACAGAACAAATATTCTACAGCTTTAAATAAACTATATACACAATTGAAGAAAACTGTGCAATCTCACAAAATGAACAATTATTTTTTACACGCAGTGAAAAAATCCGAAATTAAAAACAACAATTAATAGATAAAGACGGTGAAAAACTCAAGAAATTGAATATAATACATAGGGAAATGAGTTAACAATGAAACAAAACTGAGTAAAATGAGACATAAAAATACATAAAAATAAAAAAATACTCTGTCACCTCCCCAAAATAATCTAGAAAATAAAACTAAAGTTAGGAATGTATGAATACTAAGAAGAATTTACTACCATTTCAAATAATTCGGAAATTGTAAAAAATTATAAATTGCTAATTACACAAAATTAGCTTTCAGATTAATAATAACGACATGAACAAAATGTCATAGATGGTGGCCATACAGCATAGCAAATAACTCCCATTAAAACTCCCATAAAAATAAGCCACAACGACCGGCCAAGTTAATAGTTAAAAGACTACGCTAGTTATGTTAACCAGGAAAAAATATCAGTGATCTGTAGGCAAGAGGATATAAAGCTGTAGTAGCTATAAAAAAGTTAAAATAGAAAACCAAGGAGCCACTAAATATATTTCTTCTGTAATGTTTGAGATACATGTTAAGGATAAAAAAAAAATGTTTGAGATAACCACTATTTTTGAACTAGAGTACAAATACAAATAGAACTGATTAAAATTACTCTGAACCAAAATGCGTCTTCTGAGATAAACCAGCTAGTAAATTATAGGGGCTGTATTGTTTGAAAGAAGCGCAAAAACTAAAAAAAGATATGAATAAAAACAATTTACCTGAAAAACTAAATGGCCTAGAACGCCAGAATATTGAACATTTTACGAAATATAAAATATCTAAACAAAGCATCACTTAACACTTAACAAATTAGATTATGGCTAAGGATACATCCGTGAATTATGGAATGGAATGCAAGTGGGCTGCTCAAGTATCAGCAAAACGCATAAACGGCCCTTGACATAGAAGCCGTGGATATACATCTTGTTGCAAAAATTCATTTTACTAAACAATTATTTGTACTGGTCACAAAAAGGGGGAATTGGCATAATTATTAGGAAAAATCTACCAATTTTATGAGAATACAAAATATAGGACAGACTATATACAAGCAATAATGGTAATTAGACAATTGGGTATAAAATTAAAAAAATATACTTTACAACAATAAGTGCAGATATTGATCACAAAAATATTGAATTAAAAAAATAATACATTAATTTCTTGAATAGATTAGGTAGCAAATTGATACCAGGTGGGAATATAATGCCACGAAGACACATTAATCTTTGATAGTAGCGACAAAATACGTAAATGGATTGCTGGCAGCAGTTATGCACAAATAATGTGACGCCAAGATATATTGGTAGACAGACCCAAACATAATTTCAGATCTCATTGACTTCATAGCAGTGAAAATATATCAAAAAATTTTCTCCAAATAAATGAAAAATGGGATATGAACTCAGTTAACCGGCAATAACAAACAGATTTACTGATTGGAATATTTTTAAACAACACCTAGAACGAAAAATAAATCTCTTTATAAAAAAATGGCAACTAATTCTATTTTACAAATATAAAAATAGTAGATAAAATTATATTGAATAATGCTTGTCAAAATTTAAAAAGGGAAACTAACGTATTAAAAAGAAAATTAATAAGCGCCTACGAGTTAAGTTACGACTAAATTACTGATGAATCATTATATACAGCTATCGGAAACTTTAAAAGACCAATAATACCATTCCCACACCGAATTAGTTTCATTAAAAGAAGTAACATCTGAGGTAAAGAAAATATCAACCCTAGAAAAGTTCCCGGGTTTAACATAATAACTACAGCTACTTAAAAGGCTATAATCAAATAGACTTATATGATAAATGCTGCTTTTAATGCAAGTACATACCTAGGCTATCCAAAATTGCAGAAATAGCGTATTCAAACGAGGTACGGCAGAAAATACAGAGAAATATAATACATGCTGTTTAATACAATAGATGCCCACTAAAGAACTCAGAAAATTTGCAGGGAACTGTGAAAAAGGATCCACAATAAAATTAATAGGTCAACTAGTACAGTAATTTATGTTCCATATGAAATAAGGATACGCTTTTTTTAAATTATCAGTTAGGGGCAAAATTGTCCTTCAATCAATATACCACCCTTTGCCATATAAAAATATGGCGATTTGTTAATTGATTTTGACGTGACAACGTCTTAAATTAGGTTGTGGCTCGGAGTCATTCATGAAAAAGTGTAACGCCCGCTCACGTCTGTTACAGTGAGTCACCGTAACTTGTGTCTCTGTCTTTCTCGAGCGTTCTTGGCGTTCAAGATACATTACAGCAGAAACACTTCCTTTCATTTCATATTTCTCCTATCATCGTCCAATCCTCAACAAAATCACTCAAATAGAAATTAGTTAAGTTTAAGTTTACATGGGCCTGCGTAGCGCAAGCGGTAGGATGCTTGACTCGCAAGCCGGTGGTCCGGGGTTCGAATCCCACCGCCGGCAAGAACATCTAGACATTTTAAAAATGTCTATAGGCCCCAGGTCGACTCAGCCTGAATAAAAATGAGTACCTTGGGTAAAACCAGGGGTAATAATAGACGGTTGAAGCGTAGCACTGGCCATGTTAACTTCCTTGTATACCGTAGGCCCTAGATATAGCAGACTACCCTGCTATACTCCCAAAGCCGCGACAGCGGTATAAAACGGGAGACTACTATTATTATTATAAGTTTACATGTACAATGTTTTAGTAAACAAAATATATTTCTATAGTTAAAATTTGTGCAATTCTTATTTTCATTCAATTCCTTGTTCCTATTGTGCAATTTAATAATATTCATATCAATAAATATTCTACCGAGAAAAAGACGTTGTCACGTAAAATTTTCGCCCGTAAAACCGACTTTACAGGCAACCGATTTTTTTAATATAATTATGATCAATTTATTTTTATTTGTGGCATTCAAACGGATTCTAATTGTATTGTGTTTTTAAGGGATTATTTATCTATTTTAAAAATTCGGAATGTACTTAATGTAGTAAAATAAATTTTAGTTATTTATTAGTAATTTATATAAATCTGAAGCCGACAATTCAGCAGCCAGCAATACACGAAATTTTCGGGGTTCAGTATTAAATGTTGCATACCAATTTGTGTCAATATTCCGACAGCTTTATATTTTTAATTTAAGTTTTTAGTTAACTACTATTTTTGAACTCAAATCAAAAACAGATGTTTCTTCCCTTGTTTTGAGATTGATTTCTTTTTTATAAAACCTTTTTTATTGAATATTATTATTTTTTAAATATTTATCATTTAAATATTCTGCGTTCTGTGAAATCCGTAATTCTGTGAATCAAAAATATAATTTGAACTTTCTTGTACTACATTAAAAGAAATTTATTTTATTAATTTTAGCTTATTTTAATGTCCAATATTTTATATTACATAGTACTGTAAAAAATATATAATCCCTATCTCGTTTTATTTCTTTCAAAAATCTATTCTTTTCACACAAATGCTACGCCCAGAACCTACTAATTTATTAACTCATCAAACTACTAAGTACTTTTTAAGTACTATTAACTTAAAACGCGCAATAATGTAGAAGAAGGAATTACTGAAATGGAAACTAAATGACATAATACACTGCTAGACAAACTCAAAACTAAAATCTGTAAAAAATTTAACATTAAGAATTCCGTACCTTTGAATGAGCACTTTGACTGTGTAGGTAATCTGAGTATTGTGGAGTATTACGTTCTCGAGCTTTAATTACAGATTTCATTTAAGTAAACGTGGTAAACTGTTTACTACTGTTTATACGCGTACACAAATTAAATAGTTCTGAGAGAGTTTCGAGAATAATGGATCAGATGATTATGAAGAACTGACTTATCAACGATTTTCTGTAAAATTTATACATATCAGGGTACGGTCCTGCAAGTGACAGCGGTAGTTTCGGTGATTTTCGCTTCGTAATAAACTTAAATGTTTGGGGAATTACAAGTTAGAAAATTCAACAGATTTGGCGAATGTTAAGTACGAGAGGTTGACCCGCTTAGGCATTCCTACGCGTTTTTTGTTTCTTTGGCAGATAAGAAAGTAATTAGTGCCGACAAGAAATTAAAAATCATAATAAAAGCCACATAATTTTATTATACAAATCCAGATCCGGCCTTAGAATAAATTAGATTAAAGTTAGAGTAGAATTAAATTAAATTAAAATAATAAATAATAATTGTTATTGTAATAAACACGTTTAATTAATATAGGAAAATAAATAGAAGTGACAAAGGAACAGGAAGCGAAATAGATACAGATGAAGAAGCGAAACGCAAGAGAAGAGACCAGGATGAATATTTTAGATATAAGTAAAATGACAAAGCGTACACCTTCTAACGTACACCTTCTAAAAGTGACGCGGAGAAAAAAAAAAGAAAAAGAGGATGTCATGATTAAAATGATGCAATAACTAATGAAAAAAAAAATGGAGAAATGATGAATGAAATAAAGCAAATGAGAAAAGAACAAATGGAAAATAATAAACAACTACAAGAGATAGACGAGGAAAACAGAAAATTAAAAATGACGTGAAACAATTACAAGACAAAATGGAACAACCGGAGAAAATAAGTAAAAAGAAAAGTTTGATTATATCGGGTTTAAAAATAGATACAAACGATGATAAGAAATTAAACATTCATATCACAAGAACTGCAGGCGCAAATAAAACCGAGGGACGCAACAAAAATAGGAGAAACAGTCTATGTCATAGAACAGAAACTTTCACGGATAAAATTGAGATACTAAATAGGAAAAGTAAGTTGAAGTATCATAAAGATCGCATCTACATAAATAATGATCTGACAGCAAAAGAAAAAGAAATACAGAAAGAAATAGTTAAAATAGCAAAAGAAGAAAACAGAAAAGAATAGGCTATAAAAAGTTATTCGTGAATGGGAAAAAATGGATATGGGATGAAGAAAAACAACAAGTAAAAAAATACCAAAGAAAAATTGCCAAAAAATTAGTAGAAGAAAAACAACCGGGGAGATATGATACCGAAACAGCTAGGCAAAGGAATACGACCATGAAAAACGGAAAGACAAACACAAAAGAAAGGCAACAATCCAAGGATATAATAAAAATTGGGACTTGGATTGTGAGAGGTACTTGTTAGCAGGAAGCTTTAAGAAACTAAGAACAAATTATGGAAAAATATATAATAAATATCTTTGACCTTTAAGAGTGGGGTGACCAAGAGATATTTTGGAGTGGGATTCATGATGTCGGAGAAAGTAAACAAAACAGTTGTAAATTTTCAACCAATATCAGACAGAATATGTTACTTGGGAGTAAGAGGAAAGTATAGGAAAATAAGTATCATTAATTTACATGCGCCCACTGAAGATAAAGAAAGCGCGCAAGAAAAGCTAAGTACACTAATAGGGAATATAGAGAAATACGATATAAAGATAATCATTGGTGTCATAAATGCGAAAGTCGGAAAAGAAGAAATATATAGAAGAATAATAGAGGGACGAAGTTTACATAAGGCATCAAATGGAAATGGGAAAAAGTTGATAGAATGTTCTACAGAGAACAAAATGAAAATAGCTAGCACAAGGTGTGATCACAAAAACATTTATAAGGTAACATGGACTTCTCCCGATGGAAAAATAAAAATCAGATAGATCATGTCCTAATTGAAAGCAAACATAATAAGGCAATAATCGATTGCAGAAGTTACAGAGGAGAAGATATCAACAGTGACCATACACTAATAATAGGAAAACAAAAACAAAAACTACCAATAATACCAAAACCTGTTAGAGGTAGATTAAATTACCATTACCAATTAGAGCGCCTTCAAGAGAAGCAGGTTATAAAAAAACTAGAGGAAGAAATAAATAAAAAACTAGAGAATCCAGTCAAACAGAATATAGATGAAGAGTGGCAACCTATACAGATAGCCATGTCGGAAGCAGCGGAAAAGTGTATAGGAAGAGAGCATATAAAAAGGCGGCAAGACTGGTTCGATGAAGAATGTAGGAATGTTTTGGCAAGAAGAAACAGGGCAAAACTACAAAGAGATAAAGAAAATACCTAAAATGCGATCGAAAACTATGTGGCAAAGAGAAGGGAAGTGAAAAGAATTTGCAGAAAAAAAAGAGAACAGCTATAAAAGCAATTGAAAAATATAGAAGAAGCCTACATAAACAAGAGGTAAAGAATTTCTACCAAGTAGTAAGAAAATCCTGAGAAACTACAAAGAATAATCGACAGTAGGTATTGCAGAAACAAAGAAGGCTTACTTCTAGGTGAAACAACAGGAAAATTAAACAGATGGGCGCAATATTTCGAAGATCTATTAAATAAGTAGATAATCCTGCTGCTTAAATACAGACCAACAATAGGAACTTGAGGAAAATGAGAATTGGCAAGAAGATGAAGAAGGGACGTGCGAGGAACCAACTTTGAATGAAGTCAAAGAATAATAATAAGAGACTTAAAAAAAACAAAAATGCAGGAGAAAGTGGTATACCAGCTGAGATTTTTAAGGAAGGTGGCGAAAGATTGAGGGAAAGGATATTTCACTTGGCACTAATAATTTGTCAAAAAGAAAAAATGCCGAAACAATAGAATAGCGCTCTTATTTGTGAGACAAAACGGAGTGCAAAAATTATAGAAGTATAGCACTATTAGAAGTAGTCTATAAAATACTTTCAAAAATTATAAGGAAAAGATTAATAAAATATGATAACAAAGTGATTGGAGCATACCAGGGAGGTTTTAGATTAGGAAGAACAACTACTGATCAAATAAGTATGTTAAAATTAATACAAAATAATATCTACGAACCAACTTAGGATTACATATGCTATTTGTCGATTTTAAACAAGAATATGACTCCCTAAATCGAACGATGCTTTATGAGGCCATGAGAACATTAGAAATACCAGAAAAGCTTAGGAACACGGAATAAGGTAACAATGGAAGGAAGCTTTTCAAGACAGTTCAAAGCGAATAGAGGTTTAACACAAGGGGATCCGCTATCAACGAATTTATTCAACCTAGTATTAGAACAAATTGTAAGAAGATCAAATATAAGCACAAACAGGACTACTTTCAATAGCAGGGAACAGTGCATAGTGTACGCGGATGATGTGGTGATACTAGCGAGAACAAAAAAACATTTACAAAAAGTTTTCCAGAAATTTAAAGAACAGGCGAAAAGATACGGATTAATAATAAACCAAACAAAAACGTAATATATGGAAATGAGAGGATATATAACAAATAACAACAAATATATCAAAATGTAAGGAGCAGAGACTGTCTAAAAGGTTATCAGAAAAATCTTCGGGGGAATAAAGACGGCACAGAATATTTGGAGAAGGACGAATGAATAAAGAATTAATGAGGATGTATGAAAAAACAGCAATTACGGCAAAAATACGAGCCCAAAGAGCTAGATGGCTTGGTCACATTATACGAATGCCACAAAAACCAAATGTTAAAACAATACCGAAGGAGAGAGAAATGTGGAAAAAAGAAGAGGACGTACAAAGAAGAAATGGTTGGAAGCAGTAAAGGAAGACTTGTCAGAAATAGGCGTGGGAAATTGGAGAGGAAAGCAAGGGACCAAAAAAAATGGAGGGAAATAACCAAGTTTTTAGAAGCCAGGGGCCTACAAGGCCTGTAGCGCTGCTTTATATATATATATATATATATATATATATATACATATATATATATATATATATATATATATATATATATATATATATATATATATAATTTTCAGGATACATGCTTATAGCATTAGTTTTATCTGCGTATCTATATAAGTAGGTAGTCTAAAATTTGCTAAAAAAATTTCTTCTAGACTGAGAGTTTGTTTTCCTTTCTAGTCGTGAGTAGAATATTGAATTTAAATAAGTTCTTTTTTATTTTAGTAAATTATTTTAAATTTTACAAAAAAACTTTATAGCCTAAAAGTTTGTTTTCCCTATTAATCTTGCGTAGAATCATCATCATCATCATCATCATCATCATCATCATCATCATCATCATCATCATCACATTTGGCTCTACAATTCTCTGTGGATCCTGGCCTGCTCTAAGATTCGTCGCCATTTTCTTAGGTTTCTGGCCACGTGTTGCCATTTTCTGATTTTTAGTATCCCTAAGTCGGTCTCAAAACCATCTAACCACCTGATTCGCGATCGGCGTCTGTTTGTTCTCTCTATTGGTGTTCATACCGTTAGCTTTTTAGCAATCATATTTCCTGGCATTCCTATTGTTTTGTCAACTTCTTTTAATTGTTTTAATGATAAATTATTTAAAGTTGGGTCAGTTGAATACCGAGATCTGTTTTCATTAAAAATTATGTATTGTATTTTTTCAGTAGAGAAGTTAAGCTCAGGTCCACTTTTCAAGCCGAGTTAGAAAATTTTATAAAATTTTAGTTGCCGATTCTATATTGTTTGATTTAGTATAAACATCCATGTTATCTGCATAAATACTGGCTTTAATAGGTGCTCTAATTTCATGAATTACACTATTGATAGTAATTAAAAATAATGTTGGATTTATGGGTGTTGGGGAAAAGTGATATAAGTCGAAAAATGTAAAAAATGAGTTAAACATAGATACCACTTTCAAATGCATGTATCTTTGATAGGGTGAAGTGATATAAGTCAATTTAATAGGCAAGCAGGTGTTATTTGTTTGCGTTACATGATATAAGTATTTTTAATATCATTTAATATAGTGAAAAATGTTATAAATATTCTAGTACTATTTGTTTTGCCTCCATCTGCCAGACAGGAAAAAAAAATTATAGAGAAAACTGAAATAAGTCTAGTTATAATAGTCTTCCCTATATAACTTTATGATTAATATTTGTGAATAGTGATACAAGTGCAAATATATCAAAAGTTATTGGTAAAATATGATTGTGAATACAGGTATATGTAAAAATATATCACTATCCTCATTAAAAAATATAGGGAAAAACATTATATGTTGACATATCACAAATGTTTTAACTCCAAAATTGAAAACTGATGATATATGTTGAGATCATGGACGTATAAACACAGATGGACACAGCAATAAGATACCTTAAACACACACTGTTTTGAAGCTTCGATATTCCTGGGCAAGAGGGCAAAGGGGAGTAAAACGGGTATCGATAGAATGTGACGCTTCCTCAATGAGCATAAGCGTGCTTGAATTTTTACTCGCGGGGATAATTATTCAGACGTTAATAATATTGGAAGTAGTAATAATGTATAAAAACACGTTTTTATAGAAAAAATATAATACAATTTTATTTGTTTTAAAATTAATACAATAAAATATAGTTGAGCTCAAGTAAATTTTTTAATATGTATCAAATAATGCTACGATAAAAAAAAATCAATTACAAAATATACATTTTTGTCAAATTTAAGTACATAGCTATATTTATTGATAACGTATTTAAACATATTTGTCAAATTTTGATAAATTTGTTTTAATACAATATGAATAGATTTCTCGTAGTAAGGGTTTCTGCTACAAAAATATTTTAATATTGTTCTGAAGCTATTTTCTTGTGGCATGTTAAAGTAATTACTATTTAAATGGGAATAAGCCACAATTAAAGGTTAAAGTACGTTTATTGACGTTTCAATTTCCACTCGGAAATCGTTCTCAAAATACAAACATTAGTAAATTAAACAAATTTTGTTTTTTTGTTACTTAGTGAAAAATTCTTCTAATAATTTAATTTTATCTGGCTCATCTATATTGACAATTCAGACATACATTATACATTTTAAAGTAGACGACTTTAAAATGATATTGCCAATATTGTTGAGTTGCGTTCCTGGGACGACTTTACTTATAAGATAGTTCATTCGATTACGTGAAATCAACTTTAACTTGAGAATATCCGTCAGAAAAGATCATAGCATGTAATTCGTCTTTAAAAAGACAAATACATGCCATGATGACAGTAAAATTCTCCTGTTAGTGATTCCATAGTAAATTATGAGGGAAAAACCAGGAAAAAAACACCATAATACTATCCCGACATGGTAAGTATTTGGTCGTGCATTTAGTTTACTTTCAATAAACACCAAATTCTGATTTTATATGTTTGTTATTTAAAAAACATAAATGATGTATCCCCTATATGTTACCGACTTACTAATACTGGTATTTTTCTTTTAATAACTTCCTTTAATAAATTGGGGCGTATTCCCATTTAAATAGTAATTACAAAAATATTTATTGATCATTCCAAAGCTCTTGCTGGCATTTGACATAAAATTATTTGTCCTTTTTTGACACACAACAGTGTTTTTCAAAACTTGGTTTCTCTTTCTTTTTATGGGGGTAGAAAAATCGCTACTTGACATTTCCTTAACTGAATTATTTTTCCTGGAAATAATTACAAAATAAAGTATAAGAATTAATAATAATACAGAAAAAATGTTTGTAACTAACATTTTCTTTGACAATATATACGGAAATTTGTTTTTTTTTTCTTGTACTGTGACACTAGGAATATCATTTTCAGCTTGAAATTGCTCAGTCTCAGAAGCTGACATTGTGCTAAATGATTTTTCTGCTGAAATGTCTGATGCACTGATGGTATTAGATATGTCGAATACAGTTACGTTATTTGATGAATCAGATTGGTGATCTTCTACTTCAATTTTTTTTTCTAAAAGTACAATGAAATAATTAATAAATCATTATTATTATCAATGAAAATTCATATATAAAGTTGAGAATATTTTAATGGATAATAATATATTTACAACTTACCTCTTAAGTGAACGACCTGCAGGATCAATGTCCATCTCAAAATTCTCAACTGAACCTGTATCAGATGATGAATTGGTTGAAGCTTGTCTATCAAGTATTGCCTTAGACCTTAAAATATGCATTACATATATTATATACAACTTAAACGTTCATAATGATTTTAGATATAATTATACAAAAATGTATATCCCCCACTTTACCTTTTTATTGATGAAGGACCTGGAGCATTCACATTGTACTTAAAATTAAGATGTGATGCATTGTCTACTGGCGTATCTACAAATAATCTCTTACTACTAGTTTCTGATCTGGAAAGCAGTATGTATTACTTTTGTTTCAAGTTTTGCAATAATGATATTAAATTTAAAATTCTACTTATTACTTTTAGATTCATATAATTGTTGTGTTTACCTTAACACTAATTCTGAATCAACTTCAGACACTGGAATAGCACCAATTTTCAAAAATTTTTTGCCACTTGGTTTAATTTCAAAATCTCCTAATCTGAAGTGGGTAGAACAGATCCTGGAATATTTTGAAACCTTTATGTTTTCTCCTAAATTTGCAACCCAAATAGTTCTATCGTCAATATTATTTGGAAACCTACACAGAAAAATAAATAAGTTTTATTTATTTCACTAATTTATTTACTAGTAAACAGATCTTTTTAATCAGATGATGTCTACATACAATTTAAAAATGTCTATTACTAATTTCATGAACTAATATCTTGTTTAATACATTAATGAATATGAATAAACCCAATGGTACGCCTATGAAAGACATATTTTAAAATGTAAACAGACAGTCTTCCTCAGTTCCTCATCTTAAATAATGTAAATAAACAGTAGGTACTTACAAATAAAATGAGAGATCGGGATGTAAATATTTCGTTTTTTTTTTGCAAATGCAACACTGTAGCACCATTATTATAATAATGTTTATTTCACTATTCACAAATATCACTCAAAATACAGCCAAAATATCGAAAAACAAAACTTTTCCTCATCTAGCGTAAAAAGTAAACAAACATGGAACAGCATTTGAAGTTTGACGTAGAGCCATAAGACAGAGAAATGTAAACACCGTTGCCATTAATTAATAGTTTTCAGAGATATGTTATACGCTATTATTAAATGATATGCACACTATGTGCACAATTAATATTTGAATTACAATTAAATATATTAATATAACTAATAAATTATTATTTTGGTTTGATAGCACCTGTAGAGTATAAAATACGGAGTAATATTTTCAGCGATATGCGAATAAGAAATTTTAATAAAAAAACGTGACAACATTTGAAGGTGCTGAGAATGTGACCTATTCAAATCATTTTGGCTTCAAAATTTTATGTAAATAACTGAGTCCATCTGTGTTTATACGTCCATGGTTGAGATATACCAGTAGTTACGGCAATAGAAATTCAAACTGTGCAGTTTTAGGTCGACTTACCTCGCTTTTCCCTATTAAAATAATGACCGCTTTGTTCCCGCTCAATCGACTTGTCTGTCATTTGTGGTTTAGTACTACACGTGTGACACGTGTGTTACTGTTGGTTTTATCTACTTTTGTTTTGACCTTTTAAATGAGCTTTAAGTATTAGATAGAAATGTAATAAGTAGTGTAGTGATAGTATACCTCACCTAGTTGTAATATAACATCAATTCCTGTTCGAGATTATTTAGCAATAGCCGTGAAAAATAAAAATTAGAGGCTATGGCATCTCAAAGAAGCAAATTGATTTTCAAACTGTTGGAAGAAGATAATGTAAATACTGGAGACCTCCAAGGTAATAATTGTTTATTTATCTGTACAATAATAATTAAAACAGTAATATCATTATTTTTTATACGACATACTATTTAAATTAACAACATTTATTTTTGCGTAAAAGTTTTCTAGATGCAACTCAACTATAATTTATTGAATATGCCTATTGTTTTTGGTTAACTTTAACCAGTGGCGTTAGTTTAATTTGTATCTCTAAAAATTTTAAAAATTAATGTATGTAAAAGTTGATGCTTAACTTACATACTCAATTCCAATTTCAGATTTCTTATCATTTTATACATAAAATAATATATTTTCGGTTTTCTCTAGAGGGGACCGAATTTCCATAAAAAGTAAAAACCAATTTTGGCGTGACAATTTCATTTTTCTGGAAAAAAAATTGACAAAATTTATTAGTTTTTCAAAAATTTGATATTAATCTGGGTTTTTAGATGAAAATTCCATGATGGGCAATGCGGGTGTTTTCCTTGAAGAACCTGTCTTAGCAGATGAAGATAATAGATCAAGTCCTGCACCTTCACTGTCCTTCTGTGAACCGAATGTTCGAAAGACTTTGGAAGAAGTTATTGATCAAGTATGTGGGATTGATGACGACGACAAAGGTTATCTGGAATATCCAGGTAATGAGGAGGCGTTTGATGATAGTGACGCGGACCCAGATTATATACAAGAAAGTGATACCGACTCCGATAATCACATCCCAAAGAAAAAGCTGCAAAAAGATATAACAGCACTTATTGCACATGAGTCAGGAAGAGAAATCTTAAAAAATAAACCTGGACGAAAATCGCTAAAAAATGAAACTAGGCGAATTCGTGAGGAACGAAAGCAGAACAGAAACCTTGGGTTATCGTACACCACGAAAAGTGGGAAGGTTATAAAATCACGGACATGTCAGGAGCTATTAGGTTGCCGCTTAAAATGCAAAGACAGGATAACTGAAGAAAAACGACAGGAAATTTTCAAAGAATATTGGTCTTTAGCGAGCTTTAACAAACGCGTGACTTTTATAGCTAGGCTTATAACAACAGACGGAAAGAAAACCACAAAACGTAAATTAGAAAACAAAAAACATAAAAATAGGCTTCTGTCACACAAATATTTTTTACCACTAAATGGTCAACTACTAGTTAACGTTTGTCAAAGTTGTTTCCTAAAAACTTTTAACGAAACAAAACGGTTTCTAACCGATGTGACAAAAAACAAGATTTCTTCAGCTTCTGTATTGCCACATGATGATTTGCGAGGTCTTGCCTCACCATCTAACAAAAATCCCGAACAAGATATTCAATTAGTAAGAGTTCACATTAGATCAATCCCAATGTATGAGAGTCACTATTGTCGTCGTGACTCATCAAAGATATATCTTCCTCATTACTATACCTTAACAAGAATGTATGAAGAATACAAAAAATGGCTACCTCACGAGAAAACCCCAGTATCGAAATTCAAATATCAAGAAGTATTCCATTCCATGGAAATAAAAATCAAACAGCCTAAAAAGGATACCTGCGCTACATGCGATAAATATCATATTCTCCTGAAAACAACTAAGGGTGCACAAAAAATGCAAGAAATTCAAAATCTTCTTGATAATCACCAACAAGAAGCATCAAACGCTTATGAGGCTAAGCGTATAGATAAATGCTGCGTTAGAAAATGAATCAAAAATCATTTATACGTTTGATTTGCAACAGTGTCTCCCCACACCTGATCTTCAGACTTCAATAGCATTCTATAAAAGGCAGTTGTGGACCTTTAATTTAACATTATATAGATTTAATGATAATCAAGCAATGTGTTTTATGTGGCATGAGGGCGTAGCTGGACAAATTGCTTGGGTGCAAATCAGATTGCGTCATGCTTATACAAGCAGATTTCACATATTTCACCTGAAATAAAAGAGATCACCTTATATTCTGATACATGTGCAGGACAAAACAAGAATCCTTTTCTACCTGCAATGTTCATGATGGTTTTAAAAGAGAATCCCAATCTATCATACATTAACCACAAATTTCTTGTTCCTGGTCACACCC
The DNA here is from genome assembly GCF_040954645.1 of Diabrotica undecimpunctata. Classification (NCBI taxonomy): domain Eukaryota; kingdom Metazoa; phylum Arthropoda; class Insecta; order Coleoptera; family Chrysomelidae; genus Diabrotica; species Diabrotica undecimpunctata. Next base: position 64,054,502 of record NC_092808.1, read on the forward strand.
ACATGAAGTGTGATTCAGATCACGCAATTATAGAGAAAAAAAAGAAAAGATATCCATGTTCGATAGAACACCCAAGAGACTGGATGAATTTGGTAAGACTATGTGGAAATAAGCGAACTTTTTTAGTTAGTGAAATGTGCAGATCGGATTTTCTTGAGTTTTCTTCTTTGTATAAGAATGTCCTTCAACAAAGAAAAATTAACAACTTAGGAGAAAAAGTCATGTGGAAACAAATGAAATGGTTGAGATTTTTACAGAATCCTGGTGTCCTTGAATACAAAAGTAGCCTAAATGTAGACGAACCATTTAAAAGCGTATGTTTTTTAAGAAAAGGTAATACGTGGCCTAAAAACATAAAAACTCCTCTGTCATATAAAGGTCCCAATCCAATAAACATCGATAAAAAAAAGAACTTGATAGAGCTATTGCCTTATATTTCAGAAACATTTCATGATTTTTATAGAAATTTAACTACGAAGGAGGATATACCAAATACGTTACCCGAGGATGAAAATAGTAGTGACGAGGAGAGTGTACACACAGAAATTGAAATTTTTAAAAATTAAATAAACTTTTACATTGTATTTGACTATAAATGTACCCCCTACGATAAATCAACAATAATTATAGTTTTGAAATCTTGTTATTTGTAAAATCAAATCAAAATGTATATTTTCACTTTCACATTTTTTTATTTATAATTAATAATTAGATTTGTTACTATATCTTCCGGAAGGGCTTTTGTTCTTTAATAAATAATTGTGAAAAGTGATATGTCATATTTTTTTTTTAAAAATTGTACAACTAGGTCCTTTTTACTAGTAGATCTATTTTAATCCAACAAATTCAAAGCCATTTCCAAAAATTGTTTAACGAAAATATCTTATTTGTATCCGTAACAACAATATTAAATTTGAAAAAACTATAATTGCGTTTTTCTCGAAACTTAAAATTTAGACTTATACCACTTTTCTCCAACACCCGCCTATTATGGAACCTAGAGGGATTCCATTATCTAATGTTCTTGTTGAGATTTTAAGGGCATTTATCCTGATTTATATTGATCGATTATTTAATAAATTTTTTCTTCTTCTTCCTTTGCCCTATCCGTTTCGGACGTTGGCTATTAACAAGGCTATTTTGACTTTGTTTACGGCACCTCTGAACAGTTCGGTCGATGTTAGTCCGAACCATTGTCGCAGTTTATGCATCCATGAGTGTCGTCTTCTTCCCGGTCCCCTCCTACTGTCGATTCTTCCTTTGACTATTAATTGTAGCAGCCGGTACTTAGTATGCCTCATGACATGTCCGAAGTACTCAAGCTTCCGTTTATTTACGGTGAAGATTATTTCTTTGCTTTTGCCTATTCTCTGCATTACTTCCACGTTAGTGATGTGGTCTGTCCAGGATATCCGAATAATACGGCGATATATCCACAGCTCAAAGGATTCTAGTTTCTTCAGGGTGGCTTCCGTTGTGGTCCATGCCTCTGCTCCATAGAACAAGGCCGGGAAGACATAACAATTGACCAGTCTTAATTTTAGTTCCATTGAGATTTTGCTTGTGAACCACTTTTTCATATTGTTGAACGCGTTTCGCTCTTTTTCAATTCGTGATCTTATTTCTGTTGACTGGTCCCATTTTGTGTTGACTGTGGTTCCAAGGTATGTGTATGTCTCCACTTGTTCTATTTTTCGGTTGTTTAATGTCAATTGCATCCGATGTTGTTGTGTTCTGCTGATGAGCATGCATTTAGTTTTGGTTGTATTGAGTTGTAAACCATATTCTTGACTTGCTGTGTGTATGCTTTGCATGAGTCTTTGAAGCTCTTTGCAGTCATTCGCGATAATAACTGTGTCGTCAGCATATCTAATATTATTGATTACCTCTCCGTTTACTTTGATACCCTCTGAAACAACTTCTCCCAGTGCTTCTCTGAAGATTTGTTCAGAGTATATATTGAACGGGAGCGACGAGAGGACGCATCCATATCGTACATCCTTTTTAATATCTATCTTCCCACTGTGTAAGTTGCCCATCTTTATCTCAGCACTTTGGTTACAATAGAGACTGGTTATTATGCGCAGATCCTTGCCATCAATATGCATCTTCCTGAGCATTTCCATAAGTTTATCATGTTTGACCTTGTCAAACGCCTTGGAGAAGTCGATGAAGCACAAGTGGACGTCCTTGTGCATGTCTCTGCATCTTTGAATTAAAACTTGCAGACTGAAGATTGCCTCTCTTGTGCCCAATGCCCTTCGGAATCCGAACTGTGACTCCGATATATTTGCTTCGCATTTGTTATATATTCTATTGTGTATGATTTTGGTAAAAACTTTGGTAATGTGATTTATCAAGCTTATTAAGCGGTGTTGATCACAGTGTTTTGCACTTGGTGTTTTAGGTATGGCTACAAAGGTTGATCGAAGCCATTCCTCCGGAATCTCCCCTTTGTCATAAAAGGTGTTAAAAAGGCCTGTCAGAAAATCGAGAAAGTTGTCATCCGTTTCACATAGGAGTTTTATGATCTCGCCCTGTATGTTGTCGGGACCTGGTGTTTTGTCGTTTTATAGCGATGAAATGGATTTTCCACTTCAGACCTTAGTATTTCGAGTCCAGTCATGTCGTCATCTTGGTCCACTGTCGCTCTGCGTTTATCGTTAAAAAGTCGTTCTACGTAATCTTTCCATGTGTCAATGAGCTTCAAGTTGTCTGATATAAGGTTACCGCCTGCGTCTATTAGTGTCGGGTGGGGATTATTGGTTTTCTTTTTAGTTGTTAATTCTTTGATCTTTTTGTGCATGTTGTGGTAGTCATATCTTCTGTCGCACTCTTCGATTTCATCGCATTTCTCCTTCAGCCAGCGTTCCTTCGCTTCCTTTATCTTTGTTTTTATATTGTGACTTGTTTCTTGAAACTTCACTTGATTTTTGCATTTGTGTTGTCTTATTTCTTCCATCATATCAAGGATTTCATCCGTCATCCATTCTTTCTTCTTTACGCGCTTCTGTAACAGAAGTGTCTTGTTTGTCATTTCAACAGCTCTTTTTATTTCTTCCCATTTAGCAACTGCGTCTTGTGCGGGTTCACAATAAATTTTTTACAAATGCTAATATGTTACCTTGAATCACATTATCGCTTAGATTTTTCAAAATGACGTGTCTCTAAGTTCTCTCAGTAGCTTGGCTTACATAAAAAAATATTGCAATCAATTTTTTGATTCTTTTTTTTAAATATTGGTGGTATATCATCTGGTTCAGCGTAGGTGTTATTTAAATCATAAATAGAATAGAATAGAATAGAAATATGCTTTATTGTCACAAATATCACAAACTAAAACATAATAAAATATACAGTCCATTGCAAAATTTCACTAAATTGCAAATTGCATAATAAAACCTTACGAACTAGTTTACGAATAAGTTTAAGCTGCTGCATGTGATACCCAAATATACAGTGTGTCAATTTTAAAACTTACAGTGGGCTATATCTCACGAACAAAAGCTGATAACGAAAGATACTTGAAACCGTTTCTAGGATAGTAAGGGGGAACTAAAATGACATGCAAATGAACTCATCCCCATCAACCCCCTAGGCCTCACCCACCACAACCAAAAAAGTTTAAATTGCAAACCCCTACTTGTGATACATCATCAAAAAGACCATAAAAAATGCTATCCAATGGTAAATTAAATGGAAAATTTAATGAGGTTTTTTAAAAAAAAATTGAAGTAGCTTCTGCAATGTGTTATTATACTGAGGCCAAACAGATACCGTATTGCTCTTTTTTGTAATTTAAAAATAACATCAGATTGAGCAGCTGTACTAGAACCCCAAAAAGGAAGGCCATATCGAAGATGAGACTCGAACAAAGAAAAGTATGTTATTTTGGAACATGCTAAATTGATTTCCTTCGAAACAGATCTTATTACATAGCAGGCTGAGGCTAGTTTCTTACTTAACAAATGGATATAAAGGGACCATTTAAGGTTGCTGTCTATAAAGATACCAAGAAATTTTACTGAATCAACGATACTGATCTGGCACGATACTAATAATTATTTATTTTTTATTAAAAATAAAATATTTTTACTTTATCAGTTTACTGATACTATCTTTTGACCATCTACCTCAGTGGGAAATACCTCAGTTGTATGTATGGATAATTTTTTTTAATTGTACTTTGTAAGATTCTACATGAGTACTTGATAATGTTGTTAACAATAACTCAATAACAAACAAACAGGGTTTTATATCCGTTTAGTCCATTTATTGTAATAACATCATATTTACAAACCATTCTATAGTGCTTTGTTGTTTTTTTAGCACCCGGTGTTGTTAAAACATTTTTCGCTTCTTTAATTTCACTTATTCGTCTATTGTATTCATCACAGATCCGCTGACATCCATGATAACACTTTTTACATAAATTCACTACAAGTAATTTCAGCACGAGAACAGAAATGAAGTAAACAATACACGTAACCTACTGCAACAACTTGTACTTCTCATTTCTAAGTATGTACCCCAAATATGCTATCTTTCTCCTTTTAATGGTAGTCAAAAGTTCTCTGTTTCTTCCCATTCTGTGCAAGACCATTTCGTTCGTAATATAATCAGTCCATGGTATTTTTAAAACTCTTCTAAAAATCTGCATCTCAAAAGCTTCCAGCTTTTGAGAGGTGGATTGTTAGATAGATGTTAGATAATGTTCTCATTAAGTCAACATTAACAATTCAAGCTTAGGTACCATAACATAGAATAGAATGGATATAACATTTTACCATCCGATATCGGATTTGCAGATTGAGTCTTTGGTTTCTTAGAAATTTCCTCATCTTCAAACAGGCTGCTCTTGATTGCTGCTCTATTCTTGATCGAATTTCTGATTTTGGATTTAGATCTTCAGTAATCCAGACTCCTAAGTACTTCATTTTGTCTACTTGTTCAATATTTTCATTTTTTATCTGGATCCTTGTTATGAGTTCACGACTCTTACTGATAACCTGGTTTTTGTTTTCTTTATGTTTATTGGTAAATAAAACTGTTCCCCAGTATCACAATTTGTGTTTTGTAGCATCTGCAGGTCTTTACTTTCAGCGATAATGACTGTACCGTCAGCATAACGAATGTTATTTATATTTTTACCATTTATCTTGATCCCTTCTGTGCAGTTTTTAAGTGCTTGTGTAAATTACTTTTCGGAGTATATATTAAATAGTAATGGTAAAAGTACACAGCCTAGTCTCACACCTCTACTTTTCTGTTGCGCATCCGTGCTATTTCTATTTAATGTTACCACAGCTTGTTGGTTCCAATAGAGATTTCTCACTATTTCCTCAGTGGGAAATACCTCAGTTGTATGTATGGATAATTTTTTTTAATTGTACTTTGTAAGATTCTACATGAGTACTTGATAATGTTGTTAACAATAACTCAACAACAAACAAACAGGGTTTTATATCCGTTTAGTCCATTTATTGTAATAACATCATATTTACAAACCATTCTATAGTGCTTTGTTGTTTTTTTAGCACCCGGTGTTGTTAAAACATTTTTCGCTTCTTTAATTTCACTTATTCGTCTATTGTATTCATCACAGATCCGCTGACATCCATGATAACACTTTTTACATAAATTCACTACAAGTAATTTTAGCACGAGAACAGAAATGAAGTAAACAATACACGTAACCTACTGCAACAACTTGTACTTCTCATTTCTAAGTATGTACCCCAAATATGCTATCTTTCTCCTTTTAATGGTAGTCAAAAGTTCTCAAGTTCTCTGTTTCTTCCCATTCTGTGCAAGACCATTTCGTTCGTAATATAATCAGTCCATGGTATTTTTAAAACTCTTCTAAAAATCTGCATCTCAAAAGCTTCCAGCTTTTGAGAGGTGGATTGTTAGATAGATGTTAGATAATGTTCTCATTAAGTCAACATTAACAATTCAAGCTTAGGTACCATAACATAGAATAGAATGGATATAACATTTGACCATCCGATATCGGATTTGCAGATTGAGTCTTTGGTTTCTTAGAAATTTCCTCATCTTCAAACAGGCTGCTCTTGATTGCTGCTCTATTCTTGATCGAATTTCTGATTTTGGATTTAGATCTTCAGTAATCCAGACTCCTAAGTACTTCATTTTGTCTACTTGTTCAATATTTTCATTTTTTATCTGGATCCTTGTTATGAGTTCACGCCTCTTACTGATAACCATGGTTTTTGTTTTCTTTATGTTTATTGGTAAATAAAACTGTTCCCCAGTATCACAATTTGTGTTTTGTAGCATCTGCAGGTCTTTCTCACTTTCAGCGATAATGACTGTACCGTCAGCATAACGAATGTTATTTATATTTTTACCATTTATCTTGATCCCTTCTGTGCAGTTTTTAAGTGCTTGTGTAAATTACTTTTCGGAGTATATATTAAATAGTAATGGTAAAAGTACACAGCCTAGTCTCACACCTCTACTTTTCTGTTGCGCATCCGTGCTATTTCTATTTAATGTTACCACAGCTTGTTGGTTCCAATAGAGATTTCTCACTATGGTTATATTATTTTTGTCGAGTCCTTTTCGTTTTAGACATTGCATGAGAATGATATGTTTAACTTTGTCACAAGCTTTCTCGTAGTCTATAAATGTGACGAAAAGATGTTTATGTTGGTCACTGCATTTTTAAGCAAGATTTTTGAAACTATACAGAGCTTCTACTGTTCCGAAGCTATTACGAAAGCCAAACTGTCTATTATTCCTGTCTGCTTCGCACTTTCTGAATGTTCTTCCATGTATAACCTTTAACAATGTTTTCATCATAGTATTTAAGATTCCTGGTTTTTGGTAGCGGAACAAAGTTCAATAGTAGCCATTCTGTAGCTATCTCACCAGATTAGTATATGTTGTTAAAGAGAATAGTTTTTACGCTTAAATTGTCTTCATCTATGAGTTTAATCAGCTCGATGAATTTTATGGGAGGGTTCTCAGAACTCTGGGGTTCTGTCAGATTTTGAGTTGTTTATAGCATATTGGACTTTAGATTTTAATATTTTTTGAGCTTCCACGCTATCAATTTGTGTTGGTTCCGTTCTTGTGTCCATGAAAAGATCTTCAATATAGTTGGGTATATCACACTTGTTTTATTTCAATTGGGTTTTTAATAGGTATATTGTTTTCGTCAATTAATCGGTTAGTTGTGTTTATTCTTGATTTTCCAGATAATTCTCTGACTTTTTATGTAGATTATAATGATCATGTTTTTTCTGCAATTCCTCTACTTCAATGCATGTTTCCATCATCCACTTTTCTTAGCCTCTTTTATTTTGTTTATTATTAATTTACAAATAAAATGGTTCCCTGTATTTACCTAGATATTTGTTTCTATATTTTTTCTTTGTTCCGCAATTTCCATTATTTCTTGTGTCATCCAAGCTTTCTTCTTTCTTTTGTAAAGTTTGTTCTGTGTCTTTATAATAAAATATTTGCTCCACATATTGTTCACATTCTCAGTGTTTTTCGTGTCTTATGTTATTCTTTTCATTTCTTGATTTATACAAGGGAAAGCCTCAGCACGTATTTCGTTTATCTTGAGCAACTGAGTATTCGCCTTAGAACTTTAGGATTTTACTATCTTGTTTACCCTCAGTTTCATTTTTGAGACAAGAAGGTTATGGTCTGATGGGACATATGCTCCAATGTAAGTCTTAACGCTTATAATGGAATTTCTAAATCTTAGATTGGTTAGCAAAAGTCGATTTTATTTCTAATAAAACTTTGTTCATTATCTTGTGGTGACCTTCAGGTATACAGTCCATGGGGTGATAATCAAAACCATGTGTCTATAATCAGTAATTCAGGTTTTTTTCTTGACACAATTAAGTTAATCGCCTCTAGCATTTCTTGTTCCTAAACCATAATCACCTTTTTATTGATCCGGCCTTTTCCTATCTTTTCCTTTAAATACCCTATTATTATTGTAATCTCTTCCTTCCCGGTATATTGTAAAAGTTGTTTGAGTTGACTATAAAAATGTTCTATTCCATATTCTAATTTACCTGCAGTTGGAGCAGACACTTGCACTATATTAATGTTCACTGGCTTACCCTGTATTTGTAATAACAGAATTCTATCTGAAGAGAGAACAACATTTACAACAGCTGTTTGGATTCTCCTGAAGATAAAAATATTTTAACTCCTTATAGATGATCTTGGAGTAATATATCGTTTTATCCATGACCAATATTTTATAGGAACCAGGACAGCGCATTTCGCTTATGCCTAATATTGCTAGGATAAGTCTCTTTATTTACTGAATCGTGTTATGCGTCTTTCCTTGTTCGAACAAGCTCCCCACATTCGATTACCCAATATTTAAAAAGGATTACAAAAGTTACCAAAAGGCTTTAAACTTATTTTAGATTTTCTTTTAATTGACCTTTTAAAGAAAACATTATCCGAAAATTATAAACAACAAGTAACGTTATGTTACATTTGTTTTGACATCTTGTTTGTAATTTCTTTCAATATCCATTTCTGTACAAATTTTAATATAAATAAATTTATATATATATATATATATATATATATATATATATATATATATATATATATATATATATATATAGTCATTAGGGAGTCTAAGTTTTCACGATCCTTGCTCTGTGATTTTCCATTCCTTCCTTCCTTCCATTTTGTGTCAAGATTATAAACAGTAGTCAGGAATTATTTATTTCTGACGCTTAGTCTGCGATTTCGTCAAAAATTATTTTTTACCGCAATTTTCTCAATCTTGTGTAATAAGCTAGTTCTTTATCACACTCTTCATTTAATTTACTATTAAATTATGCGCACAGTAACCTAAAAAGAAAATGTCATGTAGGTTTTTATAGCTTCACATTTTTGCATTTTATAGTGATATTTAGTTTGTAGATACTTATTAACTCTTATTTTATTTGATTAAATTTACAACTTGCTAATTTATCTTGCTAAATGAAATGTCATAAATTACAAAACTCTCTTCTTCAAAAACTTGGTCGGTGATAGAACATTCGAATTTCAGCAAGGGTTTTTCAAAAAGTGAATACTACCTACCTCATCTGTTAATTATATGAATTTTTTTAATTCTGTCATAATACACGCAGAATAAAAATATTCTACACGTGCGATGATGTACCAATATGTTTACAAAAGTTGCTCGTGCAAAATAATTATAAAGCTGTGAGATGTATTTCTCTTTCTAGAAAATCGTTACATTGAGAATTTACACGAACATATTAAATTTTAAAAACACAATAATTGTATAAAATTATACCAAGAATTTTCATTACGATATATGTTTTTTTTCCTGAAACACTGTTATATCCGTACATAAAAATGAGTTTTGTGTCTTACGAACCTATCTTGAGTCACCAATAAATTTACTACCAGATATTTCCTAGATGAACTGAATAAAAAAAGTTATAAGACAATAACAGTCAATAAAAGCTTATGTAACAATATGTAAATATACACATTGTCTTCTTAATGATAACTTCACTTTCTTAAATCTCAAAATTAGTAGACTCACTAGTTAATAGGTAAAAGATCTCGACTGACGTACCAAAAAACAACTTTATAAATCAGTTATAAAGGCAGTGTGACCTATGGAATCCAACTATCGGGATCGAGCAACCACACCAAGAACTGAACACATTCTCTTGCCCTCTTATTTTATTTAAATAATAATAGGGAAGACGTTGCATGTATACTATAATTTAAAAAAAACTAACAATGAAGTAAAAAAAATACTGATGTATAATGATATATATATTTATTATAACATTTAAATTATTCAAAGGGATTGGAAATTTCCTAACGTTTTCGATCTCACTTAACCATCATCAGTGAAAACCTAAAAGTAAGTATTGCCACGTTAATATAATTAATAAACATAAGTAAAATGTTGACTGTTAAACTGAAAAATGTAGTAAACTAGATGTAAATACTTACATCTTAATAGTTATTATTGAAACTAGCTACATAGCTAGTACAAGGTTTAATAACCCTTAGATTACCTATTAAAAATCTTAAATTTTAAAAATGTTGTATCACGATGTCGATTTTAAAGGATTTCACTATGCCCCCTTAAAGTACTTAAGAACTCATAGAATATTTTTAATTCTTTAAAGGCACTAACCAGGCTACGTCTTGCAGCAACCCTTCTAAATATAGCAAGAACTTCTGCGCTCGTTAAGTCTGAGACTGATTCAATATAAACACATTGTGTGGCAAAGCAAACAAATAGATAAATATATGCTTTTCATTGAGTTTTTATTCCTTCCATCCGTGTTTTCTACGGCAGTCCTCTCTTCTACTGCTAGCAAACAAATGTTATTTTGGACTAAGCAAGCAGCTAAAAAACAGAAATTTAAGCCAGAAAACCAAACTAATAATATATAGAACACTCATCCTACCAGTGCTGACATATGGGTCAGAAACATGGACCATCTCCAAAACAGACGCAAATCTTCTGCTCGTCTTCGAAAGGAAGATACTAAGAAGAATAATGGGCGCATTCTGTGAGAATGGTATTTGGAGAAGGCGACATAATTTCGAATTGTACGAGAAGTATAAAAAAATAGTAAATGGTAGAGATGTAATATCCTTCATAAAAATAGGTAGGCTTAGATGGGCTGGACATGTGTCAAGAGCAAATGAAAATTACCCACCCAGACGAACTCTATTATCGGTCCCAGCGGGAAATAGGAGTAGAGGCAGACCACGACTGAGATGGAGGGACGGTGTGGACGAGGACGCAAGGAAAATCGGCGCGGCAAATTGGCAACGGTTGGCGTTGAACAGAAACGACTGGCGAAATAGACTGGGGAAGGTCAAGGCTCAACTAGAGCTGTAGCACCACTGATGATGAAGTAAAATGTTGACTGTTAAACTGAAAAATGTAGTAAACTAGATGTAAGTACTTACATCTTAATAGTAATTATTGAAACTAGCTACATAGCTAGTACAAGGGTTAATAACCCTTAGATTACCTAATAAAAATCTTAAATTTTAAAAATGTTGTATCACGATGTCGATGTTAGAAGATTTAACTATGCCCCCTTAAAGTACTTAAGAACTCATATAATCTTTTTAATTCTTTAAAGGCACTAACCAGGCTACGTCTTGCAGCAACCCTTCTAAATATAGCAAGAACTTCTGGGCTCGTTAAGTCTGAGACTGATTCAATATAAACACATTGTGTGGCAAAGCAAACAAATAGATAAATATATGCTTTTCATTGAGTTTTTATTCCTTCCATCCGTGTTTTCTACGGTAGTCCTCTCTTCTGGATTCCTGTAGTTGTTCATACAGGTACTTGTTTCGGGAGTCTACTGTCTTTCATTCATTGAACATGTCCGTACCATTTGAGCACCACTAATAGACGTAAATCCTTTCATTTTAATTTCATGAATGTTTTTATTCGCCACATCTCAACATTTTCCATTTCAGAATATTTACCATCAAACTGTAATCTACGTTAAAAGCCAATTTGTCAGTAAAAAAAATTAACAAAAATAAACAAAAGAAAATATAAGACATAAAAAAACCAATAGGTACTGTGACCTAAAAATATCTTGTTATACATTATTTTGTAATAAAATTTTATAAAAGTTTGTCTTCGATTTGATTGTTATGAATCATTTACAGGACGATTATTTGTTACCTGTATGTACCCTTGCTAAGTTGTGAATTAATTATTTAATAAATAATATTACTCTGGTATATTATATTATTCTAATTACCCCATAACCGCACTGAATAGAAGACCGCCCGATCGCTTTATTGTATAGACCCAAGACTTTTCACTACAGGGGGTTTTAAGTAGGTATAAATATAAAATCTAGTACAAGGGATGACGTTTAGAATATTCTTCGTGAATTGATTTTGTTTACGTAAAAAAAGATATTTATGAAATAGATATCTTACTTAATTTTACCGTTAGGATTTTCGAGGATAAGCCTTAAGTTTTACAAGTAAGACTTTTTCTATCCCTTAATAGTACCGGACCTGCATAGTTAATTCCGGTATTAGTAAATAATTTTCAAAATTTGAACTATGCTTTGGAAAGTCAGCCATGATTAAATTAATTGGTCTAGGTTTAGCAAGACATACCTCACCAAACGGAAGAATAAGTATCCGGCGACACCGCGGAGTGACAATCTTCTACAGATATATTAATCTCCTAACGAACAAGAAGAATTCCTTATACAGAGGAAGAAGAAGAGGGTTTATTTTTGAAATATTGTGTGCAGTTTTGTGATACCATTTTTGCATTATTCATGACAGCAGGGATCCAAAACTTTTGGCGAATTAAATCGAGTAAAAGCGCTTGACCTATATGCTGTAAACGTTCTGAGTAAAATATTAGTTTCGCAAATGTATATTTACTATCTAATAGATATGAATGTTTTTCATCAAAAGCTAACGATGAATTTTTTAATCTACCTTCTACTCTCAAAACACCGTTTGAATCTATAAAAAGGTTTATAGACAATAATCTAGGCTTAACAGGTAAGTTTTCATTATTCTGAATATTAAAATTTTATTTTTAAAGCTACCCTTTATAAATTCAGGTAAATACAAAATACTATTCTATATTTCTAAGAGGATCTTTTAATTTCTCAATTTGTTTGAGAGTAATAGTAAATCGCAAGTGTAACCAACTACATGTTTGAGCTTACTTAGAGAACAGAACCTTGTAAATAGTAATAAAGGTTTAACATTAACAACAAAGGTCCAACATGTTTTTCGAACTTCTGGGTATTTATTGTTATCCGATTCTTGAAATTTGAGTGGCCAATATATATACAAATTGTATGTTCCATTTTACCAAATATTATACTTGTATATTGTATAATTCGTCTGTATACATGCCAAGAAATGCCACATCAGCAGGATTCTCTTTAGTATTGACCTATGTCCAATTGGATGTATCGCTTAACGTTTGAATTTCTAATACCTACTACTGACAAATACTTATAGTGTGTCGGGATCAGTATTCAACCACGGTAATACTATTTGGGAGTCATACCAGTAAAATATTTATAAATAAATATAAATTGGCATGTAAAAGCCTTAAAAACTTATTTAGCTAAATGAGTCAGTATTAAAACCCCACACAACTCTAATCTAGGAACTGTTAAAACCTTAACCAGAGCTACTCTGGTCTTTATACAAAATCATTTAACATAGACTGTTCCAAATTCATTAACTGTTCGTACATATATGACTGCACTGTAAGAGTTTTTACTGGTATCACTAAAGTCATGCAATTAAATGCTAATTTGTTTTTGACACATAATCCCTTTAGAAATATTCAGTCTATTACAGATAGTTAGACTTAACAAAAAATTTCCAGTTATTTCTCAAATTCAAGGGTAATTCATCGTCCCAATCTAAATGTTTTAACGACAATTTCTGAATTCAAATCTTAACAAAAATAACTTCTTCTTCTTTTTCTTCTTTTTATGTAGACATAACTCTGTCTGTTTTTCAATGTGCCTCCAGTAAGTTGTTGTTCCATCGTTTTCGTGGTCTTACTACTGATCGTCTTCTAATTGGGAAACCGTCTCGTGCCGTCTTTACTACTCTATTTGTTGTCATTCGGCTTATATGATCGTTCCATTCTACTCTTCTATTTCTTACCCAATTCTTGATGTACTCCACCTTGCATCTACGTCATATATCTGTACTCTATCTCTGTCTAATAGTGTCTTACCATCAATTTTTTTAAGTGTTTTTATCTCTGCTCTTTCTAATATCCTTTTTGTCCTCTCTGTATCAGGTCGTGTTTCTGCCGCGTATGTCATTACAACAAAAATATCATATGGAGTAATTAAACCTAATATATATATTCTAGCAATATTGCTAAGTACTATTCTTTTGGGTTTAAGTGTGATTAATATTATCATATTCTACAACTTTATAGGTTATTAAGTATGAACAACTGCATTGGATTCCTAGAGTCTTTACTCTAAAATTTTCACCAAGATCTAAAACATTTAAATTCTCAGATGTGCCTTGTAGATCGTGTAAAATATGTTTACTATTTCATGCTCACTTTCTTAAATTGAACGAACCTGACAGTAAAATTTGTAAAATTGGATTACAGATTACAGTTCCTTGCGCTTCACTGCTGAATCCTGTTATGAGATCATCCACATACACGATCTAATAACTCACTAGCGATTGGATGGTCATCCTTATTATCTGAAGCTAATCGGTTTAAACATTTAATAGCTAAATATGGAGCACTAGTGGTGCCATAAGTCACTGTTTGTAGTTCATAACATAAAAGTTTATTATTGGGATTTTGTCGACAAACAATATTTTGTAAGTATCTTTCACTTGAATGAATTAAAGTTTGTCTATACATCTTTCAATGTCTGCAATCACAACAAATTAATGTTCTATAAAACGTAATTAAAATCATAAACATAATCTTCAAAATGTCGTTCTGTAAAGTTGGGCCACTATGTTGAATATCATTTAGATAACCCTGAATTGGTTTTGACTGAACTATCAAATACAATTCCAACATCAATGGTAAAACTATCTTCACGAAGACAACAAAATGAGACAAAAAAACATCGAAAACCTTCCAATGAAGTTGCAGTTGCCATGCTTTATCATTGGAATATAAATTAGTTGGACCTTATACAACAAACCCAAATACAGTGTTAATTAAATGTGTTTTTTTGCCAAAGCTTATTCTTTCATTGAGAAGTATGTCCCAAAATAAATTAGCTCCTATTAATAAATCAACGTTCTTGGAGATATTAAATCTAGGATTAACAAGTTTAATATGTGTAGGGATAAGCCAGTCAGATACATCAATATTACAACACGGTAAATTACCTGATATTTTTTTACCAACAATACTATGTTAACAAGGGCCTGCGTAGCGCAAGCGGTAGGATGCTTGACTCGCAAGCCGGTGGTCCGGGGTTCGAATCCCACCGCCGGCAAGAACATCTAGACATTTTAAAAATGTCTATAGGCCCCAGGTCGACTCAGCCTGAATAAAAATGAGTACCTTGGGTAAAACCAGGGGTAATAATAGACGGTTGAAGCGTAGCACTGGCCATGTTACCTTCCTTGTATACCGTAGGCCCTAGATATAGCAGACTACCCTGCTATACTCCCAAAGCCGCGACAGCGGTATAAAACGGGAGACTATTATATTACTATGTTAACACCTCACATTTGTATTGTAATTTGGAGGTATAATATCACTTATAATACTACTTATTCCAGAAAAAGAAACATCAATACGAGTTTTATTTAATTTTTATTTTTCACATAAATTACTAGGTAGAAATAAACACTGACTACCTACGTCCAAAATTACTTAAGCTTTGTGAAATTGGCCTATATTATCCTGAACATCTATAACTACTGTAGGCAACATAACATAATTATCACTAAATTTACTGTTTCCACAAATAATAGATGTCCCATTGAATTAATCATGTTTTTCTTGTTCTTGACTAGAAGTACTAGACTAATTTTCAGCCGTATTGTTATGATCTCACGCTTGCTTATGACGCAATAAAGAACAAAGCTAGTCTGTGCAAAACTTACAAATACCTTTGCGACAATTAAAACTAAAATCGTTAGAACATAAATAGTTTAAGCATACTTTTAATTTCTTTACTTTGTTCCACCTTTAAGGCACAGATATTTTCAAAAATTGAAAATCGGAATTTACCACATATTTCATTCCAAGAAAATAAATTGTCATCGTCATGCAGTAAATTCATTCCTACATGTAATTTTAGAGCCTCTGTCTTTTCACAATCCTCATCTCGGGCGAGAGCATCCACAATTACGTTGCCTCTTATAGACTATATGAATTCAAAATCGTATTCTCAAAGTACCAGTATCTCTCTATGTACCCTATTATTTATCACTCTATTTTTCATAATATTTACTAAAGCGCAGTGATCTTTTTCTATTGTGAACTTAGTGTCAAGAAGATAAAAGCGTAATTTGCTAACACAAAATCAAACAGTCACAAATTCGAATTCCGTTACACTCTATTTTTTTATGCGTTTTCGTTACTCTCGATACAAAACAAAGCGGAACTTCTTGGCCATTTTGTTTTTGCGATAGTTCTCCTGCTAATTTTTTGAAATTATGTATCTGGACGAAGTATAAATAGCCCACGATACACTAAATGGTATACTTTAACTCCCTTGGCAAATTTTTCCGTCAAATTTATAAAAGCCTCTTCCTGTTCCTCTTTCTAATTCGGTTAACTTTATTTCTTGAACAATTTAATTAATGGTATTTCTTTCTGTCTAATATCAGGAATTAATTTTTTTAAATAGTTGGCCATTCCTAGGAAACCCTAATGTTGTTTTAAATTTTTAGGTCGAGGATAATCAGTTATGATCTGAATCCTGTCTTTTGCAAGGATCGATACTGACTCTACTAGTATCGAGTTTAAATCCCAATTACACTACCTACTTTTTGAAAATTGGCATTGTTTGAAGTTTAGTTTAAGACCGGCTATATTTAATTCTTGTACTAGGATTTTTAAGTCCTCCAAATGACTATGAACATCTGGACAAAAAATTAACAAAATCATCGATGTAATGTACTATAAAATCTCCATACCGATTGAGAATAGAACGTAGAGCACAAACTAGTGCCGCACATGCACTTTGTAGTCCAAAAGAAATCACTTTATATCGTTATACTATTCCTTCGATCTAGAAAGTCGTCTAATTTTGGCAATTTTCTGCCAAAGGTATCGATCTAAAAAGCCGTATAATTTTTGAAATTTTCTGCCAAAGGTATCAGCCAAACACTGTGTTTCAAATCGATCTTCGAAAATATATGGAACCCCATGATTATTACAAATATAGCTATAATGTTGATTCATACTGTGATATCGTATGTTGATTTATATTTTTGGCATCCAAACATTAACCCAAATATCCACTGCTTTTCTCTATCACGGTTGGATTCACATATGGGGAATCACATCTCTCGATATTCTGATCTATTAACCTCTTCTCTATTTCTTGATTAACCTCCTGTGGATATTGATATGGGATTGGATAAGATTTTGATAATTTATTGATAAGTTCTTCACCTTGAAAGTGTGTTCATAATTTATCAGATTTTTATAATTTTCTAATACATCTCACCCTCATTTCTTTTTCCATTCTTTTTTCATAAATTATTTTTCTTTACTCTTCTTCCGATTGCTCACACATGTTAAATTTTCATTAAAATCCTAATTTTCCTTAATGACTAGTATTTCGGTTTGTACCTCTCTTCTTTCTATATAAATTGTATTTTTCTTCATACCTTTTTTCCAACTCTTTATCTCCTCTATTTCTTTTGAAACTTCTTTAAACATGCGTTTATTTTATCCTCATCCAGGTTCTCACTTTTTGGTGAATCCCGAGCATCCATTTTTCTTGATTTGATTTTCTTATTTTTCGTGTTTTTCTTCCTCTTTTCCTTTTGTTTTTCAGAACTTTTTTTCTCGCTTGTTTCGTGTCGGCTTTGTTTAATTGCCATTGTAATTTGCTTTTCATTTTTTTCCAACGCCGCATCGTCTTTTATATTAACTATTTCTTCATCTACTTATTCCTTCCATTGCGAGGAATACGATTTCTTTCCAACCCTTAATTTAATTTGTATTTCTTCATTAATTGTTTAGAGTTTCTTTTTATTAGCAACCACTAAAGTTACCTGAGGAATTTTGTATATTTATTTGATTAAATCCAATTCTGATATTAATTGCTTATTAATTAACAAAATTTCCGATCCAGACTGTAATAAAATTTTTACTGGTTTATTGTTAATAAAGGCATTTACATACCTACATTAAATTTAATTTTTGACTTTTAACATCGTTTCCAGCTAATTTCATAAATTCTTTCGAGTGACAAAAAATTGCGATTTGTTTTTTAATTTAATTTAGCGGGCGTTCTAGAGAAAAACGACCGTTGCGATTCATCGTCTACTTGTATCCTGTTCTGACTTTCTTCTCCGTTCTCTGTGTTGTTCGGTATTGTATCGGGTTTTTCGATATCCATTTTGTGTCTGTATTCTGTTATTATTGCTATGATTTTGATTCGTATTTCAGTGACGTAGCTGAATGAAATTTTCTCTTACTTCACAAGGAATCTACGTTCCTGTATTTGGCTGTATACCATATATCAAAAAAAATTTATTAAAATCCTTTGTAAAAGGTATATATTTTTAAAAACCCAAACGGGCTGTGTTAGACAAAACGTTTTCGGAATCCATTATTCCATCATCGGTGTCTAGGAGTACATGAATGTAGCCACTAAATACATGGGTAAAAACCCTTTAACAAATAATTAGTTACATTTGTTTTACATTATATTTTATAAATTATTAGGATGTTAAAGTTACCGTTGGATTAGGTAACATGGCGACATATGACTCCACGTTGAAGTTGCAAGTCCTGAGACGGTGTGTCTACGAGGACACACCAGTTCAGTTGCTTCCATAAAGTCCTCGTAGACACACCGTCTCAGGACTTGCAACTTCAACGTGGAGTCATATGTCGCCATGTTACCTAATCCAACGGTAACTTTAACATCCTAATAATTTATAAAATATAATGTAAAACAAATGTAACTAATTATTTGTTAAAGGGTTTTTACCCATGTATTTAGTGGCTACATTCATGTACTCCTAGACACCGATGATGGAATAATGGATTCCGAAAACGTTTTGTCTAACACAGCCCGTTTGGGTTTTTAAAAATATATACCTTTTACAAAGGATTTTAATAAATTTTTTTCTCTTACTTCGTTATTATTTTCCCGATTGCAGCTATTGTATGTCCTCTTCTTTGTTTAAAGTTTCTTGTTTGACGGGAGGACCTTTCAGAATATTCTGGATCTCTGTTGTACTGCACTTCTTCTGGTCTGTAATATTTGTGTTTTCTTTTATTTTTTTTTCTTTTCGTCGAGCCTCTTTTACCTCTAGGAACTGACAAAGCCTATCGATATTGTGATAATTTTGTAATGCGACGTGGTCTTCAATAGAAATTGATGGCATCAGTATTGAACAAGTAATGGAAATAAAATACCTTGGAATTACATTGTCTAGCTATGGAGACCTGGACAAAGAAGTGAGAGATCAAGTACAAAAATCAAATAGACTGGCAGTATGCCTTAATAACACTATATGGCGAAACAGACACATTAACACTGAGATGAAATCAAGAATTTATAAAGCCAATGTAAGACTAATAATGACATATACCTCAGAAACAAGACCCGACGCAGCCACAACGCAAATGCTACTGGAAACGGTAGAGATGAGAGTACTGAGCAGAATTACAGGAAATATGCTGAGAAATCGAAAGATATGTGAAGACATTAAAAGAAAATGTAACGTACAGTGTATAAATGAATGGACGAAAAATAGAAAAAAAAAAATGAAATAACCACATAAGCAGAAGGGAGGAGACCCGTATCGTCAAAACAGCAAGAGATAAGTCACCAATCGGCAGAAGTATCGGACAATGAACAAGCAGAATTGCTTATTAAGAGGAAGAAGCAGGAAAAGTAGACGTGATCTTCTATAGTTTTATAAAAATGGAAAGCAATTAATTCTACTAATTATTTTTGCAAATAGTTATATTCTAAGTGCTGTGTTATATAATTGTATGCTATATCTTTCTTGAAATATCCCTGATCTTTCATTGTACTTTCAATTCTGCAGTTCTTGATTGATATTTATTTGCTTTGTTTTTCTCCAAAAATACTGGAGAAATTTTGTCTCAAAATCCATCCATCAAGTCAGCTCATTTTCTTTGCTTTGAAACCACAAAGCAGCTCCGACTTTTAGATGGCTTCTAATAATTTTTTTGCAGTCTTCAAGGTTGTTCATAATATGTTCTAATTTGTGTTTTAGTTAGGATTTAGATGAAAGTAATCGGATGTTGTTTTCTGATGTCCCCGCTAAATTGGATTGTGTTCTCATTAGGGCTGTATACAATTTTTCTTCCATTCTTTCCATATCTAATTTTAAGCTCCAGCTGGCCAGGATGCTTCAGATTTGGCTATAATTGAACAGCGTTTGAATGCTTTAAAAATTCTTCGGCGCCACGTAAGAATTAAAGTATATCTTTTTGTTAGAATGGAAAAATATTTTTCAAGCAACCATCCAGAAGTGGAAAACAAGCTTATCCAGACAAAATGCAAGCAGTTATAAATGCTTGCTGAGAGCATTAGACCTTATTATGTTTTTAAATTGCATTTTAATTTTGTTGATATATATATATATATTTTTACTTTTCAGTTTGGCGAATGGATTTAGTGTCCGCTGTCATATAAACACAAACAAACAACAACAATATTTTTCAGTTGCTTGTAAAACTTATAGCTTATCCCTGATTTTTGATTCATTTTCTAATTTTAAATTAAAATAAATTTTAATTCATAATATCCATAATTCATAACATCTATATCTGCAGTTGTGTGATAATTTGGAACATGAGTATATAAAAATAAAATTTATTTCAAAACCTTGAAAAATTCCAAGACCAAACTACATATAATAATAGTTTAAAGTTAACCCAAGTTTTAGTATTAATATGGTGTTTCTAACTAGTTTTACCAAATTAACATGACATATAGAACTACTTGCGGTTTATATGCCACATGCTTTGAAATTTATATTAACAGATATAAAATATTGACGCAAAACAAATTCATAGAATTAAAACGAAAATGTGAATTGTATCTTTATTTATAATAAACCTAATTAAAACTTCTGTTCCAAAATTCATCTGTGTAAAACAAGCAAAAACACGTTGCACTACGTGAAACTTCGTATCTGTTAGCTTCATAAACTTGATCTCTTCTATCCTGAAAAAGAGCAACAATAGATGTAACAATTTTTACGCTCAAAGACATCTTGAAATTGTCAAGAATTGACACAAATAATAAACACTTTTAACGCCAATAAATAGAAATGTCTTAGTAAAAACAATTGAAAGTGCTCAGGCTCTTAGTAAGACTGAAGTAAGGGTAAGATGATAACTTGAATATTGGTGAAATATATTTCCGAAAGAATCGAACCGAAAGAACCGAAAAAAAATCAAAAGATCAGGAGCAATTTCGTCAGAAATTCATGCTGTTCGGTATAGTACCAGACAAGCAGATTATCAATGATAAAAAACTGAGAAACAAAAATTATTAATTCTCAAATGATACCAACAGAAATATTTTTTTTTTTGAAAAGACTACGAAAGGATGATGGAGAATTCGTTAAACGATACAATGATTGCTAAAGTCGTAAGCATTCTGTTATAGCGATCGCAAGCATTTTGTTGGCAATACAGACTGTAACTATTACTCCTCCGCTCACCTTTTTAACTGCCAAAAATTGGCAAATAAGAGGGGCGACTTCGAGAGGTGAATGGGTTTAGGCTGGATGAAAGAAACATGGTAAACATAACGATAAGAGGAGATAAAAAATGGAGAAAAGTACACTGTCTGATCTCTAGGGTGATAAAGAAGAAGGAGCAGGTCGGCGGGGGCCGAAATTGAATCAGGGATCTGAAATCTTGTTTTTTTTTCTCGGTAGCCAAAAACCGAAAAGTACCAAAATTAGTTTATTGACCCACGGAAATATTTTCGTTCTTTTGTTTTCTTTTAGTAATAGGTTGCTAAACATTTTTTTTATTTATGGTGTTGGATATGGTTAGTTGTTTTCGTTAATATAATATAGTTATTCTTCTTTTAAAGTGACAGTTGCTATATGGAGTTAAGCTGTTTATTGAGTGATAAGACCACTACTCTGGAAAGGTGATTAAGGTTATATCCGGAACACGGTTAATCCGGCACTACCCTGGGGTTTTCTGACCCAGTATCCTATTCGGCTGGAAGATGCCAGGGTGTCTTGCTCCGTGACCGCTAAACTGCCTATATGCGTCAACTTACTCATGATATCGTTCGATGTGTGCTGCGACTACTGCGCTCCTTAATCTCAATATGTAATGCCGTCGTGTCCATAGAATGCGTGGCATAGGTGGAACGTGTTGTCCAAGTTATACCCTAGAGAATTGGCGAACTCTGGGGGATGATAGCCTTGGCACAGTGTGGTTGCACTGTCGGGTCTGACAGCATTTTATCAACTCTTAAGATGCACATGAGGCAAAAATGGGGTTTAGAAATAACTTTATCTAAATAAATAATTTAAATTATAGCGGGAATGAGCAGAGAAGTGACCAGAGTCTGTCTCTGTCTCAGATTGGTCTACATGAAACCAATTAGAATCATACAAGCGGAACAAGAGCGCAGTATGGCAGCTTTAGCAGAATGTTGCGATGTGAGGTCTTGATGTCGCCATATTACAAGTGTCTTGGATATACTAAAAAGCCTTAAGTAAATAAAAACGTTTATCGGTTTTCTTGAGAGCTTTCAGAGTTTTCAGAGTAAAAGGTTTATGGATTGTTTATACTCGTATAAAGCAGGTCTACCGAAGTCACGAGGTCTTGTATAGTAGGTAATGAAAGATGTACAAGAACCCAATTGGCTCTAGTATAACCGTAACTACCGTAGTATAGTGTAAAACTGACGAATTCTAAGGACAAAAGAACATAAAGGTTGGTAATGACGTTGTTGATAAATCTTGTAAAAAAAGCTATTACTCCTTTTCTATGATCAAAATAATTCTGTAGTAAACCAAAGACACTTTATAGTCTCATTATAGTCTACCTAGAAAATATTGTAGGCCAAAGGCAGGTAAAAAGATTGTTACAATCTTTCGTTTGTTAAGAAAAAATACTCTTAGAGTTTTCAAAGACGGAACTTAGGGAATTGATCTCACTGGACATTTCTCAATGGGATACTATCTCACTTTATATGATGGGCGAAGTAGTCAGAGCGGTATGCATATTTTGTGAAAATGCAGAGGAAACTGTCGAATATATTGCCACCTACTGCCAGTTCGCCACAGAAGGTCTCCTTGAACAAACCGGCTTTACTGAAGGGTTAATGTTTTTCGATGAGCTGAGAATGTGAGCCTTGGTGAGTATTTATAAGCTTTTCTTAAGAGTTTCTGTATTCATTTGGTATTAATTTTTTAGAAAACCGTCCTTAGTCGCTGTGTCGCTTCACCAAGATTTTGGAGCATGCAGGAGTCTCTTCTCTTTCTCGCAGGACCTTCTCAAGGAATTACTTTTGATTTAATGAATTTCTTTGTTGTACTGGCAAGTGTTTGTCTCTATAATTATCCCACTTTTGATTGGATTTGGCCCTATTAAATAACCTTCTCACCTTTATCCTAAGTTTTTGAATACTTTTATTCCACCAAGGAGCATTTTTCTTTTACTTTCTTGATCTCTCTGCATAGCTTTCGTAATAAGCCATCGTTATTGCCTCACTTACTATTTCTATTACCTATTAGAAACCCTTCATATCTCTAATGGTACTAATGATATAATATAATTGCGAGTATGTCTTTAGAGAGAGTCCACCAGAGTTGGACTAAATAAAAACAAGTCGAATTTGCCACTAATCGGAACACGAAAGTTCTTCTGACACATAGCAATTCCTTATAATATAACATAATTTGCCATTGAAGAGTTTTATATTTACGACTTCTCTTCTCTTCTAGTGGCTGTGACAAGAGTTGTTTTTTTTTTCTATATTGACAGTTTCCAACCCAGTTCTTAAAATAAATTGTAAAAAAAAACTTACCTCTACTGTTAATATTTGTACTGTGTGTACCCACACCACACGATGAGCAGTAGTATCGCATCCCAGTATTAGTTAATGTTCCTTCTTCTTGTTGTAGGCAATTATATCCTTTACTACGCTTGTGAGACTGACCTGTAACAAAATCTTCGGTGCAAAGCGCCAGAATTAGTTTACAATTCACCCCATTACAATTTTTTTTAAGCCCTTTTCTCTATTCCGATTACCGAATATAGACCTCTGCTAATTCTTGCTTCCATTCATCTCTGTTGTTTGTAAGACGTTTCCACATTGGCCCTGCAGTTCTTTTAATATCGTCGCTCCATCGCATTTGCGGTCTTCCTCGTGGTCTTTTGGCTTCATATGGCCGCCAATTCCCGATTTCTTTATTCCATCGGCCATCCATAAGATGTTCGTTATGTCCAGCCCATTTTCGTTTCAGTTTAGCTGCCAGTTCGACAGCATCTTTTACTTTTGTTCTATTACGAATGTTTTCATTGGTTTTATAGTCTTTGAATAAGAAACCCAGCATCTGTCGTTCCATAGCTCTTTGAGTTTTTCTGATCTTCTCCATGTTTATTTTAGTGAATGTCCAGGTTTGAGCTCCATATGTAAGTACAGGTAGGATACAGGAATTAAATACTTTGGTTCGCAGTCTTTGAGGTATATTTTTATTTTTAAGTATGTATGAGAGTCTTACGAATGCTGCCCATCCCATTTTTACACTTCTGCTTATTTCGGTAGTCTGATTTTCTTTGCTTGCTTGACATTTTGATCCAGATATGTATATTCATCTACATGTTCTATCTCTGTCCCTTCGATGTTTATCATAGGATCATTACCATATACTATACAATCTCGGAGTTGGGATCTAAAATAATTATAAAGTACTTTATCTTTCTTTAGCGTTAGGCCTGCAACCATTCCATTATAAAGCCAGGATTCCTAAAGTAATGCTAAATTTAAGCCATCTTTATTAAGCATTTTGTAGATTACAGCCGATGCAACCTTATCGTGCTAAAGGTTTACTTGCAGGACCTTTAGGCTAGTGAAGCTCAGATGACCAGCTCCATGAAGACTACTGATACTCGATTCTCGAGACATTTATCTCTTGTATGATGATCGTTGCCCACTTAGAGGTCTCTTGCCTTTTGAGCGGACTAACATTCTCTCCAGTTCTGACAGTTTTGACTCTTGTTTGGAGACCTGCATTTTTGTTACCTTTAGCACTCTCTTTGGGCTTAGTTCCTCCAGAAAGGCCCTTTTTATAAAGAGTGTACTTGTCCTGAGTGCTGCCTTAGACTTTGTCCATCATCTTTGGTATGGAATTTAATTCTTCCTATACCAAACTATATACTGCAGAGATTACGATGGGCAGGGCACGTGGTCCGCATGCATGAGAATAGAATCCCCAGAAAATTATTAAATGCAAGAATGCAGGGAAAAAGACCTGTTGGAAGACCTAAAAAGAGATGGGAAGATGAAGTCGATGAGGATGCCAGGAACTGCCTGGGAACGCGTTCATGGAAAAGAACAGCGGTAAATAGAGATGGTTGGAGAAGCCTGTTGAAGGAGGCCAAGGCCCGATTTGGGCTGTAGCGCCATTGGATGGCCTATACCAAACTATGGATGCATGCCAAGCCTTTGATCTCCCAAAAGATCTTTGTATGCATAGAGAATTTTTTTTTTATTACGAAATTTTATAAAAAAATCTTTCCACAAACGTTTCATATATAAGTAGTGAGCTTGTAGTTACTAATCCATAATCGCCTTATTATACGATGCTCTAACCCCAGCCCATTTTCATCTGCAGCATATAGCATAAGCACACGGCCTGGGGATATCCTCTTATTCTTGGCCTAGAGCCTTGTGCCTTCCCAGGGTTTCACATCAAACCAAGATCTAAAAAACGATATCCAGAATGTTACCAATTATGCAATCAATTCCTGCTCTATCAAATTAGATTAAAATGGAAATCAAGAAAATAGATCGATCCAATAATTCGATAAATTTCCAGGCAAGCTGAAAATATGTTCGCTAACATAAATAAAAATTTTGCAGTAAGCGTATTCACAAATATTATTCTACATGATTTAAGAATTAAAACAGTTCCCACAATAAGTAGCCATACATATTTAGCAGAAGCAATTTCAAATACTAAGGAAAAAGAGACTCCTCCTCGAACAGATACTTCAAAAACATACCACATCGACGTGGAAGAGGAATTAATAAATATCGATACAGAAATAACTTAAGAGTACAACAAAGAAACAATAATAACCAAAATACAGATGAAAATGATGGACTATAGAATCAAAATTAAAATCAGATTTCATATAGATAAAAGAACATAGCAAATGCAAAGAGGAAGAAATAATAGTCAATATATATATATATATATATATATATATATATATATATATATATATATATATATATATATATATATATATATATATACAACCAAACTTGGAATCACCATGTGTTTCAAACTAATATTTATTTTTTTTTGAAAAAACGTGTTATTGTTGCAAAGAATAAAGGTTTTTATTAATAATCAACAAATCAATAAAACAATCAAATACCACTGCCCGGCACTGTATAGATTATTTGTTTTAGTTGTAAATTGAATGAAAATAAATAAACTATCTTTGGCTTTCAAAAAGGATTGTATGCCTTATGTGGGGTTAAAGTATGTGCAAAGAGGGAAGATTATTGGTCTTGCTGACCAATGCATGTCTCAGAGGGACATAACTACAGTGGTAGGCGTAACACAGGGCGTCGTGTCAAAAACCTATGCTAGGTATCAGGAGTTAGGAACGCTTAAGAAATGACCAAGATAAGGACGCCAAAAAGTAACAATGGCTTGCCAGGATCGTTTTATTGTCCAAGTAGCTAGAAGAGACATAATAATTTCTTACCCGCAACTCCAAAAGCAAATTTTGGAAGATACAGTGTAGTGTATCAGTTGAAACGATAAGAAGAAGACTTCGTGCCCAAGGACTATGCAGCAGTAGACAGTTACGGATTCCCGAGTTAACCAGGCAGCACAAGATTGATCGCCTAAACTGTTGTCTTCAATACCAAAACTGGAACATTGGAAATTGGCAAAATGTGCTATTTTCAGATCAAACCAGAATTTGTGTAAAATTATATGACCAATGAATTCGTGTACTTAGAGGGTGAGGAAGACAAATAAGAACGAAAATAGCCAGATCTGTTCACAGACCTATAGGAGGAAGTATTATGTTCTGTGGAAGTCTGTGGAATACGGTCGGTGAAAAAACTTCTTTAATTTTCATTTAACCAAATTTAATAGCTCGAAAGTATGTTGATTTGGTTCTATAACCTCTAGTTAGACTGTGAAAATAAGCAGTGGGAAAAAATTTAATTTTTATGCATGATAATGCACTTCCACATACCAGTCACTACAGACTTCCTTGAAGCAGAAGATATCACTATTCTGTAGTAACCTGATTGCTCACCCCACCTTAATAGAGCATTGGTGAGATATGCTTAGAAAAAGAATTAGATCTCGCCGGGATAATTCAGAAAACACCGTACAGCTAGTATAAATTGCTGTTGAAGAAAAGAAACAACCTACCACAATAAAATGTTTACAATTTGTTAAGGATCATGCCCACGCTTATTGGAGCTTGCATAAGGCATATTTTAGTAACATTGACTACTAAAAGAAACGTAAATAAATAAAAACAATTTAAACATCATTCCTTGTATAATTAAATTTTGTATGCTATTGACTTTAAAACGAATAATTACAATTTTATTATTTAAGAATTTATGCGTTTCTTTATTTTTATGTATTGGCGATCAAATTGCTTTAAAATAAATATTCTTTGACTTTGTAGGTTGATTTTTTAAATTCACTTAAAATAATAAGAAATATCAGATAATTCCATATAAATTTGGTTGTATTATTGTACAGATTTCGAGGGACACAAGCTACAGAGCTAGAAACAAACACTGTACCCGAAGTTAAATGTTTTAGCAGCGAATACAAGCAAATAATTTTGCAATATTAACGTTTATTATAAATAAAAACTACTAAAATTATTAGTAGTTTCAGAAGCATTAATTAGCGTAATATTTTAAGAATTCATTGTGAATTAAAAGTATTCCATGACTCAGCAAAAATTAAATTGCAACATGAATTTGCAATTATGACAGTTTTTATATAAGTCACAATAAAGTAATTAAAAGAGATTTTTTTATCAATAATTGTCTTTGTGTACATGGAAAGAGAGAAAGAAAGTACAGGCCTAGACAGAATTTATAGCATATTTCGGAATTGGAACAAAAACCGAAGAATATGTTACTATGCCGCAAGAAATTTGCGTAAAGAAAATATTAGCAAATGTAATAAACATAACATAATTAAACCATAGGGGAAGAAAGAGCAATAGAAAAAATATGTAACATATTATTTTGTTTTTTATTAGAAAATGATTCCTATACAACAGATGTATATAAAGCAAAAAAAAAGGATTAAACACATGAGTCTCACTAGCTACACAAAGCCATATAAATTAATATACGAGCAAAAAACGGAAATTAATGGGCAAATAAATAAGGTGTTAAATGATGTGATTTTTGAAAAAGTAGTATACGAATTTTCATCGCTGCCTTTTGTTATATCAAATAAAAGTAACGAACACTAGGAAAAGAAATGAAGAGTGCTGATAGACTACCGACAACTGAACAACATAATCACGAACTAGAGATGTTTATACCATGCATAGAGGAAATTTGCTTGCGCTACATTCGTTGGTATGTTGGTCTCTTATTAACCCTTTATCGGGAATTGTAACCATATGGTTGCACTTACCTTTTACATACGAATGAACGATGTTACCGAGTGGTTACATTGTGTGTCGAGGAGGGGGTAACAGTCGTGAAACGCAGAGTTTTAAAAATAACTACTCGTTTAATCAATTTGTTTTGGCGGTCACAGGTGACGTTTGAGGTTACGGTAAACACAGATTGCTGAAAGTGTTGTTTTAGGTAAGTTCATTTACGATTTGAAAAATTTTATTATTCAAACTTATTCCAGATCTACTATTTAATGTTTCTACCATTATGTACATACATTATTTGTCGTATTTGATATTGAATTGCATCTGAAAATCAAATGTATCCATCTGGTTACTTTGCCCCATAACGATTTTTTAATTTTCAGTAAATATGGATATGGAAAATTTGTTGACAGAAATACCAACTCGCTCTTTTTACGATAAAATTATACTTCTGATACTTCTGATAACGAAGAGCCTGTTTTGAAATCTACACAGAAACCGGTATCACTTCAGTTGTCAGGTAAAATATGGTTTTATATCGTTGTCGAATACAATCTGATATATCTTTTACAGATGACAGTGATTCTGATCGTAGCGTATTAGAACATGATGAACACATTCAAGAATATAACATTGCTGATGTAGAACCTACCCCAGCAGCCCCAGAACCCAGGAGCCAGCATTAACACCAATCATAAAGAAATGACAGACTTTATTTCTCTTCTTCTTCTAATGGGAATAATAAAACTACCGGCATATGAAGACTATTGGGCAGATGGTACTAGAGTCGAACAAATTGCTAGTATTATGCCGGTAAAACGATTCAAATTACTTAGACGTTATATCCATTTCAATGACAACAGCCTTGTTACACCGGCTACTAAAGACAGATTTGTCAAGATACGACCTCTTATTGAGGATATTCGTCAGAATTGTAGGAAATTTCATCTTAAAAATGACTACTCTATTGTTGAGACGATGGTGGCGTATAAGGAAACACGTGCAGGTAACTTACGGCAATACATAAAAAACAAATCCCACAAATAAGGTTATAAATTTTTCGTAATTGCTGGAGTCTCTGGATATATACTAGATTTTATACCTTACCAAGGTTCAACTACTTTTCCCGAACTAAAAGGAACTCGCAATGAACTAACAGATAAAGATGATTCATTGGGTGTTGGAGCCAGTCTCACAACAGTATAGTATATTTTGATAACTATTTTTCTAGCCTTGCTCTTTTTTCTTATTTAAAAAACTCAATAAAAATCTTGAGTTCGGGCACCTTATGAGCTGATAGAATTGAAGGTTGCCCAGTGACAAGATTTTGAAAAAGCAACGAAGGGGAACGTATGACTATAAGGCTGACAAAGAGAATGGTGTCATCGTTATCAAATGGGTTGACAATAAATGTGTGATACTTGGTGGAACAGTCTATGGAGTCCAGCCAACAGGTTCAGTAAAAAGGTACTGCAAAACTGCTAAAATAAAAATCGATATTGTATGTCCATCTGTAATAACAAACTACAACAAGCACATGGGTGGGGTAGATAAAGCCAATGCGCTAATTGGTCTTTACAAAACGCCGTGTAAAACTAAGCAATGGTATTAAGTTTTTCGAAAAGAGGTTGCATCCTCATTAGCTAATGCCGGGAAAGATTCTCGACGTGATAGACCTAGCTCTTTGAATATGGTTTCAATAAAAAAAATTAAATATCCAGTTATTGCTAGACCAGATGATACGACAAGAAAAGATTCTGTTGGCCATTGGCCTGTCCACACAACGAAAGGGAGGTGTAGGTGCTGTCAAAAGTCGATTTCAGTATAAAAAATGTAATGCTAGACTTTGTATCACAGATAAAATAAATTGTTTTGTGTCATTTCATAAGTAAGTTATGTCTTAAAACATAACCATGAATGGTCAATGTGACCATATGGTTACATTATCAAACGTTTTTTATTTGCAATATATTTGTTACAAATCAAATGTTTTTACGTTATTTGTTATAAAGGGTTAATGTATAGGTTTTAGAAGTAGATACTGTAGGTTGTTATTGTAATTTCCTCAATATTTTACAATTTTCGTCGTGATGACGTTCTTTATATATAGTAAGTTCAAGTGTTCATGCAGCGTTAGGCTTGAGATAGACCAGAGGGTATAGGTCCAACAACACAAATGATCTTTTGACATCTTTAGACAATGACAATAATGCAATGCATTTACTGGTACAACCACAAATATCGAATACATAAAGGCAAATTGGTTTCATAATTTTTTTATATAAAAGGAATTTATTTTTTAAGAATAGTTTGGAGCTTCCAATGATTAGCCTTTTATTTTTAGATCTCTCCAAAAAGATTTTAATGTTTTTAATGAAGTTTTGGGCGTTCTGATAAGTAAAGCTCTGTTGGATTAATTTGGTTGCGCTGATTTATATTCCCCGTTTCTGGAACCGTCTTATAACGATTGTATAGGTAACTCTGTAGGATATTTAAAGTGATTGTGGTAGCATCATGCGACGCTATTATGACAATATCTTCGACAAACGTTTCTGTGACTGTATATCTGTTTGTTGATAGATTGGCAGTGTATATTATAGTACATAAGTTAACACATTAATCGTTATCTTTCGACATTAGGCTAAAAAAAAAATAGTGTTGATTATAATATTTAATATATTATTTATGATTTTATTAGTCGTTAAAATTATTTATCTGTAATATTTCAATACTATATCTGATGGGAATATTATCACATAATTAGAAAAAGGAAACTCATTTTCAAATAAAGCATCGGAATAATTATATTTGATCTATCAATCACATACATAATATGGTAAAATACAATATGATATTGATATTGAACGAAAACTAATTATTACAATCGGCTTATCGAGATAATATGGAGAGTTGTGACTGGTTTTTCACACGATTCGAAAATATTAAAAGAATTTTAAGTAGTCAATAAATTGTCAAGATATGTCAAAATAATAAAAGTTAAATTTTTTTTTATTTATACGATTATAAACAACATTATAACAGGTAAAGTAGTAAAAAGTTATGTCATATAAAAATAATTTAGTTTATGATACAATAATATTTTTCTAAAAAACTGAAGAACTCTGTCTATCTGGTTGGGATCACTGAGAGTTTCGCCTAGCTGCTGATTGAGATTTAGCTGTCGTCTTACTGCACTGTATTGATAATATTCGGTAAGAATGTGTTTCTCTTTCATATAAAAGTAATCTTAGTGTTTAATGTAAAACAGTGGTGGTATTGGTGATGGATATTTTGTACAAGGGGATGATCGGTATATAAATCCTGAATGTACAAAATTAAAGCTAGAGTGTCTGTACAAATGGCTACATTTTTATTCGGGTGGTTAATATGCTTAATAGCCTGTAGTATACTATATAATTCTTCAGTATGTACCCTGCACATAAGAGGAAAAAAAGAAGTACAAATAAGATAGTTTTTAGAGGTAACTGAACAGCTAACCCCCAAATCACTTTTGGAATCGTCGGTGTAAAATACGTGATTAAAGTGATTATTGTGTATAATTTCGAAAAATGGAAGGAAGGGATTTGTAAGTCTTAAGTTAATGTGGTTTGTTATTATGAATAATATAGAAAATATAGGGTTTATTATTTGGAACGGTGTAGTATAGTTTGTTGTGAATAAACGGTAGACAGGATTAAGGGGTTTAGAAAAGACAGAGGCAGCATAGGAAACGAGAAGGTATTGCCGTCTAATTCAGAGGGGAGTTCATCTGCTTAACAGTAGAGACTCTTAGATGGACTGGAACCAAATGCGCCTAGACAGAGTCGAAGGGCCGTATTAGGGATAGAGAATGAGACAGTTTTTTAAAAATATTTAATCTTCTGCAGCAGGAATTTTTTAACATAAAAATATTCTGCTATTAAGAGAGGCGAGAGTCAAATGCCAAATCCAGTATTTTACAATGGCTAACTACCGGAAGAGGTAATTCATTTATAAATAGTAGGTTATAAATAGTAGTAGGAGGCTTTGGAAGCCATCTGCTAAATTTAAAAATTTTGGATTTTGCTAGGAATAAAGTTAGTCTAAGAGAATGAGTCCTGTTGATTATTATGTTTATTGCCACTTGCAAAATTTTAGAACTGGTGGATGCTAAACGACCGTGGCAGCATAATATTAAATCATCTGCATCAGCTACATATTCGGTAGGAGAAGGTAAATTAAAACCAAGATCCCTTATGGCGAGGTTAAACAAAGTAGGAATTTAAAGAAACTTTAAAGGTCCAAAAACGTTGTATGAAATAAAATATATTTCCATAGCATGTTACATAGAATAATAGAAATTTCCATGTCAAAAAATAACTTGGAGATAGAACTGAATATCATTCAGCAAATAGTAGTAAACAATGGATACAACGAACACACAATAAATAATAATTTTAACTCTAAATCTACATAAGAAAGCCCTGAAACTAGTATTTCAGCAACCAGAGAAAAACCCAGTACCTTCTGCTCAATTACATATACAGGCAAGATATCAACAAAAATAGCCAAACACATAAAAAAAGGAATAACATCACCTTTTAGAACAAAACACAACTAAGACAAATATATTAAGAACAACAAGAGCCAAAAGAAGAAGAAATTACACAGCGGTGTATACAAACTTAAATGTGGCGACTGCCCAAAAACTTACATTGGTCAAACTGGTAGAACTTTTATCAAGCGTATAGCAGAACATAAACGGGCTTTCAATAATAGAAAAACAGACTCTACGTATGTACTATACCTTCTAGACCATAATTATTCTTTCAATGGCGAATTTCAAATTCTTCAAATTCAAAATAAAGGCCTTTAGCCATCTTTATTAGAATCTATGGAAATCAACAAATTAAAAAATACGGACATTATTCTAAATGAGCAACTTGGAAAAACAGCTCTTCCCTCCTCAACTTATTCAGTTTAAAACTATAAAGTGTAAACACATAAAAAAATAAATTACTTAAGAAAGGCACTCTGGGCGAAACAGCTGTAGTGATAATAATTTAAAATAAATTTTGTGGAAGTGTTGAAAATAAAAGTTTTCAGTGTTTTATTGTTAAATATATTTCCAGTGATATCATGTTCCTTTAGCTTGGCGATTATAGCTTGTAGATTAATCGTATCGAATGCCCATTTTATATCAATGACGGCAGCCGTTACTTCATACTTTTCACTTATTTACATGGCGATGTCACTCTGGAAAAGGACAAAATTGTCGCGAATGGATCTGTGTCCTCAAAAGCCAGATTGTTCTTTCGGAATAATTTTGTCAAGATACCAGATAAGACGTTTATTAATTATTTTTTCAAATAAAAGTATTTTACAGTATGGTACAAGTAAAAGATATAGACCTATAAGAATCAGGGGCAGAGGCAGGTAGCTCATTGTTTTAATTGGTAATACTATTGACGTTCGACAATAATATAACGTAAGAATATGTAGAAAACGTCATCAGGGCTAGTAGCTGTGTTTTTATAGGATTTTAGTGCAGATTTTATTTCGAAATAGGTTATAGGAAAGTTCAGATAATTGGTATCTTGTGAAACTGTGGACAAATAAGGAAAGGGTAAAGGAAGAACAGAGTATCCTAAAGTTAGGGTCCAGATTCGTTGCAAAACTTTTTTCAAAGTTTTCTGCCAGAATCTTGTCTATCTTTTAATTGTCAGTGATAACCTTTTGATCAAAAAAGGGATTGGAGATTTTAAGATTATTTTTTTTTGTTCTGTATTTGTTCAATTTTTTTTCAAACTTAGCTTGGGCTAGTATTTTTATTTATGTAGGAGACACATTGTCTCGATGAAGTTTTCTTACTCAATTTTATGGTGTGTCTAGATTTGGCTCTTGATCTTTTTAGTGCAATCAGGTTCTCCTCATATTTGTTTATGCTGTAAATTTTTAAAGTAGATTTTCGCTGCTGCATAGCGTATTCGCTAGAGGAGTGGAGAATATAGAGGAGAGGCATGAGGCACTTTTTCATTTAGCTGAAATGACTGATTTCCCGATGTGTGCCTCAACAGCAAAGCAGATGGAGTTTGCGAATTGGGTGACGTCCATATCAATGTTATCAGATAGAGTGAGTTTAGGTAAGAAATGGTCAGTTTTACTAATATAATTAAATCAATTATAATTTTTAAATGCCGAAAACTGTTTTTTTATATTTGAGAATTTAATGTATCTAAGTTAAAAAAAAATAGATCTGAGAAATAATTGCTGTTGTGGAGATTCTCAGATGTAAGCCATGTAGCCATGTAGGAGCTAATTTTGGGTCGCTAAAGCTTAGATCAATACTGGAGAAGGAACCAGTAGAAATAATAAAATAAGTATAAGAACCCGTGTTTAACAGACATATACCAGCGCACTTAATAACATTTTCGACAATTTTAGCTCTACAATATGTGTGATTGGAACTCCACAACACATTTTGAGCATTGAAATCCCCGACAAGTATGTAGCGGCTAGGTAGTTGAAATATTAGATTTAGCAGTTCTTTCTCCTTGAGAGCGTCGTTGGGAAGAATTTATAAATAACAGATTATGAGTTTATTGGGATACCAGCAAGTTATAGCTATGGCTTCTAATTTAGAAGAAAGTGGAAGGTGTGATGAGAAAATGTCGGAAGAAATAAAGATAGAAGTGCTGCCACTGGCTCTTATGCAATTGTTTCTAATATAGTGGTAGCCCTCAAAATGTTTTAAATGAAGTTTTTAATTTTTTGCATTAGTTTACTGCAGGCATATATCTGGTTTAAATTGTGATAATTCTTTTCAACCGAGGAAAGAATCCATCGCAATTGCACTGAATTAGCTTGAATAGTAAAATGAGACAAAAGGATTACCTTTGTACCTGTGTAGAGCTGCGATAAGTCCCTTTTGAATACCACCCATGTTGGAGGAAAATTTTTGAGCTTCTAATTCTGCGTGGAATTGAGTGTGAAATTAGCCGCCGGATTATCTTTGTATACCGTTTCTATATCGTGAATATAATTAAGTTTTATCGAGTAATCCGATGAAAGATTAGATTTGGACCTTTTTTTGGGATGGTTGGGGTGGCATCGAGAATGTCGAAGGAGGAAAAGAAAATGATGGGGAAAGAATAGCGAATGGATAAAGAAGGGCAAAAGTGTCAGGAGGATTATCGGCAGAGTGTCCTCTTTTTTGTCCTACTGTTAATATAGGCTTTGAATTAGTATGACGAAGGATGGATAAATCCATAATGGTTAACGAAGATGAACTGAATTTCTGAAGATGGAAGTTCTTTTGATGTAGTTAAGGAGCTGAAAATCAAGTAGACAGAGGAGCATTAGCTGTAATAAGTGTGTAGTCTGGTCCACTGGGGACTTTGGGGCAAGACTTTGCAGTATGACCCGTAAGATTACAAAGAAAGCACTGAAGTCTGTCACTGGATGTCTGTCAGTAAGCTTCTAGAATTTCAAAAACAGACTAGTAACTACGTTAATGGTAGCTAGACGCACTCATTAAAATATGTGGAGTTTAAAACAAGTCAAATTAGATTGGATTTATAACGTGGTGGTAAAACCAAAAATTACATATGTATCAGTGATATGGTGGCTAAAGCTGCAGCAAAAAGTTTCCATCCTTAAACTAAGCAATATGCAAAGGTTCAACAGACTTGGAATCACAGAGACATCAGAAGTAGCTATAGAATCCCTACTGTACCTTTCTCTTTTATATATAGTTAAAAGGTGAAGACAAGGACGGGATATTATTGTCTCCGAAAAAACATGGGCAATGTTGGTTAGATAAGAACTTAGTAACATAATATATGAAATCAGGAATACCGAATAGATTACTGTGTCTGACTATATAATACCCAGATATAGGCCAAAAGTATCTGTACAAGTGGACATTTGCTCTTGAGAGGAATAGGACAGAGACAACACTCAACCTACACTTTTGGCTTATATGTGGTACACGGATAGGTAGGTCTACAACTATAAAAGGGTCGGGTGCAGGAATATTTAGGTAAAAATTTAAACATTTCTTTTTTACTAAGACAATATAGGTATCTTTGTATTTCAGGTAGATATTTTTTTAACCTTACACCGCACAACGGAAATTAACATACAGGCTTTTGAAATACAGCGGACGAATATAATATGGCAGTGGACTTTAGGCTAGTGACGGAATGTTGAGGGAAATAGGGCAATAAAGCACGAGCTTGCCATCAGATACAAAATACAAAAGCGAAAAACACGGAGGAATCAGCTTAGTGTTTAAACAGATTTCTTTACTGGACAGGCGTCAGTTAAGAGACAGCTGCATATAATTGTTTCACAGAGGACTGTTTCACGGAGATTTAAGCTGCAGAATATGTAGTAGAGGACCTGAAACTGTCAGGCATATTTTTCATGGCCGCCAGGCTTTAGATAGCAGGCGACAAACACTTTTCGGAGACGATTTAGTGAGTCCAAATGCATATGGTATTCAGTAGTCATTCTCTTGACCTATACAAACTTTACTGAGTTCAGATTCTTGGAATGAGAATCATAAGCAAATAAAAGATATAAAATAAGCCAATTTGCTACAGTATAAGCGATTTGCAATAGATGGCTTTCAAAACAAAAATATGTTGGTGGTTTTGCAACGAATGGTATTTGATAGTAATCAAGGGCATTGGTCGTTTTGCGTTTAATCAAATAAGTATTTACACACTGTTTTGTTAAAACTATATATACTGAAATAAGATTATACAGAATACGTTACATTTATGGATGGTACAACGGTTCTATGGTATCGGTGGTTAATATTAAACTTTTTTTTATCGTCTTCATTGATTTAAAGGTGGACTTGACTTCAAGAATTTGCAAATTTAATCCGTCATATTCTAATTAGCTTCTTTTTAATGCATAAATCGTTTGGTGTACCTGAAATCATATTGGTTCGGTCCTAATAATTTTTCTAAATGTTTCTATTCTTTAAACTTTTTTGTTGGGTTTTTATTCGACTATAACATACGGCAGCTACAGAACAACAAACAAGTTTTTTGTCTTTTTTTATTTAAATTATGAAACAGAATTTTATAATAAATTTTCTGGTAATATGTTGTAAAGGGCTTATCATCACATTAACATTTAAAACAAACAACACACAAAGATCTAGTCTGTGTAAATCTTCGGTAGAAGACCGCAAGACTATTAAGTATCAAGATTAACAATGAAAGCATGAAACATACATCAAAAACAGAGAGTTCGACAGATCCCAGATATGCAAACATTCCTGGGACAATGAGCACATACTACAATGGAAAGATACATCAATAGTCATGAAAGAGACATCAAAAAGAGAAAAATCAAAGAAGCAGCTATCCTTTTAATGAAGAAAAGTGTGTAGAAAAACCATCAACAGAATGTACCAGGCTCTGGTTACTGACACTAAAATAAGAAGTCCGCAACAAGAATATCAAACATTGATGAATAAATAGAAGACACCTCAATTAAATTTAGATAAAATACAGAATACACAGACACATAATATATAAACACCAAAAATCAGAATTTGAAACCAACTTGAGGGTAAAATTACCACACTCAGAGTTTTCAACTTAAAAACATGCCTGTTTTGCCTACGATCGAGGCCAAGAAAGACACCTTTTAAGTTGGTATAAGAAATCATTGATTAATAAATATTCACATTTTAAATCACATTTTTAAAATAATCGTACTTGAAAACGATTTTCGGAGTGGAAATCGAAACGCCAAAATGTAAAATTTACTTTTTAATACAATCAATTGTGGTTTAATCCAATATAATTACAATGTTTAAATCAATATTTGTTTTAACCAACAATTACCTGAAATATATTGTTAAAGACGCCCAGATCCAAGACGACAAATAAGGATATGAATGTGAAGCCAAAAAACCATCCAACATTTTAGCTGGGATGCAAGGTATTTCCTGCAATTAAATATAACGAACGTCATGATTTAGTAGGAAATATCCTTTATTAAGAAATAGCTAATAAACTGGGACTTCTCCAAAACAAATATCTTCCAAATTAATAATACATTCCTAAGAGTATGCTTAATAATGGCTACTACAAGCTATACTGGGACTTTACTGTGCTTATAGACCCACTAGTGGCACATAATAGATCAGATGTCATACTAGTTAATATATTAACTACACAAACAACACTAGATATGACAATACCTAAAGTGGCGCTTATATCCCTAGAATGGTATCGATATTTTTTATGTAATTAGTGGTACCGTGGTGTCATATACGACACCACAGACATTTTTTTAATTTATACTAAGAAATCAAAAATGTACGTATTTTTTACACTTTTTATTGTGCAGGGTTATAAAAAAGACTCTAAAGAAGTAGAAAAGAATATGTTTATAACAAAAAAATCAAATTTCTTCGGTACAAGTTGGACAGATTGGTCTTGTGTTCAAGTGTCTTCACTTGAAGGTAAAGCTATAAAGGTCTGGCGAATTACCGAGCCAATCTAAAACATTAATCTTCTTATTTTCGAGAATTTCCATCATTTGCTTTGACTTGTGGCAGGGAACAGAGTTCTGTTGAAGAATCGTTCCACCGTGAGGCTGACATTTTTGGAGTTTTGTGTCCAAACCCTGTTACAACATAGATTTGTATTTTTGGCTGTTCATCAAGCCTTTAATTGATACCAAAGATCCAACCTCCATGTATAAAAAAACATCCCCAAAACATTGTTTTGACTGGATGTTTTACGGTTTGATCAATATAAAGTGATGTAAGTACGTTTTCCTCAGAATTTTCTCAGTTTTTAAAAAATAATAATTTTCTCCCAATTCCTCGCTTTCCGAATACGTTACCTTGAAGGATTATTTTCAGTAATCTGTATTAAGTGCTGTTTCTCATTATGTGTCCGAGATATTCGTACTCTCTCCTTTGCATCGTATACATCATTTCCCTTTCTTTCCTAATTCTTCGTAGTACAGTCTCGTTGGTTATCTTGTCCGTCCATGACATCCTTAGGATTCTTCTGTACAGCCACATCTCGAAGACTTCAAGTTTCTTCTCCATCGCTTCAGTGAGTGTCCAGGATTCAACTAGGTAGTCTAATATCGAGAAGGTATAACATCGTAGGTGCCTTACTTTTATCTCCAGATTAAGGTTGTGGCGTTTAAAGAGTTTGGCCATGTTGTTGAATGCACTCCTAGCCTTCTCATTTTACTTCATGTGAGTGATCCCATTGTTCGTTCCCTATTGTTCCAAGAACTGTTTTACTCGGTCAACTGGTGTATTCTTGATAAGCAGTTGGACGTCTCTAATTTTATTTTTGCTGATGACCATAAATTTAGTTTTTGATATGTTTACTTGTAGTCCAAATCTTTCACTTACTTCATTTACTTTGTTTTTTAGTTACTGCAAACTGTTTAGACTGTCTGCAAAAATAACCGTGTCATCTGCGGATGACTGTTGATATCTAGCGAATGTTGTTTAGGCGTTCTCCATTTAAAAAGATTCCATGTTCGCAATTTTCCAAGGCTTTACTAAATATTTCCTCTGAACATAGATTGAATAATATAGGTGAAAGTATACATCCTTGTCTAACACCTCGCAGAATCTGGATCGCTTCCGTCGGTTCATCTCCAAGATTTGTTCTTATTGTGGCTGATTAGTTCCAGTATGAATTTTGTATTATAAGCCGGTCTTTATCATCTATTTGGGCATTTGTTAGAACATCTATCATTTTTCGGTGTTAAACTATGTCGAAATGCTTTTTGGTGGTCCACAAAGCAGGTGTAGATATCGCAAGTCATATCTCTGCATCTTTGGAATAATATCTGTAGTAGTATCTATATTCTCCGCACTTTTCGCTCCCTGTTTCTTTGGTAACATAATAAATTCTGAAACTAGCCAATCTTTTGGAATATTGCCTGTGCCATAGATATTATTGAAGATTTTACATAGTATTCTTAAAGATTCATCATCAAGAAGTTTAAGAAATTTGGACTGTTCTCCGTCTGGTCCTGGAGACTCATGTCTTCTTCTTCTTAGCCTTCTATCGTCCATGTTTGGACATAGGCCTCTCCCAACTCCTTCCATCGGTCTCTATCCTGAGCAACATATTTCCAATTTGTTCCGGCTATTCTTTTAATATCATCAACCGATCTCATCTGTGGTCTTCCTCTTGGTCTTTTACTTTCGTAAGGTAAGGGAGACTCATGTGAAGTGTAATAATTTTGAATTTTAATTGAATTTCCTTATCCCGGTATTTTTCTCACGTGTGTGAATCCTTGTTCCGCTTTTCCCTCGTATACGGTCCTTGATAATATTTATGTATGTATGTTATGTAAACTTGCATTAATATAGGTACCTCGTTCCTGTAGAAGATGAGGAAAACGACGACTACAGGCTGTAAAGAATGCGGGCTAGATTATAAGTATACAAAATTATTATGCAATATATACCTACAGACACCAACAACTGATCAAATGAAAATAGAGCGGGGAGATTAGACGAAAAGACCCAGTGTCAATTAAAAATTTTTTCCGTCGACCGTCCATTTATGATCAATTTTAACACCCTCAAAATTATTGATTAATTACCCCTATTAATGAATGATTTTCTATTATTGAACGATTTTATTATAGGCAACACAACATACATTGCTTGCATAAATTAATTAAACGCTATGTGATTGGCAGTGACCTGTGGTGTAGGCAACCAAACATATACCTATTTATATTCCCACTAAAAAATTAATTTAAAATGAAGTAGCCGCTGTTAGTACTATCTGTCATTGTATGTCATTATTTACTTTATTGTTTAAAATTCTGTGTATTTGAAAAATCAAAGGATGGATATTGACGAAGAGTTTAATTGAACTCCACCAGAATTTAACTTCTTCTATCACAGAATTTACAGAGGTCCAAGAAGACAAATATAAATTTGTCAAAATGCTATACAGCAGATTATCATTTATAAGTATCTTCCTCTAATTTCAGTAATTGTACCATTTCGAATATTAATGTTTACTATAATAAAACCACCACCAAGAAAACTTTGAATAAAGTCAATGAAAGCTGAAAAAACTGTTGTTTATCGTTAAGTAAATAAATATTTAAACTAAGATATTTTTATTTCTGAAAAGAACGGTCGACAGAAAAGTTTTGTAACGAACTCGTGAATTAAAATGGCGATTAACAATCTCGAACATTAACGCGCTTGCTTCGCTCACGCGTTAAAATATCTCAATTGTTAATCGCCCTTATTAATACACTTGTTGGTTAAATAACTATTAATACAGTGCTGAAACATGCTTTTAAGAATGTGGATTGGCTGATAAAGGGAATAAAAATTATTGGAGAATAGGTCGATGAGGGCACTAGGTGTCTTATTAATTACAATGTTAGTTACTCTAATTATGTAATTTAAGGGTCATCTGACCTCATTATGTGACTAGTTCCAAATACTATATAGACATTTTTCACTGAGGATGATCTGATATAATCGAAAACACACAAAGTGTCAGTGTTCGGCTCACAGGCAAGCTTTACAGCGGACGCTAGGACAGGTCTCTACCTTTTCTGTTGGAAGATCGAGGGCAAACTTGACATCTTTTGTGGGTTGGAGGTTGAGTTTCTTGATTTCTGAGTACTGGCTGGTCCTCTTGA
The DNA here is from genome assembly GCF_040954645.1 of Diabrotica undecimpunctata. Classification (NCBI taxonomy): domain Eukaryota; kingdom Metazoa; phylum Arthropoda; class Insecta; order Coleoptera; family Chrysomelidae; genus Diabrotica; species Diabrotica undecimpunctata. Next base: position 64,096,731 of record NC_092808.1, read on the forward strand.
CCAAGAACATCCAAAATCATGGAGCGCAAAAATCTGGACAAAGTTGGTATTTCTAATCTCTTTTTTAGTTACGGAGTCACCAACTGTAGTGCTAAATGCCTAAGAAAATCTTTCCTGGGAGTAATTTTTAAATTTGAATCTGATTTGGTTCTATTTGCGCTATAAATAACATAAGCATTAATACCTGCACCATCAAGCATGCCATAAAAAACTCTAAATGACACAACTGATCCTAAGTGTCTACTCCTTCTTTTGTAGAGTTATAACACAAGACAATCTCGGGCTTGCTAGTGTCTTCATCAATTACAAGATAAGTATGAAATGTTGACAGCAACAGAACAATTTTTTTGGTTTTGGAGAAAATGATAGTAACGTCTTATTGTCGTCAAAAGCAAAGTCAGAACTTGGAACAATTTTTTTCGTTTTAAGAAATTCTGGCGGAATGTCAGACTTGTTTTTTCTTAAGGTTCCAACCATTGTCAACTTTTTTTGTAAAAGCTTTTCTGCAAAATCTGAGGACGAAAACCAATTATCCATGGTGACATTTCTATTGGTGCCATAGAGATTTTTGGATAGGCGAAGAACGTATTGGGTGGGCAAAGTTTCTGATGCACCTCGTCTCTCTTTTCCCACATATGGTATTGCAGAATACACATAAAAAGTCTTAGAGTCACACAACATAACGATTTTAATTACATATTTGTCTGGTTTATTTGGAATATAAACTTTAAAAGGACATCTGCCCCAAAAACTGAGCAACTGTTCATCAATTGTCACATATTTGCTAGGAGCGTAATTAACTTCACAATTTTCAATAAATTCATTCCAAAGAAATCTTATAGGTGCAAATTTATCATCACGTTTCCTTTCCTCTCTAGTTGTTTTGTCATCAAAACGAAGACAATTAATCAAAAATTCAAAGCGTTTTTGTGACATTGTTGCTCTGAAAATTGATATTCACATTTGTTTTGACCATAAATCGGAGGTACTCAGGTAACTAGTTTTTAGAACACCACTCATATATAAAAGACCTAATAATGCCAAAATCTCTTCTTTGCTTGTAACAGTTGTAAAACTTAGAGATTGACTAAATTTAGTAGATTGTTTAGAGATTTCTTGGTTTGTGTATTGAGTAATACAGTTTATCATTGAGTCGCTGAAAAATAGTTTCCAAGCCAGAATCTCTTCTGGTGTATTTGAAGCGTGAGCCTTTGGATCTGCTAGACGAAGCACTATGTTTTTTTGAACTGTCGAGTATTCTTTAAGAAAAACGGAGTTTTATACCACATAAAACCATTTTTTCCATATACTACTTTTCTTTTTTGATCGCTATCTTGCTGCAAATCTTCACTATCCTCTTCACTAACCTCTGGTTCCGCTAAAATGGTATCAGAATATTCACTTTCACTACGTTCTTTGCCTTTATCCTCACTCAAACATTCAGATTCTGTATTATTTAAAGGGACATCTTCATCACTCTCACCAGTCTCATAAGCACGCACAATTTCTTCTAACTTAGCCCGAGTCAACGCTTTGCTTGTTGAAGCCATTTTCTTCTATATTCAAAATTGTAACGGGAATTGTACTGTGGTGTCGTATATGACACCGATAAATATTTTACAAGAGCTATTAGCGCCCGATAAACAGTTACGGTTACAGTTGATTTGAAACTAGAAGAGGTAAAGGTACTGAGAATCTAAGCCTTCCCTCTCTAGGAAAGTGCTGACTGCGTCTAATCGAAACTGCGCGGTGTCGCCGGCGACACCAGTGTAACATTCTAAAATAGTGTTAAATACAACGTAAAGATCGCCAAGTACAGAGACCTGGGACTATAAAAAGGTCACAATAGAGATTGGAAAAGAATCCAAACAGCACCTATTATTTTCTCTACTACTAATCCCGAAAAACGTCCTAGAAAACATAAAACAGCTGGATCTGAGTGTAAGACCATGTATAATGCTCTCGGCGTACGAAATGCGTACAGATGCGTACAAAAATTTTTGAGAGAAACTTCAGCATACCATGTCACCTAGTTCTCGATAACATGGAAAAAGTCTCACTAGGGCTCAATCCCTTTGATATCGTAGATATCTGGGATTATTTAATTTTTCCTTAGAGGGAGTGAGCCGTATGACTTAAATCTGAATAATAATAATAAATAACTTATTTCGAAGAATAACAATAATACATAGATATCGGAACTATTTGCCCCGTTTAATTTGATATTCTGGAGTCTTTATTCATATCCCGAGCTTAAGATATTAACATAAACCTCGTATAAATTAACTCATCTTTGCGAAACCGATAAAAATGCTTTATTACTGAATCTTTGATGCCATATGTAAAAGTCAAGTATCGTTATTATACCATTCCATTAATGATATTAATTTAAAAAATCCCTCAATCAAAAATTTCCTTTATAGGCAGTTCATTATTAGTTCATTATTGATAAGGTAATGACTAAAATTGGAAACTTTACAGGAGTAAGCAATTATAAATGATTTAGTCTAATTAATTGAAAAGAATACCACAGCAATTCTAAAAATACAATTTCGTTTACAACATTCAATATTTCACACAAAACATTTTGAAAAATACAGTAGAACTAGTAATTTTAGTTATCTCTGAACTAATGATTAAAAATAAAAGAAAACCTAATCAATTATTTATTTTTATTTAAATTAACGTGCATGTGACAACTATGGTCATTAGTATGAGTTACAGTTTACAGTTGACATGGTATATAATATATATTACAAACAATATGGTTTAAAAAACATTCACATTTTGTTTAACAGTTAATTTTTCTCGAGAAATTTGATTGCCTCGTTGATTTGGTCTGCGCTCTTTAAGATCTCTTTGAAGATAGGACTGATAACGGACATTAGATAAGTATATGTCTGATTCGAAGAGTCGTATTATAGTGGCGACATTTTGGTTGTAAAGTTGGGGTCATGTATTAGACGCGTATGTCTTATAATCTCCGCATTATTACCATATTTTTCCTAGATAAACTAGGACAGGCAAATAGGTTCACTGAGGGTTTTGCTTCATGCAGCACTAAAGTAACATTGATCTAGTGAATTTGTCAGGTGGATATATTAAGCTTCTTCAGTTTAGCTTGTAGATCGTTGCAGATTTGTATATTAATAATGATGTCCATGGATGATGCTACGTTTTTGGCAAAGCAATCGGCTTTTTCGTTACCACTAATCCCAAAATGTATTTCGGGTTATAAGAATCTGAAACATGTCTATAATTGGTTTCAAATGAGTGTAGAGTAATAAATCATGAAGTGTCATAAAATTTGCCTGAATTTCGGTGTCGTCATGGGCGTAGGCAAATGTCAACTTCGTCGTCAAAAATTGATGTACCTCAAAATATCATATTTTGGATATTTTGTGATAACCAATTTTATTTAATTTTTCGATTAACTTATTCTTCAAACTCGTATTCCATTATATGGTCATTAAAGCTAATTACATTTTTATTTATAAAAACAAATTCACTTCCTTACTGAACGAATAAAAGCATTAGAAGAAACTGATAAGGGTATGACGCACCTCCTAATATTACTAAGAACTAAAATAAATCAACATGAAGACTAATAACGCGTAATGAGGTTTTACTTACACTTTCATTATAATCCCTCTTTTATTTTATTATTATCATTCGACATTCGACATTCGAGTTAGTAATTGTTACTACACCAATTAAACGTACAGTAATATTGTGATATAGAAATAGTGAAAAAGTTATAAAATGGCGACATTTACTCCAAAGAAAAGAGGTGTAAAAAATTCTCCGCTATCTGTTAGTGAAAAAGTTATAATTTTAAATGTATATGATTGCATAAAACAGGATCACCCTAGTTTGTCTGTGCAAGAAAGTGTTGAGCGATGTGCCCGAATGACTGGAATTGGACAGTCCACGATTTTTAAATTATTGCGAGAAAGAAAGATATCAGGCCAGTTAAGTCCATGCAAGAGAAAATCAGGAAGACCAATAAAAATCTTAGGTGAAGACACCAAACGTGACATTCGAAGAAAAGTTCATTCGTTTTATTTTAAAAAGGAAATACCCACCCTTGACAAAATACTAATGGAGATAAGCCAAGATAACGATATTCCTTTGATATCCAGAAAACTTTTATGGAAAACTTTAAAAAGTATGAATTTTTCCTGGGAAAAGCACAATCGAAAGGCACTATTACTGGAAAGTGATGAAATCATTTGCTGGAGACGAAAATATTTGAGAACTATAAAACAGTACCGCAGAGAGCACAAGAAAATTTTTTATCTTGATGAGACGTGGATAAACGAAGGTTATATAGTCCAAAAAATGTGGCAAGATAAAAATGTAACAAGTGCTCGCCAAGCTTTCATAGAAGGCCTTTCGACGGGTATTAAAGTGCCTTCGGGAAAAGGGAAGAGGCTTATAATTGCTCACATTGGAAGCGAAGAAGGATTTTTAAAAGAAAGTTTGTTAAGCTTTGAGTCGTGTCGGACGGGAGATTATCATGAGGACATGAATTCGGATGTCTTCGAAGACTACTTCGGGGAAATGTTAAAATTTCTTCCAGCTGATTCGGTTGTGGTTATGGATAATGCAAGCTACCATTCAAGGCGCATAGAGAAGGTATCAACTTCAGCTTGGAGAAAGCAAGAAATTATTAACTGGCTGTCAAATAAAGGTATTCAGTTTGAGACGAATTCAATAAAGAAGGAACTACTAGCCGTAGTAAAACAACATAAATCTCGCTTCATAAAATATGCCGTAGAAGATGTAGCAGAAAAGTATAAAGTAACTGTGCTACGCCTACCGCCATATCATTGCGAATTAAATCCCATAGAACTTATATGGGCACAAGTTAAAGGATATGTTGCAAGGCACAATACCACATTTAAAATGAAAGATGTCAAGGTATTGTTTGATCAAGCCATTATGGAAATCACATCAGAAAACTGGCAAAAAGCAATCCAGCATGTTTTAAAAGAGGAAGATAAAATGTGGGAACTGGACAACTTGGTCGATCAGGTGGTTGACCCTATAATTATAACACCAGGGGATGATGACAGTTCTTCGGATGAAGACTATAGTGATATAGAATTGTAATAACGTATCCAGTAAAGTTTTTGTAGTTTTTGTGAATAAATTGATTTAAACTCCCCACAAGTGTTTCAATATGTAAAGTTCATTCGTGTGTGTTTGTGAGTATTTCCCGATTTCGGTTCGTATATATTTTATTGTTACATTTTATATTTTTTTAATAACACTGTTCTGCTGTATTACATTTTTATTTCCTTTAATATGATTTTTAAGAATGCATATTCTTTTGTCAATTAACCCACTAGCGCGCCTCTGGCTCAGTGTTTATCTGTCGATAACAATGGACTAATCCCTTAAAACAGGGTGATACCTACCTGCTCTTTATGAAACGACAGAATTTTGCAATGCGGACGGAATTTATTGACGGATTATTGACGGATTACCCTGTAGCGCTTTTGAATACTTCATGAGATTTTATTACTCTACACTCATTAGAAATAGATTATAGTATTAATGGAGTGTATAGAGGAAAGTAAATCAGTGCATATGGCTATATGTATGACAGAATATTGGTAAACATATTTGGAAGCACGTAAGATAGCAAATAGTTCACCATAGTGGATACTAGACGAAGAAAAATTTTTAAAAAGGTCGAAAGGCTGTCGTACAGTCATTACAGAATATATAACTCCACTTTTAGCCTTTGACACGTCAGTGTAAAGAACTATGTTATATTTGTTTTTATTTATCAGCTTCAGAAAGGGAATTTTTGATGTATTAAGGCTGGTATCTTCCTTGTCAAATTTGGGGTGAAACAAATATCATGATGTGGGACTATGTTGGTACCATAGGGATAATTAAGAGTGGTGGTATTCTGATTTCTGATTCTATAATTAAGTTACACGAAGGGTTGTTATGGGATTGGTGTGATGATGTTATTAAAGAATAAACTGGTATAAAGAAGTTGGACGAAATTCTTGCAGCGTAGGACAGAAAGTGTAAGCCATACAGGAGGTTTGGTTGCTTTAGAAAAAAGATTTTCTCCAGGGTTAGTAAGGAATGCTCAAAGACATAGGCGGGAAGGATAAATAGTAAACTGTATTAAGTTAATTGATATCACGAAGAAATAATAAGATTTCTGTTTTCTCTTACAGTATTTTCTCTAAACTTCTACGGTGCTATAATTTTACATCCTTGTCTAATATATATATATATATATATATATATATATATATATATATATATATATAAGTATATATATATATATATGTATATAAGTATATATATGTATATATGTATATATATATATATATATGTATGTATATATGTTATATATATATATATATATATATATATATATATATATATATAGATATATGTATATATATATATATACTTATATATATATTTATATACAGTGAAACGTTGCTTCACATTGGTACAGGGTGGCAAAAATGCAAAAATTACAAGTTTCCTACAAAATAATAAATTAAGAATAAACGTATTAAATTTACATTAAATAAAATTTCATATTGTTATACAACTACTTTAATAAGCTATTAAAAAAAACCTTGCATTATTTGTTACATTGTATCTAAAAGCTTTTATTAGTAAGTCAAGCCCCTAAATGATAAAAATATTTTCTAGCAGGTTTTATTAGTGATCCAAGCCCCAGAACCATAAAAATATTTTTAATGTTTTACTGTATTTTTTATTTTTTTTCCTTTGACTTTCAAAAATATTAGAAATAATTAAGTACAAATCTTTATTGTTAACACTTTACACAAGGTACGTTTACATGAAAACTATTCAAGCAATTTATCATTTCCAACTTTTTTTACAGAACGCCTTTAACCGAAAGTGATAGGATTGAAATATTACTAATGATTGGTATTGACGACAACATGCGGACTCAACAAGAAGTATGCCGATTTTTTCATGAAAGGCACCCAGATCGTGAACCTATTTTTGAAAAGGAATTAGGCCTTGTGAGGGATGCAGCAAAGCAAGGTAGACCAAAATTAATGAAAATATTCAACAAGACATAGGCGGCAGTAGAAAATACACACTGTACAGTACGAGAATTATCTAGGGATTTTGGTGTTGGAAAGTCTTCAGTATCAAATATATTTAAAAAGGTAAAATACCCTTCTTATAAAGTACTTCTTATCCATGAACTGACTGAAGATGACTTCGACCGAAGAACTGAATTCTACGAGTATATGATGAAGCAACCTAACAATTTAATTGATAACGTTTTATTTTCGAACGAGATTTCATTTAAACGATCATGTTAACCGGCAAAACACCCGTTATTAGTCTGATGAAAATCCGCACTGGATGTCCCCTAAGAAAAGACCAGAAAAACCGAACGTATGGGATGGTATTGTGGGAAATACGAGAAATACAGTTATTGGTCCATATTTTTTTTTTAAATAATTTAACAGGAGCTTTATATCTGGATTTCCTACATAGATTATTACAATAAAAAATACATTAGTTCCTGATTTGATTCAGATTTTTCCTGATATTCAAATATTCACAGTAACTGTGCGCGATTTTTTAAACAGATCTTTTCCATGAAGATGTATAGGAAGAGGGCGACGGTGGATAGACCCTCTAGATCACAATCACAATCCAAAGTCTACACAAACAGACCTGATAATGTCCGTCAACAACAAGACCGAACTAGATAAGAAATACAGAACATAACACTCGCTATTCTACAGAATGTTAAAGATGAGAGTAATGGCTGATTCAGTCATTGTCTCATGATCAATGGAGAACAATTTGAACATTTACTATAAATTTTCGTTTGTTTATTTTTGGTAATGTATCACAGTAACTGCAGAATAGTAAAGTAGTAGTTGTATAAAAATATGTAATTCTATTTAGTATGTTTGTTACATTTATCCTTTATTTATTATTTTGTAGGCGACTTGAATTTTTTGCATTTTTCCCACCTTGTACCAATTTGAAGCAAAGTGTTATACATTTTTGGAATTAGCTCAACAAGAGAAATATATAAATTAAAAAAATGGGGTTCCATTTAAAAAACATGGCGATGACGTCATCATACGAAGGTGGTTCAGTCTGTATATTAGATTATAATTTGAAAAAATAACAAATTAAAATCAAAAACCGACCTGTTTCGGGAATTGCTACTAATGTTGATTATTTAGCTAATAATGAATTTATTCGTTACTTTATGGACGCACGTGCTAATTTTCGCATTTTTGCCACCCTGTACCAATTTAAAGCAACTTGTTATACATTTTTAGAATCAACTTTGCAAGGGAAATCTATCACTTGAAAGGAAAAATGGGGGTTCCATTAAAAAAATGGTGATGACGTCATCATACGAAGGTGATTCACCCTGTATATTAGATTATAATTTGAAAAATATATATATTCAGAGATTCCGTTTTCATCTCTCTCTGTTGTCCCATTCTTCATCGTTTAGGCCTCTCTTACTCATGGCGTCGTCTACTTCGTCCGTCCAGGATTTTCGGGGTCGTCCTCTTTTCCTCCTTCCTATGGGGATCCATTCAGTCATTCTCTTTGTCCATTTAAAATTATTTGAAAACAATTTCAAAAAATACTAAATTAAAATTAAAAATCGACCTGTTTCGGCAATTAATAATAATGCTGTTTATTTAGCTAATAATGAATTCATGCGTTACTTTATGGACGCACGTGCGAGTTTTCGCATTTTTTCCACCCTGTACCAATTTAAAACAACGTGTTATACATTTTTGGAATCAGCTCAGCAAGGCAAATCTATCACTTGAAAGGAAAAATCGGGGGTTTCGTTAAAAAAAAATAGTGACCTTGCCATATGAAGGTGGTAAACGATGTACATTAGATTATAATTTGAAAAAATAGTAAATCAAAAATCGACCTGTTTCTAAAGTAACGCATAAATTCATTATTAGCTAAATAAACAACATTATTAGAAATTCCCGAAACAGGTCGATTTTTGATTTTCTTTTAATATATTGTTATGGTTAAAATTTTTTAAATTTATTAAAAGCTAATAAAAAATTCAATTCACCGACCGGTAAAGTCATTTTACCCTATACCTAGGAATATTAGATTTGTAAGATATATTTGAATGAGTAACGGTTTTTTTTTTAATTTAGTAGAAAGTAGGCAGATAGGAGAATAGATATTTGTACGTTATTATATAAAAACAATCGAGGAATTCTTATAAACGATTGATGTTAATAGCCGAAAGATAGCAATTTTAGAATATAAGGTTTAAGTCTTTTGCATACAAAGAAATTGGACAGAAAATTAGAAAGTTTTGTGGTCAGGGATAAGAATACAATAACCGAATTAGTATTAGCTGTATTGTCTCTAGAAACTTGGAAACAAAGAAAATATCTTATTTATGTAAAATTAAAAAAAAAATGTAAAAAATATCTAGGTTATGTGATATTATAATAGCATTGAGCTTGTGTTTGATAAGTCACAGAATTTGATTGGTCGAAAGGGATAGCGTAATATGTAGGATGTGTGTGTCTGATTGGTGGAAAGGAGAAGGAGGGATTCTAGTGAAGGAAGTCATGTTTTGTCCGAGAAAAGTAAGATTATTGTGATTTAAACGTCCGAAGAAGCAAGTTGTTTTTGTTCCATATCCTGCAGTGAAAGTAAGCAGAGTTCTTGTCAAATAATAAATGTGAAAGGTGTTTGGGGTCTGTGGAACGAGCCCCAAGGATTGGCAGCAGAGGACAACGAAAGTACATTCTGTTATAAACAAACAGGTGTATAGTATATTTGGTACTAGTCGATTAAGTCAAAATCCTTTTGACTACATAGAAATTGAGTTCCTGTGAGATAGAAGTTTGGTCCAGGTGCTTTTGGAGAGACAATTGCAGCGGTAGTGTGTGCGAGAGACGTTGACAAGCACAGGAGATAGCAGGCGTATATAGAGCAACTGAGAGTACGAGCAAAAGGTGGGTAGAGTCGTAACAGGAAAAGTTGTAATCATAGTCGTAAGAAGATAAGGAGCTAGTATAGAATTCTTGGAAATAAAAGGTTAGTTTGCCATAGAATGAACCAAGAGTTTTAACCACGATCATAACGATCATAATTAACTTGTTTTTTTTTTAATATTTTATTCAGTAAATTCATTTTACAATACAAATAATCTTTTAATAATTTAATCTTTATATAATCTTCAATTTCAGATTTAGAAAAATTTAAAGAAGTAATATTTCTTGAAAGAAACGTTTTGCCTTGATTTAATTTAAAAAAGAAAATGTAGAGAACAGATCTTTTATTTGAATTCAAGTCCAAACAATTATTGATAATGTGTAATATGTGTATAGGAATTTTAATGAATGAATTAGCGCATATAATATGGGTATGATTTTGATTGATTGTATAATTGTCTGACTTTAATTAATTTTTTTTATTCTTTGTTAATAAATTATTTAATAGTTATTATCACAAAAATTATTTTTTTTAATTTTTTTTCCTATTGTCCATGCTTTCCTCAAAGCAAATACTTAAAAAATTATTTAAAGCCACTTATTATATATTATACTTAATGATAAAAGGAGCCCTGAGATCAAAGTTTACTTAATATAAATTTATTTGTTTTTGCAAAATTAAGTCATAAAGTATATATATATATATATATATATATATATATATATATATATATATATATATATATATATATATTACTATATATATATATATATATATATATATATATATATATATATATTACTTAATATAAATTTATTTGTTTTTGCAAAATTAAGTCATAAAGTATATATATATATATATATATATATTAGAAGTGATTATTTCGACCAAAAAATAATTTATAAATACGTTCGAATTATCGGACTTTAATAGCTAAATATTTAAATATATATACATATATATATATATATATATATATATATATATATATATACATATATATATATATAAATATTATATAAATATATATAATTTAAACTGTAATTAGACCACTTTACCCGATAATTCGAACGTATTTATATATATATATATATATATATATATATATATATATATATATATATGTATATATAAATACATATATAAATAAAATATTATATATATATATATATATATATATATATATATAATATATTATTATATAATATTTTATATATATATATATATAAATATATATATAATATTATATATATATATATACAGTGATGAGTGTCTTACCACTCGGCTTTTTAACGTAAGAGATAGAAAACACAGTTACCTTGTGAAATAAAAAGAGATGAAACTCATAGAGGTGAGAAATAATCGATAGAAACCTATAATTTACATTACATTACATTACCACTATCGATAGTCTCACACCTTTAGACGTTAGCTTTAGACGTCATAATTATTATTTGTAACTTCGTATGTGTGACGTATTTCCATTTTTTAATTTCGCTTAAAGTAAAAACTGATTGACCACAATAAAGCAAAAATTTGAATAAAATAATTTAATTAATAGTGATTATTTAATCTAAAGTTTTAAATTATTAACCAAGAATAATTTCTACTACGATTTGAACAGCAGCAGAAAAATAACCCAAACTGTCACTAAATAATTATAAAACTCTGATGGATCAGAGTTCAAGGCACGATGTTCTCATCCAGGCGCTCAGGGTTCGAATCCAACATGAAGGTTTTACTTTTTTAAAAATTAAAATTTGAAATTATGCAGATATTATATCGTTTTGTTTTAAATTACTAAACATTTATTTCAGTCTTTATTAGAAGTGTTTTTAGTAAAACATGAAAATCTTATTGAAAAAACAATGTCGTACTTTCGAAAATAAAGTAAAAATTCTTCAAACATAAAAGGACGTTCTAAATAAATGTACTTACAAAAAATGTTTAAATAGGTAAAAATTCTATAAAAATATTCTAAATAAACGTATTTTATTCTAATGAAATGTATTTACAAAAAAATGTTCGAATAAGCCTCCATTGGCAGCAGAGCAATAACCCAATCGATTATAAAAGTTTCGTCTAACAATAGTTAATGTTTCTGGACTAATACCTCTCATTGAATCAGAGATCTTTTCTCTTAATTCTTGGAGAGAATTAGGCCTATCGTCTTCAATTCCATATAGTTTGGACTTGATATATCCCCACATAAAAAAATCACAAGGTGCAAGATCAGGTAATCTTGCAGGCCAAAAATATCTCCGTGACCACTAATCAATCGATTAGGAAAAGTCGCACTGAGATATTCACTGACGATGCGAGAATTATGTGCAGGACAACCAAAGTGTTAATTTATATTTAAATGGGAATAAGCCACAATTAAAGGTTAAAATACGTTTATTGACGTTTCAATTTCCACTTCGGAAATCGTTCTCAAAATACAAACATTAGTAAATAGTAAATTTACTAATGTTTGTATTTTGAGAACGATTTCCGAAGTGGAAATTGAAACGTCAATAAACGTATTTTAACCTTTAATTGTGGCTTATTCCCATTTAAATATAAATTAATTTAAAATGCCACAAGAAAATAGCTTCAGAACAATATTAAGAAACCAAAGTGTTGAAACCACATGGAATCGAAAGGTATTGGTAAATTACGAAGGGCTGGGACAATTTGATTTGGCAGTTCCATGAAGTTCCAAGTATTTCCGCCCAGTCAACATACCGTCTATAAAAAATGGACCAATGACATAATTCCCTATTATGCCTCCCCAAACATTTACTTTTCGAAGACGCTGGGTACGAGCGACATAAATCTGACGAGGATTTCCTCGAGACCAATACCGAGCATTCATTGAATTGTGACGACCATGCAATGAAAACGTAAATTCATCGTTGAACAAAACGTTCTCTAAAAAATGTTCATCTTGATGTGACATTTCCATTGCAGTTTGACAAAATCCTAAACGTCTATATTAATCCCCAGGGAATTGGTTTGGATTTATGAAGTTTATAGGGACAATATCCATGTCTTTTCACAAATTTTACCTCCTCTAAATCTTGAAATTCCATATTGTTCTCCGAGACGAGATGTTGATTGGGTAGGATTTTGCTCAATACTTGCACAAATCAAAGTGTCCCTTAGTTCCAAATCTGGATTTACCTCCCTTCGTCTACGAACTCCTCTTGGAGCGAACACGGATCCATAAGTAAAAATAATTACGTATAATAGACTGAATTGTTGATCGTGCTGGAGCCCGCCTATTTGGAAACATATTTACAAATTGTTGTCTAATCATGTTGTCTGATAATCCATTCACATGCCAGACAACAATTTGCACTTTTTCCTCGACCGTTAAAACCATTTTTACGAATTGTTTTTTCAATAAAATGTTTCTGTTTACCGTGCAAAAACACTTCTCGATATGTTATTATTTGATGGCTGAAGGCTTGATGATTTGGTTAGCTGTAAAGCAGGTAGCTGTTCGCTCGCATCCATTCCATTGTTGTCAATTGTTTTGAAAATCATTACCTGTACAGAGGAATTGATATTAACACTGAGAATTTAGTGATGGATTTGACATTACACAGTCTTCACCGGATTATTTTGCATTCACAACTGAAGACTGTAAAACTGAAATTGAATTTGAATTATTTTGTATTTCTATTTTATAACATTGGAATAAGAATAATAAAAATTAGTTTTTCGAAAACTTATTACCTAATATGTATCATATTTTTTATTATTTTTTTATTGAATAAAACAAAAAAAATTTTATCCTTGGTGTGAATTGAACCCCAATCTTCTTGTCAATAGACCACGTCTCTAACCATTACACCAATTCCACATACAATAATTGTTTTCGGACAGAACATACCTACCTTTAGTTTGGTCAAATATTTTAGTTGAGTTATTTTTAATATTAAATAAACTTAAAGATTTATAATTTAAAATCGCTACTAATTAATGTTTTTTACTATAATATATCTTAATTTATTTAATAATTTATTCTAACATCAGAAAGTATTAAAATAAAATATTTTTGAGGTCATCCGTATAATTATGACTGAAGTCAAATAGCCACGTCTAGAAAAACTAGTTTATCTCGTACTATCTCACAACTTAATCTGTCTTCTATCCTTTTCGCTATTTTTTTGCCGGGTGGTAAGATACTCATCACTGTATATATATATATATATATATATATATATATATATATATATATATATATATATATATATATATATATATATTGTTATGATATGTAAAATCGAGAAAAATATTGGTTTGTTTAAAAATATTTCAAAGTTAAAAAACATTAAAATAATTCAGATAAGTAGGATAATATCCAACAAACATTTCGGAGAAGGAAAGTTATTAAATCCTTGGATTTCCTGTACTAAACAAAGTGTAAGCTTTGCATTTATTTCTTTGTTATACTTGAGTGACCCGCATAAGTTTAAGTGAAAGCCACAGACAATTGAACGGGGTTTTTCAAAATACATTAATGCAGTCATTAAAGACAATAAAAGGGATTATAGAAAGTGGTTTTTGTTAGTTTTTAAGAATTATAGAAAAATATTATTTGTAAATAAGTTTTAGGAAATTTATAAGTATAGGTAAAAATTTGTTTGTTATCGAAATGAAAAAATGGGGGAATTGTGACGAGTTGTGATTGGCGGAGATTGAAAAAGGCGGGATAAGTATGTAGAAAAAAGTTTAGCGAGATTGAGGAGAGAGAAAGATATAGGCAGTTGGTTTCCAAGTCGGTGAGAGGAACAGTGATTGTTCTCTGGCGGTTCCTGAAATGTAGCAAGCAGTAGTGTGGAATGTTAGTGAGTTTTTGTGGAGTTAGTGTATCTGGCAGAAGCTGAAGCAGCAAAATATTGTAAGTCATATTTCTCTACTTATATTCCAAGAGTCACTGTTCAGGCCAACGAGAGATTCAGTTTATCGTAAAGAGAAGATATTCCAAGAGTCATTTTTCACTCGGGCCAACGAGAGATTCAGTTTATCGAGAGGAGAAAGGCTATCATAATTTGAATGATTTGTGCTTTTGAAGGAGATCATTAAGGACGATATACTTGCAACAATCTGTGTAAGATTGCTGATTACATAGGGAGCGGTTGAGAGGAGATAATATAGTCTCACAAGGAACAAGGATTTGGACCACTCATCATCAGAGAGAGATATTTTGTTTTCTGCAGTTTTTTCTTTTATTGATAACACAATTTTTACACTTAATTTAGAAAGGATATAAATATTTTGATTAGGAGAGTTAGAATAGTTTGGGATTTAGAGATTTCAATTAATATTGTTTGTACCATTAATTTTGATTGTTCACGTACGGAGAACAAAATTTTGAGAATCCTTATATGAGATTTGTTTATTGAAAACTTTTGAGTGTGAATTATTTCATTATTTTTATTTCAATATATAGTGTTAGATCATATGTGTTTTTTATTATTCCGGTATTCTCTGGACCTTACCTTTCACATGTAATAGCATAGATATTGAAGCACGAATTTAACCCTGAGATAAAAGAATTAAAAATCGTGATAGAGTCATAATCATATCATTTAAATAATTTTAATTAATCAAAAAAATTTAATTAGCTAATTATTGCTTGGCGCACCAAGACTTTAAATATCTCAATAACTGGCTTCCAAAACGTGGGGCTTGAAAATATCGCAGCTTTACATTTGAAGGAAGGGAAAGAGATCTGGAATAAGTACAGGTAATCCAGAGATAAAAACATATAACATTGAGGGAATTTGAATTTGAAAGTATTTTGACAATTTTTCCAGGGAATATAAATTTGATTTATTGATTGATCGTAGTTAGTGGATATTTACTGCTATTGAATTATTTGATTTTATTTTCTTTACCAATCATACATTTGATATTTATTTTGAATTATTTGAATTTTACTGATTGCATATTTGATATTTGTCGTGAAAATTTAATACATTTGGGGAGAAATATTGTCGTGTTCTGAAACATATAGAGTGTTGTAAAATTTCACATTTGGCGGGGACAAAAACATTAACGAAAAGAAACAACATGTCGACCACAAGGAGTCAAAGCAAAATGCAAGAAAGGAAGAAGGATAACAGAGAAGAGGAAACAATTGTTGAGGAAGGATCAATGCACAGGAAAAACGCAAAGAAATCGATATGACTGTAGAGGATAAACCGAAAATACAAGAACAAGATCTAACAGAAAAGAAAAAGAGAAGGAAGAAAAAGAAGAAGAGTTCGAAAAGAAAGCAGGAAAATAAGATGGAGACCAGAGAAAAACAGGAAATAGAAGGTACAGAAGAATTGTTGGCAACCGACGATAAAACAGAATGGAAGCAGGAAGAAAAAGAAGGTATCATCAGAGAAATGAAAGGAATAGAAACATGGTGCTCGGAATACCAAAGGGAATTAGAGAATAAAAAGAAAACAGAAGAAAAAATGGCACTGATGGACGAGAATCCAGAATTTTGTGAAGAAGTATTATGGACAGTGAACACATGTGAACAAAAGGTGGATGAAAGAAAAATAAATTGTGGAAAAAACATGGAGAAGGAAATAGAGAAGATTTTAGGAAACCATGGAGATTTTGTTAATAAAGTAAATCAAGTGATAAAAAATTATGAACTTTCTTCTAAGGGAAAATACTTGGAAAAATTTAAAACGAAAATATATCCAATCCCGTATAAAGACAGGCAATATACGGGGTATTTTAACATTCACGACATTTGTCAGTATCATAAGTAGATTTTAATAACATAGTGAAATAATTTGATCCTAGAAAACTTTTGTCATTTTTAAAATTTAACAAAGAGTTTTCGGCAGATCAAATGGCGGGGATTTGTTATGATATGTAAAATCGAGAAAAATATTGGTTTGTTTAAAAATATTTCAAAGGTAAAAAACATTAAAATAATTCAGATAAGTAGGATAATATCCAACAAACATTTCGGAGAAGGAAAGTTATTAAATCCTTGGATTTTCTGTACTAAACAAAGTGTAAGCTTTGCATTTATTTCTTTGTTATACTTGAGTGACCCGCATAAGTTTAAGTGAAAGCCACAGACAATTGAACGGGGTTTTTCAAAATACATTAATGCAGTCATTAAAGACAATAGAAGGGATTATAGAAAGTGGTTTTTGTTAGTTTTTAAGAATTATAGAAAAATATTATTTGTAAATAAGTTTTAGGAAATTTATAAGTATAGGTAAAAATTTGTTTGTTATCGAAATGAAAAAATGGGGGAATTGTGACGAGTTGTGATTGGCGGAGATTGAAAAAGGCGGGATAAGTATGTAGAAAAAAGTTTAGCGAGATTGAGGAGAGAGAAAGATATAGGCAGTTGGTTTCCAAGTCGGTGAGAGGAACAGTGATTGTTCTCTGGCGGTTCCTGAAATGTAGCAAGCAGTAGTGTGGAATGTTAGTGAGTTTTTGTGGAGTTAGTGTATCTGACAGAAGCTGAAGCAGCAAAATATTGTAAGTCATATTTCTCTACTTATATTCCAAGAGTCACTGTTCAGGCCAACGAGAGATTCAGTTTATCGTAAAGAGAAGATATTCCAAGAGTCATTTTTCACTCGGGCCAACGAGAGATTCAGTTTATCGAGAGGAGAAAGGCTATCATAATTTGAATGATTTGTGCTTTTGAAGGAGATCATTAAGGACGATATACTTGCAACAATCTGTGTAAGATTGCTGATTACATAGGGAGCGGTTGAGAGGAGATAATATAGTCTCACAAGGAACAAGGATTTGGACCACTCATCATCAGAGAGAGATATTTTGTTTTCTGCAGTTTTTTCTTTTATTGATAACACAATTTTTACACTTAATTTAGAAAGGATATAAATATTTTGATTAGGAGAGTTAGAATAGTTTGGGATTTTGAGATTTCAATTAATATTGTTTGTACCATTAATTTTGATTGTTCACGTACGGAGAACAAAATTTTGAGAATCCTTATATGAGATTTGTTTATTGAAAACTTTTGAGTGTGAATTATTTCATTATTTTTATTTCAATATATCGCACCTTTATTCAGAAAAAGAAATAACTCAAAATTTCAATTTGGTGGGAAAACGCATTTAAAGTTTGATAATATTTTATAGATAACTTAATTTGCAAAAAAAAAAATATAAAAATGGTTTTATAGTAATTCCAAAAGTAGGAGTGGGTAGTGTAACTAATGCATTATTATATTGTGGTTCCATATTATTATATTTTTAAACTGTAATACGTATAAATTAATTTTATAAAAAAAGTTCATATTTATTTTACTCTTTGATGAAAAATATAATATCATAATTTAGACAAAGTCGAAACAATTATAAATAATGCAGTTTTATATTAAAGTCACGTATCATGTAGGTGAACTATTTAGACTTATTGCGGTATTGGCTTATACTAAAAAAATAAACCACTGAAATATTAATCTTTGTTCACAAATATAATACGATTGTTGTAAATAAAAAGTCGTGTTTTTTTGTTTTATCTATAATTATTAGAGAAAACATTTTACATTGGAATATACAAAATTAAATAACACATTCTTATTAAACAATTAATACCTAAGTTTGATTATACTCATAATAGTCATAATCAATATATTTAAAAAAAAACTTAAAATATAGAATTATAAAACCCAGCATAAAATGAAGGAACTAATCCTTTTGAAATTAGTTCTTGTAAGTCTTTTTTCTTATTGTCACTTATTTTTTGTTTATCACAATAGGCTGCTTTAAGTTCTATTTCTGTAATTAGTTTCATTTTCTTCCGTTTATTTCTAACATTTACTTCCCGGTAATTTTCATCTTTGTATGATGTTTTATAATAAATGGAAAAAGGATTTTCTTTAGTGATTTTCAAAATTTTAATTTCGTTCCAATTAACATTATGTCCCTCTGTATTAGTTGAATAATTATATCCCCATTCTTCTTGCAATAATTTTAAATCGTGAAATGATTCAAAATTTAGTTCATGAACAATTATCGAAGGTGGAGACTTTTTGGCATTTTTAATTAAAGTAATATATTGGTCTGGTGTGTATATCGGACCAGATTTTAAATTTTTTTTAATTTCCTTTTCAATTAGGCTATGGACACTATCAGCCTCATTCTGCGTGTGTCCCCTTATTAAATATTTATGTGTTATGCTTTTTATTGTCAATGTTTGCACAGCATGAAGATAAAGAGATGTTAAATATTTATTTTTATTCTGGCCACAACAATTGTCCGAATAGAAAATTACTTCCTTTTCATCATCGTCTTCATCAGTTATAGCTTTTAGATATGCCCATACACATGATCCGATTTCTATAGCCCCACGTTTAGCCTCACTCTCCTCCCAAAAATAGCAGTGTACATTTTTGTAGGCTACCTTAAAATCCTGTGGTGTTAATTCGGTTAAAGTTAAGTTGTAGCAATTAAGCTTAGACTTATAGTAAAAGGAAGAAGAGTTACCTCTTGGGCATTGCAACACCGCTTCTAAATCAAACACAACTACTTTGATATTTTTATTTATTTCTCTGCGATCATTAAACTTTTCAATCCTACTATAGTTTTTCTCTTTTATATGCGTTTGGGATTTTTCTTCCAGGTTCTTCTCTTGGTCAGCATTAGAATTATTATACGAGGTGCATAGATCACATTGATCCTTTTTTGGTTGAAAAAAGGAGAGATTAAATTCCGTTGTAAATATTTTATATTTACTATAAGTACCTGCGTCTCTATTGTCATTTTCTTGTTTTAGCTTAAAATCATTGAACAAATCTTTGATATTTTTGCTGCCGTCAATATATTCCTTTGTTGTAGAAGCTCGAAGGCAGTGTGATTTAATTTTAGGGATAGATTGAATGTAATCAATGATTGCAGCTCGTAATTCTGGACTAATTTTTCTATGACTGTCATGTCTGCCTCTAAAATCAGTTTGCGAAAAATCGTTGTTGTTCATTTTACTCTGTACCGTAAATATCATCCTATCGGAGATGTCCAATGTAGCCTTGTAAAAAGTTTTACAAACTCTAATCGTCGTATTATTCACAATGAAATTAAATGCTTTATTGTTGTGTCTGGGTCTCTGAGCATTGCTATATTTGTATTTAGGCTGAATGTCAATCATACTGGCACTTATGTATGCTCTTTGTTTACTTAAATCACCTAAATCCCAAAACTTCTTAAAAAGGTCGTACCTACACTCTATATTAATATTTGTAGTGCATTTAAGTCTACATTTTTCTGTACATGGTTCTTTAAGACACCTGGCTGGAATAGTCTTTTTTGTTTGCGACATGGATACATATGATTTTCCTGTATTACGCCTGCGCTTAAGTTTATTCTGTTTCCATTGGGAAGGATTTTTAGTCCGTTTGCGTCCCTTTTTTGGAATATAATTACCAGAAGAACGATAGGAATCTGCCGAACTGGTGGAAGAAGATCTCAAATTTTCAAAAAAGTAGTTTCTCTTTCTTTTAGATTCAATGTTAATGAATGTTGGATCTGTATCGCTTAATTTAACATCACTTTCATCAGTACATAAAGGAGAAATATAATAATCTTGAACCTTTTGTAACTCCCTGGGACAACGATTTACTACCTAAAAGATCAATATAATTTAATAGTATAAATTATCTATAATAACTATCAACAGCCATAAATAATAACTTACAACGCCATCACTGTCCAGTTGATCAACAGTCACGTTTTGAGTAATATGGGTTAGTAAGTTTACTTTTGCTGGTAATGGAGAACAATTGGACGAGCCCGAAGATGAACTATCGGATGAATCCAAAGATAAAGCTGACGATGATGAACTATTTGATGAAGACTGAATAAGACGATGTCCTTCCTCCGTAGTTAAGCATCCAGTAACAATATCTTCATTGTCAGATAAACTACCGTCAGTATCATCATAAGGTACTAAGGGTTGTATGTTTGCAAACTGAGATTTCTGTAATTAAACAGCATAATTATTATAATTTATGGTTATGGTATTAAAATACTAATTAAACAGTAAATTTGTGATTCAGTTTACAAGCTTTAAGTACTTACTATTACAGCTACTTCAACTGAGTTATCGTTACTATCCACTGGTTCCGGTACCATTTTAACCTCCATATTAACATTCTTCTGGATCTCAACAGCGAAACTATTTTCACTTAATAACTAAAATCAAAAGAGGAATTAGGGGCAATGCTCAGTTAAATAGTATGTAAGAATTTTTAATACTCACCTCATGATTAGATTTCTCAGTTGAATAATAATCCGATGACATATTTTTAGAATTCAGCACAGTATTTTCAACAACTAAGCCGAGTATTTTTCGTGCTCTCGAAGACATCTTAAAGTCTAAAAATAAAGATACCGCTTAAAATTATGTTTTATATAATAAAAAATATTAAATAACCACTTACTAACAATAATTAGTTTTCAAGTTTAAATTATAAAATAATTGGACAATAATTATTAAACAGAAGTAACACAAAAAATTACTATTTTTCTGATATCTAAATAATATAATACTGAAGCAATACTTAATCACTCATGATTTGGTTAAATATTTTAATCAAAAAATGCATTAACTTAAAATGTTTTTTATAATCCTCTGATGTAATTTATACTAAACTGTAATAAGTCACAATGTTACAGGAAAAACGATGTCAACCTTTCTAATAAAGTGAAACAACTCTAAATTAATGCACTTTTGGAAAAAATAAACGTATATTAAATAATTACCTGATAGTATAACACCAAATGATTTCGTGTTACTTCACCTTTTTAACTCACTGCACAGCTCTTACCTCTCCTAACGCCGACTCATTACTAAATTTGATCACTTTATCGGTATCAACTTGTTCCCGCCTGTTAGTCAAGAAGAGAAACACTGTCATCTATCTCCCTCATTTTTCATCGTAATGGCGCCAAAGGTCGAACTAGACATTCTCCTTGCATAGTTATTTCACTTTATGATGAAAACTCAATAAACGCAAATTTTGAGTTATTTCTCTTTTTGAATAAGGGTGCGATATAGTGTTAGATCATATCGCACCTTTATTCAGAAAAAGAAATAACTCAAAATTTCAATTTGGTGGGAAAACGCATTTAAAGTTTGATAATATTTTATAGACAACTTAATTTGCAAAAAAATATATATAAAAATGGTTTTATAGTAATTCCAAAAGTAGGAGTGGGTAGTGTAACTAATGCATTATTATATTGTGGTTCCATATTATTATATTTTTAAACTGTAATACGTATAAATTAATTTTATAAAAAAAGTTCATATTTATTTTACTCTTTGATGAAAAATATAATATCATAATTTAGACAAAGTCGAAACAATTATAAATAATGCAGTTTTATATTAAAGTCACGTATCATGTAGGTGAACTATTTAGACTTATTGCGGTATTGGCTTATACTAAAAAAATAAACCACTGAAATATTAATCTTTGTTCACAAATATAATACGATTGTTGTAAATAAAAAGTCGTGTTTTTTATTTTATCTATAATTATTAGAGAAAACATTTTACATTGGGATATACAAAATTAAATAACACATTCTTATTAAACAATTAATACCTAAGTTTGATTATACTCATAATAGTTATAATCAATATATTTAAAAAAAAAACTTAAAATATAGAATTATAAAACCCAGCATAAAATGAAGGAACTAATCCTTTTGAAATTAGTTCTTGTAAGTCTTTTTTCTTATTGTCACTTATTTTTTGTTTATCACAATAGGCTGCTTTAAGTTCTATTTCTGTAATTAGTTTCATTTTCTTCCGTTTATTTCTAACATTTACTTCCCGGTAATTTTCATCTTTTTATGATGTTTTATAATACATGGAAAAAGGATTTTCTTTAGCGATTTTCAAAATTTTAATTTCGTTCCAATTAACATTATGTCCCTCTGTATTAGTTGAATAATTATATCCCCATTCTTCTTGCAATAATTTTAAATCGTGAAATGATTCAAAATTTAGTTCATGAACAATTATCGAAGGTGGAGACTTTTTGGCATTTTTAATTAAAGCAATATATTGGTCTGGTGTGTATATCGGACCAGATTTTAAATTTTTTTTAATTTCCTTTTCAATTAGGCTATGGACACTATCAGCCTCATTCTGCGTGTGTCCTCTTATTAAATATTTATGTGTTATGCTTTTTATTGTCAATGTTTGCACAGCATGAAGATAAAGAGATGTTAAATATTTATTTTTATTCTGGCCACAACAATTGTCCGAATAGAAAATTACTTCCTTTTCATCATCGTCTTCATCAGTTATAGCTTTTAGATATGCCCATACACATGATCCGATTTCTATAGCCCCACGTTTAGCCTCACTCTCCGACCAAAAATAGCAGTGTACATTTTTGTAGGCTACCTTAAAATCCTGTGGTGTTAATTCGGTTAAAGTTAAGTTGTAGCAATTAAGCTTAGACTTATAGTAAAAGGAAGAAGAGTTACCTCTTGGGCATTGCAACACCGCTTCTAAATCAAACACAACTACTTTGATATTTTTATTTATTTCTCTGCGATCATTAAACTTTTCAATCCTACTATAGTTTTTCTCTTTTATATGCGTTTGGTATTTTTCTTTCAGGTTCTTCTTTTGGTCAGCATTAGAATTATTATACGAGGTGCATAGATCACATTGACCCTTTTTTGGTTGAAAAAAGGAGAGATTAAATTCCGTTGTAAATATTTTATAATATTTACTATAAGTACCTGCGTCTCTATTGTCATTTTCTTGTTTTAGCTTAAAATCATTGAACAAATCTTTGATATTTTTGCTGCCATCAATATATTCCTTTGTTGTAGAAGCTCGAAGGTAGTGTGATTCAATTTTAGGGATAGATTGAATGTGCTCAATGATTGCAGCTCGTAATTCTGGACTAATTTTTCTATTACTGTCATGTCTGCCTCTAAAATCAGTTTGCGAAAAATCGTTGTTGTTCATTTTATTCTGTACCGTAAATATCATCCTATCGGAGATGTCCAATGTAGCCTTGTAAAAAGTTTTACAAACTCTAATCGTCGTATTATTCACAATGAAATGAAATGCTTTATTGTTGTGTCTGGGTCTCTGAGCATTGCTATATTTGTATTTAGGCTGAATGTCAATCATACTGGCACTTATGTATGCTCTTTGTTTACTTAAATCACCTAAATCCCAAAACTTCTTAAAAAGATCGTACCTACACTCTATATTAATATTTGTAGTGCATTTAAGTCTACATTTTTCTGTACATGGTTCTTTAAGACACCTGGCTGGAATAGTCTTTTTTGTTTGCGACATGGATACATATATGATTTTTCTGTATTACGCCTGCGCTTAAGTTTATTCTGTTTCCATTGGGAAGGATTTTTAGTCCGTTTGCGTCCCTTTTTTGGAATATAATTACCAGAAGAACGATAGGAATCTGCCGAACTGGTGGAAGAAGATCTCAAATTTTCAAAAAAGTAGTTTCTCTTTCTTTTAGATTCAATGTTAATGAATGTTGGATCTGTATCGCTTAAGTCAACATCACTTTCATCAGTACATAAAGGAGAAATATAATAATCTTGAACCTTTTGTAACTCCCTGGGACGACGATTTACTACCTAAAAGATCAATATAATTTAATAGTATAAATTATCTATAATAACTATCAACAGTCATAAATAATAACTTACAACGCCATCACTGTCCAGTTGATCAACAGTCACGTTTTGATTAATATGGGTTAGTAAGTTTACTTTTGCTGGTAATGGAGAACAATTGGACGAGCCCGAAGATAAACTATCGGATGAATCCAAAGATGAAGCTGACGATGATGAACTATTTGATGAAGACTGAATAAGACGATGTCCTTCCTCCGTAGTTAAGCATCCAGTAACAATATCTTCATTGTCAGATAAACTACCGTCAGTATCATCATAAGGTACTAAGGATTGTATGTTTGCAAACTGAGATTTCTGTAATTAAACAGCATAATTATTATAATTTATGGTTATGGTATTAAAATACTAATTAAACAGTAAATTTGTGATTCAGTTTACAAGCTTTAAGTACTTACTATTACAGCTACTTCAACTGAGTTATCGTTACTATCCACTGGTTCCGGTGCCATTTTAACCTCCATGTTAACATTCTTCTGGATCTCAACAGCGAAACTATTTTCACTTAATAACTAAAATCAAAAGAGGAATTAGAGGCAATGCTCAGTTAAATATTATGTAAAAATTTTAAATACTCACCGCATGATTAGTTTTCTCAGTTGAATTATAATCCGATGACATATTTTTAGAATTCAGCACAGTATTTTCAACAACTAAGCCGAGTATTTTTCGTGCTCTCGAAGACATCTTAAAGTCTAAAAATAAAGATACCGCTTAAAATGATGTTTTATATAATAAAAAATATTAAATAACCACTTACTAACAATAATTAGTTTTCAAGTTTAAATTATAAAATATTTGGACAATAATTAATAAACAGAAGTAACACAAAAAATTACTATTTTTCTGATATCTAAATAATATAATACTGAAGCAATACTTAATCACTCATGATTTGGTTAAATATTTTAATCAAAAAATGCATTAACTTAAAATGTTTTTTATAATCCTCTGATGTAATTTATACTAAACTGTAATAAGTCACAATGTTACAGGAAAAACGATGTCAACCTTTCTAATAAAGTGAAACAACGCTAAATTAATGCACTTTTGGAAAAAATAAACGTATATTAAATAATTACCTGATAGTATAACACCAAATGATTTCGTGTTACTTCACCTTTTTAACTCACTGCACAGCTCTTACCTCTCCTAACGCCGACTCATTACTAAATTTGATCACTTTATCGGTATCAACTTGTTCCCGCCTGTTAGTCAAAAAGAGAAACACTGTCATCTATCTCCTTCATTTTTCATCGTAAGGCGCCAAAGGTTGCACTAGACATTCTCCTTGCATAGTTATTTCACTTTATGATGAAAACTCAATAAACGCAAATTTTGAGTTATTTCTCTTTTTGAATAAGGGTGCGATATGTGTTTTTTATTATTCCGGTATTCTCTGGACCTTACCTTTCACATGTAATAGCATAGATATTGAAGCACGAATTTAACCCTGAGATAAAAGAATTAAAAATTGTGATAGAGTCATAATCATATCATTTAAATAATTTTAATTAATCAAAAAAATTTAATTAGCTAATTATTGCTTGGCGCACCAAGACTTTAAATATCACAATAATATATATATATATATATATATATATATATATATATATATATATATATATATATATATATATATATATATATATATATATATATATATATATATATATATATATAAATACACAATGTGAGTGAGATTAACATCTCACTGAAATGGGGATATCGGTCAAGGAGAAATAAAAAATGAGAAAACTATTTCAATCTTTTAATAGAAAACGTTTCGTGCAGTATTTCTGCACTTCTTTAGTTTTAATGTTTGCAAAGTCATATATAGATGTCAAACAATGTCAAATGCATATGTTGAGGTGTTACAAAATAGTTACAGTTAGAAAAAACAAATTTAGGGTTTTTTAAAATTTATACAAACATTAAAAAGTCACATAAATGTCACAATATGTTAACAAGAACAGTATAATATAATACAATAATAGTTCTATTCTATCATTGATGTAAAATTATCGAACATGATGCCAGGAGAAAAAGTAATTTGTTTTAATTGAGCTTAGTGAAACAATTTGAACAAAAAAAAATTATTTTTATTAAAAAAAGCGTGGAAAGTTAACTTTATTGTTAGAGACACAAAAGTAATTAAAAAAAGCGCCTATTTTTAACAGATAGGGATCTACTACTCCGAAGGGTAAAACAAAAAATAATATGGCTTGGGAAACAGTCTTTTTGCCAACAATTCAACTAGATAACAATTATCTATATGTTTACAGGACAGAATAGAAATGTCAATTTAGTTATAAATCTAATTAAAAAGAAGGTTCTATATAAAAAGTACCGATGACCATTGTTGGGGAATCTTAAATTAGTGAATAATAATGAAATATAATGTGATATTGTGAGTTTACCATATGGTTCCTTTTGGAAAAGATTTTACATCGAATATGATGTATGAAAATTGCTAAAGTTCTCGTTGAAATGAATATAGGGATTTAATTTAAGGAAGTATCAAGATAGAAGCTACTTTTTTCCTTAGAGGATAAAAACTAAAAGATTTAGGCCATGTATTGATCGGATTTAGGTGTAACTAAAATAAAATTATGAAAATTAAATCTTTTAGGATGAAAGGAATAATAATTAAGGAAGCGATTGCTAGCAATGCTTTTTCTAAACCATTTGGTTCTTAGGATGTAGTCAACACCTCGTACAATTAACATGTAAAGGAACGGAATGGTGTTATTTACTTCCATCTCGCAAGTGAACTGCAAGTGGGGATTGTATTCATTGAAGACAGAAAGAGTGTGAGTAATTTGATTATTGGGTACGGCCAGGATCAAGTCGTCAACATACCTCTTGACAAAAGGAATGTTGTAATCTAAGTCTATCTACAATAAGGTCATCCAAGACGAAACCAACTAACAGGGGAGAAATAGAAGATCCCTTTAGGGTTTCAAAAATCTGTAGGTAAAATATATCATTGAACACCAAATAGTTGGTGTCAAACACCAACTTGACGAGTTCCACGAAAATGTCCCATCCGAAGGGATAATGGGGTTGAATTTAATTCCAATAATTATGTAAAGAGGTAAGAACAACATTTAAAGGTAAGTTAGTAAAGAGAGACCCTATATCGAAACTTACTACTTGGAATCCTAAAGGTAGTTGGAAGTTGTTGATAAAATCACTAAACTTGAAGGAGTCTGAGATATTAATTTCGTTATCATTATTATATGCCGTTGAAAGTATATTAGCCAAAAAACGTGCAATGTTGCAATTAGGAGAATTAATGGATGATACTATAGGACGCATGCACAATTGAGGTTTATGGATTTTAGGCAAACAGGAAAATCTCGGAGAGATGCCATTGTAATTATTAAGAGCTTAGGGTACAACATCTGTAATAAGATTCGATCTTTTTAACTTGGAGATGTGGTTATTGATTCTGGAAGTAAACGTACTGGTGGGATTTCTGGGTAACGGTCGATAATATTGTTCATCATTCAAAAGTAATTGGCTGAGATCCATGTATTGTTGTTTATACATAAGTACAGTGGTATTACCCTTATCACTTAAAAGTACCAATAGTTCAGGATGGTCTTTAAGAAAAGTTCTAGTTTCATTATAGGCTAGATCAATTTCAGATTGTGATTTTTTTAAAGCATTAGTAAAATTAAGTAAAATGTTGATTGATTGTTGATAAATTGGCTGATGATCTCAATTGAGTGAGATCTGTAGATTCGGAAACTGTAAGAATGTTTTCAACGTCAGATAATAGGTTACAAATTAAATAATCCTTCAGGGTTGGAGATAATCCAAATTTAGGACCAAGAGCTAATAATTTAGCAACGTTGGGAGGAAGATCAATTTCAGTAAGGTTTCTTAACCACTTCTGTTGATATTGATTTTAGAAAAAGAAGTGTTGCCAAGGTTGGCAATCTTTTTTTGGAGTGTTTTAAGAGATTTATTGAAGATAAATTGAATTTGTCTGTGAAGTCTAAGGTCGAAATTGTGGATGATATAAGTAGGAAGGGAATTCCTGAGTTGGGCAGTGAGAGATTGGATTTGTTGAGTGACGGTTTTGATGTCATGATGTACAGAGTGTATGGAAATGTTAAGAAGGGGAACTCTCACCTGAATTTCAAAATTGTTCACTCTGCGTCTAACTGAACCTCGGGTAGCTCTGAAGATGGTGTTGACCATTCGATCTATCTGGTTTTGTATAAAAGTAGATGTCTGTTTTCTCCTACGGCATTCTAACAAAAAAACTCTTCTAGGTTCAAGTTTCGCTAATTTGTGACCTAGTTTGGACCAATGTTTCAAAGATCTGACATTGTTTTCTCACGTACTAAAACAACTTTAGATATTTGGGAGAAATCAAATGTAGTATATAACATTCCATGCAAAGACTGTTATTTGAAATATATACTTCTTTATATATATTGTTATGATATGTAAAATCGAGAAAAATATTGGTTTGTTTAGAAATATTTCAAAATTCAATAACATTAAAATAATTCAGATAAGTAGAATAATATCCAACAAACATTTCGAAGAAGGAGAGTTATTAATTTCTTGAATTACCTGTACCAAACAAAAAGTAAGCTTTGCATAAATTATTTCTTTGTTATACTTGAGTGACCCGCATAGTTTTAAGTGAAAACAAAAAGACAATTGAACGGGGTTTTCCAAAATACATTAATGCAGTGATTAGGGACAAATAGAAGAGATTTTAGATAGAGGTTTTTGTTAGTTTTTAAGAATTATAGAAAATATTATTTGTAAATAAGTTTTAGGAAATTTTATAATTATAGGTAAAAATTTGTTTGTTATCGAAATGAAAAAATGGGGGAATTGTGACGAGTTTTGATTGGCGGAGATTGAAAAAGGTGGGATAGGTATGTACGAAAAAGTTTAGCGAGATTGAGGAGGAGAGAGAAAAAGATCAGTTGGTTTCCAAGTCTGTGAGAGGAACAGTGATTGTTCTCTGGCGGTTCCTGAAATGTAGCAAGCAGTAGTGTTGAATGTTAGTGAGTTTTTGTGGAGTTAGTGTATCTGGCAGAAGCTGAAGAAGCAAAATATTGTAAGTCATATTTCTCTACTTATATTCCAAGAGTCACTGTTCAGGCCAACGAGAGATTCAGTTTATCGTAAAGAGAAGATATTCCAAGAGTCATATTTCACTCGGGCCAACGAGAGATTCAGTTTATCGAGAGGAGAAAGGCTATCATAATTTGAATGATTTGTGCTTTTGAAGGAGATCATTAAGGACGATATACTTGCAACAATCTGTGTAAGATTGCTGATTACATAGGGAGCGGTTGAGAGGAGATAATATAGTCTACAAGGAACAAGGATTTGGACCACTCATCATCAGAGAGAGATATTTTGTTTTCTGCAGTTTTTTCCTTTTATTGATAACAAAATTTTTACACTTAATTTAGAAAGGATATAAATATTTTGATTAGGAGAGTTAGAATAGTTCGGAATTTTGAGATTTCAATTAATATTGTTTGTACCATAAATTTTGATTGTTCACGTACGGAGAACAAAATTTTGAGAATCCTTATATGAGATTTGTTTATTGAAAACTTTTGAGTGTGAATTATTTCATTATTTTTATTTCAATATATAGTGTTAGATCATATGTGTTTTTTATTATTCCGGTATTCTCTGGACCTTACCTTTCACATGTAATAGCATAGATATTGAAGCACGAATTTAACCCTGAGATACAAGAATTAAAAATTGTGATAGAGCCATAATCATATCATTTAAATAATTTTAATTAATCAAAAAAATTAATTAGCTAATTATTGCTTGGCGCACCAAGACTCTAAATATCACAATAACTGGCTTCCAAAACGTGGGGCTTGAAAATATCGCAGCTTTACATTTGAAGGAAGGGAAAGAGATCTGGAATAAGTACAGGTGATCCAGAGATAAAAACATATAACATTGAGGGAATTTGAATTTGAAAGTATTTTGACAATTTTTCCAGGGAATATAAATTTGATTTATTGTTTGATCGTAGTTAGTGGACATTTACTGCTGTTGAATTATTTGATTTTATTTTCTTTACCAATCGTACATTTGATATTTATTTTGAATTATTTGAATTTTACTGATTGCATATTTGATATTTGTCGTGAAAATTTAATACATTTGGGGAGAAATATTGTCGTGTTCTGAAACATATAGAGTGTTGTAAAATTTCACATTTGGCGGGGACAAAAACAATAACAAAAAGTAACAACATGTCTGTCACAAGGAGACAAAGTAAAATGCAGGAAAGGAAGGAGGATAACAGAGAAGATGAAACAATTTTGGAAGAAGTATCGGATAATGAAGGAAATGTGACAATAGTTGAGGAGAGAAAAGAACTATCAGGAATAGATAAAATATTACAACTAATGCAACTCCAGTCACTAAAAATGGATAGAAATCAACAAGAAACAAAACAAACAATGAGCAATATAGAGCAGCGTCTGGAAAACTATGAACAGGAAATTAAAGGATGTGTTGAGGGGATAAAGAAAGAACTGATACAACAAATAGAAGAGATTAATGAAATTAAAAATAATATGAAAGAACAAGAAATGAGAATTAAAGATAATTTGGAGGGATTAGAAATAAAATTTAAAAATGCGCTACAAGAAGACAGGAAGGAAGTAGAAAGAAGATTAAAGCAAAATGAAAAACAAATGGCAGAAATTGAACTAAGAGGGGTAGAGAGAAAAGAAGTTATCATCCATGGAACAAGCGAGTCGAAAATACAATTTGGCGGGGATATTCGGAAAACACACCCAGTACCGTTTGTTAAAAATTTGAAAACCAAATTACAACATATTAGATATTTTGACGATTGCAAAGAAACAATTAGAAACCATTTGAAAGAAGGAGCAGCGTTATGGTATGAAAGCAAGGAAGATGAGTTTGAAAATTGGACAGATTTTGAAAATAAATTTATCAACTATTTCTGGGGGAAAAATAAACAGAGAGAAATCAACCAAGAGCTACAGAATGGAAAATATCACGAAAAAATGGGAATATCTGAAGAAAGATATGCTTTGCAGATATATAACAATTCAAAATATCTAGAATACAAATATTCTACCGAACAGCTGGTAGAAATGATCAGCAGACATTTTGAGGAAACGTTGGAAGATCACGTGATTTTGAGAAACTATCAAGATATTGATAGTTTGTGCCAATTCCTTCAATTAAAAGAAGCGAAAAGAAAAGAAATGAGAAATAGAAGACAACATGACCAATATAATGGACCGGAAAGAAGGTATTCATCAAATTATGACCAGAGAAACCGACATCCCAGATCAACAAACGAATATAGGCCGAGAAATTACAATAATTACAATAGACAACAAAATTACGATAACAGGAATGACACACAACAGAGAACATATGAAAATCACAACAGGAATAGAGATGCACAAAATCCTCCGAATAGGAATACTAACGAACAAAGGGACGATAGAAATAACCAGAGCTTCCAACAACAAAATAGAAGGGAGATGAATCATGTAGCAATAGGAAACGACAGACAAATTTCTAATTCTAATCTAATATTTTTAGATGCATTTATAAAACATAAAGCGATTAAAATTGTGATTGATTCTGGATCGGTGATATCGCTAATCAATAAAAAACTAGTAAAAGAATTAAATTTGGACAGATTTGTGTATAAGATTCCTAGGGTTGATTTAGTGGGTGCAAACAATAAAAATTTGACGACAGTAAACGAAGGCTTGGGAGTACAGATAAGAGTGGGAAACAAATTCCATATTATGAAATGTGTGGTGATTGAAGATTTAAATCATGATATGATAGCGGGAATTGATGAATTGAGGAAAAAAGATATCACCATAAATTTTTCGGAAAATAAACTGGAAATCAGAGCAGAACCAGACAACACAGGAGAAGAAAAGCAAACAGATAGGAAAACAAATTCTGGAAGAATCAATGCACAGGAAAAACGCAAAGAAATCGATATGACTGTAGAGGATAAACCGAAAGTACAAGAACAAGATCTAACAGAAAAGAAAAAGAGAAGGAAGAAAAAGAAGAAGAGTTCGAAAAGAAAGCAGGAAAATAAGATGGAGACCAGAGAAAAACAGGAAATAGAAGGTACAGAAGAATTGTTGGCAACCGACGATAAAACAGAATGGAAGCAGGAAGAAAAAGAAGGTATCATCAGAGAAGTGAAAGGAATAGAAACATGGTGCTCGGAATACCAAAGGGAATTAGAGGATAAAAAGAAAACAGAAGAAAAAATGGCACTGATGGACGAGAATCCAGAATTTTGTGAAGAAGTATTATGGACAGTGAACACATGTGAACAAAAGGTGGATGAAAGAAAAATAAAGTGTGGAAAAAACATGGAGAAGGAAATAGAGAAGATTTTAGGAAACCATGGAGATTTTGTTAATAAAGTAAATCAAGTGGTTAAAAATTATGAACTTTCTTTTAAGGGAAAATACTTGGAAAAATTTAAAACGAAAATATATCCAATCCCGTATAAAGACAGGCAATATACGGGGTATTTTAACATTTACGACATTTGTCAGTATCATAAGTAGATTTTAATAACATAGTGAAATAATTTGATCCTAGAAAACTTTTGTCATTTTTAAAATTTAACAAAGAGTTTTCGGCAGATCAAATGGCGGGGATTTGTTATGATATGTAAAATCGAGAAAAATATTGGTTTGTTTAAAAATATTTCAAAATTCAATAACATTAAAATAATTCAGATAAGTAGAATAATATCCAACAAACATTTCGAAGAAGGAGAGTTATTAATTTCTTGAATTACCTGTACCAAACAAAAAGTAAGCTTTGCATAAATTATTTCTTTGTTATACTTGAGTGACCCGCATAGTTTTAAGTGAAAACAAAAAGACAATTGAACGGGGTTTTCCAAAATACATTAATGCAGTGATTAGGGACAAATAGAAGAGATTTTAGATAGAGGTTTTTGTTAGTTTTTAAGAATTATAGAAAATATTATTTGTAAATAAGTTTTAGGAAATTTTATAATTATAGGTAAAAATTTGTTTGTTATCGAAATGAAAAAATGGGGGAATTGTGACGAGTTTTGATTGGCGGAGATTGAAAAAGGTGGGATAGGTATGTACGAAAAAGTTTAGCGAGATTGAGGAGGAGAGAGAAAAAGATCAGTTGGTTTCCAAGTCTGTGAGAGGAACAGTGATTGTTCTCTGGCGGTTCCTGAAATGTAGCAAGCAGTAGTGTTGAATGTTAGTGAGTTTTTGTGGAGTTAGTGTATCTGGCAGAAGCTGAAGAAGCAAAATATTGTAAGTCATATTTCTCTACTTATATTCCAAGAGTCACTGTTCAGGCCAACGAGAGATTCAGTTTATCGTAAAGAGAAGATATTCCAAGAGTCATATTTCACTCGGGCCAACGAGAGATTCAGTTTATCGAGAGGAGAAAGGCTATCATAATTTGAATGATTTGTGCTTTTGAAGGAGATCATTAAGGACGATATACTTGCAACAATCTGTGTAAGATTGCTGATTACATAGGGAGCGGTTGAGAGGAGATAATATAGTCTACAAGGAACAAGGATTTGGACCACTCATCATCAGAGAGAGATATTTTGTTTTCTGCAGTTTTTTCCTTTTATTGATAACAAAATTTTTACACTTAATTTAGAAAGGATATAAATATTTTGATTAGGAGAGTTAGAATAGTTCGGAATTTTGAGATTTCAATTAATATTGTTTGTACCATAAATTTTGATTGTTCACGTACGGAGAACAAAATTTTGAGAATCCTTATATGAGATTTGTTTATTGAAAACTTTTGAGTGTGAATTATTTCATTATTTTTATTTCAATATATAGTGTTAGATCATATGTGTTTTTTATTATTCCGGTATTCTCTGGACCTTACCTTTCACATGTAATAGCATAGATATTGAAGCACGAATTTAACCCTGAGATACAAGAATTAAAAATTGTGATAGAGTCATA
Source organism: Diabrotica undecimpunctata (assembly GCF_040954645.1). Lineage (NCBI taxonomy): Eukaryota > Metazoa > Arthropoda > Insecta > Coleoptera > Chrysomelidae > Diabrotica > Diabrotica undecimpunctata. The sequence continues at coordinate 64,131,424 of NC_092808.1, forward strand.
ATCATATCATTTAAATAATTTTAATTAATCAAAAAAATTAATTAGCTAATTATTGCTTGGCGCACCAAGACTCTAAATATCACAATAATATATATATATATATATATATATATATATATATATATATATATATATATATATATATATATATATATATATATATATAATGTACCGTTCTTAGAAATTGATTTTTTATAGAGATTTTAACTGATAAGTTATATATATATATATATATATATATATATTTTTTATAGCGATTTTAACTGATAAGTTATCTAGCTTTTGTTAATACCTATTATTTATACCAAACACTCCATCATACTTAATCACGAATAAAATTCTCCGATTATTAATTCTACTGCAAATATTGAGACAAACAGTCTAATATCGATATCAGATTTCATTTCACTACATTACATTAAATTTGAATACATATTCTGATCTATACATTGATGCAACCACAACATGGTTACTGTATAAATTTTTTTCCAAATTTTAAAACTCAAAGTATTTTGGTGAAGAATGATTGGTCAGTTACAAATATGAATATTTACAAAAAGGAAAATCGGCATATCAAAAATAAAGAATAACACAAAAATAAAGAAGACTATAAATGTGTACCTACACAATATTTTAGACATTTTCGATTATACCTAAAAGGATATATTAGAATTATCCAAACACAAACACACAGTGGATTAAGCTACATATTTGTGAATTTGTGAATATTTTGTTTTATTCTGGATTTATCCGAAGAATACTATATTATTCTATTTAAATAATTAACTGTTTTTTAAAATGTAGTGGATATGAATATGATTTTTATCACTGCCAGTTATATCAAGTTCTCAATGCTGAATTATATATATATATATATATATATATATATATATATATATATATATATATATATATATATATATATATATATATATAATATATATATATATTTACACACATATATATATATATATATATATATATATATATATCATAACATCCTTTTGACTATCATTAAGTGGTCTGATTATTGATTCAATATCAGAAAGTAAATTAGGAACTCTAATATCAGATTTGGAAGGACATAAAGAAAATTTAGGTCCTAATACTAAAAATTTTTTAATTTCAAAAGGAAAATGAATAGATGTTAGATTTTTAAACCATTTTTCTTAAAATTTTATCTTATCAAAAGCTTCTATTTTTAATTTATTGAACTTATTAATATTAAAAGGATGTTGTTAGATCTAAATGTACAAACGTTATTACAAACTTTTTGCATAAAGAAATCAAAGATCATTTTTTAAATAAATACTATATGCAAACTAAACTTTTTCTTAAAAACCATCCTGAAATTTATATTGTTAAAAGCGATAAAGGTAACGTAACTGTTGTAATGTACAAAGAGGATTATCTACAAAAAACTGGAGAACTCTTAAATGATACTAAGTATTACACTACACTTAGAAGGAATCCTGTTTGTACTTTGCAACAAAAAGCAAATTGTCTAGTATCTAAGTTAAACATAAAGAAATTTATTGATAATAAAAAAGCAAAAGAGCTCAAAATTTATAATTCTATTGCTCCACGGTTTTATGCTCTGCCAAAAATACATAAACCAACTTTATCTATGAGACCAATTGTTTCATCTTTATGCCCTCCTAATGGACCAATAGCACAGCTCCTCACTGACATCTTAACTAATGCTTATAATTTAAACAACAATTTTTACATTAAAGATTCATTTGATTTTAGTTCTTTCATTAATAATTTCCAATTACCACAAAATTATGTTTTAGTTAGTTTTGATGTAACATCTCTTTTTACTAATTTGCCTTTAGATTTAATCATAAGTAGTGTTGAAAAACATTGGAATGAGATTTCACAACACACTAATATTGACTTATTACATTTCAAAACACTTATCAACTTTGTTTTTGATTCTAATATTTTTATATTTAATGGTGTATTTTATAAACAAATTTTTGGTAGTCCTATGGGATCTAGTCTTTCACCCATTCTAAGTAGCTATGTCATGGATGATGTTATCAGTGATTGTATCAGTAATTGCACTTTTTTCATTCCTTTTATTAAGAGATATGTAGATGATTTAGTTTTGGCACTTCCTAAACACAAAATTCATGAAACAGTCAACATTTTCAACAGTCATAATCAACATATACAATTTACAGTTGAGGAAGAGGTAGATAATTCTCTACCATTCCTTGACATGAGAATTGTAAGAAATACAGACAATATGTTGAAAACCAGATGGTTCAGAAAACCCATATGTAGTAATAGATTTATAAGCTATTACTCTCACCATCCAAATAAGATGAAAATGAACCTTATAACAGGATTAAAAGAACGTGTTTTAAAACTTTCTCATCCAGATTATCTACAGGAAGATCTTCAATTATTAAAAAATATTCTAATTGAAAACCCTTATCCTCCAGATATGCTACATAGGATGCTTTTTTCTAATATTGGTAATATAAATAATTTAACACCATTTTTTGCTCAATCTCAAAACATTGTATCTAACAATCAAAACATCTATTATCATTCACTACCTTTTATACCATCATTAACACCTAAATTAATACAAACACTAAAGGTTATTGACAATATAAAAATAGCAACAAAGAACATCAAAACTATTTCATCTTTATATTCTAAAACTAAATATCCTATAGACAAATTTGAAAAAACGAATTTAGTATACAGCATTAGTTGTACTCAGTGTGAGGCTGAATATGTTGGTGAGACCGGAAGAAATCTTTCAAATCGCATTATTTCTCACAAAAGTCATTGCAGAATTAAAAAACCATCTTGTGCTTTGGCAGAACATGTAATCGATAAAGACCATATTATGGATTTTGATAACATTAAAATTTTATGTAGTGAAAGTAATAAATTTAAAAGGACTTTTTTGGAAATGGTTTGTATTAGCAAAAATGATAATAGTTTAAACAAAAGATCTGAAATTCAAAATTTAAGCAAAATTTATAATTATATTCTTTCTTTATGATTTATATATAAAACTTGTAAAATGTCATATTTAATTCTCCATTTATCTGTCACATTCTTTCAGACATCTGTCAACGGTGAATAAATCTTCTTCTTTTTGTTACTAAATAAAAAAGAATGTTTAAACGAAATTTTACTTTTGGCAATATAATTGTCAAAAATAAAAATTTTATGTTGGCATTTATGACATTGAGGCTATTTGTAATTAGTTGCTATTTGAACTTATTTATAAATTCAATTATTTTTATATTAAAAAAAATGTTTTCAAAATTAACAAATTTTTCGGAGAAACATTTATTAGATTAAAACATTTTTTTATTAAATATTTTGAAGATGTAAGCAGTGATTTTTACTTACCAAACTAATTTTTATTTGGTAAGTTAACAAAAATTGTTTTTTCTTTTTAGTTCAACCTTGTGAGTATTTTGTCTTTTTTAGCTCTTGATAATAATTGTAAACACAATTGAAAGCTCGAGAATAAAAAAATAGTTAACCAATAGCCCTATTATTGACTCCAACCCATCCAAAACAGTTATATATTTGTTCCAAACGAGTCACAAGTACTTCTTTTTATATATATATATATATATATATATATATATATATATATATATATATTTACATATACACATATATATATATATATATATATATATATATATATATATATATATATATATATATATATATATCTATATTATTATGATCTGCTTTATTTTGCTTTTTATTCAATTTCTCAGGGTTCTTTACTACACAATAAAATTTATTTTACTTTCAATTCGTGGCTTCTAGTGTTTCCTGGATGCTGGCTTTCTTTAGCATAGACAAAGGGAATACATATTATAACACAATTTAGAACCTTTGTTATAAATAACAAATAACAAATTTGTATTCACTGACAAATTGTTCGTATAAAAAATGTTTGTATAAATAACAAATTTGTATTCACTGAATTATCTATTCCTCAGAGCAAAAGAAAACTTAATTCTATTATTTTCCTTTTAAAACCAATATCTTTAATTTACTGCAAAACTGTTCTCATTAACTGTCTTAAAAATAAACAAATTTTATTTTATGCAAATTTTCTGGCTTATGAATTCAATGCTTTTTTATCAATTACTTTATGATATGAGTTTAAATAAAATATACGGTGTGCATACAACGCTTATTTCACTAACAAAGTGACTGACCTTTGTTTATCTTATTTCTGCGATGTCTCCCAAACGCATACTGACTTAGTCTCCGGATTGTGTTCCCGACATACTGTCCAAATTTCTAAAACATGTGTGGCTCTGCTTCCTCCTTCCAAAAACTGTCACACAAAAAAACAGCAGTCGTTCAGTTTCTTTCCAAATAAAAAAAAAACACCTCCGACTCGTTTTACAACAATAATAATGGGACTCTTTCCGCAAATTGCGTCTCCCGCCTCTAATGGTTATCTTGTACTACCTTTATAAAACTTTTTTCCTTTTCTTACAGATTTAGGAGTCTCTTCGGACACAAGGAGTTTGAGATTCTCGCCCTGGATCTCGATTCGTCTACAACTATTCTGCTCACCAACTTAAACTCACACACAAAACTTATACTTCTTTTTCACACACTGTTCTCAAACTGGACTTCTTTTTCTAGCTGTTAAAAACACAATAATGATTCCACACACTGTTCTTAAAGTGGACTTCTTGTTCTCGATCTTAAATCTCTTGGTTTAATTTTTAAGTCGACTGTCCTATTCTCCTCCCCTAGTACTTTCTAGCTAATCGACATTCATTCATACAAATTCATCCCACTACCAAACTTCAAATTTTCCTAATTTTAAGTTTCAAGAAATCAAGCGCGTTTATTGTAAGTGGTTTTTCCTCCAATTAACAGTATATGATATCGACTAAGCTTTCTTTTGTTTTGCTACAGGAATATGCCTCTTTGTAAAAGATAACATCTATTCATAGCATTACCCTCGAAGGAAATAATATACAACTCGTTATATATCTAAAATTAATTTTGAATTCTTATCTTCTACAAAACCATGTACCATTTTTTGTAAAATTTTAAACAATACTTTCTCACTTTCTAAATAATCCCGAATTGTTTTTCTATTACGAAAATTATTGGAGTGTAAGCAATCTTGCATTGATCATCGCGAGCGACTCACATTATTTTTTTTCCAATCTAATATAGTTGGAAAAATAAATAAATAAGAATTAATACTTTTATTTTATTTAGGTATTGCTAATATACACTGGCGAGCAATAAAACTAATTAATCCAGAATTTTAGCGCTCAGAGCCGAATCGGTTTCAGATTAAAAATTATTTCAGATCTCGAAAGCTGATAAAGTAGTCTTTCAGAATCATATAGAATAGAATACACAACACATTTTTTGACCACACAGACCAACACAAATATACATTTAATAACACCCGTGGACAAGGATATATGATAGATTATGTTATAACCAACAGAAATATACATCCATCGAAAATAATCGACGTAAGATGTCTCAACTCAGCAGAGCTAGGTAGCGACCATAGTAGTAGACAAAAATCAAAGTTGAAGGACTAAATACGAAATCAACGGAATACTTATACAGAAAAATAATATCAGAGAAGATCGCTGGGAATGAAATATTAGAAAACGATATCATCGAGGAAAGCTGAGGAAAACTCAAAAATATCATAATTAACGCAGCAACAAAATCACTAGAAGAGAGGAAAGCAACGAACAATAACATATCAAAAAAGAAAACACCATAGGTTAGAGAGGAAGTGAAGACAAAATGTGAAGAAAAGAAGAAAGCCTTTTTACAATACAAAACACAACAAACACAACAGGCATATAACCACTCAAGAGGTGAGACAGGGCTCCACGAATCAGAAATCCAACTCGAGGACATTGACGATGAAGGAGCTATACAGAAACTGAAAGAAAACAAAGCTCCTGGGGCAGATGGCATTCCTTCAGAACTTTTAAAGCATGGAAAAAAAACCTAACATACTGTATATGTAGACTAGTAGAACTGATCTGGAAGCAAATAAAATTGCCAGAAGACTGGAATGTAGGTATAATTGTACCTATCCACAAGAAAGTAAATCAAACAATATGTGACAACTACAGAGGAATAACCATCTTAAACGTAACATACAAAATATTGTGAAGACATAATAGGTAAATATTAGTGTAGGTTTCGTAAACAAAGATCAACGACCGATCAAATATTCCTGCTTAGACAAGCTTTGGAAAAAACTTATCAGTTTGGCATTGATACTCATCACTTGTTTGTTGATTTTAGATATGCCTATCATAGTGTTGAAAGAAACGCACTGCACAAGGCCAAGCTAGAATTCAGCATACCAGTACACCTAGTAGAATTGGTGAGAGCGACCCTCTCAAGAGTCGAGTGTAAAGTTAGAGTGCACAACGGAGTTTCTAGAACGTTCCAGTCTCAGATAGGACTTAGACAAGGAGACAGCCTATCATGCCTTCTATTCAATATTGCACTAGAGAAAGCGATAAGAGAATCTGGAATAACAATCAGAGTATGCCGATGACATCGACATTATTGCAAGAAGAAAGGCGGACGTGGTCGAATCATTCAAGGCGCTTAAAGCAGCAACAAAAAAAATGGGACTAGAGGTTAACACTAGTAAGACGAAGTATATAAAAGTATCAAGTTATATACAGAATAATGCAGTAAGTGCAGAAATTAACAGATGGATATATCTGGCGAATAGAGCCTATTATGGATTAAAAAAATTTTTAACAACCAGCCTAGTTACAAAAAGCGATGACAAAGAGCGATGAAGAACGTTTAAGATGCTTTGAACGTAAAATCCTCCGGCATATCTATAGAGGAGTACAGGAGGGCGGATTATGGCGTAGACGCTATAATTTCGAACTTTACCGCCTGTATGACAAACCTGATATTATTAGGTCCATCAAAATAAACCGGCTGCGGTGGTTAGGTCACATAGAGAGAATGAATGAGATGGAGCCGCTAAAACATATTTATAACCAAAGAATAGATGGAGTGAGAAGGAGAAGCAGACCCAGAGCACGATTTAGGGATCAGGTGGAGGAAGACCTGAGAATGTTGGGAGTATGAAACTGAAAAGCCAAGACGAAGAATAGGAGAGAATGGAGACTTATCCTTGAGCAGGCCAAGACCCACCATGGTTGTGGAGCCAATGATGATGATGATATAACCACTTTAAACGAATTAGAAATGAAACGAATACTTTAGTTAGACAAATAAAAAGGAAACACTGACAGAATTTCTGTGGAATGGAGATCAAGCATCCTAATACCTCTCTTCAAAAAGAGAGACAAATCGGACAAGGAAAATTACGGAGGAATACATTTATTAAACACAACAATTAACAACCAAACTGATAACAAATAAACTGAATAAAATTATAACACTAGCAGAAGAACAACAAGGTTTTATGTCGGGAAGATCATGCACCGACGCAATACATATTTATAATGAGGCAAGTGCAAGAGAAATCAATAGAATACAACAAACTGGCATATCCATGTTTCGTGAACCTTAAGAAGGCATTTGACAGGGTCAAATTAAAGGACGTTATCCACGTATTGTACGCAAGAGAGATACCTCTAGGAATAATCAAAACGATCGAAAATATCTACCAAAACAACACAAAAGTAAAAGTGAAAAAAGAACTAACCGACTCTATTGAAGCTCTATTGTTCAACCTGATTATGGATGAAATAATAAAAAAAGTAAAAACTAAAAAAGGATAGGTACCAAATAGAAGAAAATAATCTGCTATGCAGACGACGCAATACTACTCTCTCAAAGTGAAAACCATTTACAATATAATCTGCACCAATTTAATATAACCAACAGAAAATTGAACATATGAATTTCCCCAAAAAAGACAAAATGCATGGTTACAACAGCAAATTTACTAAAATGTAAATTGAAGTTGGAAGGTCAGATAATAGAACAAGTGATGGAGTTTAAATGTCTAAGCATCATTATCTAGCTACGGAAAGCTCAAAACTGAAGTAAAAGATCAAGTGAATAGAGCAAACAGAGCCGCAGGCTGCCTGAATGAAACAATATGGAGAAATAAAAATAACGGACAAGAAACGAATGGCAGAATTTACAAAACAGTCATCACACCAATGACATACGCGGCAGAAACACAACCTAACACAGAGGACAAAAAGGATGTTAGAAGCAGCAGAGATGAAAACACTTAAAAAAATTGATGGTAAGTTACTATGGGACAGAGCTAGAAGTATAGATATACGACGTAGATGCAAGGTGAAGAATATTAAGAACTGGGTAAAAAATAGAAGAGTAGAATGGAACGATCATATAAGTTGAATGACAACAAATATAGTAGAAAAGACGGCAAGAGACGGTTCTCCAATAGGATGACGATCAGTAGGAAGACCACGAAAACGATGGAACGACAACGTACTGGAGTCACATTGAAAAACAGACAGAGTCATGTCTACATAAAAATAAGAAAAAGAAGAAGAAGAGAATCAGTGATTGATTTTCTGAGATATAGTGAGCGACTCTGATATATTAAGCTCACTTTTAACGTTAAAATTCTGGATTAAAAGTTTTATTGCTCGCCAGTATCCCTACAAAATTCCTAGTCGGTAGATCGAAAATAATTAGAAAGGCAGACAAGTAGATCTCGAGTCCGATTAAGTTGGCCACCCCTGTTCTATACATTTGTTCTTAGAAACTATTCACTGTTTTAAATTAACTGTTTTCCGAAAATACTTATTACAAATAAAACATTATATTTATAAATTTTTAACCTATACAGTGTCCTGAATATTTATCATCTCATGGTATTTTAAAATAAAAATTTATTTTATTTTCGATCTGTTTTAGAATCATAACAATATATATGTATGTATATATATATATATATATATAATATATTATATATATATATATATATATATATATATATATATATATATATATATATATATATATATATATATTGTTATGATGTATTGTTTGTGAATGATGAGCAATGAGTGTTTTTTTTTAATAATATAGGGTTTTTATCGCGGTTCTCAAAGAATTAGTTTGTAAGTACTTTTTTAAATTATCTTTATTATATCTATTATGAAACACATATATATCTAACCTAGCCAATGTAAATTTAAAATAAACTATCTTTAAATTGAAATTCTTATGAAACTAATTAAATTCTATAGACAATGTAAAATTTAAACAAACTATCTTCAAAATTGAAATTGTTATTACACTAACTAAATTATATTAACAAAATTTTGTACCTTTCTGTCACTGAATGCCTAAATGAACTGTTTTCCACTATATAGATTATAATCACCACTAAAATGTCTTCTTCTTAGCTTCGGTTATCCTTGTTTTTGGGAAATTACTTTTTCCAATTATCAGCTTCCACCAATTTAAGATATTTTTCTTCACAGCATTTATAAACCACCAAGCAAACCAGCAAACAGCATTTTTTTTTATTCTTCTTTTCAATATATCAATATCCAATCACCAAAAATATTATTTAATTTTAATATTCAATTAATACTTCTTCCATTATCATCATAATTTTTAATCTTCAATAATATTTTCTTTATACTGTTTCTTAATCTTGATTTAACTCACTATATTGAACAATTGTAACTGATTGACTGCCTCTAACTAATTTTCATGCTAAAACTGGCCATCATAGTAACTGTAACTCATAACTGATTGACTAACTGAATGGACATCTTGAATCCAAATCACCGGGTATTTATATCTTTTTTCATGTTCCAGAATCATCTAGCAAGAAATCATGTTCCATTTGTTCTATTAAATACATGTCTATATTTTCTGGAACAAATCATTTCGCAAACAAGGCCATCTCCGGTGATCTAGATAATTCCTTACTTTTCTATTGATAATTTTGTTGATATTTAGGCTTTTCAGATCAGAATATACACTTAAATCAGTAACTTAACATTCTAATTTAATAAATTACACATTTTAAACAAGATATTATTATAACCCCACTTTATATTCGTAATCATTACTTAAACTGTCACTTCGAGAGTATGTATATCTGGTTGCCTAATCACATGGCTCACATAAATATATTTTTATATAATTCTCTAGTATATAACTTATTAAAATAACCAAATACTTTTTATATCTAATATTATCTAGTAGTGTAACTTATAAATTATTTTCTATAAACACCAATCATATCAATATATATATATATATATATATATATATATATATATATATATATATATATATATATATATATATATATATATATATATGTATATATATATATAAATATATATATATATATATATATATATATATATATATATAAATATATATATATATATATATATATATGTATATATATATATATAAATATATATATATATATATATATATATATATATATATATATATATATATATATATATATATATATATAAAACTTAGCATATGAAAACTTATATACATATTAAAAAATGTTAAAAATGATAGCTAACAATACATTTTAACAATATTTGAGCAATCAATAAAATAAAATCTGTAAAATAAAAAATATTTGCAAATGTATGTTTTGTTTTTTAAAAAGAACAATCTGTATATTAAGAAGCAAACATCCCTTTAGAACACATCACAACCTTTCTTTTGGTATGCAGTTTAATATGCCTATCATGCTTCGTTTTGTAGATATTTAGAGATGAACTACAGATTTTAGTTTTTTGCAGATTTTTTATTCATAAATTTTTTAGAACTTACTGAATTATAACGATCAAAAACTATAAAAATATAATCTAATTTTAGAAACAAATCAAAATATCAAATATTAAAAAAAACGTATGCTAGTAAACATTAGTGAAACTCATCAGTCACAAACCTCATGTTACAAAATAATATTTGCATACTAATAAATGTAATCAATATCACAGTGTTTACAAAAGCAGACAAAGGTGACACTACTATTGTTATAAACAAAATAGAGTATAATGACAAAACCTTAGAATTTTTAAATAATCAAAATATTGAAACGGTAAACAGAGATCCGACAGAAAAGTATTAAAAACAAATTAAGCTTCAAATTAAAAAAATAGAAGAGAAATACTCAATATCATGAACCCACAGCCTCAAATTATACTCTTTATTTTAAACTATACCAACCGTATCACCCAATAAGACCTGTAGTTTCTTTTTATATACCGTCATATAAACTTTCAAAAAAACTGTTAGAGATTATTTTAGAACACACTAAATTTTCACCTCAATTTAACGTAAAAAATAAAATAGAACTAGTTAATAAACTACCTAGCAACTCCAGATTAATTTCATTTGTAGTATTCCTTCTACAGAAACTTGTGTTCTAGTAAAAAACCTTTTAGACTATAATATTACAAATCCAATCATTACATCAGAAATTTTACATCTTCTAAAAACCAGGACTACTTTGAATTTAATAATCAAATATATACAAATAACATTGCAGGACTTCTAGGACTACTGGGACTGACAAAGGGTAATCCTCTAAGCCCATTGCTATCAGATATTTTTATGGATCATCTAGAGACAAAGTTTTCAAAACATCCCGTATTCAAACAGTTTTTATATTGGTGGAGATACGTAGACCATGTACAGGTATGTTTTACAGGAACTAACAAGCAACTTGACCAATTTTTATCATATATTATTCAGAAGAATCAATTCATAAATTTTTTAGATTTAAAAATTATCAGACTTAAAAACAAAACTGAGTTCTCCGTATTAGATAAACCTACCCATACTGACACGACTATACACGATTGTTCATCCTATCCTACGTGACATAAACTGGCAGCCTGTCATAGCATGTTACATAGATTAACAGAAATTCCGATGTCAAAATACAACTTTGAGACAGAATTAAATATCATTAAGCAAATAGCAGTAAATAATGGGTACAACGAACAAACAATTAATAAAATTTTAAATCAAGAACTACACAAGAAAGCCCTAAAATTAGTATTTCCACCACCAGAGAAAAAACCCAGTACCTTCTGCTCGATTACATATACAGGCAAAATATCAACAAAAATAGCCAAACACATAAAAAAGAAACCAGCTTTTAGAACAAACAACAACTTAGGCAAATATATTAAAAACAACAAGAGCCAAAATAAAAAAGCACTTACACAGTGGTGTATACAAACTTCAATGTGGCGACTGTCCAAAAACTTACATCGGTCAAACTGGTAGAACTTTTAACAAACGTATAGCAAAATATAAAATGGCTTTCAATAGTAGAAAAACAGATTCTACATACGCACGTCACCTTCTAGGTCATAACCATTCTTTTAATGACGAAATTCAAATTCTTCACATACAAAATAAAGGCCTTAAGCTATCTTTATTAGAATCTATTGAAATTAAAAAATTAAAAACCACAGACATAATTATGAATGACCAACTTAAGACAAACAGTTCTTCCCTTCTCAGCCTATTTCGTTAAAGACGAAGTGTATATAAAGTGTAAACACCTACCAAAAATATATCACTTGAGATAGGCACTCTGCCGAAACAGCTGTAGCGATAAGATTTTATAATAAATTTGGGGGAAGTTTTGAAAACAAAGTTTTCAGTGTTTTATTGTTATAGGTAATCAATATCCATAAATTTACTATTAAATAAATGAACAACCAATTTTACAATCTACCGTAGTCATTTAGAGCTAAATCTACCTTAGTCATTTTAAATAAATGAATTTATGATCGCTTTGCTTTGCTAAATTTATCCTAAGCTTTACGCTAATTTAAATTGTATTTTCTAGAAATATCAGTTAAATAACTTTTTAATGTCAATACCGACATTCTGAGAAAGTTTAAAGTATGCATTTGAAACAAAAAACACTAAATGTATAATGTCAAAATATTTATTAAAATAAATAGTATCTACTTGTGTCACAAAAGCTGGTAATATTGTTGTAGTTACAGCATATTTGTAACAACTACGACTGTACTAGATTTAGAAACTGTTTAGGTACTAGCTTTAAACATGTATAATCAGAAATATCCATGCAGAAGCATTCTATAAAAAAAATCCTCCGTAAAACTTTTAAATCGCTTCGTTTCTTCAGGCAATGTGCAATATTTATATCCATTAATACTAAAAACAGTTTAAGGGATGGGAATAAACAGGCGTATTATGGTACATTTAATAGAGAATGAATGCACATATAAATACGCGCCAATTGAGCAATAATACAGAATTAAATGCAACAACAAAGAAGAGAAAGAAATTAAATAATAATGATTTTCAAACCAAAACGAAGTTTGCCTGTGGGCGAAAGAATAGACATTTTATCGCAATAGGTTCATTAACAGATATAATTATCATTATTACTTTGATAAAAATCCTCACTTATTTCGAGTTACATCCCAGAACAGGTATTCGTTGAATATTTGGAGAGGTATTGTTGGTTCATATGTTACTGGAACTAATTTTTCCAAACGGTTATTGGCAATGACTATCATAGGTTTTTAACAGACAAGTTGCCTGGCTTATTAGAGGATGTTCACTTTAGAATTATACGAAACATGTAGTTTCAACATGACGGATCATCAATGCATTGTACAATAAATGTTAGGCGTGTACTAAATAATAACTACAGCGACAGTTGGAACGAATACAGTGGTACAGATTATTTTTTTGGTATATCAAGAATAGAATATTTGACGACGAGCCCATAACACAAGATAATATGAAAATTCGTATACAAAGTGTTTTTGACAGTGTTGGATCTGAAATGCTATAGAGCGTTGGGTATTTCTTTATTAACCGTATATGACTATGTATTAAATATATTGGACAACTTTTTTTTCCGAGGAGGAGGTTGTCAATCCTCTACCGGACGCGTCCCCAGGTGGCGGATAGGGGAATGCCTCCCAGATATGGGTGGTATCGGGGAAATGAAATACCCGACGCGGACCAAAACTGACAACAGTAGCGTCTGACCCAGAGTGGGCGGCTGCAAACAGCGTCTGACCCAGAGTGGGCGGCTGAACAATAGGTCCTCCAAAAGGGGGTTGTGGCGTTAGGCGTTAGCAACCTAGCACACTTAAAAAAATCCAAGGGCTAACGAACAATTGGCAGAAATGAAAAATTTTAAAATTAATCCCCGGGTGGCAATCCACACCTCCGAAGTCGGATACGGGGGGGGGGCACTTCTGCTTTGAGTTCAACAAACCCGGCTTCGAAACTCAACCGAAGACAAAGACAGAGAAAACTAAGAATCGGCACATGGAATAAGCAGGGCTGGAGAACAAAAGCCAGTGAAGTAACATCAGAATTCGAAAAGATGAATCTCGATATCCTCGTCACAACGGAAACAAAAAAGAAAGGAAACGGCACGGAAAGAATAGGGGAACTAATCCATTGTTGGAGCGGAGTAGAAAAGAAAGACCGCGCAAAAGCTGGAGTTGGAATTCTACTAAAGAAGAAATGGGAAAAATCTATAGACGATTGGGAACCCATAAACGAGAGAATTGCCAAACTGAAAATCAAGATGTATGGCAGAGAAATTATAATACTAGTAACATACGGTCCAACGGAAGACAGTCCAGCCAATGAGAAAGAACGATTTATCGAACAACTTCAAGAACAAATGGATAAGAGAAAACCTAAACAAGAAATAATAATAGTGGGGGATCTAAATGGAAGAGTCGGAAGAAAAGACAATGACAGAACAGTTGGTTCATTTGGAGAAGACACAATTAACGACAACGGAGAAAGATTGGTAGAACTATGTGAAGTAAATGATTTGAAAATTATGAACGGATTTTACAAACACAAAAATATACATAAGTACACATGGACTCAAGAGACAAGAAAACTAAGATCCATTATTGACTACATTATCATGAACCACAAAAGCTCCATCAAAGTGAAAGACATCAGAGTGAAAAGAGGGGCAGAGTGTGGAACAGATCACAAACTTGTGGTGGCATGGATGGAATTCCCCTATATCTGGACAAAACAAAAACATACATCGACTGTTACAACGGGAACGACAATAAACGAAAAGAGGCTCAAATTACATCTATTGCAGGAAGAATCAATAAAAGATTTATACAAAAGAAGACTAGACCAAAAACTAAAAGAATTCAGATATGACACGTTAGATGAAATGCATGAACACATAAAAACCTGCCTGATTTCAGCGGCCTTAGAAGCTCTTGGAGAAGACGACCAAAGGAACACCCATCAGAATATCAAATTAAGGGAAGACACATTGAAATGCATAAAAGAAAAGAAAAAACTACACATAAAATACCTAAACACCAAAAAACAGGAAGACTTAGACCTATATAGAGCGAAAAACAGAGAGGTAAAGAAAAGAGTAACAAATGAAAAGAACGAACGATGGGAACAAGCATGCACAGAGATAGAACGACATATCGGAGGAACGAGAAATTCAGAATCATGGCGAATATTAAAAGCACTTCAACGAAATAAGACAGAGAAAACCCAGGTCGGCAAAATTAGTGAAAACGAGTGGCAAGAATACTACGTAGAACTACTTACAGAAAACCGTCCCCAATTTCAGGAAGAGAATATAGAACATGCAGGAAATGGGGCATACGACCAGATAGAAATAAGCCTGGCAGAAGTTAAGAGAGCAATCAAGACATTGAAGAACAAAAAAGCCAAAGGACCCGGAGGAATACCAAACGAACTAATTAAAAACGGAACGAAAAAGTTATTCCGCATGCTACATAGAATGTTCGAAAGAGGACTAAATGGAGAAGAAATACCTGCGGAATGGACACAAGCATACATCACATCCATACATAAGAAAGGAAACAGGAAAAAATGTGAAAACTATAGAGGAATTAGTATAATATCGTCGGTAGGCAGACTTTACGGGAAAATTATTAAAGAAAAACTAGAAACTGAAATAATAGGAAAAATTGGAGAAGACCAAGCAGGGTTCACAGTAGGAAAATCATGCCTAGATCATACGTACACATTAGAACAACTGATAAAGAAGAAAATGGCAAAAGGTAGACCGGTCCATCTGGCCTTTGTTGATCTAAAGAAAGCATATGACTCAATACCTAGAGTCAAATTATGGGAAGCAATGAATGATCTCGGAATCCGACAAACACTAATAAAAGCAGTTAAAGCACTATACAAAGAAAACAAAGTAGCTATTAAATGTGGAAATAAAGCCTACAATCCATTTAAGACGACAAAAGGACTTCTACAAGGCTGTGCTACGTCCCCTACTCTGTTTAAAATATTCTTGGAAAAGACACTCAAACCATGGAGGAGAAAGTGCGAAGGAATGGGCATACCAGTAAGAGACGAATACCTATACACCTTAAGTTTTGCCGACGATCAAGTAGTCATCGCACAAGATGAAGAAGATCTCAGCTTTATGCTCAGAAAACTAGAAGAAGAATATAAAAACAACGGAATGGAAATAAACTTAGAGAAAACCGAATACCTAACAACAGAAAACAAGGATATGAGAAACCTAGAGATAGACGAGGGAAGACAAATAAATGGAACAGATAAATTCAAGTATTTAGGAACCATAATATCGAACCAGGGAACAACAGAAGAAGATATAAACAACAGACTGAGACAAACAAGAAACTGTATAAGACAACTAAACTCAGTGTTGTGGGATAAGAACATTACGATAAAGACAAAAAAGAGAATATATAACACCCTGACAAGAAGTATCCTGACATATGGGTCCGAAAACTGGACAATAAACAAGAGAAATAGAGGTAGAATAAGAGCAGTAGAAATGGAGTTCCTGAGGAGAAGCTGTAGACTTACAAAAAGAGACAGAATTGAAAACGCAGAGATTAAGCGGAGAATGGGAGTGCAATCAGACATAATCGACTATATAGAGGAGAAGAGACTATCCTGGTACGGCCACGTCAGAAGAGCGGACAGAGGACGCTGGATAAACAAAATCACAGAATGGAGCCCGATTGGAAGAAGAAAGAGAGGAAGACCCCGAAGGTCATTCAGAGATGAAATCGACGAGGCTATGGAGAAAAGAACCCTGCGAGATGGAGACTGGAATGACAGGGAAAATTGGAGAAAACGGTTGAGTGAAGGAAGACAGTGAAAACTGTGGAAATCCTTAGTAGTAGTAGTAGGACAACTTTTTCAACATTTATTAGCATCGTTTTTAATGAATTTTCATGAATATAGGTTATCGATTAGGTAAATGTATTTTAAAATAATAAGTTATTAAATTCAAATAATTTTTATTGGCATATTTTTTTTTTAATATTTTGTCTATGTTTATAAAATTAGATTATGATTTTTATTTTTTTTGTTATATTTTAGTAGAAACAGAGACCTTCTTAATAACAAACCTACAAAACATAAAATCTATAATTCTCCTCTAAATATCTACAAAACTAAACATACTAGGTACATAAAATGTAATATTAAAAAAAAAGTTTTCTACAAAATATAATACTAATATATAGTATTAAGAAATCACTAGAAAATCTTTGAAATATAATTTACATTTTCATTACCTTGGAAACCGAATCCACAACTCTTTAAATATTATCGTGTTACTCAATACAAGTGTAAATATTTCAAAAATTAATAGGCCTATAAAACCTAATATAAACTCTTCATAAAAAAAATATTCACAAATGTTTTCATATATAAAAAAACACAATTTTATTTAATTCCGTTGTTCTGACTGACCCTGTATAATGAAAAATTTTTTTTAAATTATTTTTTATTATACATTATTCTTGTTTGAAAAATTTTTTATATACTCCATAGTTTAGCCATAATCAAAGAAAGCCTGAGGTTTGGTGCACCACGTATATTTATCCACAAAATAACAAATAAAAAGTAAAAAAGCAAAAAAAAAAATACCATAAGGCATGCACTGGATGGTGTTTTTTCTCCCCAGCGAAAACAAAAGAAGAACGTGGCTTACCAAAAGAATCAGTTTTTCAAATAACATGATTTTTGGTAAGCAGTGCAAGTCAAAGTGTCCTTGTTAAGTTTTAAATTAAAGGAAACTAGTTCCATATATTTTTGGACTTTTGTTGGTTTGTAATGCAGGTGCATCTAGCGAAATAAAACATGTTTGGTGTAAGTTGTAACTTGAATGGAGTTATTTATTGGATTTAAAAATTTAAAAATATTTATAAAAAAACACCAATATTCTGAGTATGATGTTGGAATTAGAGGATACTAAATAAAAATTATTATGGTGAAATTATTTTTATTTTTTAACGATACCAAATGTAGTGGTCACTGTTAGATTACTTAATATAAAATCTTAAGTAGCAATATTACTGAAATAATACCTATTGTAATCTTTGTTTAAAACGAATTGTTAGCTTTTACAGATTCTTTGGTAGTTGTAGGTACTATAGGACAAATCTGAGTAGAGACTCAAAGGTCAAATAGGTGGTCCACAAGAAGGAATTGATGCAGGGGCGGTAAAAACGTTGATGACAAATAAGAATGTAGAATAGTTTTTGTTGGTAATTACTACTAGAAACACATGGAAATAAATAAGCGTCTTCATTTTGTTCTTGAAGTTCCTTCTATTGTCGGAGGTTGGAAATCATTATGCCGATTCTATCTTTACCCACAGCTGTCCTAAAGAGTTGAAATGAACTCATAATAACTTATTTCCTAAATTTTGAAGAGAAGAAATTCTCCGTCTTCCAATGCTATGCTTGCCCTTTATTTTTCGTTATTTTTATATTTGTTTACAAGAATTTTGCTTGTTGACGATGCTTAAATCCCCTCGATCTTGGGTTCTGATTACCATGATAAGTTGTTTGTTAATTTATGTTTATCACAGACATAATGATATTATATTATTAGGGATAATTTAATTCGCGTGGTTTCCAGTTGCTTTCCCCAAATAGGAGTATTTTTTTTTAGATTTCCGCTGTTTAAAATTAATAGGGTTATACCACTCATACTCGGTCGTTAGTGCTTCGTTTATTTAAAGAAAGTATAAAGTTATAAAGTTCATTCTAGATAGAGGGCGATATATTTATTTACTCTATATGTATTTTTGTACTCCATAAAAATGAGGTATCTTATTGTAATGAGTATACACCTCATAAAATTCTCCAACAGGGCGTATTAGGATCTGATTACCAATATTAACAGAAGTAAATAAATAAAATACAAAAATAAAATAATAAAAAATAATAAATAAAATACAAAAATACGGAAGTTAATATAATATCAACGATATATAGAGTGATTCTTTAGGAGTTCTAATAAGACGTTCTAGAGAAACTTGACATAATTGGGGTTTTTAGATATGCCTAATTATTCTAAAATATTAAGGGCCTCTTACCAAGCCCGGTTAAATTATAAGGTGATTAAAACTCATTTATTTTAAAGAAAATACCCTATATATTATTAAATATTTCGACAGAACAGCTTTTAAGAATTCTCCCAATATAAAAGGATGCTACCTTATACCAAGTATTCTACGAGATATGACCAATTTTATTTTGGAACTGTATCCAATTTGACAACTTGTATCTCAATATAATAAAATCGTATGTTTAGTAAAATAATTGCCATCGCATTTTTAGTTGACAGTTCTTAGTTCTAATCCTATCATCAAACATTTAAGGCTAAATATATTAATATCGGTTTGATGTAGAAAGTAGTGAACAAAACTTAAAGAACAATTAAAGTTCTATCTAATATATTATCTGGTGATTGTATAAAATTACCAGAGTCGACGATAAATCTAGGAAATTATTTTCAGTTATATGCTTTTATCGGTTATTATATACAATTACCAAGGACCAGCGGTAAAAGTATAAAATGAAGAAATAAAAAAAATTAATTTCAACAGCTATTCAAGAAGTGTGATTTTTATTGAACTGAATTAAAAACAAGAGACATTTTGTTTAACCTGAATTGAGATTTTTTGCCTGAATTTATACTACTACTTTACTTACTTATTATTTGTTGTGTCATGGCAAAAACTCATGGCCGCTGGAAATACACAACTTTGTATTTTTTTTTTTATAGTAACACTTATCTGTTTTACCTTTAATTTTGCGAACACATCGCTAATAGCCCTACCCACCCGACAGAGACGTTGTCTTAACATACTCGCGAAATGAAATGTTGTGTAGTGTTGGAACCATGTCTAGAGAAATGAATGATTCTTTGCAGATGGTAAATTGATTTCTGCTATACAACTGTGGCAGTCGCCCACTTTAGTAACTAACTCGTATAATTCATTTTAAATACTCATAATAACAGCCAAAACATTTCTAGAATCAATTCGTGCTCTGTTAACATCTGACACTCTTAATTTTGCCGTATCACCGACATTACCAGTGGGAAATTTCAAGTTTAATGTAGTTAGCATTTTCTTCGCTTGTTTTTCAAGATCTTTCTTCGCACATTTCCGTTTAATTGCAACAGAATCTTGCCTTTTTGAAATTTGTTTAAAATATAGGCTTTCTAGAATCGCATTAGATTCATACCCTAATGATTCCTCAGGTTGTTCTGGTTCTTGTTCTATTAAAAGCTCATTTAATTTATCAGCTGCTTCTTCACGTTCCTCAGAATCAGGACCTGACTGAATTTCTTCCACTTGTTTCACCAACGTTTCCAAATGTTCTTCAGTACTAATATTTTTAAAGCATCTTCTGGCAGTAATCAAGTTTTTAAACCAATTTGCAGAAACTCCAAACATAGCTTTATACGGAGTGCACTTGATGCCAGAATTGTAAGCTCGGTTCTTGGCGAATTGTACAAATCGAAGACTCTCTGATCACTTGTTTGTTTGGTTGCTATCCAATCAAGAACTCAGCATATTTTCAATGTCCTGATTTGCACGTTTAACAGATCCTTGTGACTGACTGTGTCTTGGCTTACCATGTACATTCTTTAAATCATAAAGAATGTTAGGAGCTCCAAAGGAACAAAATATGTCAAGAAAAACCAATGCAACTTCTTCTGCACGTTTAATTTACAACGGCCGTAATTGTCCAAATTTTGTTAAGTGATCTTGGTAGACCAAAATAAATTTGAATTCATTATATGCTTGTTCTTGCATATCTATCAAACATATTTGACATCTACTATTAATTTCTTTTGACAGTATAGGTTTCACTACTAAACCTTTTTTGGGAACTTTGATTTTTTCTGGACAGTTTCACACAGATCCAAATAGATCGTTATGATTTATACAGATACGTTCTTGTACTTCTGTTATTCTTTCAAAATTCTAGTTCTACCTCCATGCCCAATAGATTTATGTACTTTGTCAATCAATTTAAAGAGTTCTTTTAAATGAACATAAAATAAAATATTCTGTTCATCTTTACTTAAGGGGCAGATCAGTTTTTCAGTTTCCCTAACCTTCATTATGGTCTATCTCTCAAAATATCAATATGAGACTGGTGAATGTCCTTGTATTCTGAATATTTCATTACGGGTAGAGAATTGAACTCTTTGCGGACGCGAGCGCCAAAAAATTGATACCTTTGAGATGTGGTGCTGAAAACGAATGCTGCGCATACCTTGGATAGCTCATAGAATAAGCGTTTCCATTTTAAACTAACTAGAGATTAAAAAACGGCTGTCTACAATATAACTGTATTGTATTCTGAAATTTTTCGGTCACGTGGTTCGCAGAGGTGACGACAGTTTGAAAAGAATAATTGTTTTTGGAAAAGTTCTACGAGAAGATCAAGAGGACGATCACCAACTGGATGGTCCGACCAAATTAAGAATTCATCTGGAACCTCATTCGGTGAAGCTCTCAGAGCAACTGAAAATAGAGACCAATGGAGACAAATTGTTAGGAATATTGGAAGAAATCAAGATCCTCAGTAATGAGGAAACGACATGAGGAAGAGAACCTTCATCATATTTTTTTAACTGCTTGTGGTCATCCGGTATTTTACCAGTAGTTTTAGATTTACTTGCTTATTAAACTTTGGTACTTCCCTTTTGTAAGCAACACCGTATTGTACTTTTTACTATTAATGACTTCAAGAATTTTTGTATTAAAATTCTCTTCCATTGTTAAATAAAAAAAATCAGTTTCAGGATAATGTAATATACAGTTCTGAATGTACAGTTCGAAATATAAACACTTTTTCTTACTTTTACTCACAATTTCTTACTTTTACCAAGATCCTCTGGAAAATGTGTACAATTACAGGTAAAATTAGGAAAAAAAGAGTTTTTAAAGAATATTTACTACATTTACCGTAGAATCTGCTAATTGTATATAATTAAGAGTAATTGTGTACAATTACCAGATGATCTACTCCGTAACATCATCAAGAAAATTGAGAAATTTTTAAGTTCGCATTTTAAATGACAATGTATATTAAATATTATTTTATCCATACAATGTTAAAGTCCCATTAAACTAGACAATTAAAAAAAATGTACGAAACAACATATTTGCCATTTTATTATTTATAAAGGTACAGGGTGTCCAATCGATACTGTTCCAAATTAAATTGGTTATATCTGGTAAATTACTCGGTATAATGTACTATAGTCCTGTATTAGGAAAATTCTTAAGAACTGTTCTATCGAAATCCGTTATAATATACATGAATTATGTTTAAAATAAGGAAGTTTTAGTAAACTTCCGGTATGACCGAAAGTGGTAGGAGGCTTTAAATATTTTAGAATGATTGGGCGTATCCAAAAACCCAATACACTAAATTTTCAGATAATAAATGTAAAGTTTTTCTAAAACGTCTAATTAGAACTCCCAAAGGATCACCGTGTACCTATATTTATTTTAAATAATATATTTAAGAAGATCAGAGCTTTTTGTTAATATTGAGTTTTGACTAAATACTTTGTAATCGGGGAAAGTATCACGAGTTTTTTCCTGTTTTTTTTTATGATCTACAACGATATTATTTCCAAAAAATGTTTTCCGCCAAGGTTAGATGCCTTTTTGACCTTTTTAAAAATCATCCCCAGACTATCATTCTTTTCTGACCGATGTCTTTAAATTAGTATCAAATATAATACTATCAAATAAACTATATAAAATAAAGTATCCCATAGTGTCCAATATAAAGTACTTGCCTCCAAGTGGCAACATACTGGCAACAATACATTGGCATCCATTGATAAATGCAACTAAAAGAAGGAAAGTAGAAATTGTTTGTATTTAAGGAACGAAGTAAAAAGGATAGTGCAAAAGAACTAGGTGAAGGTGTGAACTATTTTGCTATATTAGACTTATATTAGGTGAGATCGACATTCGGATCACATGTTTTATGTTGGTATGTTCGATCACTTACTACCTCTAGCCATTCTTTTTACGAATTCTTGGTTTTCTTCATTTCTGTTTGTTAGTATTATTAAGTAGTCGAATTGTGCAACAATTTCGAAATTATATTTCTTAAATTGGGGTTTGTATCTTAAAAATCTGTCCTAAATGATTCGGATTCCCCACGATTATATATATGTTATTTCTTTACATTTATTTCTATCCCATACTTTCTGGGTTTCCACTCAAATTAATTAAAAATTTCTTTTAATTCAGCGGGTTTTCTCTTAATTAAGACAATCTACATATATGCTACACATTGACACTTATGATGGTATCTTGAACCTTTTGTGTGGATGTTACTGGCTTGTAAAATTTTCTTCAAGATTAAATTCAAAAATACGGTTGATAACTGGTCAACTTGTCATATACCACTTTCTGAGACAGTTTCTTTTATCATAACTTCAATTTTCTTGTTACGGAGTAAGCATTTAGTTAATCTTATAATTTTTTGTGAAGATTTAAAATATTTTAGGGCTTTATAAAGTTTATTTATGTTTATTGTATCACAGATTTATCGGTAATTAATAAAAATATGTTTTGTATGTTATAAAGCTAGTTTCCAGTAGTTTTTACATTCTTCATCATCTCCCCTTTTTTCATCTTGGACATAGAACTACTGGCTTTCTACTACCTGAGTATTTTTTATTTGATCCACACGTCATATATTAACTAAGCGGTTGTTTCTTGCAGTCCTTCACTAACTTCTTTTAAAAACTCGGTAATAATACCATTTGCATCAGTGTATTGTTTAAGGTTTTTTTATACTATACATAGTTTAAATTTCTTTCTTATTAAATGCTTCTTCATTATAATTTTATTTTACTGCTATTTTATCTAGTGGTTATATTTATTGTTGTTTTGATCTTGATCCTCTATTATTGAAATTAGTATTTCTAATTTTTCTAAATTTTTTTTTCCTCAATTTCACCTAACATATTTTCCTCTTGTTCTTGTGTTATGCGATGTCTCCAACAAGTCTCTTACAATTTTCATCATAAAAGTAAACATACATGAGATGAAAGAAAAGAGGATGTACCTACATTTAGAGTTATTTAGAACTGAGGGAATTTATTTTAACCTTCCGTCGGTCGCAACTTACTCTTGTATAAAAGCTGTCGCAATGTATTAAAATGATACATTTAACTTTGACTTAAATTTACAGTAACACCAATAGTTTTTGGATCAAGTATAGTTGTAGATTACATCCAATAATTCATTATGTTCCTTCTTTTTTGTTTGTGTAAATACATTGTGATAATAAAAAAATTATTTTTATATATAAATCCGGGATCCATAAGACGTGACTTACGGGTAAAAAGCTATTGACAGCAACGGTCGCAATGTATCTGTTTGATACGTGATTATAAAATTTCCTAACATAAAGTCAGATATATGTGGTGTTTTAGTTGTGTTTTTTATTATTTTTTATAATTTATTCTTTTAGTAGGGTTTAAAACATTTATACATTATCAAAAAACTTTGATTTGATTTCTTACATTATAAATTGGTAAAAATAAAATGTTGCCTTTCTATATGACGCAAACATAAAATATATTATTTTCTTAACATTTCAAACCAAAAAATATCTTTATTTCAGTTCATTGAGGTAGCGACGACGCTTTGTTTGAGCTACATCTTCTGCAGCCACTTATCCACTTTCTTCATCGGGCTCTTCTGTTGGTCTAAATCTGCTGAGCGCTTCAGAAAGAGAACGTGGTATAAATTGTCATAAGACTTCTTTTTTATAATTGTGGTAGTTTCCGAAGAAAAAGGCGACGCCGTATATTCTCCTGTCTATTTCTGATTGAAATCACTTAGGCATTAATACCTGCAATGTTCAGCATGGAAAAAAAGACGACCATGGGCCAACGACGTATGTTTCTAGCAACCTTGTAGGAAGCGCAAAGCTTATCGACAATGTCGACACCTGACTTGGTTTTATTATAATATGCGATCATGTCTACTTTCGTAGCTTGTCCTGACGTCTGATCTAGGGAATCATCGTAATGCTGAGAACATATAACAAGAACATTTCGATTCTTTTTTAGTACGTAGGAAACAATAGTGGAGTGTTCTCCAAAACCAAACATAGTTGACTGTGGTAGTGGCCCTTTTACATTTAGCAGATCTACTGACAGTTCACCTTAATTTTTTTATTGTACCAACATACGACAGTCTATTACTTTTTAATTCGGTAACAACTTGCACATCTGTAAACCAATTATTTGCCGTTATATTGGGCCCCGTTCCATAAATAGGTTGTGCCAATCTTCTGACGACATCAGATGGTTTATTACTTTTTTCATAGGGTCCCTGAGATTGCTTTCCAGCTTATATTTCCAGGCTATATAAAAAGTAACTGCATCACACATAGCATAAATTTTCACTCCGTATTTGGATAGCTTTGCCCCTGGAACGTCCCCTAAAAGCCTCCAGTTTTTTGTTAATAGTCACAAACTGTCTTAGTGAATAATAGCTTTGTTTAGAATTATGAACAAAATAGTCAAAGAGTTCACGAATCTGCGCAATGTTGTTAACAGCTTTCCTTTCAGGTCTTAGATGCGGTCATCGAAACATAGGCATCTCATAAGAAACTTAAACCTTCTGAGAGTCATAACCAGTCGAAATATTTTGACGCCGTGTTTATCTGTACCCCAAAGAAATTGTAATAGAATTTTGTTGGCGTGCAAAGTTCCTGCAAGATATAAAAGGCCTAAGAAGGCATTGAGATCTGTCCGTGTCAGTTGCATCACGTTGTCGATCAAAGCGATTCCTTACTTCAAGATAAATGTACTGGTTTGTGAACTTGACTATTGTTTGTAGCATTTTATTACAAAATATCTGACTCTATCATTCTCTACCTAACTTAGCTAGTTGTGCTTCATGTATTACTCCTGAGAGACGTGTAACCAGGTTATGTGGCTCAGTGCGTCGCTTCTTCGTGCGCATTGTTTTCATCCATCTAGTGGTTTTATCTTTTCTAAAGTAAAATAAATTGTCATGTAAATCTGGTTCTTCCTCTGTCCCACTCTCTACAGTATCAGAGTCACCAACTTTTTATTATTCTGCATCTGTGTCCGGTTCATCCGCGAAGTTTTCCACTTGGTTTGGGTGATTTTCATTTTTGTCCTCTTCTAACATAAATTTTCGAAGACATTCTACAATTCTACATCATTCGGATTATTTAGTTTGTAAATCCGCTTTGCACTGAAAATAAAAATATAAAATAACACTCACCTATAATAAGTAGGCCGAAAATAGCCTAAAATACGACCAAAGTAAAACAACACTTACACGCTATGTCGCAAAGTATCAATATGATATAGCTAATACGCTTGTATGTAAATACACTAAAACACTAGGACGT
The DNA here is from genome assembly GCF_040954645.1 of Diabrotica undecimpunctata. Classification (NCBI taxonomy): domain Eukaryota; kingdom Metazoa; phylum Arthropoda; class Insecta; order Coleoptera; family Chrysomelidae; genus Diabrotica; species Diabrotica undecimpunctata. The sequence goes on from NC_092808.1 coordinate 64,158,174, forward strand.
TACGAATACGACTGAGCGGTAGACTAAACCGGTCTAGGAAGGTACTATGAAGGTGGGTTCTCCTTACTTTAGGCTTCAATAATAGTAATAATTAACATATAATAGTAGTAATAATTAATAGAATAATTAATATAGGTTCAATAATAGATTATAATTAATTCTTAGGCGTGCATACAGAGAAAAGTAAAGACATACTGAGTATAAAATCTGAACTTAACATACGTAAATGTACTTGTTTTTCATTTAGGGATAAGAATTTTATACATTATACTATTAATGGTATATTTTTAGTTTGTTTTTTTTTTATTTATTATTGTTAACTATGTGAGATGAAAATAAATCAATCAAAGCTAATAGTTATGCATAAAAACAGGTCAAAAGTTCAACATCTAAAAAATAATTTAATTAATTGATGCAAATAAAATAAAAATACTTTTGAAAAGCGGTTTTAACTAGTTTATATAGGGGAAATAACGTCAAACCGGTCAAATGTTAATAGATCTAAACAATAAAACTGTTAAAACAGAACAATATGTTTTGGTATTTTGTTGTGTAGTTTTATTTATAAAATGAATTTTTAAACCCAACCTTGGAGAGTACCTTGACATTTTTAATGGTAGTAGTGATACCAATATTATATAAATATGGTTAAAAATAGCACAGGTAAAACCAGACCACTGCTACTTTTGTCGAAACATTTGCAAATTAATAAGAAGACAATCATTTTGACCAAGTTCGACAAAAGAAATGAAAAATGTTGAACATTCTATATTATTATCTAGTATGTAACCATACCACATTCTAATTATTGTATTAAAGCTATTTTTTGTTTATGATTTATTAGGTATTTTCTAATAAATTGTAAGCTTTGGAAGTATTTGCCTTAATTTTATTCATATTCTTCTTCATCGAGTGGTAATTAAATCCAAATTGGGCGTTGGCGTATATTTCGGCCAATTCCGGCCTCCAATATTCCTTCAAATTCTGTCACCTGTCAGATTTTGTAAGTAGATATAATAATTAAGATAATTACGTCTAGAAACTAGCTCAGATACTACTACTCATACTACTAGCTGGTACGGCCACGTCAGAAGAGCGGACAGAGGACGCTGGATAAACAAAATCACAGAATGGAGCCCGATTGGAAGAAGAAAGAGAGGAAGACCCCGAAGGTCATTCAGAGATGAAATCGACGAGGCTATGGAGAAAAGAACACTGCGAGATGGAGACTGGAATGACAGGGAAAATTGGAGAAAACGGTTGAGTGAAGGAAGACAGTGAAAACTGTGAAAATCCTTAGTAGTAGTAGTAGTAGTAAACTAGCTCAGATATATTGAGTATAAAATCTGGACTTAACATACGTAAATATAGTATATTTTGAATATTCAACAGTAGCACAATGTGTTTTGTTAACAAGTAATGTATTTACCAGTGTAATAAACAATATTATTAATATAGTTAACCAAATACAAGTGATACAAATATTTATGGTTTATTGTTATTAGTTATTTTTCGTTAGTAAATATTTTAAGAAAGTAATCCGATAAATAATTACTGCAGTTTTAAAAAAGGCGAAAAACCTCCCAAAAAGTACACTAAATAATAAAATGATTCAAATAATATCTACCACTACATTCTCAATGTTCCGTTCACTTTTTGTCGCTGTCTTTTCTAATAAATAATTGGGTGCATTTTTGAGTTATTTAACCAATAATGATGGTGGCTGATTGGTTTAGGTGAGCGCATCATTTTTTGTCATTCCATTTAAAATTTCTCGTCCATTTTTTCCAGTACTCCCTCTCACGCTCTTCGCTTGAGTTCTGTGTATATTAATCCAATTCTTTCATGCTTTCTTGTTGTGAATCTTTGTATTGATCGATCATTTCTTCTCCTTCTTCTTTTCCGCCAAGTTGGTACTCATAGGACAGGACTTGCATAGAAAATAATTTTGCGCGAAAGCCTGCTTGGTTTCTTTTATTTTTATATAATTTTGGCTTCAATCTGTTTAATGTGATCTATTGCATTATTTTAGAAGTGGCACTGAGAAATATTAGATATTTATCCAAGAGATATTTTGTTCTTTTAGTGTATCCCAGATTTCTTTTTTGTAATCCCATTTCCATTAAAGTTACTTCAGGAATTTCCAGTACTCTTTTTTCTACATTGATTTCTTCTGTATAATTTTTTTTCTGTATTAATTTTCAATTTTTCTCGTATCAGCTGTAGTGTATCTCGGGTTATCCATTACTGTTTTCAGTTTTTTTTCATCCTAGTTGTTTTGTTTGAAGGTGTGATGATTATGTCTTTAAAGTTTTTTAATATTTTCTCTACAGTTTCTTTATTTTAAATCGTTATTAATCGGCTCATTTTCAGTTTCTATATTATTTTGTTTTTTTTTTCTTGGGCAAGATGGCCAATATTGTATGTTTTTCTTCTGTTTGACTTTCGATTGTTGTCTGTGGTTAATTTCGTCCCTATTTTGGCTTTGAGGTCTGGCTCTTTCATCCTTATTTTGTCCTTTTGGACATATGTTTCTCATGAGCTCCTAATGTGTTGTAGTTAGATTTTCCATTTTGATTAGATCAGTTCGTGATGGATTTGGTTTCTATACTTTTCTCCCAGAGAATCAGTTATTTTATAAGGTTTTATTTGTTTAAATACGCTTTCTCTTTTTATAAGCTAACTTTGTTCAAAAAATTCTAGCAGACGATCTTCATTATTGTATATTTGTCTCAGTCCCTTCTTTACCACAACTGACATTCGTGTGCTGATATTCATAATATCTTTCTTTTCTTTCCTGTTGCTTTTGTTTATATGGGCGTAAATATTTATTACTACTACCTTATAGTGTTTTGTCTTAAATATTGTTCATATAATTATTTTTAATGTTGCTTTTCATTTCATTAAATCATTTTCTCTCCTTAGTGTCTTCATTAATGCTTTATTTTCTCTTTTCTCGTATTTATAATTTTCATCTACGTTGCTAGAAAATATCATTAGCTGCAGGTCTCTTACTTAAACCTTTCTTCCACGTGTTTCACTTAATTCTAAAATTGTTAAGTAATATGTTTGTTTATTTCCTATTTCACTTGGTATAGTTTGCTGGTCTCATGTATTTTTCCGACATGCTATTGTCTAATAAATTTAATGTCACTCGTTTCCACTTCAGTGTTATTTTCTTTTCTTTGCCATTTTTTCCACTCATTTTTATTTTCCTGGAAAAGCCTTAAATTTTGTATCGCTGTACTGAACCGCATAGGTTATCACTGCGCCGAGCTTTTGCATCATCTCTGATGTCTTCCTCAGGGCTGTAGAGGTCTCAGTCTTCCGAGCTACCAGACGCTGCTACACTGATCATTAACCGATGCATTACTGCTAATGGGACCATTGGAAGGTTCATTTATACCGTCGATGGTGACGTGGTTTGGGTGGAGGTTGGCGTGGGGGTTAGCACAGGAATAGGGGCGGGGTTGGGGCAAACATTTCTGACGGACATATTTTGATTGGAGAGTGGAGCAGACAATATTTTTTTATGAGATTTCTCCATGTCAAATGTCATTGGATACCCTCATCTCTTTTATTGAGACAACTTGTCCTTTTTTCAATTTCTATGACTTCTCTGATAATTCTTGGTTTATAGAAGCGGAAGGGGGCTATGTTTCTGGAGTTTTAAAATCAAATCTGTGGCTTATATGAAGATGATGTTGACCTAGAGCTAAAATAGAATCGACATCGCGAACATATATATGTAAAAGCTTTATATAGCTTTGTATAGCTTTGCTAC